>NW_028241089.1:127500-837572 GCF_964263255.1 Lissotriton vulgaris | reverse complement strand
TCAGGTAGGTTATCGCTCTGCCTCAAGGTGAGTGGTGACAAAGACAACGTGACTGTAGCAGATGGTACATTAGGACCCTTCCTTCCACTAAACAATGGGGAAGTTACTGTGATCCACTTCACACTTCCAGATCCAGTGGCAGAGGTTCTGCTGCCGCAGCACTTTCCTACGGCGTGTAAAGGATTAGATGTCTGTGGCCACTGCCGGAGAAGGGCTTTGTCGGTGAAACATAAAACAATCAAGCACTGAAATAAGCCACATTCATCTTCGGCACGAGAGAAAAATAATGTAATATTTATTGGTAAACACATAATTTTCTGATCTAACAGTTCAATAGAAATATAGTATTTATTTTTGGGAGGAAAAAACTCTTAATTTGTTCCATAACATTTTCCTCTTTTAATGCTGCTATCTTGTTTGGTGGCGCCATTTCCTCCCCTCCCAGCAGGGTGCTTTGTATTCATTGTTAATGTGAATGAATACTTCCTTCTCACCTTTTAACTCTCAGAAAGGCGGACTCCGTGATCTGAAGACTTCGACCAAATGACTTCTATTGTGCAAAAGCGCTTTGGTGAAATGTTCCTGGAGGCAGAGTTTGCTCTTCTGAATTAGAGGTCAGCAGCTATTGAGAAGTCTGACCTGAGTGCCCCTGAAACAGCTTGTTGGAAGGTTCCGCACAGAGCTATAGGAGATTGGACATTAGTCCCACCAGCTGCGTTCTGCTTTGAGAACGCTGGG
This sequence comes from Lissotriton vulgaris, assembly GCF_964263255.1. Taxonomy (NCBI): domain Eukaryota; kingdom Metazoa; phylum Chordata; class Amphibia; order Caudata; family Salamandridae; genus Lissotriton; species Lissotriton vulgaris. The sequence goes on along the minus strand of NW_028241089.1, from coordinate 836,834 downwards.
GCTCATTTCATTACAAGTCCGTTGCGCAGCCGGTGCGTCACTTTTAATATGGGTATAAGTGACGCACCTCTGTGTTTACGTATTTCTTTTTCGTGTTAAAGAAATGCAATTTTTACACTTTCAAAAATTTGGCAAAATGCACGCATTTGATTACAATTATCATGCGCATCCTAAAATGCGCACTGTTCTAATATTAATCAAATCAAGTTAATTTTGCTTAGCTATGATGTGTTGTGAGCTTTTTGTACCGTCTCGCCGTCAGTTACACGACACCTAGAAACTACAGATCCCTACCAAAAGCAAGCAGAGTCCCAGAGGTGTAAAGCTTGGCATCAAAAGCCACTCAGGTTATTAAATAGGAATAATGCAGAATACACTCTAACAAGACTTGACCAGAAACTCTATGAAGAAGCAATAGGCTCCTGGCATCCAGGGTAAGGTGCGATTGTTTGTCCCCAATATTAAGGATAAACAGCATCTCAAACGAAGAGGGCAGATTCATTGATTCACTTAATTCTATCATCAATTCCGTCCACTCACCAGTCAATTTCGGAGTGTTTAGCATATTCTAATAACATGAGCCTCCAGCTGATCGAGTAAGATTATGATCATCTGAGTGTTAGAGGGTAGCACTTTTTTGGCTCGTGACCTCCTTTGCGCAGTTGCCAATGGAAAATGTCCAACGTTAAACTATCTCACAATGCACTTCGCTCCGTGGAAGGCGGACAGTAGCGATGAGAGTGGCAGGGGCCGTCGCCAATGTTTTCAAGCACTCAGGGAGGCAGAATAGTGCCTTCGCGGCCGACATGAACACAAGAGCGCGCACTGATGGATGGGCATAGATAAATAATAAAAAATACATTTTTCACTGTAATAAAACAATTATATCTCGAATTATGTCTTGAAAGACAAGGCGCGTCTGCTGCACGAACATTCTGCCATCAGTGGACGAGTCAGAGAGAAATATATATATATTTTTAAAACAACCTTTTATTTTGCGAGCTTCTGCCTTTTTTGTTTGTCTACGAGATATGCTCGCTGAGCCAAGTGCCGAATGCCGACAATAAGGCAGCAGCTGATAAAACATGAACAGAGCGAATATCTGAGGCTGCCGTGTTTGCTGAAACCAATAATCTATGTCAAGTAATTCCTTCTAGAGTGTGTTACGGAAAGATGAAAAATTGTTATCCACTTGTTACCTGGAAACAGACACACGCTGTGTCGCATATAGAAAAAAACAGAGAGGTACCCACATTCTTTAGGGTTGCTTAATGTGCGGCTTCCTGAAAATACATACTATTAAGACTGTCAATGGCTGGTTTTGAAGGCTTTTACACTGACTTTTACATACAATGGTTTTACAATGTGGCTAAAAACGGTGGCAGTTTCTAACTCAGCGTCTGAGTATGTCCAGGGTCAACAGCACTTTGAGTCCATAATAACACACTACCCGCTAGAACCTATCCGCTTGTGGAACCTATGAAGCTGAGAAAAACATACTATTAATCCTTACATAATGCATGTGTTTGTAGGAAAAGTGGCAGGTGCATTCTACAATGGTTATACAATGTTGCCATTGAAATCAGTCTTGAGGGAAGGACTGGAGGTACAATTTCAGGTTTCCATGGCAATGACCGCCAAATTCTATGGGAATGTATGCCAAAGGTGCTCTGCTCTGTAAAGTAGAATACGGTTGTTGGATAAAAGCAGGGCAAGTTCCTTTTCAACTTTATAGATTTATATGTTTAAATAATAGTGAATAAACATTGGTGAAAAATTGTACTAGACAATCAATCTGTGGAGTTCGACACTCTTAAAATCAAATAGTCTGATTTACTCTTTTCAGTGAGGTTTCCTGCTAAGTAAGTTGCCTATTCTCGATTTCGTCGATTCCCCCTCCTGATAGCATCTTATACATCACCCCCTCTTCAATAATATACTTCCTACCGAACGTGCACCCCATCATTGCCTAAAGGAGAACACATACCATCAGGCACATGCATCAAAAGAAAAACCGGTGGCAAACGGGCAGATTCTCTTAATCTGCCCCTTTGCGACCGGTATGTTTGCATTTGGGATGCATCATCCCGAATGCAAAAATCGCAATTTAAGTAATCTCTGAATTGCGATTACTTAAATTGCGATTGCATTTAAGGAATCGTAAATTGAGATTCCTTAAATCCAATCCATTAAAGTAAAAAAGTACCGATTTTGCTAATAGGGGCGCAAATTACCATGAAGTTGAACTTCATGGTAATTTGCAAAAACTTTAAAAAATACACTTTTGTGCATTTTTTAAAATTTCATGTTGCGCACACACATGCCCTTAGGGCATGTGTGGGCGCAACATATGTGCACAGGTCAATTTCAGGGGTGCAACAGGGTGTGCTTTTGACACCCCTGCACCCTGAAATTGCATGCGCAATTTGCGAGGACCTAATGGCACTCGCAAATTGTGCATGCAATTTCCATTCATTCCTATGGGCCAATAGGCCCATAGGAATGAATTTGAAGCAATTCCTTATTTGCGACTCGTAATTTGCGAGTCGCAAATAAGGAATGTTAAGGGATCACTATTTTTACAGCGATTCCTACATGCATAGGCTTTTGCGAGTCCTTAATTGCGATTCCTTAATTATCGCAAATAAGGACTCGTAAAATCCTACCTTGATGCATGTGCCTGCATATGCCTTACAAGATCATAGTACTTGATGTTGGCATTAACATAGGGTGACCAGAGGTTGTGACCCCATAACCGGGACATTTCGCTAAAATAGAGGAAGAACTACAATTTTACATCAACGAAGGGGCAGAGGATGACAACCCTCAGCAGCCCAGAAGAGGCAATGAGAAGATATAGAAAATGTCATTTTTAAAACCAGCATCATATCTGTTAATGAGATTGCTTACTTATAACAGATGCTAACTAGCCCTGCTGAGGAACACCTTAAATAGTGCAAAAAACACAGTTGATGGACAGAATGCAGAACAATGTCTTACATTCACCCCAGTACAAAGATCTGGGCCTAAATCCATCGTTTTTTTGCTCTCCACACCACCCTAGGTCAGACAATGGCAATCTGCAAATCAGCCTTGACCCTGTGCCTCATGGGAACAGTCCAGCCCGAACTACCAATTCATGTCTTTCCTAGACCGGAATCAAGCATCCAAGGACCGGTTTTTGGCTATCAGCCTTCTTCAGCCTGGATAGCTTGACTCCAGTGATGTGGAGAGCCTGGGACTCACGACTGAGCATACCCAGCCCACTCGGGGGGAAAATTGCAAAAAACACAGTTGATGGACAGAATGCAGAACAATGTCTTACATTCACCCCAGTACAAAGATCTGGGACTAAATCCATCGTTTTTTTTGCTCTCCACACCACCCTAGGTCAGATAATGGCTATTTGCAAATCAGCCTTAACCCTGTGCCTCATGGGAACAGTCCAGCCCGAACTACCAAGCCATGTCTTTCCTTGACCGGAATCAAGCATCCAAGGACCGGTTTCTGGCTATCAGCCTTCTTCAGCCTGGATAGCTTGACTCCAGTGATGTGGAGAGCCTGGGACTCACGTGTGAGCATACCCAGCCCACTCGGGGTGAAAATTGCAAAAAACACAGTTGATGGACAGAATGCAGAACAATGTCTTACATTCACCTCAGTACAAAGATCTGGGCCTAAATCCATCGTTTTTTTGCTCTCCACACCACCTTAGGTCAGACAATGACTATATGCAAATCAGCCTTCACCCTGTGCCTCATGGGAGCAGTCCAGCCCGAACTACCAAGCCATGTCTTTCCTAGACCGGAATCAAGCATCCAAGGACCGGTTTCTGGCTATCAGCCTTCTTCAGCCTGGATAGCTTGACTCCAGTGATGTGGAGAGCATGGGACTCACGTCTGAGCATACCCAGCCCACTCGGGGTGAAAATTGCAAAAAACCACAGTTGATGGACAGAATGGAGAACAATGTCTTACATTCACCCCAGTACAAAGATCTGGGCCTAAATCAATCGTTTTTTTGCTCTCCACACCACCCTAGGTCAGACAATGGCTATATGCAAATAAGCCTTGACCCTGTGCCTCATGGGTACAGTCCAGCCTGAACTACCAAGCCATGTCTTTCCTAGAACGGAATCAAGCAACCAAGGACCGGTTTCTGGCTATCAGCCTTCTTCAGTCTAGATAGCTTGACTCCCGTGATGTGGAGAGCCTGGGACTCACGTCTGAGCATACCCAGCCCACTCGGGGTGAAAATTGCAAAAAACACAGTTGATGGACAGAATGCAGACAATGTCTTACATTCACCCCAGTACAAAGATCTGGGCCTAAATCCATCGTTTTTTTGCTCTCCACACCACCCTAGGTCAGACAATGGCTATATGCAAATCAGCCTTGATCCTGTGCCTCATGGGAACAGTCTAACCCGAACTACCAAGCCATGTCTTTCCTAGACCGGAATCAAGCATCCAAGGACTGGTTTCTGGCTATCAGCCTTCTTCAGCCTGGATAGCTTGACTCCAGTGATGTGGAGAGCCTGGGACTCACGTCTGAGCATACCAAGCCCACTCGGGGTGAAAATTGCAAAAAACACAGTTGATGGACAGAATGTAGAACAATGTCTTACATTCACCCCAGTACAAAGATCTGGGCCTAAATCCATCGTTTTTTTGCTCTCCACACCACCCTAGGTCAGACAATGGCTATATGCAAATCAGCCTTGACCCTGTGCCTCATGGGAACAGTCCAGCCCGAACTACCAAGCCATGTCTTTCCTAGACCGGAATCAAGCATCCAAGGACCGGTTTCTGGCTATCAGCCTTCTTCAGCCTGGGTAGCTTGACTCCAGTGATGTGGAGAGCCTGGGACTCACGTCTGAGCATACCCAGCCCACTCGGGGTGAAAATTGCAAAAAACACCGTCGATGGAGAGAATGCAGAACAATGTCTTACATTCACCCCAGTACAAAGATCTGGGCCTAAATCCATCGTTTTTTTGCTCTCCACACCACCCTCGGTCAGACAATGGCTATATGCAAATCAGCCTTGACCCTGTGCCTCATGGGAACAGTCTAGCCCGAACTACCAAGCCATGTCTTTCCTAGACCAGATTCAAGCATCCAAGGACCGGTTTCTGGCTATCAGCCTTCTTCAGCCTGGATAGCTTGACTTCAGTGATGTGGAGAGCCTGGGACTCACGTCTGGGCATACCCAGCCCACTCGGGGTGAAAATTGCAACAAACACAGTTGATGGACAGAATGCAGAACAATGTCTTACATTCACCCCAGTACAAAGATCTGGGCCTAAATCCATCGTTTTTTTGCTCTCCACACCACCCTAGGTCAGACAATGGCTATATGCAAATCAGCCTTAACCCTGTGCCTCATGGGAACAGTCCAGCCCGAACTACCAAGCCATGTCTTTCCTTGACCGGAATCAAGCATTCAAGGACCGGTTTCTGGCTATCAGCCTTCTTCAGCCTGGATAGCTTGACTCCAGTGATGTGGAGAGCCTGGGACGCACGTCTGAGCATACCCTGCCCACTCGGGGTGAAAATTGCAAAAAACACAGTTGATGGACAGAATGCAGAACAATGTCTTACATTCACCCCAGTACAAAGATCTGGGCCTAAATCCATCGTTTTTTTGCTCTCCACACCACCTTAGGTCAGACAATGACTATATGCAAATCAGCCTTCACCCTGTGCCTCATGGGAACAGTCCAGCCTGAACTACCAAGCCATGTCTTTCCTAGACCGGAATCAAGCATCCAAGGACCGGTTTCTGGCTATCAGCCTTCTTCAGCCTGGATAGCTTGACTCAAGTGATGTGGAGAGCCTTGGACTCACGTCTGAGCATAACCAGCCCACTCGGGGTGAAAATTGCAAAAAACCACAGTTGATGGACAGAATGGAGAACAATGTCTTACATTCACCCCAGTACAAAGATCTGGGCCTAAATCAATCGTTTTTTTGCTCTCCACACCACCCTAGGTCAGACAATGGCTATATGCAAGTCAGCCTTGACCCTGTGCCTCATGGGAACAGTCCAGCCTGAACTACCAAGCCATGTCTTTCCTAGAACGGAATCAAGCAACCAAGGACCGGTTTCTGGCTATCAGCCTTCTTCAGTCTAGATAGCTTGACTCCCGTGATGTGGAGAGCCTGGGACTCACGTCTGAGCATACCCAGCCCACTCGGGGTGAAAATTGCAAAAAACACAGTTGATGGACAGAATGCAGACAATTTCTTACATTCACCCCAGTACAAAGATCTGGGCCTAAATCCATCATTTTTTTGCTCTCCACACCACCCTAGGTCAGACAATGGCTATATGCAAATCAGCCTTGATCCTGTGCCTCATGGGAACAGTTCAACCCGAACTACCAAGCCATGTCTTTCCTAGACCGGAATCAAGCATCCAAGGACTGGTTTCTGGCTATCAGCCGTCTTCAGCCTGGATAGCTTGACTCCAGTGATGTGAAGAGCCTGGGACTCACGTCTGAGCATACCCAGCCCACTCGGGGTGAAAATTGCAAAAAACACAGTTGATGGACAGAATGTAGAACAATGTCTTACATTCACCCCAGTACAAAGATCTGGACCTAAATCCATCGTTTTTTTGCTCTCCACACCACCCTAGGTCAGACAATGGCTATATGCAAATCAGCCTTGACCCTATGCTCATGGGAACAGTCCAGCCCGAACTGCCAAGCCTTGTCTTTCCTAGACCGGAATCAAGCATCCAAGGACCGGTTTCTGGCTATCAGCCTTCTTCAGCCTGGATAGCTTGACTCCAGTGATGTGGAGAGCCTGGGACTCACGTCTGAGCATACCCAGCCCACTCGGGGTAAAAATTGCAAAAAACACAGTTGATGGAAAGAATGCAGAACAATGTCTTACATTCACCCCAGTACAAAGATCTGAGCCTAAATCCATCGTTTATTTGCTCTCCACACCACCTTAGGTCAGACAATGACTATATGCAAATCAGCCTTCACCCTGTGCCTCATGGGAGCAGTCCAGCCCGAACTACCAAGCCATGTCTTTCCTAGACCGGAATCAAGCATCCAAGGACAGGTTTCTGGCTATCAGCCTTCTGCAGCCTGGATAGCTTGACTCCAGTGATGTGGAGAGCCTGGGACTCACGTCTGAGCATACCCAGCCCACTCGGGGTGAAAATTGCAAAAAACCACAGTTGATGGACAGAATGGAGAACAATGTCTTACATTCACCCCAGTACAAAGATCTGGGCCTAAATCAATCGTTTTTTTGCTCTCCACACCACCCTAGGTCAGACAATGGCTATATGCAAATAAGCCTTGATCCTGTGCCTCATGGGAACAGTCCAACCCGAACTACCAAGCCATGTCTTTCCTAGACCGGAATCAAGCATCCAAGGACTGGTTTCTGGCTATCAGCCTTCTTCAGCCCGGATAGCTTGACTCCAGTGATGTGGAGAGCCTGGGACTCACGTCTGAGCATACCAAGCCCACTCGGGGTGAAAATTGCAAAAAACACAGTTGATGGACAGAATGTAGAACAATGTCTTACATTCACCCCAGTACAAAGATCTGGGCCTAAATCCATCGTTTTTTTGCTCTCCACACCACCCTAGGTCAGACAATGGCTATATGCAAATCAGCCTTGACCCTGTGCCTCATGGGAACAGTCCAGCCCGAACTACCAAGCCATGTCTTTCCTAGACCGGAATCAAGCATCCAAGGACCAGTTTCTGGCTATCAGCCTTCTTCAGCCTGGGTAGCTTGACTCCAGTGATGTGGAGAGCCTGGGACTCACGTCTGAGCATACCCAGCCCACTCGGGGTGAAAATTGCAAAAAACACCGTCGATGGACAGAATGCAGAACAATGTCTTACATTCACCCCACTACAAAGATCTGGGCCTAAATCCATCGTTTTTTTGCTCTCCACACCACCCTCGGTCAGACAATGGCTATATGCAAATCAGCCTTGACCCTCTGCCTCATGGGAACAGTCTAGCCCGAACTACCAAGCCATGTCTTTCCTAGACCAGATTCAAGCATCCAAAGACCGGTTTCTGGCTATCAGCCTTCTTCAGCCTGGATAGCTTGACTTCAGTGATGTGGAGAGCCTGGGACTCACGTCTGGGCATACCCAGCCCACTCGGGGTGAAAATTGCAACAAATACAGTTGATGGACAGAATGCAGAACAATGTCTTACATTCACCCCAGTACAAAGATCTGGGCCTAAATCCATCGTTTTTTTGCTCTCCACACCACCCTAGGTCAGACAATGGCTATATGTAAATCAGCCTTCACCCTGTGCCTCATGGGAACAGTCCAGCCCGAACTACCAAGCCATGTCTTTCCTAGACCGGAATCAAGCATCCAAGGACCGGTTTCTGGCTATCAGCCTTCTTCAGCCTGGATAGCTTGACTCAAGTGATGTGGAGAGCCTGGGACTCACGTCTGAACATACCCAGCCCACTCGGGGTGAAAATTGCAAAAAACCACAGTTGATGGACAGAATGGAGAACAATGTCTTACATTCACCCCAGTACAAAGATCTGGGCCTAAATCAATCGTTTTTTTGCTCTCCACACCACCCTAGGTCAGACAATGGCTATATGCAAATCAGCCTTGACCCTGTGCCTCATGGGAACAGTCCAGCCTGAACTACCAAGCCATGTCTTTCCTAGAACGGAATCAAGCAACCAAGGACCGGTTTCTGGCTATCAGCCTTCTTCAGTCTAGATAGCTTGACTCCCGTGATGTGGTGAGCCTGGGACTCACGTCTGAGCATACCCAGCCCACTCGGGGTGAAAATTGCAAAAAACACAGTTGATGGACAGAATGCAGACAATGTCTTAGATTCACCCCAGTACAAAGATCTGGGCCTAAATCCATCATTTTTTTGCTCTCCACACCACCCTAGGTCAGACAATGGCTATATGCAAATCAGCCTTGATCCTGTGCCTCATGGGAACAGTCCAACCCGAACTACCAAGCCATGTCTTTCCTAGACCGGAATCAAGCATCCAAGGACTGGTTTCTGGCTATCAGCCGTCTTCAGCCTGGATAGCTTGACTCCAGTGATGTGAAGAGCCTGGGACTCACGTCTGAGCATACCAAGCCCACTCGGGGTGAAAATTGCAAAAAACACAGTTGATGGACAGAATGTAGAACAATGTCTTACATTCACCCCAGTACAAAGATCTGGGCCTAAATCCATCGTTTTTTTGCTCTCCACACCACCCTAGGTCAGACAATGGCTATATGCAAATCAGCCTTGACCCTATGCTCATGGGAACAGTCCAGCCCGAACTGCCAAGCCTTGTCTTTCCTAGACCGGAATCAAGCATCCAAGGACCGGTTTCTGGCTATCAGCCTTCTTCAGCCTGGATAGCTTGACTCCAGTGATGTGGAGAGCCTGGGACTCACGTCTGAGCATACCCAGCCCACTCGGGGTAAAAATTGCAAAAAACACAGTTGATGGAAAGAATGCAGAACAATGTCTTACATTCACCCCAGTACAAAGATCTGAGCCTAAATCCATCGTTTTTTTGCTCTCCACACCACCTTAGGTCAGACAATGACTATATGCAAATCAGCCTTCACCCTGTGCCTCATGGGAGCAGTCCAGCCCGAACTACCAAGCCATGTCTTTCCTAGACCGGAATCAAGCATCCAAGGACCGGTTTCTGGCTATCAGCCTTCTGCAGCCTGGATAGCTTGACTCCAGTGATGTGGAGAGCCTGGGACTCACGTCTGAGCATACCCAGCCCACTCGGGGTGAAAATTGCAAAAAACCACAGTTGATGGACAGAATGGAGAACAATGTCTTACATTCACCCCAGTACAAAGATCTGGGCCTAAATCAATCGTTTTTTTGCTCTCCACACCACCCTAGGTCAGACAATGGCTATATGCAAATAAGCCTTGACCCTGTGCCTCATGGGTACAGTCCAGCCTGAACTACCAAGCCATGTCTTTCCTAGAACGGAATCAAGCAACCAAGGACCGGTTTCTGGCTATCAGCCTTCTTCAGTCTAGATAGCTTGACTCCCGTGATGTGGAGAGCCTGGGACTCATGTCTGAGCATACCCAGCCCACTCGGGGTGAAAATTGCAAAAAACACAGTTGATGGACAGAATGCAGACAATGTCTTACATTCACCCCAGTACAAAGATCTGGGCCTAAATCCGTCGTTTTTTTGCTCTCCACACCACCCTAGGTCAGACAATGGCTATATGCAAATCAGCCTTGATCCTGTGCCTCATGGGAACAGTCCAACCCGAACTACCAAGCCATGTCTTTCCTAGACCGGAATCAAGCATCCAAGGACTGGTTTCTGGCTATCAGCCTTCTTCAGCCCAGATAGCTTGACTCCAGTGATGTGGAGAGCCTGGGACTCACGTCTGAGCATACCAAGCCCACTCGGGGTGAAAATTGCAAAAAACACAGTTGATGGACAGAATGTAGAACAATGTCTTACATTCACCCCAGTACAAAGATCTGGGCCTAAATCCATCGTTTTTTTGCTCTCCACACCACCCTAGGTCAGACAATGGCTATATGCAAATCAGCCTTGACCCTGTGCCTCATGGGAACAGTCCAGCCCGAACTACCAAGCCATGTCTTTCCTAGACCGGAATCAAGCATCCAAGGACCGGTTTCTGGCTATCAGCCTTCTTCAGCCTGGGTAGCTTGACTCCAGTGATGTGGAGAGCCTGGGACTCACGTCTGAGCATACCCAGCCCACTCGGGGTGAAAATTGCAAAAAACACCGTCGATGGACAGAATGCAGAACAATGTCTTACATTCACCCCACTACAAAGATCTGGGCCTAAATCCATCGTTTTTTTGCTCTCCACACCACCCTCGGTCAGACAATGGCTATATGCAAATCAGCCTTGACCCTCTGCCTCATGGGAATAGTCTAGCCCGAACTACCAAGCCATGTCTTTCCTAGACCAGATTCAAGCATCCAAAGACCGGTTTCTGGCTATCAGCCTTCTTCAGCCTGGATAGCTTGACTTCAGTGATGTGGAGAGCCTGGGACTCACGTCTGGGCATACCCAGCCCACTCGGGGTGAAAATTGCAACAAACACAGTTGATGGACAGAATGCAGAACAATGTCTTACATTCACCCCAGTACAAAGATCTGGGCCTAAATCCATCGTTTTTTTGCTCTCCACACCACCCTAGGTCAGACAATGGCTATATGCAAATCAGCCTTCACCCTGTGCCTCATGGGAACAGTCCAGCCCGAACTACCAAGCCATGTCTTTCCTAGACCGGAATCAAGCATCCAAGGACCGGTTTCTGGCTATCAGCCTTCTTCAGCCTGGATAGCTTGACTCAAGTGATGTGGAGAGCCTGGGACTCACGTCTGAGCATACCCAGCCCACTCGGGGTGAAAATTGCAAAAAACCACAGTTGATGGACAGAATGGAGAACAATGTCTTACATTCACCCCAGTACAAAGATCTGGGCCTAAATCAATCGTTTTTTTGCTCTCCACACCACCCTAGGTCAGACAATGGCTATATGCAAATCAGCCTTGATCCTGTGCCTCATGGGAACAGTCCAACTCGAACTACCAAGCCATGTCTTTCCTAGACCGGAATCAAGCATCCAAGGACTGGTTTCTAAGCATGAGCGGAAAATCCGTTACGCTCGCGGATTTTGCGGATTTTCGGGAAATTCGCAATCCGCGAGATTTGGGAATTTCCCGCAAAATCCGCAAATTCGCACGCAGCGGATTTTTTTTGCGGCGCGCGGCGTTGGTGATACAATTTTTGCGGCGCGCGGCGTTTATCATCGTTTGCCGAGTTGTTTTTCTCGATAGTTTGCGAGTGCTGCGCCTTTTTGGATCTTGCTGTGTGATCCCGCGGGAATTGGCGAGCGCGATTACGTCATCGCGGCTTGCCAGCGATAGTTTGTCAACGCGAGTACGGCAAGATCACGTCTCGCGGTACTTCGCAATTGCGAGATTTGAGATGCGGCGAGCAGCAAGAATCTCGCACAAGCGAAAATATAAAATTTGCAATTCTGCACAAGAAATCCACCAGCAAGCAGCATAAACCTTCTTGAAATGATGATTTTTATCTGAATAACTCCTTAGGTTGACATTTGCCTGCACTTTTTTAGCGAGGAGTCCATTTTGGGGAGGGGGGGAGGGGGGTGGGAGGAAGGAAGTGCCCCACAGTCTTCAACTTCCTGTTCCTGTTCAGCAGGCTCCTCCCAGTGCTTTGTCCATCTCGTGGTCACTTTTCATTTGGATCTGGAGCTGGAAGGATTACTTTTTGTGGATGCTGCTGGATCTTTGGATTTGAGGCCTTTTTGACTTTCTTTGGATCACTGTTGGATTAGAAATTTTACAAGTAAGTTTGTTTGGGGCATTACAGTTGCTGCAACTAAAATTTTGGAATTTTCGATTTTTGGGCTGTTTTGGGGCCTTTTGCCCAGGGGTACTCAGTGGTGGGTGGACTGAGTCTTTCTGTGGGTTGTCTTGAACTTAAACATCATGGAGGGCATGGATGGATTGGGATTGTGCTGATTCTTCAGGGATTTTCGTTTTTTGGGGCTGTACTTGTGGCCTTTTCACCAGGGGTATTTGAGTCTAGCATGGGCCTAGTCTTTCTGTGGGCTGTCTTGAACTTAAACATCATGGAGGCCATGGATGGAATGGGATTGTGCTGATTTTTCAGTGATTTTCGTTTTTTGGGGCTGTACTTGTGGCCTTTTCACTAGGGGTATTTGAGTCTAGCATGGGCCTAGTCTTTCTGTGGGCTGTCTTGAACTTAAACATCATGGAGGGCATGGATGGAATGGGATTGTGCTGATTTTGCAGTGTTTTTCGATTTTTGGGGGTGTTCATGGGGAGGGACAGGCCATGTGGCTGGTGGCCATTTTGAGTGCTGCTACAGGCACTGGCCATGTGCTGGGAGAGGCAAGTGGCCATTTTGAATGCAGGCTTTGTTGTTAGGCCTGCAACTATTTTGCCTACTTTTCAACCTTTATGCCCAGGGGTAGTGAGTCTTGCATGGGCCTAGCCTTTCTGTGGGTTGTCTTGAATTTAAACATCATCGAGAGCTTGGATGGATTGGGATTGTGCTGATTTTTCAGTGATTTTCGTTTTTTGGGGCTGTACTTGTGGCCTTTTCACCAGGGGTATTTGAGTCTAGCATGGGCCTAGTCTTTCTGTGGTCTGTCTTGAACTTAAACATCATGGAGGCCATGGATGGAATGGGATTGTGCTGATTTTGCAGTGTTTTTCGATTTTTGGGGGTGTTCATGGGGAGGGACAGGCCACGTGGCTGGTGGCCATTTTGAGTGCTGCTACAGGCACTGGCCATGTGCTGGGAGAGGCAAGTGGCCATTTTGAATGCAGGCTTTGTTGTTAGGCCTGCAACCATTTTGCCTACTTTTCAACCTTTATGCCCAGGGGTAGTGAGTCTTGCATGGGCCTAGTCTTTCTGTGGGTTGTCTTGAATTTAAACATCATGGAGGGCATGGATGGATTGGGATTGTGCTGATTTTTCAGTGATTTTCGTTTTTTGGGGCTGTACTTGTGGCCTTTTCACCAGGGGTATTTGAGTCTAGCATGGGCCTAGTCTTTCTGTGGGCTGTCTTGAACTTAAACATCATGGAGGCCATGGATGGAATGGGATTGTGCTGATTTTGCAGTGTTTTTTGATTTTTGGGGGTGTTCATGGGGAGGGACAGGCTATGTGGCTGGTGGCCATTTTGAGTGCTGCTACAGGCACTGGCCATGTGCTGGGAGAGGCAAGTGGCCATTTTGAATGCAGGCTTTGTTGTTAGGCCTACAACCATTTTGCCTTCTTTTCAACCTTTATGCCCAGGGGTAGTGAGTCTTGCATGGGCCTAGTCTTTCTGTGGGTTGTCTTGAATTTAAACATCATGGAGGGCATGGATGGATTGGGATTGTGCTGATTTTTCAGTGATTTTCGTTTTTGGGGGCTGTACTTGTGGCCTTTTCACCAGGGGTATTTGAGTCTAGCATGGGCCTAGTCTTTCTGTGGGCTGTCTTGAACTTAAACATCATGGAGGGCATAGATGGATTGGGATTGTGCTGATTTTTCAGTGATTTTCGTTTTTTGGGGCTGTACTTGTGGCCTTTTCACCAGGGGTATTTGAGTCTAGCATGGGCCTAGTCTTTCTGTGGGCTGTCTTGAACTTAAACATCATGGAGGCCATGGATGGAATGGGATTGTGCTGATTTTGCAGTGTTTTTCGATTTTTGGGGGTGTTCATGAGGAGGGACAGGCCATGTGGCTGGTGGCCATTTTGAGTGCTGCTACAGGCACTGGCCATGTGCTGGGAGAGGCAAGTGGCCATTTTGAATGCAGGCTTTGTTGTTAGGCCTGCAACCATTTTGCCTACTTTTCAACCTTTATGCCCAGTCAGTCTTGCATGGGCCTAGTCTTTCTGTGGGTTGTCTTGAATTTAAACATCATGGAGGGCATGGATGGATTGGGATTGTGCTGATTTTTCAGTGATTTTCGTTTTTTGGGGCTGTACTTGTGGCCTTTTCACCAGGGGTATTTGAGTCTAGCATGGGCCTAGTCTTTCTGTGGGCTGTCTTGAACTTAAACATCATGGAGGGCATGGATGGATTGGGATTGTGCTGATTTTTCAGTGATTTTCGTTTTTTGGGGCTGTACTTGTGGCCTTTTCACCAGGGGTATTTGAGTCTAGCATGGGCCTAGTCTTTCTGTGGGCTGTCTTGAACTTAAACATCATGGAGGCCATGGATGGAATGGGATTGTGCTGATTTTGCAGTGTTTTTCGATTTTTGGGGGTGTTCATGGGGAGGGACAGGCCACGTGGCTGGTGGCCATTTTGAGTGCTGCTACAGGCACTGGCCATGTGCTGGGAGAGGCAAGTGGCCATTTTGAATGCAGGCTTTGTTGTTAGGCTTGCAACCATTTTGCCTACTTTTCAACCTTTATGCCTAGGGGTAGTGAGTCTTGCATGGGCCTAGTCTTTCTGTGGGTTGTCTTGAATTTAAACATCATGGAGGGCATGGATGGATTGGGATTGTGCTGATTTTTCAGTGATTTTCGTTTTTTGGGGCTGTACTTGTGGCCTTTTCACCAGGGGTATTTGAGTCTAGCATGGGCCTAGTCTTTCTGTGGGCTGTCTTGAACTTAAACATCATGGAGGCCATGGATGGAATGGGATTGTGCTGATTTTGCAGTGTTTTTCGATTTTTGGGGGTGTTCATGGGGAGGGACAGGCCACGTGGCTGGTGGCCATTTTGAGTGCTGCTACAGGCACTGGCCATGTGCTGGGAGAGGCAAGTGGCCATTTTGAATGCAGGCTTTGTTGTTAGGCCTGCAACCATTTTGCCTACTTTTCAACCTTTATGCCCAGGGGTAGTGAGTCTTGCATGGGCCTAGTCTTTCTGTGGGTTGTCTTGAATTTAAACATCATGGAGGGCATGGATGGATTGGGATTGTGCTGATTTTTCAGTGATTTTCGTTTTTTGGGGCTGTACTTGTGGCCTTTTCACCAGGGGTATTTGAGTCTAGCATGGGCCTAGTCTTTCTGTGGGCTGTCTTGAACTTAAACATCATGGAGGCCATGGATGGAATGGGATTGTGCTGATTTTGCAGTGTTTTTTGATTTTTGGGGGTGTTCATGGGGAGGGACAGGCCATGTGGCTGGTGGCCATTTTGAGTGCTGCTACAGGCACTGGCCATGTGCTGGGAGAGGCAAGTGGCCATTTTGAATGCAGGCTTTGTTGTTAGGCCTACAACCATTTTGCCTACTTTTCAACCTTTATGCCCAGGGGTAGTGAGTCTTGCATGGGCCTAGTCTTTCTGTGGGTTGTCTTGAATTTAAACATCATGGAGGGCATGGATGGATTGGGATTGTGCTGATTTTTCAGTGATTTTCGTTTTTGGGGGCTGTACTTGTGGCCTTTTCACCAGGGGTATTTGAGTCTAGCATGGGCCTAGTCTTTCTGTGGGCTGTCTTGAACTTAAACATCATGGAGGGCATGGATGGATTGGGATTGTGCTGATTTTTCAGTGATTTTCGTTTTTTGGGGCTGTACTTGTGGCCTTTTCACCAGGGGTATTTGAGTCTAGCATGGGCCTAGTCTTTCTGTGGGCTGTCTTGAACTTAAACATCATGGAGGCCATGGATGGAATGGGATTGTGCTGATTTTGCAGTGTTTTTCGATTTTTGGGGGTGTTCATGGGGAGGGACAGGCCATGTGGCTGGTGGCCATTTTGAGTGCTGCTACAGGCACTGGCCATGTGCTGGGAGAGGCAAGTGGCCATTTTGAATGCAGGCTTTGTTGTTAGGCCTGCAACCATTTTGCCTACTTTTCAACCTTTATGCCCAGTCAGTCTTGCATGGGCCTAGTCTTTCTGTGGGTTGTCTTGAATTTAAACATCATGGAGGGCATGGATGGATTGGGATTGTGCTGATTTTTCAGTGATTTTCGTTTTTTGGGGCTGTACCTGTGGCCTTTTCACCAGGGGTATTTGAGTCTAGCATGGGCCTAGTCTTTCTGTGGGCTGTCTTGAACTTAAACATCATGGAGGGCATGGATGGATTGGGATTGTGCTGATTTTTCAGTGATTTTCGTTTTTTGGGGCTGTACTTGTGGCCTTTTCACCAGGGGTATTTGAGTCTAGCATGGGCCTAGTCTTTCTGTGGGCTGTCTTGAACTTAAACATCATGGAGGGCATGGATGGAATGGGATTGTGCTGATTTTTCTGTTTTTTTTCTGATTTTTTTTGTGGTGTATAACTGAACTGATGTTCCTCTGTCTTCCATTGTTTTTAGGTGCACAAGACTCAAGAGAACCACCAGTGCCAGGAAGAAGTCCTGCAGCGGTGTGTGTGTGCAGCATAACGTCACGCGACGTCACGTCTGGCCTCAGACAACTCTACAATTCGTGCAACTGCGGCCTGCTGTCTGACCTGCTCTGAAGAAGATGGTCCCAAAAAAAGTTCTCCGTAGCTCCTCTAGCAAGAAAGTTGCTAGTAAGGAGCAGAAGAAGCAAGTTACCAAGGAGGCTGGTGTGCCAACCGCCACGTTTTTTGGGAGAAAAAAAAAAGTACGCCTGCAGCAGCAGCAGGATCTGCTGGGGACCAAGCTGGGAGCAGCACCCCTGCTCCATTGGGTTCAGTGCCTCCACCAACACGCCAACTTAAGTCAAAGCCCTTGAGTGCTTCAGAGGCAGTCAGTGTACTTCTCCAATCACCATCGACCAGTGATGTTGGCTCATCTCAAGAAAGTAGCAGCAATGTCCCTGAATCAACACAGGTTGTTGTAACTCATCTGACAAGTGTTGAACAACCACAGCCGCAACAACAACATGTGCAAGTAGTACAAGCCCAAGTACATGTGGAAGGAGAGGCAGCGCAAGGAGATGCGCAAGCAGAGGTGCATGGAGGGTCACAAGTGCCCACAATAGTTGTTCCTCCCGAAGTAGGGGCACATCAGGAAATTGACAATCAGACCGAGGTATCATTTGAGGAAGCCACTCCTCCTGATGATCATTCATTGTCTTCCACATCCCTAGCAAGGAAAAGATCAAGGGGGGTGTCTACATCTTCTTCAAGCTCACCTCCTACTGATGATCTGGATGACGAATGGGTACCACAACGGCAGCCTGAGAGTGAGGCACACCATGATCTGACAAAGATACCTAAGCGTAAAAGGAAGGTCATCGAAAAACTCATACCTATGGAGTGTGATGAGGCTCAACAAGAAGTGACAGATACTGCTGGTGATGAAGCCTCTCACGATGACGACGAGCCAGTCATCACAAAGGTCACTGCAGCCCCACCGGGCATGCAGCAAAGAGACATTTTGACCCTATCCCGAGAAGCTGCTGAGCGTGATGATGATGTCGACGAGGAGGCAATGGAAATGGAAACACAACAATCATTAGATTTAGAGTTAAGTAGTACACCAACACCTACCGCTTCCATATTTCTTCCTCGCAAGAAGGTACCCACCTCGACCTCAATTCGTGGTGGTGAAAGTGCAAAACGTACTGAAGTTCGGCAATCCACATCCTCCACTTCATCTGGCATTAGCAGCAGGACCACCACCACCAGTATCGCCGCCTCCTCCGGCCCCCAAAGACATTTCAAGTCCACAGTTTGGGACTTCTTTAGTGTTTCCACAAAAAAGGAAAACCTCGCCATTTGTAGCATTTGTAAGTTGGCAGTTAGTCGTGGTAAGTTTGGTTCCAACTATGGTACCGGAGGCCAGAGAGGTCATCTTGAAAGAAAGCACGCTGTCCAATGGTTTGCGCACCTACAGGCGATCAAGGAAGCCCGAATTGCACGTAATGAAAACGTTGATTTTTCATCTGATGATGACGAGGAGGAAGAAGACGTGTCAAACACTTCACTTACACCCAGTACCCCTGTCAGCAGCACACCCCATGTGAGGCACACTAAGAGTGTGGGAGAGAGTGAGACATCAATGCGGAAAAGTTCATCAGCGAGCGTAACTGGGTCGAAGATATCATCATCATCCCGTAAATCCTTGGTCCAGGGCAACATTAAAAAGATGTTGTTTACAGAAGCGCAATATGAACGCAACCACCCACTGACGCGTCTGTATAACACTAAGCTGGCTAAAATGCTAGCTCTGGACCTTCTCTCTTTTTCTTTTGTAGAAGGGGTTGGTTTTCTAGAATTAGTGGCAGCGCTCTGCCCTAAATGGAAGGTTCCTAGCCGGTTCTATTTTGCCCAAGTTGCGTTTCCAGCACTACATGAAGATGTTCTGAAGGTGATTGGGGCAGCTTTGCAGAAGAGTGCTGTTCACACTATACATCTGACAACAGACATGTGGACCAGTGGCGCAGGCGCTGATTACATGTGCATCACTGCACACTGGGTCTCTTTTTCAGGGGCTAAAGCAAAGCTAAACGCAGGTGTTGACGCGGACATTGTTTTTAAAGCTGCTCGGAAACATGCAACACTAGCCATGTTTGGTTTGGAGAAACGTCACACAGCAGATAACATTTTGGATGTCTTTAACACAAAGGTCCTTAACTGTCTGTCCCCACTAAAACGCCAGGTTGGTTATGTTTCCACGGACAATGGCTCCAATATAGTTAAGGCCATGAGGGACGGTGACTATTTCAGAGTGCCGTGTTTGGCGCACTGTATAAACCTGGTTGTCCAAAAATTCTTGGGTAATAAAGGCAGTGCAGCGTACAGTGTATTGGACACCTGCCGAAAAATGTGCAAGCATTTCAGCCATTCTTTTAAGGCCCGGAAGCAGCTGAGGAGCCTGCTATATCAACGTCAAATGCCAGTGAAAGCACTCATCCAGGAGGTGGTAACACGTTGGAACTCAACCTTCTACATGCTTGAGCGTCTGTATGAGCAGTATAAGGAACTCGATCAATATTTCCTTACAGAGGGTACAGAGGAGCTGAGGATGGGTGCGGCGCAATGGAACATAGTTCAAAGCCTGACACGCATGCTTCGTCCTTTTGAGTTCTTCACGCGTGCAGTCAGCAAGGAGGACTCTAATTTGGGAAAAGCTATCCCATTGTTGTACATGCTGGAGGACCAACTGAAGGAGGTGTGTTCTGTGTTTGAAAAAGATGACAAAAACCAAGACTCTTTGCTTCTGGCTGAGAAATTATTAGAGCTCCTACAAGGTGATGAACGTCTTAAAAAGATCCACTCAGAAGAGCATTACATTTGTGCTACTATTCTGGATCCACGCTACAAAAAGGCGCTGGCAGGCCAAGCATTCTTTCCTTTTGATGATGAACATGTTCCAAAGTACAAACGTTGGCTAGCCTTGTCAGCCAAGAGGTTTGAAAGAGAACGGCTGAAAATTGAAGGAAATGGCAGTACATCAGCAGGCCATCCCCAGTCAAAACAATCCACTTCTGCACCTGTGGCTGTGGCACAAGTGACCTCTCAGCCGTTAAAGACACCGGCAACCGGATCATCTGCACGAGACACAACAGAAACATTGGAGGCTGAAGAGGATTGGCTAGCTCTGCGTGGGTTTGGTTCTCAAAAGGTCAGAGGCACAGCAAGAGCTAAGCAAAGTGGAGGAACCTTTGATGAGGACCTTGAGTCGATGGTGAAGGACTATCTGAATGACTCAACAGAGGTCTATGTTAATTCTGACCCATTGGCGTATTGGCATGGGAAAAAAGAATTGTGGCCACAGCTCACCAACCTGGCTTTAAACTACTTGTCTTGCCCACTCACAAGTGTGTCTTCTGAACGGGTTTTCAGTGCTGCTGGTGGCATTGTAACTCCCAAACGGAGCCGCCTCTCGCCCAAAAATGTGGAGAGGTTAACAATGATCAAGATGAATCAGCACCTCATACCACCAGATTTCAGAGTACGAGAAAGCGTGCCGGATGAAGAGGAGGTGGCCAGCAACATAGATGAGGGAATTTCTACTCTGTCAGGTGACACTGAGCTCACCCTGTCTGAATTCGCAGAGTATGATGATGAAGCCTTATTCTTATTCCTGGACCGTGATACCGAGCCCTGAAAATGAGACAACGAATCAATAACTTTCTTTTTCATCCTTATTCACTTTTATTCCTGTGTGTCTGTCTTTCTTTGTTGTGCACAGTTAATATATTTCAAACTTTAATCAGATAATCACAAAATCAAGCCCATCAGCAGAACTGTCTTCACTGGTTTGCTAATTGATTTGAAGTTGCCGCAGTCTGCATTCCTCAGGTTCACAAGTTCAGAAGAACATGCTCCTCTATCCTCCTCCTCCAGACTTCTATTTCCATCAAACCAGAGGGCTGGTTTACGCCCAATGAAGAAAGACTCAGCACTTGTGGGGGTGTTGTTGTACCTCTTTGCAGGTGAGTTGACGGCTCTGGGGCCATTGCTGGGACGCTCTAATACCGGATAAAAGTGTTTTGGACCAAATCCCAGGCGGACATTTTTTTGTGTTTTTGATGACTTGCTTGCCTTTGAGGTGCTCTTAGGGGGGGTTCCGTCTGTTTGTGGGTGAGTTTCGTGGTCTGGGAGCACTGCTGGGACACTCTAATCTTGATTGCATTTGCTTTTCAGGAAATCCGTCGTGGCAACCCCGACTTATGGCCTAGCTACGCAGCGCGTTTGGACCGAAGGCCGAGAAAAATTGCAAGTATGAGATTTTGCTTTTGGCCTGTTTGGGGGTGTTATGCTTCTTGGCGGGTGGGTTGGTGGGTCTTGGGGCATTCCTGGGAAGGTGTAATACCGGGTAGAAGTGGTTGGGACAAAATCCAGGCCGATTTTTTTTTGGCTATTTCTGACATTTTGCTCAATGTAGCGTTTTCGGGGGCCTGTTTGGGGGGCTTCCTGGTGTTTGTGGGTGAGTTTCGGGGTCTGGGAGCACTGCTGGGACACTCTAATCTTGATTGCATTTGCTTTTCAGGAAATCCGTCGTGGCAACCCCGACTTATGGCCTAGCTACGCAGCGCGTTTGGACCGAAGACCGAGAAATATTGCAAGTATGAGATTTTGCTTTTGGCCTGTTTGGGGGTGTTATTCTTCTTGGCGGGTGGGTTGGCGGGTCTTGGGGCATTCCTGGGAAGGTCTAATACCGGGTAGAAGTGGTTGGGACAAAATCCAGGCCGATTTTTTTTTGGCTATTTCTGACATTTTGCTCAATGTAGCGTTTTCGGGGGCCTGTTTGGGGGGCTTCCTGGTGTTTGTGGGTGGGTTTCGGGGTCTGGGCGCACTGCTGGCTATATATACTTTACTTTGCAAGAGGTTTGAAGCAAATCCATGGTGGCAGAGGGGAGTTAGGGCCTAGCTGCAGAGCGCGCGCAGAGTGATTTGGGAAATTTGTGAAAAATTGACTAAGTCCCCATTTTTGTACTTTTGCTCTTTGGCTGTTTGGGGGTCTTCTACTCGTTTTCTCCTGGGTTGACGACTCTGGGGCCATTGCTGGGAAGCTCTAATACCGGATAAAAGTGTTTTGGACCAAATCCCAGGCGGAAAATTTTTTGTGTTTTTGATGACTTGCTTGCCTTTGAGGTGCTCTTAGGGGGGGTTCCGTCTGTTTGTGGGTGAGTTTCGTGGTCTGGGAGCACTGCTGGGACACTCTAATCTTGATTGCATTTGCTTTTCAGGAAATCCGTCGTGGCAACCCCGACTTATGGCCTAGCTACGCAGCGCGTTTGGACCGAAGGCCGAGAAATATTGCAAGTATGAGATTTTGCTTTTGGCCTGTTTGGGGGTGTTATGCTTCTTGGCGGGTGGGTTGGCGGGTCTTGGGGCATTCCTGGGAAGGTCTAATACCGGGTAGAAGTGGTTGGGACAAAATCCTCGCGGAAAAGCCTTTTGGCACTTTTTGTAACTTAGGGTTCGTTAGGGTTAGCCCTAGCAGCAGGATTGCATGTGTTTCGGGGTGTTCTAGATTTTTGCAAATGAGTTCTGGGGTCTTAGAGCACTCGTGAGAATGTGTAATTTTGGTTGCAAGTCATTTGAAGAAAATCCATGGTGGGAAAGGGGGGATTTGGCATAGTTAAAGAAAGCCTTTGCCACTATTCTTAACTTAGGGTTCGTTAGGGTTAGCAGTATTTCTATTGCATGTGTTTGAGTGGGGGGGATTTCGAGTCTTGGAGCGATGCTGGCTATGGCTACTTTTGCTTGGTTGCTTGCAAGTGGTTTGAATGCAATCCACGGTGGGTAAGGGGTAATTAGGAAGGGGGTACTTCGGCCTACTTTTACTTTCAAAGTAAGTTTTGTCACCAGTTTTCTGCTAGGCCTCGTTTTTTGAGATTTGATTGGGGGTCTTCTACATTTTTGCGACTGGCTGTAGTAAGGGTCTGGGTGGGAGCACTGCTAGGAAGATCTAATTTTGTTCTAAAACACAGTTTACAGTACACCTAGCTTGAGGGGAAAGATCCGCTACATTAATTTGCCCCTACTTATTTATCCTTCAAAAGGTGACTCAGACAGAGTACGCACTTTCAAAAATATTGTACTGTCTACTAGGAAAATCAAATTGTGACTTTTTGCACTCCACAGCCTACATACCTTATATTTATTTATCAGTGGTGTTGTAATATTATATCACTTCCTGTTTTTCGTTGAATAATTACAGGCCGGGTTTCAGTCTCTGCAATGGGGAAAAAAGGATGGAGTCAGGCTTCACATTAGCGAGCCACAATTCAGCATCAGGCAGGCAGTGGACAGGGTGTCTTCTGGTGACCAACATCGATGGACGAAGCGTCGGCTGCAATGGAGGAGTGCCGCTAATAAGAGGATTTTTTTTCTGCAGGCAACTTACTTACCACTTCCAACAGGACAACTACAACAACATAGATACAGTATCCCTTGCCTTTTTCTCTGACTGTGACTGCATTTCTTGGATCTCTCTCTGCTTCTAAATTGATCCCTTAACACATCACTTAGTCCACTCCACTATCACATCTGCACCACACATAGTCATTTGTAAGTGCTCCTACGTAATTCGCAAGTCGCAGCATGCCCCAGCCCGTAGAGGACTGGGATGGCCCCAATGATGAAGCATGTCACCAAGGGGCAACCCTGGTGAGTGAGCGGACACCTAGAAAAAAAGCAATTTCTCCTTTTCTATCTACTATACCTTCCAGACCAACCCCATTGAGTGTTGTTGTGAATGGATTTATAGTGACCAGCAAGGCTCTCAGGTATCTGGCTACAGAGACCTTATGTTGAATATCGTTATGAATAATTCCACACACGCCCTGTACTGTCGCATTCTTTCTTCCACAGTTGTCGAAAGTACTACTTACTTTTCAATGACATGCATGCAGTAGTGCATGCACTTTCAAAGATTGATGGATAGGTTTGTACCCAAAGAATTGTTTATGTTCAATTGTTTGTCTATGCTGTGCTTTTTTTACAGGGTGTCTTCTGGTGACCAACATCGATGGACGAAGCGTCGGCTGCAATGGAGGAGTGCCGCTAATAAGAGGATTTTTTTTCTGCAGGCAACTTACTTACCACTTCCAACAGGACAACTACAACAACATAGATACAGTATCCCTTGCCTTTTTCTCTGACTGTGACTGCATTTGTTGGATCTCTCTCTGCTTCTAAATTGATCCCTTAACACATCACTTAGTCCACTCCACTATCACATCTGCACCACACATAGTCATTTGTAAGTGCTCCTACGTAATTCGCAAGTCGCAGCACGCCCCAGCCCGTAGAGGACTGGGATGGCCCCAATGATGAAGCATGTCACCAAGGGGCAACCCTGGTGAGTGAGGCGACACCTAGAAAAAAAGCAATTTCTCCTTTTCTATCTACTATACCTTCCAGACCAACCCCATTGAGTGTTGTTGTGAATGGATTTATAGTGACCAGCAAGGCTCTCGGGTATCTGGCTACAGAGACCTTATGTTGAATATCGTTATCAATAATTCCACACAGGCCCTGTACTGTCGCATTCTTTCTTCCACAGTTGTCGAAAGTACTACTTACTTTTCACTGACATGCATGCAGTAGTGCATGCACTTTCAAAGATTGATGGATAGGTTTGTACCCAAAGATTTGTTTATGTTCACAATTGTTTGTCCATGCTGTGCTATTTTTTCTTGTCTCCCAAAACCTTTCCCAAAAACCCCGTACCCATCCATTTTTCAAACCCTAACCCTCTTCCCCCGGGCTGTGTGGTTTTGATTGATGTGTGACTAAATTACAGCAATAAATCCACACACTTGCTGGGGAGGATAAGGTGATAGCAACAGGCTGGTGAAGAAATCCGAGGATATATTCTTACTCTGCTTGACAAAGACCCATGGCTAATGTCAAAGAACTTCAACCGAATTAGTAGTTATACTTTACCATTTGTTAGGCTACAATGTGGCACTGTTCTAGTGTACTTCTGTCACCTGCTATAGTCTCAGTTGTACCGTTGAATTGCTCAGGAGGACAAACCAGATTTAATTTTCTTTTTTTTCATAGGCATGCAACTGCCACTGTGTCACACCACTAGTACCACCGCTATGAGGAAATTTTATCCGACCAAGATTGCCAACCTTATTCGCTGTTTGCCGTGGAGCCAGCCCTGGGTCTAGCCCTACTTTCAAACACAAATTACAGGTAAGATAAGCGTTTGGTGGTTTGGGGGTATAATGGAGTATTAGTAGGAGAGACGAGAGACTGACGGTAGTACTACTAAAGTCCTAGGACTCTTGGATTCACTTCACTTACTCTGTGAGAGGCACTTAGTGTTGAAAACATTTGGGCATTTACACTTAAAGGAAGAAAATGGAACTAAACTTTCAGGAAAACAAAGTCACTGTTAAACCCCCACCCACCAGGCAAGCAGTAAGAAACGGGTATGCTCAGATAAAGTTTGAAAAAGTATATTTATATCCCTAACAAAATAATCTCCCGCAAGACCCTCCCTAACCCCAACGATTGTCCTTCAAAAGTCCCCAAAAACCCAACTCCCAATTCCCACCCCCCAAAAGTCTCTAAAAAAGGGGCAAGGGACACTATGGGTGGATGCTGTCTACTTTTTGGGCCAGGGCATCATGCTCCTGGCGGAGCAAGGCGTGCTCTACGCGGAGCCCCTCCAACTCGTTTGAAAAGTGGTGGAGCTCATGCTGGAGGCGGGACACCATCAGGGTACTGCGGCGCAGGCGTGCCTTCAATGCCTTGCAGGTGCAACGGCTGTGAGAGGAAGCTGTTGTCCTTGCTACTCGGCGGTGGCGTATGGCTTTGGCAGCCCGGCTCAGTCTGGGTGGACCACTGTGCTGGGTGGCAGCCCGTGGGGGCACGGAGGCCGATGCAGACGACGTAGTTGTTGTGGTCGACTGCACACTTTCTTCGTCCTCCAGGGCCACCAGCCGCCGATATTCGGCCACAGTGGCATCGATCCTCCGTTGCCGGGCCGCTCTAGCCAGCTCCTTCCTCCTTGTTCGTTTGAAAGGAGAACCTATATGAAGAAAGAAAGACATAGTCTGTAACCAATGCTCTTTAAGATTAACTTAATCATTCAGCAGAAATTTGTGTTGCACTACAACTAGCAACTTGCAAGCGCATTACATAACTATTGAGGCCAGTATCTATCTAACCTCACACTTCTTCATCCTTGCTCTAACATTAGTGGGAGTTTAAGGAACAAATTCTACGAGCACTATGGACTTCCATTGGAGTCGACTATGAAAGTACACCAGTCTTATTCTTCTTCTTGTCTCTTGTTTAGGAAAATTGGTACGTTATCTTCTGCAAGCCGGCATAATGCCAGCGCAGTAAACTTGCACCCGAGAAAAAGAGACGCACGCCATGAGGAGTGACCTAGACTTGCGTTGCGTTACTGTACCCGTCCAGTACATGCAGGTGGTGAAGCTCTTACTTTTCTATTACGGGTGGCACTGAGAATACTCTGTTACAACTCAAGGGCTACTGCTTAATTAATTTAACTTTCACCCTACAGTGGAAATGAGTACTAGAAATGGAAAATTGAAGAAGATAAATAATCAGATTATCTATCACTTCACATGGGATGTTTTTGCTTATATATGGGATGACTTTAGGTGCTTTGCTTTTTATTGAGTGACCAGTGATACATCCACACATGAATGACTGAGTACTACTAAACTTATTAAGAGAGGTAGGGAGTGGCCACCCTAATAACCGGATCTATGCTGTGCTTGCAATACAAACTACTGTTACTATTGATGGTAGTATTTGGACAAAATTAAAACTTCTTTTCCTTGCCTTTCCTACACTGGAACGGACGTGCGGGTGCAGTGTTACATGCTCTTCAAAGTTACACTTAGTTCATCCACTGACCGTCTACTCTCTCTAGATCATGGGTACTCACAAACTTTCTCTCGGGGCTAAATTTACAGTGTAGTTTGTGGCCGAGGGCTGCACTGGTGGGGGCGGAGTCAGAGGGGGCGGGGCTAAAGCAAAACGAAAACTTGTGACCATGAGGTTGCAAACAGGTCCCTGCAGCAGATGCCTTCATCCACTGAGCCACCAGACCCAGCATTTACATACATCTCTCTCACTCATGCTCTCCCTCCTGCCCTCCCTCTCCATCTCTCTCTCCCTCCTGCCCTCCCTCTCCCTCCCCCTCTGTCATCTCACTGTGTGTGTGTCTGTCTGTGTCAGCCTTCAGCCCGGGCTGAGACAGCTTCCTCAACGCGCACACACAGACAGCCACACCAAAGTACTTAACAGGTCTTTAAAAGACCATTAACATATTATTGAGGCTTTGTTTGTTGTAGCGCCCCTGCATCTCCACCCTGACAATCACTGCTTGCCCGGCCCCACAGAGCAGAGGCTTTGTTCTATTTCACCTCTTTGTGGCCCTGCATCTCCACTCTGCTCTGTGGGGGCCGGGGGAGCAGTGATTGTCTGCAAGGTCTGCACACCGCCAAAGAAGGCTTGCCGGGCCGCCACCGGCCCGCGGGCCGTACTATGAGTACCCCTGCTCTAGATACACATATGCTATCTAAGAGTCAGATAGTAGCATGATCCAGGTATATGGACACATACAGTTTCTGTGTCACCCACCCAGGCTGTTGTCCTTCCACCAATCATTGCTTCATCATTCACCCAGCCATGCATCTCATATTCTTTCCTTCCCAGCCACGTCTTCAATCTCAATAAGTAAGGAATATATAAGAGCTTACCTCTGCCCGCCACCACCACCGTCTGAACTCTCACAGCCGGCACTGGAACCGCCGCATCCTCCCCTGAGGAATTGCCCTCCGCCTCCGTGTCGAGCACCACCACCACCTCCGCGTTGGCCCCGCCACCTGATGTTCCACCTACAAAGTACATTTAAGAATGTTAGAATAAACCACTCACTAGTATTTGGTCAAGGAATGAAGACATGTGAAAACAATGTAATGCAGCACTTTTTGGCACAACTGATGAAGGCTGGCTTTTTAACACGCACCATTTTTTTCCACACAGACAGAAGATGGACTTCTAACAACAAGATCAAGTTGAAACAAGGTGAGAGCTCGGCTCGACCACAAGAAATGTCTTCAATTAATCGTCAGCACTAACCACTTTTACATTCTCAGTTAAACGTTTCGTTTTTTAATTATGACTTCATTTTAATAAATGTGTTTACTTTTAATAAAGCTTTTAAACTTAGAGAGACTCTGTGTTTTTTGGTCCAGAGTGACTAGAGTGACTGAGCGAAAGGTTTTGCAATTTTTGCAAGCATGAGTCCGTGCCTCTGACACTTCTTGACTCTGACTCCGTACTCTTCAGCTACGTTGGATAATAATCATCATTGGGGATCAATGATCGATGAATTCGGGAGGTAAATGACTGTGCCACACTATGTAGTAGTCAGTCAGTAAGGACATTGGGGGTTCAAAGTCTGTTATCACAGAGGTATGTGGAAACTCTAACAGCGCCTATTATAATTCATAAGCAATGCACTATTTATTGTCCATAGTTCTGTTTCTGCAGAAGAATTGTCCGCGCCACTGTAGTGGTATGGATTGTTCTCCTATCCAAACCAAAAGGTAGTATCTTATTATTTCTTGGTGGTCATTCACATTTTATAGTTGGGAATTTTCAAAGCAGATAGAACACTTCAAAAGACATTATGGACAATCCCAGAGGACTGCACTAAGTTGATAGAGCTATTGCCGACTAGAATGGGAGTTTCACCAACCGTGCAATCTTAGTTAGCTACACAGACAGACTAATAAGAATAATCTAGTAATACCACAGGGAGTCATAGTAGAGGCAGGATAAGAATTTAGATACAGTCTACAAGAAGATCAAAGACGATTTTGAAAAAATCAAATGAGGAACGCTAGGAAAAATAGGTACTAGTCTAAAATGAAAACTTACTGGGGCCAGCAAAGGAGCCCTCGCCTGCCCGATCCTGGCCCTGTTGAACAGCATCCGCCGCCTGCTGCTCCTGTGTCCTCCCCTCGCCCCTGGGGGGAGCTGACGTACAACATGAAAGAAAGAACAGAAAACATGGATGATTGTTGCTTGTCAATGTCAACCAAATCAAACATTTCAAAAGAACAATAACAAAATATTTCCGCGAAATTATATTGATTAGGGTTACTTTTCATTTATTTGCGGACCTGTGACTTCAAAAGTCACGTAACTCACTAAACAAAGTACTGAAAGGTTCACCTAGGACTGGCAGGCAGCAGTCCGCAGGCAAGACGCAAAGTGACAGACAAACTCCATTGTGATTTCAGTCAGATCAGTGACAACACTAACAGTTGCCTGCTACATTACCAGTCATTTAAATAGTCAAACTATCAATCCACCACCACTATTTTTCTTATTGTCAGGGGTACAAAGGAAGGGGCAGATTTAAGCCCCTTGCGGCTCTTTTGCTCCGTTCTTGCGTGACTTTTGTGACGCAGCAGCTAAACAAAAAAGGGCGCCATGGTGCGACGCATTTGGGAGATATGCATCCCGTTATAAAGCCCTGCGCCATCAGGGGGCGTTCCGGCGCAAGGGAGAGCATTCCTGCGCTGGAACACATCCTAAAAGTGGCTGAGGGAAATCTACAAAATTTCAATCAGTCACCTTTAGGACAATGATGCGTCACACAAACCCTGCACCTGCTTGAAGCAGACGTACGGCTTGACCCAGCATTGGGGAGATAGGGTACCCCAGAGCATTGCTGGAGCTGCGCCATCGTTGCGACGCAACTCCAGCAGTAAAGCTTTGGTGACGTTTTGGGCCCATGGTGCGCCGCATTGCAAATACGGCGCACCATGTTTGGTGGTGGTAGCGGGCCGCACAATTAATGGCGCATCCCTGCTACTTTGCAGGGATGCGACGGTAATTGCAATTCTGCCCCTTAGGGGCATACTTACTTACGCGTTCTGGCGCATCTCCAGAGATGCGCCAGATCAAATGCGTCACGCAAAACTACCCTTGCGACACGGCAGATGCGCCTCATTTACAATGCGGCGCGCCCTGGCGCAAGGGTAGGCACTTGCGTGACGCATCTCGTCACGTAAGAGCGGCGCATCGCTGGAGTCATGTCGCCAACGCAATGCAACTCCAGTAATGCTCAGGGCCACCCAATACTTAACATGCTGTGTCAGTCCTTTCGCCTGCTTGAAGCAGGCATGAGGAATTGAATTGACGTAGCAGCGTCGCAGAAGTGCCTGCGTTA
Source organism: Lissotriton vulgaris (assembly GCF_964263255.1). Classification (NCBI taxonomy): domain Eukaryota; kingdom Metazoa; phylum Chordata; class Amphibia; order Caudata; family Salamandridae; genus Lissotriton; species Lissotriton vulgaris. The sequence continues at coordinate 806,733 of NW_028241089.1, read as the reverse complement.
AATCTTGTAGATTTCACGCAGGCAATTTTGCGAGGCGCACAGCCGCCGGACCGCCCACCCTGCGTACTAGGAACGCACCCATTGTGGTGCAGGCCCATGGCTTTATAACGTGATGCATCTCCCTAGATGCGTCATGCTGTAAATGACTCGCAGGGATGCGGCACGTTTACGCCGCTGTTGCGTCACGCAAGGCAACATAAACGTGGCGCAAGGGGCTTGTAAATGTAATCTGCCCCCTAGTGTCTAGCATTACGCAGTTCTGTAAAGTACACTCATAGATAATAGTTACTCAGGCCAACGAGACCACAAAATAGAAAAGAAATAAGCATAGTAGCAACGCCACTGAGAAGGAGAGCAGTGCACCTGAAATGCACAGAAGATTTTGAAATATAATTTAACTACAATGTAATCGTCATCAGCGGCATTATTGGCTTGCTCCATGTAAAAAACAAATATTTGCAATACAACAACACAGAGCAGGAGAAAACATCATAGTAGTGAGTGATGAAATGGCTACTACTACTCACCAAGCCCGGGGATCTCCAAGCCGAGCTGGTCCAGCAGGTCGCGCTCCCGGTCCAGGAGGTCCGTCCAGCGATGGGTGACCTGGCTGTAGGTGCGCTGGACCCCGTAGAGGTGGGATATGGCCCAGCACACCTTCTCCCACCGCTTCCGGCGCTCCCGCATGTTGTAGCCGCCGGCCGCGATCCTGCCGCCTCCCGCGATGGTCCTGGGCAGACGGCGCTGGACGAAGTAGACCAGCGCGCCCACTTCCTCCGGGCTGAAGATCTCCCGTCGCGTCACCTGCTCCCCCCTCAATCTCCCGCATGCCGTCCTGGCACTGGGTTCAGGACTACTCCCCGCCCCCGCTGCGGCCCTCAAGTGCCTGGGCAGCTTCACGGCGCCTGGCTTGACCATGGTCTGGGCAGGTAAGGTAGGAAGAAGTAGAAAATTGAGAAAGAATAGGATAGGGAAGAAGAAAAGAAAAGAGTTTAAAAAAGTAGTTTAAAAGTAAAGAAAAATAGCAGAAAAGACAAAAATATACAGCTAGGAAAAGAGAGGGATAGATAAGAAGCAAAATCGTAAAAAAAAAACTGAAAACAAGCAAAGGATGGCAAAGATACCAAGAGGATTAAACACCATGCCCAGACACAGGAAATGAATGAAAAACAAGATGGCCGGCGCCCGTTCACGAGCGCGAAAGTAAGTTCGCGCGAGATTTCCCTCGCGATCTCGTGCGAACCTCTACTCGCAATGCGCTTACTGCGCGAGATTATACATAGCGGGCGGAAACGGAAATACGTCACGCAAACAAAATGGCCGCGCTCGTACTCGACCTTGGGGTAAATTCGCGTGTTGCGCTGCAAGCGGCTCGCGAATACTGCAAAAAAACTCGCGAAACAACAAGCCGCAAAAAAATAAAAAGCTCATTCGCACGAATTGGCGGCTTCCGCGGTCGGTTTCGCACGACGCCGCGCCCCGCGAATAGCGTGAAAAAAGCGAAAAACGATTTTTGCAAAAGCAAAAGCAATGAGCAGGTGCAAAAGGTCAACCTCATGATTTGTAACGATTCCCTGTAGTGCTTCCTGAGGGGGCCCTCCAGAATTCGGTTGCCTGCTTGCAACTATTGTGTGACCCTGCTCTGACCTTAACTGTATGCCACAAAGGTCCTGATTTATAGCTAAAGGAGCAGACAAGCAGGTGCCAGGCTGGAACTTCAAATTCTTTCAGTGACACATTAATTAGCCCCTAATTCATTATTGTCAGTTGGGGCAGGGCAGGTGTTGTTAATAAACTAACCCCAAATTAATTCATGTCAGTTCAAGCAGGGCAGGTGGGCTTGCTTTTCCCCCCCATCTTCTACAGTGATGATGAACCAGAGGGTGGCATTGATGTAACAGAGGGTGGCATGGGTCAAAGAGAGGGTGCCAGTGGTGAAACAGAGGGTGCTGGGAGGCTGTGATGATGAACCAGACGTAGAAACAACATAGTCGCGACCGTTGCGAGCCGACAAGTAAGTTCGCAATTGCGAACTAGTACCAAATCCTCGCGAACTGGCAGAAACACTTGCGAACACAAAAAAAAAAAAAATCCGCAAATTCGCGAGAATTCGCGGATTTTGCGGATTGCGAATTCGCATATCCGCAAAATTCGCGAACGCGAGATTCGCAAAATTCACCCATGATTAATGGTTTCTGGCTATCAGCCGTCTTCAGCCTGGATAGCTTGACTCCAGTGATGTGAAGAGCCTGGGACTCACGTCTGAGCATACCCAGCCCACTCGGGGGGAAAATTGCAAAAAACACAGTTGATGGACAGAATGTAGAACAATGTCTTACATTCACCCCAGTACAAAGATCTGGGCCTAAATCCATTGTTTTTTTGCTCTCCACACCACCCTAGGTCAGACAATGGCTATATGCAAATCAGCCTTGACCCTATGCTCATGGGAACAGTCCAGCCCGAACTGCCAAGCCTTGTCTTTCCTAGACCGGAATCAAGCATCCAAGGACCGGTTTCTGGCTATCAGCCTTCTTCAGCCTGGATAGCTTGACTCCAGTGATGTGGAGAGCCAGGGACTCACGTCTGAGCATACCCAGCCCACTCGGGGTAAAAATTGCAAAAAACACAGTTGATGGACAGAATGCAGAACAATGTCTTACATTCACCCCAGTACAAAGATCTGAGCCTAAATCCATCGTTTATTTGCTCTCCACACCACCCTAGGTCAGACAATGGCTATATGCAAATCAGCCTTGACCCTGTGCCTCATAGGAACAGTCCAGCCCGAACTACCAAGCCATGTCTTTCGTAGACCGGAATCAAGCATCCAAGGACCGGTTTCTGGCTATCAGCCTTCTTCAGCCTGGATAGCTTGACTCCAGTGACGTGGAGAGCCTGGGACTCACGTCTGAGCATACCCAGCCCACTCAGGGTGAAAATTGCAAAAAACACAGTTGATGGGCAGAATGCAGAACAATGTCTTGCATTCACCCCACTACAAATATCTGGGCCTAAATCCATTGTTTTATTGCTCTCCACACCACCCTAGGTCAGACAATGGCTATATGCAAATCAGCCTTGACCCTGTGCCTCATGGGAACAGTCCAGCCTGAACTACCAAGCCATGTCTTTCCTAGACCGGAATCAAGCATCCAAGGATCGGTTTCTGGCTATCAGCCTTCTTCAGCCTGGATAGCTTGACTCCAGTGATGTGGAGAGCCTAGGATTCACGTCTGAGCATACCCAGCCCACTCGGGGTGAAAATTGCAAAAAACACAGTTGATGGACAGAATGCAGAACAATGTCTTACATTCACCCCAGTACAAAGATCTGGGCCTAAATCCATCGTTTTTTTGCTCTCCACACCACCTTAGGTCAGACAATGACTATATGCAAATCAGCCTTCACCCTGTGCCTCATGGGAACAGTCCAGCCCGAACTACCAAGCCATGTCTTTCCTAGACAGGAATCAAGCATCCAAGGACCGGTTTCTGGCTATCAGCCTTCTTCAGCCTGGATAGCTTGACTCAAGTGATGTGGAGAGCCTGGGACTCACGTCTGAGCATACCCAGCCCACTCGGGGTGAAAATTGCAAAAAACCACAGTTGATGGACAGAATGGAGAACAATGTCTTACATTCACCCCAGTACAAAGATCTGGGCCTAAATCAATCGTTTTTTTGCTCTCCACACCACCCTAGGTCAGACAATGGCTATATGCAAATCAGCCTTGACCCTGTGCGTCATGGGAACAGTCCAGCCTGAACTACCAAGCCATGTCTTTCCTAGAACGGAATCAAGCAACCAAGGACCGGTTTCTGGCTATCAGCCTTCTTCAGTCTAGATAGCTTGACTCCCATGATGTGGAGAGCCTGGGACTCACGTCTGAGCATACCCAGCTCACTCGGGGTGAAAATTGCAAAAAACACAGTTGATGGACAGAATGCAGACAATGTCTTACATTCACCCCAGTACAAAGATCTGGGCCTAAATCCATCATTTTTTTGCTCTCCACACCACCCTAGGTCAGACAATGGCTATATGCAAATCAGCCTTGATCCTGTGCCTCATGGGAACAGTCCAACCCGAACTACCAAGCCATGTCTTTCCTAGACCGGAATCAAGCATCCAAGGACTGGTTTCTGGCTATCAGCCGTCTTCAGCCTGGATAGCTTGACTCCAGTGATGTGGAGAGCCTGGGACTCACGTCTGAGCATACCCAGCCCACTCGGGGTGAAAATTGCAAAAAACACAGTTGATGGACAGAATGTAGAACAATGTCTTACAGTCACCCCAGTACAAAGATCTGGGCCTAAATCCATTGTTTTTTGCTCTCCACACCACCCTAGGTCAGACAATGGCTATATGCAAATCAGCCTTGACCCTATGCTCATGGGAACAGTCCAGCCCGAACTGCCAAGCCTTGTCTTTCCTAGACCGGAATCAAGCATCCAAGGACCGGTTTCTGGCTATCAGCCTCCTTCAGCCTGGATAGCTTGACTCCAGTGATGTGGAGAGCCTGGGACTCACGTCTGAGCATACCCAGCCCACTCGGGGTAAAAATTGCAAAAAACACAGTTGATGGACAGAATGCAGAACAATGTCTTACATTCACCCCAGTACAAAGATCTGAGCCTAAATCCATCGTTTTTTTGCTCTCCACACCACCCTACGTCAGACAATGGCTATATGCAAATCAGCCTTGACCCTGTGCCTCATAGGAACAGTCCAGCCCGAACTACCAAGCCATGTCTTTCCTAGACCGGAATCAAGCATCCAAGGACCGGTTTCTGGCTATCAGCCTTCTTCAGCCTGGATAGCTTGACTCCAGTGACGTGGAGAGCCTGGGACTCACGTCTGAGCATACCCAGCCCACTCAGGGTGAAAATTGCAAAAAACACAGTTGATGGACAGAATGCAGAACAATGTCTTGCATTCACCCCACTACAAATATCTGGGCCTAAATCCATCGTTTTATTGCTCTCCACACCACCCTAGGTCAGACAATGGCTATATGCAAATCAGCCTTGACCCTGTGCCTCATGGGAACAGTCCAGCCTGAACTACCAAGCCATGTCTTTCCTAGACCGGAATCAAGCATCCAAGGATCGGTTTCTGGCTATCAGCCTTCTTCAGCCTGGATAGCTTGACTCCAGTGATGTGGAGAGCCTGGGACTCACGTCTGAGCATACCCAGCCCACTCGGGGTGAAAATTGCAAAAAACACAGTTGATGGACAGAATGCAGAACAATGTCTTACATTCACCCCAGTACAAAGATCTGAGCCTAAATCCATCGTTTTTTTGCTCTCCACACCACCCAAGGTCAGACAATGGCTATATGCAAATCAGCCTTGACCCTGTGCCTCATAGGAACAGTCCAGCCCGAACTACCAAGCCATGTCTTTCGTAGACCGGAATCAAGCATCCAAGGACCGGTTTCTGGCTATCAGCCTTCTTCAGCCTGGATAGCTTGACTCCAGTGACGTGGAGAGCCTGGGACTCACGTCTGAGCATACCCAGCCCACTCAGGGTGAAAATTGCAAAAAACACAGTTGATGGGCAGAATGCAGAACAATGTCTTGCATTCACCCCACTACAAATATCTGGGCCTAAATCCATTGTTTTATTGCTCTCCACACCACCCTAGGTCAGACAATGGCTATATGCAAATCAGCCTTGACCCTGTGCCTCATGGGAACAGTCCAGCCTGAACTACCAAGCCATGTCTTTCCTAGACCGGAATCAAGCATCCAAGGATCGGTTTCTGGCTATCAGCCTTCTTCAGCCTGGATAGCTTGACTCCAGTGATGTGGAGAGCCTGGGATTCACGTCTGAGCATACCCAGCCCACTCGGGGTGAAAATTGCAAAAAACACAGTTGATGGACAGAATGCAGAACAATGTCTTACATTCACCCCAGTACAAAGATCTGGGCCTAAATCCATCGTTTTTTTGCTCTCCACACCACCTTAGGTCAGACAATGACTATATGCAAATCAGCCTTCACCCTGTGCCTCATGGGAACAGTCCAGCCCGAACTACCAAGCCATGTCTTTCCTAGACAGGAATCAAGCATCCAAGGACCGGTTTCTGGCTATCAGCCTTCTTCAGCCTGGATAGCTTGACTCAAGTGATGTGGAGAGCCTGGGACTCACGTCTGAGCATACCCAGCCCACTCGGGGTGAAAATTGCAAAAAACCACAGTTGATGGACAGAATGGAGAACAATGTCTTACATTCACCCCAGTACAAAGATCTGGGCCTAAATCAATCGTTTTTTTGCTCTCCACACCACCCTAGGTCAGACAATGGCTATATGCAAATCAGCCTTGACCCTGTGCGTCATGGGAACAGTCCAGCCTGAACTACCAAGCCATGTCTTTCCTAGAACGGAATCAAGCAACCAAGGACCGGTTTCTGGCTATCAGCCTTCTTCAGTCTAGATAGCTTGACTCCCATGATGTGGAGAGCCTGGGACTCACGTCTGAGCATACCCAGCTCACTCGGGGTGAAAATTGCAAAAAACACAGTTGATGGACAGAATGCAGACAATGTCTTACATTCACCCCAGTACAAAGATCTGGGCCTAAATCCATCATTTTTTTGCTCTCCACACCACCCTAGGTCAGACAATGGCTATATGCAAATCAGCCTTGATCCTGTGCCTCATGGGAACAGTCCAACCCGAACTACCAAGCCATGTCTTTCCTAGACCGGAATCAAGCATCCAAGGACTGGTTTCTGGCTATCAGCCGTCTTCAGCCTGGATAGCTTGACTCCAGTGATGTGGAGAGCCTGGGACTCACGTCTGAGCATACCCAGCCCACTCGGGGTGAAAATTGCAAAAAACACAGTTGATGGACAGAATGTAGAACAATGTCTTACATTCACCCCAGTACAAAGATCTGGGCCTAAATCCATTGTTTTTTGCTCTCCACACCACCCTAGGTCAGACAATGGCTATATGCAAATCAGCCTTGACCCTATGCTCATGGGAACAGTCCAGCCCGAACTGCCAAGCCTTGTCTTTCCTAGACCGGAATCAAGCATCCAAGGACCGGTTTCTGGCTATCAGCCTCCTTCAGCCTGGATAGCTTGACTCCAGTGATGTGGAGAGCCTGGGACTCACGTCTGAGCATACCCAGCCCACTCGGGGTAAAAATTGCAAAAAACACAGTTGATGGACAGAATGCAGAACAATGTCTTACATTCACCCCAGTACAAAGATCTGAGCCTAAATCCATCGTTTTTTTGCTCTCCACACCACCCTACGTCAGACAATGGCTATATGCAAATCAGCCTTGACCCTGTGCCTCATAGGAACAGTCCAGCCCGAACTACCAAGCCATGTCTTTCCTAGACCGGAATCAAGCATCCAAGGACCGGTTTCTGGCTATCAGCCTTCTTCAGCCTGGATAGCTTGACTCCAGTGACGTGGAGAGCCTGGGACTCACGTCTGAGCATACCCAGCCCACTCAGGGTGAAAATTGCAAAAAACACAGTTGATGGACAGAATGCAGAACAATGTCTTGCATTCACCCCACTACAAATATCTGGGCCTAAATCCATCGTTTTATTGCTCTCCACACCACCCTAGGTCAGACAATGGCTATATGCAAATCAGCCTTGACCCTGTGCCTCATGGGAACAGTCCAGCCTGAACTACCAAGCCATGTCTTTCCTAGACCGGAATCAAGCATCCAAGGATCGGTTTCTGGCTATCAGCCTTCTTCAGCCTGGATAGCTTGACTCCAGTGATGTGGAGAGCCTGGGACTCACGTCTGAGCATACCCAGCCCACTCGGGGTGAAAATTGCAAAAAACACAGTTGATGGACAGAATGCAGAACAATGTCTTACATTCACCCCAGTACAAAGATCTGAGCCTAAATCCATCGTTTTTTTGCTCTCCACACCACCCAAGGTCAGACAATGGCTATATGCAAATCAGCCTTGACCCTGTGCCTCATGGGAACAGTCCAGCCCGAACTACCAAGCCATGTCTTTCCTAGACCGGAATCAAGCATCCAAGGACCGGTTTCTGGCTATCAGCCTTCTTCAGCCTGGATAGCTTAACTCCAGTGACGTGGAGAGACTGGGACTCACGTCTGAGCATACCCAGCCCACTCAGGGTGAAAATTGCAAAAAACACAGTTGATGGACAGAATGCAGAACAATGTCTTGCATTCACCCCAGTACAAAGATCTGGGCCTAAATCCATCGTTTTATTGCTCTCCACACCACCCTAGGTCAGACAATGGCTATATGCAAATCAGCCTTGACCCTGTGCCTCATGGGAACAGTCCAGCCCGAACTACCAAGCCATATCTTTCCTAGACCGGAATCAAGCATCCAAGGATCGGTTTCTGGCTATCAGCCTTCTTCAGCCTGGATAGCTTGACTCCAGTGACGTGGAGAGCCTGGGACTCACGTCTGAGCATACCCAGCCCACTCGGGGTGAAAATTGCAAAAAACACAGTTGATGGACAGAATGCAGAACAATGTCTTACATTCACCCCAGTACAAAGATCTGGGCCTAAATCCATCATTTTTTTGCTCTCCACACCACCCTAGGTCAGACAATGGCTATATGCAAATCAGCCTTGATCCTGTGCCTCATGGGAACAGTCCAACCCGAACTACCAAGCCATGTCTTTCCTAGACCGGAATCAAGCATCCAAGGACTGGTTTCTGGCTATCAGCCGTCTTCAGCCTGGATAGCTTGACTCCAGTGATGTGGAGAGCCTGGGACTCACGTCTGAGCATACCCAGCCCACTCGGGGTGAAAATTGCAAAAAACACAGTTGATGGACAGAATGTAGAACAATGTCTTACATTCACCCCAGTACAAAGATCTGGGCCTAAATCCATTGTTTTTTGCTCTCCACACCACCCTAGGTCAGACAATGGCTATATGCAAATCAGCCTTGACCCTATGCTCATGGGAACAGTCCAGCCCGAACTGCCAAGCCTTGTCTTTCCTAGACCGGAATCAAGCATCCAAGGACCGGTTTCTGGCTATCAGCCTCCTTCAGCCTGGATAGCTTGACTCCAGTGATGTGGAGAGCCTGGGACTCACGTCTGAGCATACCCAGCCCACTCGGGGTAAAAATTGCAAAAAACACAGTTGATGGACAGAATGCAGAACAATGTCTTACATTCACCCCAGTACAAAGATCTGAGCCTAAATCCATCGTTTTTTTGCTCTCCACACCACCCTACGTCAGACAATGGCTATATGCAAATCAGCCTTGACCCTGTGCCTCATAGGAACAGTCCAGCCCGAACTACCAAGCCATGTCTTTCCTAGACCGGAATCAAGCATCCAAGGACCGGTTTCTGGCTATCAGCCTTCTTCAGCCTGGATAGCTTGACTCCAGTGACGTGGAGAGCCTGGGACTCACGTCTGAGCATACCCAGCCCACTCAGGGTGAAAATTGCAAAAAACACAGTTGATGGACAGAATGCAGAACAATGTCTTGCATTCACCCCACTACAAATATCTGGGCCTAAATCCATCGTTTTATTGCTCTCCACACCACCCTAGGTCAGACAATGGCTATATGCAAATCAGCCTTGACCCTGTGCCTCATGGGAACAGTCCAGCCTGAACTACCAAGCCATGTCTTTCCTAGACCGGAATCAAGCATCCAAGGATCGGTTTCTGGCTATCAGCCTTCTTCAGCCTGGATAGCTTGACTCCAGTGATGTGGAGAGCCTGGGACTCACGTCTGAGCATACCCAGCCCACTCGGGGTGAAAATTGCAAAAAACACAGTTGATGGACAGAATGCAGAACAATGTCTTACATTCACCCCAGTACAAAGATCTGAGCCTAAATCCATCGTTTTTTTGCTCTCCACACCACCCAAGGTCAGACAATGGCTATATGCAAATCAGCCTTGACCCTGTGCCTCATGGGAACAGTCCAGCCCGAACTACCAAGCCATGTCTTTCCTAGACCGGAATCAAGCATCCAAGGACCGGTTTCTGGCTATCAGCCTTCTTCAGCCTGGATAGCTTAACTCCAGTGACGTGGAGAGACTGGGACTCACGTCTGAGCATACCCAGCCCACTCAGGGTGAAAATTGCAAAAAACACAGTTGATGGACAGAATGCACAACAATGTCTTGCATTCACCCCAGTACAAAGATCTGGGCCTAAATCCATCGTTTTATTGCTCTCCAAACCACCCTAGGTCAGACAATGGCTATATGCAAATCAGCCTTGACCCTGTGCCTCATGGGAACAGTCCAGCCCGAACTACCAAGCCATATCTTTCCTAGACCGGAATCAAGCATCCAAGGATCGGTTTCTGGCTATCAGCCTTCTTCAGCCTGGATAGCTTGACTCCAGTGACGTGGAGAGCCTGGGACTCACGTCTGAGCATACCCAGCCCACTCGGGGTGAAAATTGCAAAAAACACAGTTGATGGACAGAATGCAGAACAATGTCTTACATTCACCCCAGTACAAAGATCTGGGCCTAAATCCATCGTTTTTTTGCTCTCCACACCACCCTAGGTCAGACAATGGCTATATGCAAATCAGCCTTGACCCTGTGCCTCATGGGAACAGTCCAGCCCGAACTACCAAGCCATGTCTTTCCTAGACCGGAATCAAGCATCCAAGGACCGGTTTCTGGCTATCAGCCTTCTTCAGCCTGGGTAGCTTGACTCCAGTGTTGTGGAGAGCCTGGGACTCACGTCTGAGCATACCCAGCCCACTCGGGGTGAAAATTGCAAAAAACACCGTCGATGGACAGAATGCAGAACAAGGTCTTACATTCACCCCACTACAAAGATCTGGGCCTAAATCCATCGTTTTTTTGCTCTCCACACCACCCTCGGTCAGACAATGGCTATATGCAAATCAGCCTTGACCCTCTGCCTCATGGGAACAGTCTAGCCCGAACTACCAAGCCATGTCTTTCCTAGACCAGATTCAAGCATCCAAGGACCGGTTTCTGGCTATCAGCCTTCTTCAGCCTGGATAGCTTGACTTCAGTGATGTGGAGAGCCTAGGACTCATGTATGGGCATACCCAGCCCACTCGGGTTGAAAATTGCAACAAACACAGTTGATGGACAGAATGCAGAACAATGTCTTACATTCACCCCAGTACAAAGATCTGGGCCTAAATCCATCATTTTTTTGCTCTCCACACCACCCTAGGTCAGACAATGACTATATGCAAATCAGCCTTAACCCTGTGCCTCATGGGAACAGTCCAGCCCGAACTACCAAGCCATGTCTTTCCTTGACCGGAATCAAGCATTCAAGGACCGGTTTCTGGCTATCAGCCTTCTTCAGCCTGGATAGCTTGACTCCAGTGATGTGGAGAGCCTGGGACGCACGTCTGAGCATACCCAGCCCACTCGGGGTGAAAATTGCAAAAAACACAGTTGATGGACAGAATGCAGAACAATGTCTTACATTCACCCCAGTACAAAGATCTGGGCCTAAATCTATCGTTTTTTTGCTCTCCACACCACCTTAGGTCAGACAATGACTATATGCAAATCAGCCTTCACCCTGTGCCTCATGGGAACAGTCCAGCCCGAACTACCAAGCCATGTCTTTCCTAGACCGGAATCAAGCATCCAAGGACCGGTTTCTGGCTATCAGCCTTCTTCAGCCTGGATAGCTTGACTCAAGTGATGTGGAGAGCCTGGGACTCACGTCTGAGCATACCCAGCCCACTCGGGGTGAAAATTGCAAAAAACCACAGTTGATGGACAGAATGGAGAACAATGTCTTACATTCACCCCAGTACAAAGATCTGGGCCTAAATCAATCGTTTTTTTGGCTCTCCACACCACCCTAGGTCAGACAATGGCTATATGCAAATCAGCCTTGACCCTGTGCCTCATGGGAACAGTCCAGCCTGAACTACCAAGCCATGTCTTTCCTAGAACGGAATCAAGCAACCAAGGACCGGTTTCTGGCTATCAGCCTTCTTCAGTCTAGATAGCTTGACTCCCGTGATGTGGAGAGCCTGGGACTCACGTCTGAGCATACCCAGCCCACTCGGGGTGAAAATTGCAAAAAACACAGTTGATGGACAGAATGCAGACAATGTCTTACATTCACCCCAGTACAAAGATCTGGGCCTAAATCCATCATTTTTTTGCTCTCCACACCACCCTAGGTCAGACAATGGCTATATGCAAATCAGCCTTGATCCTGTGCCTCATGGGAACAGTCCAGCCCGAACTACCAAGCCATATCTTTCCTAGACCGGAATCAAGCATCCAAGGATCGGTTTCTGGCTATCAGCCTTCTTCAGCCTGGATAGCTTGACTCCAGTGACGTGGAGAGCCTGGGACTCACGTCTGAGCATACCCAGCCCACTCGGGGTGAAAATTGCAAAAAACACAGTTGATGGACAGAATGCAGAACAATGTCTTACATTCACCCCAGTACAAAGATATGGGCCTAAATCCATCGTTTTTTTGCTCTCCACACCACCCTAGGTCAGACAATGGCTATATGCAAATCAGCCTTGACCCTGTGCCTCATGGGAACAGTCCAGCCCGAACTACCAAGCCATGTCTTTCCTAGACCAGATTCAAGCATCCAAGGACCGGTTTCTGGCTATCAGCCTTCTTCAGCCTGGATAGCTTGACTTCAGTGATGTGGAGAGCCTAGGACTCACATCTGGGCATACCCAGCCCACTCGGGGTGAAAATTGCAACAAACACAGTTGATGGACAGAATGCAGAACAATGTCTTACATTCACCCAAGTACAAAGATCTGGGCCTAAATCCATCATTTTTTTGCTCTCCACACCACCCTAGGTCAGACAATGGCTATATGCAAATCAGCCTTAACCCTGTGCCTCATGGGAACAGTCCAGCCCGAACTACCAAGCCATGTCTTTCCTTGACCGGAATCAAGCATTCAAGGACCGGTTTCTGGCTATCAGCCTTCTTCAGCCTGGATAGCTTGACTCCAGTGATGTGGAGAGCCTGGGACGCACGTCTGAGCATACCCAGCCCACTCGCGGTGAAAATTGCAAAAAACCACAGTTGATGGACAGAATGGAGAACAATGTCTTACATTCACCCCAGTACAAAGATCTGGGCCTAAATCCATCGTTTTTTTGCTCTCCACACCACCCTAGGTCAGACAATGGCTATATGCAAATCAGCCTTGACCCTGTGCCTCATGGGAACAGTCCAGCCTGAACTACCAAGCCATGTCTTTCCTAGAACGGAATCAAGCAACCAAGGACCGGTTTCTGGCTATCAGCCTTCTTCAGTCTAGATAGCTTGACTCCCGTGATGTGGAGAGCCTGGGACTCACGTCTGAGCATACCCAGCTCACTCGGGGTGAAAATTGCAAAAAACACAGTTGATGGACAGAATGCAGACAATGTCTTACATTCACCCCAGTACAAAGATCTGGGCCTAAATCCATCATTTTTTTGCTCTCCACACCACCCTAGGTCAGACAATGGCTATATGCAAATCAGCCTTGATCCTGTGCCTCATGGGAACAGTTCAACCCGAACTACCAAGCCATGTCTTTCCTAGACCGGAATCAAGCATCCAAGGACTGGTTTCTGGCTATCAGCCGTCTTCAGCCTGGATAGCTTGACTCCAGTGATGTGGAGAGCCTGGGACTCACGTCTGAGCATACCCAGCCCACTCGGGGTGAAAATTGCAAAAAACACAGTTGATGGACAGAATGTAGAACAATGTCTTACATTCACCCCAGTACAAAGATCTGGGCCTAAATCCATTGTTTTTTGCTCTCCACACCACCCTAGGTCAGACAATGGCTATATGCAAATCAGCCTTGACCCTATGCTCATGGGAACAGTCCAGCCCGAACTGCCAAGCCTTGTCTTTCCTAGACCAGAATCAAGCATCCAAGGACCGGTTTCTGGCTATCAGCCTCCTTCAGCCTGGATAGCTTGACTCCAGTGATGTGGAGAGCCTGGGACTCACGTCTGAGCATACCCAGCCCACTCGGGGTAAAAATTGCAAAAAACACAGTTGAAGGACAGAATGCAGAACAATGTCTTACATTCACCCCAGTACAAAGATCTGAGCCTAAATCCATCGTTTTTTTGCTCTCCACACCACCCTACGTCAGACAATGGCTATATGCAAATCAGCCTTGACCCTGTGCCTCATAGGAACAGTCCAGCCCGAACTACCAAGCCATGTCTTTCCTAGACCGGAATCAAGCATCCAAGGACCGGTTTCTAACTATCAGCCTTCTTCAGCCTGGATAGCTTGACTCCAGTGACGTGGAGAGCCTGGGACTCACGTCTGAGCATACCCAGCCCACTCAGGGTGAAAATTGCAAAAAACACAGTTGATGGACAGAATGCAGAACAATGTCTTGCATTCACCCCACTACAAATATCTGGGCCTAAATCCATCGTTTTATTGCTCTCCACACCACCCTAGGTCAGACAATGGCTATATGCACATCAGCCTTGACCCTGTGCCTCATGGGAACAGTCCAGCCTGAACTACCAAGCCATGTCTTTCCTAGACCGGAATCAAGCATCCAAGGATCGGTTTCTGGCTATCAGCCTTCTTCAGCCTGGATAGCTTGACTCCAGTGATGTGGAGAGCCTGGGACTCACGTCTGAGCATACCCAGCCCACTCGGGGTGAAAATTGCAAAAAACACAGTTGATGAACAGAATGCAGAACAATGTCTTACATTCACCCCAGTACAAAGATCTGAGCCTAAATCCATCGTTTTTTTGCTCTCCACACCACCCTAGGTCAGACAATGGCTATATGCAAATCAGCCTTGACCCTGTGCCTCATGGGAACAGTCCAGCCCGAACTACCAAGCCATGTCTTTCCTAGACCGGAATCAAGCATCCAAGGACCGGTTTCTGGCTATCAGCCTTCTTCAGCCTGGATAGCTTGACTCCAGTGACGTGGAGAGCCTGGGACTCACGTCTGAGCATACCCAGCCCACTCAGGGTGAAAATTGCAAAAAACACAGTTGATGGACAGAATGCAGAACAATGTCTTGCATTCACCCCAGTACAAAGATCTGGGCCTAAATCCATCATTTTATTGCTCTCCACACCACCCTATGTCAGACAATGGCTATATGCAAATCAGCCTTGACCCTGTGCCTCATGGGAACAGTCCAGCCCGAACTACCAAGCCATATCTTTCCTAGACCGGAATCAAGCATCCAAGGATCGGTTTCTGGCTATCAGCCTTCTTCAGCCTGGATAGCTTGACTCCAGTGACGTGGAGAGCCTGGGACTCACGTCTGAGCATACCCAGCCCACTCGGGGTGAAAATTGCAAAAAACACAGTTGATGGACAGAATGCAGAACAATGTCTTACATTCACCCCAGTACAAAGATCTGGGCCTAAATCCATCGTTTTTTTGCTCTCCACACCACCCTAGGTCAGACAATGGCTATATGCAAATCAGCCTTGACCCTGTGCCTCATGGGAACAGTCCAGCCCGAACTACCAAGCCATGTCTTTCCTAGACCGGAATCAAGCATCCAAGGACCGGTTTCTGGCTATCAGCCTTCTTCAGCCTGGGTAGCTTGACTCCAGTGTTGTGGAGAGCCTGGGACTCACGTCTGAGCATACCCAGCCCACTCGGGGTGAAAATTGCAAAAAACACCGTCGATGGACAGAATGCAGAACAATGTCTTACATTCACCCCACTACAAAGATCTGGGCCTAAATCCATCGTTTTTTTGCTCTCCACACCACCCTCGGTCAGACAATGGCTATATGCAAATCAGCCTTGACCCTCTGCCTCATGGGAACAGTCTAGCCCGAACTACCAAGCCATGTCTTTCCTAGACCAGATTCAAGCATCCAAGGACCGGTTTCTGGCTATCAGCCTTCTTCAGCCTGGATAGCTTGACTTCAGTGATGTGGAGAGCCTAGGACTCACGTCTGGGCATACCCAGCCCACTCGGGGTGAAAATTGCAACAAACACAGTTGATGGACAGAATGCAGAACAATGTCTTACATTCACCCCAGTACAAAGATCTGGGCCTAAATCCATCATTTGTTTGCTCTCCACACCACCCTAGGTCAGACAATGGCTATATGCAAATCAGCCTTTACCCTGTGCCTCATGGGAACAGTCCAGCCCGAACTACCAAGCCATGTCTTTCCTTGACCGGAATCAAGCATTCAAGGACCGGTTTCTGGCTATCAGCCTTCTTCAGTCTGGATAGCTTGACTCCAGTGATGTGGAGAGCCTGGGACGCACGTCTGAGCATACCCAGCCCACTCGGGGTGAAAATTGCAAAAAACACAGTTGATGGACAGAATGCAGAACAATGTCTTACATTCACCCCCGTACAAAGATCTGGGCCTAAATCCATCGTTTTTTTGCTCTCCACACCACCTTAGGTCAGACAATGACTATATGCAAATCAGCCTTCACCCTGTGCCTCATAGGAACAGTCTAGCCTGAACTACCAAGCCATGTCTTTCCTAGACCGGAATCAAGCATCCAAGGACCGGTTTCTGGCTATCAGCCTTCTTCAGCCTGGATAGCTTGACTCAAGTGATGTGGAGAGCCTGGGACTCACGTCTGAGCATACCCAGCCCACTCGGGGTGAAAATTGCAAAAAACCACAGTTGATGGACAGAATGCAGACAATGTCTTACATTCACCCCAGTACAAAGATCTGGGCCTAAATCCATCATTTTTTTGCTCTCCACACCACCCTAGGTCAGACAATGGCTATATGCAAATCAGCCTTGATCCTGTGCCTCATGGGAACAGTCCAGCCCGAACTACCAAGCCATATCTTTCCTAGACCGGAATCAAGCATCCAAGGATTGGTTTCTGGCTATCAGCCTTCTTCAGCCTGGATAGCTTGACTCCAGTGACGTGGAGAGCCTGGGACTCACGTCTGAGCATACCCAGCCCACTCGGGGTGAAAATTGCAAAAAACACAGTTGATGGACAGAATGCAGAACAATGTCTTACATTCACCCCAGTACAAAGATCTGGGCCTAAATCCATCGTTTTTTTGCTCTCCACACCACCCTAGGTCAGACGATGGCTATATGCAAATCAGCCTTGACCCTGTGCCTCATGGGAACAGTCCAGCCCGAACTACCAAGCCATGTCTTTCCTAGACCAGATTCAAGCATCCACGGACCGGTTTCTGGCTATCAGCCTTCTTCAGCCTGGATAGCTTGACTTCAGTGAGGTGGAGAGCCTAGGACTCACGTCTGGGCATACCCAGCCCACTCGGGGTGAAAATTGCAACAAACACAGTTGATGGACAGAATGCAGAACAATGTCTTACATTCACCCCAGTACAAAGATCTGGGCCTAAATCCATCATTTTTTTGCTCTCCACACCACCCTAGGTCAGACAATGGCTATATGCAAATCAGCCTTAACCCTGTGCCTCATGGGAACAGTCCAGCCCGAACTACCAAGCCATGTCTTTCCTTGACCGGAATCAAGCATTCAAGGACCGGTTTCTGGCTATCAGCCTTCTTCAGCCTGGATAGCTTGACTCCAGTGATGTGGAGAGCCTGGGACGCACGTCTGAGCATACCCAGCCCACTCGGGGTGAAAATTGCAAAAAACACAGTTGATGGACAGAATGCAGAACAATGTCTTACATTCACCCCAGTACAAAGATCTGGGCCTAAATCCATCGTTTTTTTGCTCTCCACACCACCTTAGGTCAGACAATGACTATATGCAAATCAGCCTTCACCCTGTGCCTCATGGGAACAGTCCAGCCCGAACTACCAAGCCATGTCTTTCCTAGACCGGAATCAAGCATCCAAGGACCGGTTTCTGGCTATCAGCCTTCTTCAGCCTGGATAGCTTGACTCAAGTGATGTGGAGAGCCTGGGACTCACGTCTGAGCATACCCAGCCCACTCGGGGTGAAAATTGCAAAAAACCACAGTTGATGGACAGACTGGAGAACAATGTCTTACATTCACCCCAGTACAAAGATCTGGGCCTAAATCAATCGTTTTTTTGGCTCTCCACACCACCCTAGGTCAGACAATGGCTATATGCAAATCAGCCTTGACTCTGTGCCTCATGGGAACAGTCCAGCCTGAACTACCAAGCCATGTCTTTCCTAGAATGGAATCAAGCAACCAAGGACCGGTTTCTGGCTATCAGCCTTCTTCAGTCTAGATAGCTTGACTCCCGTGATGTGGAGAGCCTGGGACTCACGTCTGAGCATACCCAGCCCACTCGGGGTGAAAATTGCAAAAAACACAGTTGATGGACAGAATGCAGACAATGTCTTACATTCACCCCAGTACAAAGATCTGGGCCTAAATCCATCATTTTTTTGCTCTCCACACCACCCTAGGTCAGACAATGGCTATATGCAAATCAGCCTTGACCCTGTGCCTCATAGGAACAGTCCAGCCCGAACTACCAAGCCATGTCTTTCGTAGACCGGAATCAAGCATCCAAGGACCGGTTTCTGGCTATCAGCCTTCTTCAGCCTGGATAGCTTGACTCCAGTGACGTGGAGAGCCTGGGACTCACGTCTGAGCATACCCAGCCCACTCAGGGTGAAAATTGCAAAAAACACAGTTGATGGACAGAATGCAGAACAATGTCTTGCATTCACCCCACTACAAATATCTGGGCCTAAATCCATTGTTTTATTGCTCTCCACACCACCCTAGGTCAGACAATGGCTATATGCAAATCAGCCTTGACCCTGTGCCTCATGGGAACAGTCCAGCCTGAACTACCAAGCCATGTCTTTCCTAGACCGGAATCAAGCATCCAAGGATCGGTTTCTGGCTATCAGCCTTCTTCAGCCTGGATAGCTTGACTCCAGTGATGTGGAGAGCCTGGGACTCACGTCTGAGCATACCCAGCCCACTCGGGGTAAAAATTGCAAAAAACACAGTTGATGGACAGAATGCAGAACAATGTCTTACATTCACCCCAGTACAAAGATCTGGACCTAAATCCATCGTTTTTTTGCTCTCCACACCACCTTAGGTCAGACAATGACTATATGCAAATCAGCCTTCACCCTGTGCCTCATGGGAACAGTCCAGCCCGAACTACCAAGCCATGTCTTTCCTAGACAGGAATCAAGCATCCAAGGACCGGTTTCTGGCTATCAGCCTTCTTCAGCCTGGATAGCTTGACTCAAGTGATGTGGAGAGCCTGGGACTCACGTCTGAGCATACCCAGCCCACTCGGGGTGAAAATTGCAAAAAACCACAGTTGATGGACAGAATGGAGAACAATGTCTTACATTCACCCCAGTACAAAGATCTGGGCCTAAATCAATCGTTTTTTTGCTCTCCACACCACCCTAGGTCAGACAATGGCTATATGCAAATCAGCCTTGACCCTGTGCCTCATGGGAACAGTCCAGCCTGAACTACCAAGCCATGTCTTTCCTAGAACGGAATCAAGCAACCAAGGACCGGTTTTTGGCTATCAGCCTTCTTCAGTCTAGATAGCTTGACTCCCGTGATGTGGAGAGCCTGGGACTCACGTCTGAGCATACCCAGCTCACTCGGGGTGAAAATTGCAAAAAACACAGTTGATGGACAGAATGCAGACAATGTCTTACATTCACCCCAGTACAAAGATCTGGGCCTAAATCCATCATTGTTTTGCTCTCCACACCACCCTAGGTCAGACAATGGCTATATGCAAATCAGCCTTGATCCTGTGCCTCATGGGAACAGTCCAACCCGAACTACCAAGCCATGTCTTTCC
Source organism: Lissotriton vulgaris (assembly GCF_964263255.1). Taxonomy (NCBI): domain Eukaryota; kingdom Metazoa; phylum Chordata; class Amphibia; order Caudata; family Salamandridae; genus Lissotriton; species Lissotriton vulgaris. Next base: position 787,027 of record NW_028241089.1, on the reverse strand, counting down.
TAGACCGGAATCAAGCATCCAAGGACTGGTTTCTGGCTATCAGCCGTCTTCAGCCTGGATAGCTTGACTCCAGTGATGTGGAGAGCCTGGGACTCACGTCTGAGCATACCCAGCCCACTCGGGGTGAAAATTGCAAAAAACACAGTTGATGGACAGAATGTAGAACAATGTCTTACATTCACCCCAGTACAAAGATCTGGGCCTAAATCCATTGTTTTTTTGCTCTCCACACCACCCTAGGTCAGACAATGGCTATATGCAAATCAGCCTTGACCCTATGCTCATGGGAACAGTCCAGCCCGAACTGCCAAGCCTTGTCTTTCCTAGACCGGAATCAAGCATCCAAGGACCGGTTTCTGGCTATCAGCCTCCTTCAGCCTGGATAGCTTGACTCCAGTGATGTGGAGAGCCTGGGACTCACGTCTGAGCATACCCAGCCCACTCGGGGTAAAAATTGCAAAAAACACAGTTGATGGACAGAATGCAGAACAATGTCTTGCATTCACCCCAGTACAAAGATCTGAGCCTAAATCCATCGTTTTTTTGCTCTCCACACCACCCTACGTCAGACAATGGCTATATGCAAATCAGCCTTGACCCTGTGCCTCATGGGAACAGTCCAGCCTGAACTACCAAGCCATGTCTTTCCTAGACCGGAATCAAGCATCCAAGGATCGGTTTCTGGCTATCAGCCTTCTTCAGCCTGGATAGCTTGACTCCAGTGATGTGGAGAGCCTGGGACTCACGTCTGAGCATACCCAGCCCACTCGGGGTGTAAATTGCAAAAAACACAGTTGATGGACAGAATGCAGAACAATGTCTTACATTCACCCCAGTACAAAGATCTGAGCCTAAATCCATCGTTTTTTTGCTCTCCACACCACCCTAGGTCAGACAATGGCTATATGCAAATCAGCCTTGACCCTGTGCCTCATGGGAACAGTCCAGCCCGAACTACCAAGCCATGTCTTTCCTAGACCGGAATCAAGCATCCAAGGACCGGTTTCTGGCTATCAGCCTTCTTCAGCCTGGATAGCTTGACTCCAGTGACGTGGAGAGCCTGGGACTCACGTCTGAGCATACCCAGCCCACTCAGGGTGAAAATTGCAAAAAACACAGTTGATGGACAGAATGCAGAACAATGTCTTGCATTCACCCCAGTACAAAGATCTGGGCCTAAATCCATCATTTTATTGCTCTCCACACCACCCTATGTCAGACAATGGCTATATGCAAATCAGCCTTGACCCTGTGCCTCATGGGAACAGTCCAGCCCGAACTACCAAGCCATATCTTTCCTAGACCGGAATCAAGCATCCAAGGATCGGTTTCTGGCTATCAGCCTTCTTCAGCCTGGATAGCTTGACTCCAGTGACGTGGAGAGCCTGGGACTCACGTCTGAGCATACCCAGCCCACTCGGGGTGAAAATTGCAAAAAACACAGTTGATGGACAGAATGCAGAACAATGTCTTACATTCACCCCAGTACAAAGATCTGGGCCTAAATCCATCGTTTTTTTGCTCTCCACACCACCCTAGGTCAGACAATGGCTATATGCAAATCAGCCTTGACCCTGTGCCTCATGGGAACAGTCCAGCCCGAACTACCAAGCCATGTCTTTCCTAGACCGGAATCAAGCATCCAAGGACCGGTTTCTGGCTATCAGCCTTCTTCAGCCTGGATAGCTTGACTCCATTGACGTGGAGAGCCTGGGACTCACGTCTGAGCATACCCAGCCCACTCAGGGTGAAAATTGCAAAAAACACAGTTGATGGACAGAATGCAGAACAATGTCTTGCATTCACCCCAGTACAAAGATCTGGGCTTAAATCCATCGTTTTATTGCTCTCCACACCACCCTAGGTCAGACAATGGCTATATGCAAATCAGCCTTGACCCTGTGCCTCATGGGAACAGTCCAGCCCGAACTACCAAGCCATGTCTTTCCTAGACCGGAATCAAGCATCCAAGGATCGGTTTCTGGCTATCAGCCTTCTTCAGCCTGGATAGCTTGACTCCAGTGACGTGGAGAGCCTGGGACTCACGTCTGAGCATACCCAGCCCACTCGGGGTGAAAATTGCAAAAAACACAGTTGATGGACAGAATGCAGAACAATGTCTTACATTCACCCCAGTACAAAGATCTGAGCCTAAATCCATCGTTTTTTTGCTCTCCACACAACCCTAGGTCAGACAATGGCTATATGCAAATCAGCCTTGACCCTGTGCCTCATGGGAACAGTCCAGCCCGAACTACCAAGCCATGTCTTTCCTAGATAGGAATCAAGCATCCAAGGACCGGTTTCTGGCTATCAGCCTTCTTCAGCCTGGATAGCTTGACTCAAGTGATGTGGAGAGCCTGGGACTCACGTCTGAGCATACCCAGCCCACTCGGGGTGAAAATTGCAAAAAACCACAGTTGATGGACAGAATGGAGAACAATGTCTTACATTCACCCCAGTACAAAGATCTGGGCCTAAATCAATCGTTTTTTTGCTCTCCACACCACCCTAGGTCAGACAATGGCTATATGCAAATCAGCCTTGACCCTGTGCCTCATGGGAACAGTCCAGCCTGAACTACCAAGCCATGTCTTTCCTAGAACGGAATCAAGCAACCAAGGACCGGTTTTTGGCTATCAGCCTTCTTCAGTCTAGATAGCTTGACTCCCGTGATGTGGAGAGCCTGGGACTCACGTCTGAGCATACCCAGCTCACTCGGGGTGAAAATTGCAAAAAACACAGTTGATGGACAGAATGCAGACAATGTCTTACATTCACCCCAGTACAAAGATCTGGGCCTAAATCCATCATTGTTTTGCTCTCCACACCACCCTAGGTCAGACAATGGCTATATGCAAATCAGCCTTGATCCTGTGCCTCATGGGAACAGTCCAACCCGAACTACCAAGCCATGTCTTTCCTAGACCGGAATCAAGCATCCAAGGACTGGTTTCTGGCTATCAGCCGTCTTCAGCCTGGATAGCTTGACTCCAGTGATGTGGAGAGCCTGGGACTCACGTCTGAGCATACCCAGCCCACTCGGGGTGAAAATTGCAAAAAACACAGTTGATGGACAGAATGTAGAACAATGTCTTACATTCACCCCAGTACAAAGATCTGGGCCTAAATCCATTGTTTTTTTGCTCTCCACACCACCCTAGGTCAGACAATGGCTATATGCAAATCAGCCTTGACCCTATGCTCATGGGAACAGTCCAGCCCGAACTGCCAAGCCTTGTCTTTCCTAGACCGGAATCAAGCATCCAAGGACCGGTTTCTGGCTATCAGCCTCCTTCAGCCTGGATAGCTTGACTCCAGTGATGTGGAGAGCCTGGGACTCACGTCTGAGCATACCCAGCCCACTCGGGGTAAAAATTGCAAAAAACACAGTTGATGGACAGAATGCAGAACAATGTCTTGCATTCACCCCAGTACAAAGATCTGAGCCTAAATCCATCGTTTTTTTGCTCTCCACACCACCCTACGTCAGACAATGGCTATATGCAAATCAGCCTTGACCCTGTGCCTCATGGGAACAGTCCAGCCTGAACTACCAAGCCATGTCTTTCCTAGACCGGAATCAAGCATCCAAGGATCGGTTTCTGGCTATCAGCCTTCTTCAGCCTGGATAGCTTGACTCCAGTGATGTGGAGAGCCTGGGACTCACGTCTGAGCATACCCAGCCCACTCGGGGTGAAAATTGCAAAAAACACAGTTGATGGACAGAATGCAGAACAATGTCTTACATTCACCCCAGTACAAAGATCTGAGCCTAAATCCATCGTTTTTTTGCTCTCCACACCACCCTAGGTCAGACAATGGCTATATGCAAATCAGCCTTGACCCTGTGCCTCATGGGAACAGTCCAGCCCGAACTACCAAGCCATGTCTTTCCTAGACCGGAATCAAGCATCCAAGGACCGGTTTCTGGCTATCAGCCTTCTTCAGCCTGGATAGCTTGACTCCATTGACGTGGAGAGCCTGGGACTCACGTCTGAGCATACCCAGCCCACTCAGGGTGAAAATTGCAAAAAACACAGTTGATGGACAGAATGCAGAACAATGTCTTGCATTCACCCCAGTACAAAGATCTGGGCTTAAATCCATCGTTTTATTGCTCTCCACACCACCCTAGGTCAGACAATGGCTATATGCAAATCAGCCTTGACCCTGTGCCTCATGGGAACAGTCCAGCCCGAACTACCAAGCCATGTCTTTCCTAGACCGGAATCAAGCATCCAAGGATCGGTTTCTGGCTATCAGCCTTCTTCAGCCTGGATAGCTTGACTCCAGTGACGTGGAGAGCCTGGGACTCACGTCTGAGCATACCCAGCCCACTCGGGTTGAAAATTGCAAAAAACACAGTTGATGGACAGAATGCAGAACAATGTCTTACATTCACCCCAGTACAAAGATCTGAGCCTAAATCCATCGTTTTTTTGCTCTCCACACAACCCTAGGTCAGACAATGGCTATATGCAAATCAGCCTTGACCCTGTGCCTCATGGGAACAGTCCAGCCCGAACTACCAAGCCATGTCTTTCCTAGACCGGAATCAAGCATCCAAGGACCGGTTTCTGGCTATCAGCCTTCTTCACCCTGGATAGCTTGACTCCAGTGATGTGGAGAGCCTGGGACTCACGTCTGAGCATACCCAGCCCACTCGGGTTAAAAATTGCAAAAAACACAGTTGATGGACAGAATGCAGAACAATGTCTTACATTCACACCTAAAAAAGTGCCTCTGACTGTTTTCAGTTGAACCACTCTAAAAACCGGAGCATGAGCCACATTTTTAGAAATCTGCCGCGACAACTGTTGAAAATCTGAGACTACCCGGCAAATGCGGCACGCCTGGTCAGCCTACACTATAAAGAAAACCAGAGGTCACTGGTTTAGGGACCTAGTCAAAAGAAAAGGCTCCTAATCAGTGAGATCAGGAAAAACCTTCAGGAAAGAAAAATTTATTTCTTGAGTCTCCTCACTCACCAGGATTTCCCCACGGTGACATGCTTCATCATTGGGGCCATCCCAATTCTCTACGAACTGGGGCGTGCTGCGACTTGCGGAAATACGTAGGTGCACTTGAAATGGAAGACTATGTGTAGTGCAGAGTGTGGTGGAGTGGGTGAAAGTGATTAAAAATACCTTGCTAGTGGGCTTAAATACTTTATTATTGCTCCTAGGTTGGTATATCCAAAAGGGGTTGTTACATGGAGAAAACCTAACTGTAATGAGTAGGAGTTCAGTGTATGATCAACATGTTTCGAGCCTACCCCTAGCTCTTCATCAGGACCACACAGGGTCCAGCCCTGTGTTTGCCACTCCTATTTAACCTAAATAAGGAAATGAAAAAAATAAGGAAAACACTGCAACTAATAAAGCACGTGGTTTATACATACGATCAGTATGTCATGTAGTATATTTTGTTTGAAGCGAGATTGCGCTTCATGGACTCGGGGCGGTGTTTCCCTATGAAAATATTTCTGTGTAGGGAACGCTGCGTCTGGACACCTATTCGTCTCCCCGCCGAACCGCTTCTAGTAAGAGAACCCTAGAAATCAAATACTAGTCAGGCCTGTACAAAACAGCCCTAAAGAATTATAAACGCTCTGCTTTAACCACGTTAAAGGCTCCGCACGTGACTGAGTCATCTGGAAAAAAGATTACATGCAGGGCTTTCACCCCATTAATAGCTGATTGGTCTGATCACTTAATTTTTTTAACCATCTTTATTGAGTTTTGTAGTAGCATCATGAAGTTGTATATCAAATGTGCTGATAAGTTGAACCCATCAAAACTTGGCGACCCCACCATGGTCACTGTTCATACATTGTGTTACATTGGGTCTAACAGGAGTCATTGGTTCAATAGAGAACATACTAAACAATAAGCCATGGCTTTTGCAGTTTGGAGCAAAGGGAATTTAAGACGAGGCACTAGTCACCCCAATCATATGTCCAATCACTGCGATTGCCCACCCCAGTTCTTTAAAATATTTCCGTACTTACGTAATATGGCCTGGCACCCAGGGTTGGATTGGGATTAAAAATCGGGCCGGGCATGCAAAAAAAAGTGGCCACATTAGCATAATGCCTTTCCTCAAAATACTGAAACACTGCTTCAGCCAAATGTTATAAAAAAAGGGGGGGGGGGTTTAAAAAGAATGCACGGATTAGTTTACAATGGTGAAACACACCTGAAAACTAGTGAGACCACTTCTGCTTACGCCCCGCCTGGTATGCACACAATAATTGACCGGCCCAGCGAGAGAAAGGTTTTACACCTCTGCCTGTTGATAAAAGGGAGGTAATGTATGACCAGTGGGTGCCAGAAAGGCCACTCAGGCACCCACTGGTCCGCTGGCGGCATCCAAACAATGCAGAAACCACCCAATTCGGCCCCCAGGCTGCTCGAAAAAGCAGCCCACAGCTGGAATTCGGATACCGGCCCCTCTGGCATTGCCCGAGTGCCCGCGTTACCAATCCGACGCTGCTGGCACCTTAGCTCCTCTGTGCAGTACCTCCCCTGCCATTGGTGCTGTCTAGAGTGGGAAAAGGGGGGAATGGGGAAACATTCTCCTGGAGCATTGTATCTTTTATCAACTGGGTAGCTACCTCATTCTCTCATGCAGGGAGGTCTGCCTGGAACATCTGCACCTCGTCCAGCAATGTATCCCAGTCTGTTGCTAGGGGTCTAGCACAGTCTTTGGGTCTCCTCTAGCCTTACTGTAACCAATTCAGCCCTGCCCCACTTGAGTGCTGCTGCACATCAGTGTCTCAACCCAGGTACCATGGCAGCTTTCCAGTGCATGGCGATCTACCTATGAACCATGAGCAGCATTAGATCTAAGAAACAATTTGCGGCACTCCCTGCTTTCCCATGCCTAAATACTCACAATACTCCACCCACCATGGTCTAGAGGTCGTTGTGCTCTGTGATGCCTCCCAATGCATCAGTGACTTCACGCCACAAGTCAGCTGCCACAGGGCAATCTCTCAACATATGTGCTATATCAGCATCTGGTTCTCGGCATCTGGTTCTCGGCATTGTGAGTAATTTGAGGCAGATCCAAATATTCTGTGAAACCTTGATGGGGTGAGATAGGCCATGTGTAGGATGTTATGCTGGATGTATTGAAACCGGGAATTGTAGGAAACTTTACGCGGGTACTGCAGTACCCTATTCCATTCCTTCTGAGACAAGTTCCAGTCTATCCCCCATTCCCAGCAGATAGACAACAGGGGGCATGTGTAGTGTGACAAGGCTTCTATGAGCGAGGTTATCAGTTGGCGGCCCCCACCTATGGTGTGCAACGTGTGGACCAATGGTTGCTGATCAGTTTGGTGTCAACAATCTGCCACAATCCGTCCATCTCGGCCAGCATTCGGCTGTGGGCCAATAAGTGGTCTGCCGTCAGTTTGTAGTTGCTCAAACGGGATAAGCATGCCATTTTTGTAAAGAGTGCCCAGGGTTTCCACGCCGGCTGCTTCCCGGGTCATCAGCCCTCCCTCCCGACAAGGTCCCTGAATGGTCTGATGGACCTAGAGCTGGATCCTGGGGGAGTATTGGGGCATAGCTGGCATTAGTAGCAAACTTCTGTGGAAGCTGTTGTGTGCTACGCATAGTAGGTTGTTAGCCTCCTTTGGGATCCCTCCGTGTGGTAGAAAGGCTTCTTGCACCATAAGATGCACGAGCTCCACAGAGGGCATGTCCAGTTCATCTGATTGTTGCTTCACCAGCCAGCAGGCAGGCCATTGCAGTTGCGCCTCTATTTAATAATGTTCAAAATTAGGGGCCCTAGGTCCCCCTTCTCAACTGGTAGCTGCATCTTATACAGAGCAACTCAGTGCCTGCCCTTATTCCAGAGGAAGCGCCCCAGTTTGGCATGTAGGGTACGAAATGTGCTTAAGGACATACCCACTGGGAGGTTATAAAAGAAATATAGCAGGTGCAGAATTATCATCATTTTGATGAGTGACACTCTACCCAGTACTGTAAGTGGTAGTGTGCACAAAAATGCCATTTGGGGGTAAAGAGAGGTAAATGTCCTCCTAAGGTTGCCCTCTGTGAGCTCCTTGGTAGTGTGGTAGATATTATTGCCAAGGTACCCGAATGTGTGCTGTTCCCAGCGGAGTAGCTGCGTGTCCACCATTAATTGCAGTGGGCACTCCGGGTGTATCAGGAACAGGCAGGTCTTCGACCATTTCACTCCCAGTCCTGAGGCAATCCGGAACTTCAGATATTAGAAATGGGATTCCTGGTTGGCTGAGGTATGTCCCAAGGCCAGGCAGGAACAACTACTCTAGTCAGGGTAAGCTAGAAACAGACTGAAAGACAGGAGCTCACCAATCTGGTAGCTTGGCACAGATCAGTCAGGCTTATCTAACGAGGCAATGGTTAAAGTATTGGTGCAACACACTCCCGCAGTAACACAATGAATAGACCACAAACAGACAGAATAGATGAATAGATTATTATAGTCCAACATTGCAAAAATCCAATGTATAGAAGTTGAGATATTGAATTTTAAAGGAATAAAAGCAGCAAAGCACTTAGAAGCAACCAGCCCTCAAAGGGTTTCTTTAGGTTGAGCTGGACAAGGACAGTTTGGCTTGGCAGATCGGGCTGGACTGTTCCCATGAGGCACAGGGTCTGACTGATTTGCATATGGCCATGTCTGAACTGGGGTGGTGTGGAGTGCACAAAAATTATGGATTTAGGCCCAGATCTCTGTACTGGGGTGAGGTCCAGGGAAGGCATGGCTTGGCAGTTCGGGCTGGACTGTTCCCATGAGGCACAGGGTCAGACTGATTTGCATATGGCCATGTCTGAACTGGGGTGGTGTGGAGTGCAAAAAAACGATGGATTTAGGCCCAGATCTCTGTACTGGGCTGAATGTATGACATTGTTCTGCGTTCTATCCATCAACTGTGGTTTTTGCATTTTTCACCCCGAGTGGGATGGGTATGCTCAGACGTGATTCCCATGCTCTCCACATCACTGGATTCAAGCACGGCGGGCTGAAGACGGCTGGAATGCCAGAAACCTGTCCTCTGAAGCTTGTTTCCGGTCCAGGGAAGGCATGGCTTGGCAGTTCGGGCTGGACTGTTCCCATGAGGCACTGGGTCAGACTGATTTGCATATGGCCATGTCTGAACTGGGGTGGTGTGGAGTGCAAAAAAACGATGGATTTAGGCCCAGATCTCTGTACTGGGGTGAATGTATGACATTGTTCTGCATTCTGTCCATCAACTGTGGTTTTTGCATTTGTCACCCCGAGTGGGATGGGTATGCTCAGACGTGAGTCCCATGCTCTCCACACCACTGGATTCAAGCAGGCCGGGCTGAAGACGGCTGGAATGCCAGAAACCGGTCCTCGGAAGCTTGTTTCCGGTCCAGGGAAGGCATGGCTTGGCAGTTCGGGCTGGACTGTTCCCATGAGGCACAGGGTCGGACTGATTTGCATATGGCCATGTCTGAACTGGGGTGGTGTGAAGTGCAAAAAAACGATGGATTTAGGCCCAGATCTCTGTACTGGGGTGAATGTATGACATTGTTCTGCATTCTGTCTATCAACTGTGGTTTTTGCATTTGTCACCCGAGTGGGATGGGTATGCTCAGACGTTAGTCCCATGCTCTCCACACCACTGGATTCAAGCAAGCCGGGCTGAAGACGGCTGGAATGCCAGAAAACGGTCCTCGGAAGCTTGTTTCCGGTCCAGGGAAGGCATGGCTTGGCAGTTCGGGCTGGACTGTTCCCATGAGGCACAGGGTCGGACTGATTTGCATATGGCCATGTCTGAACTGGGGTGGTGTGGAGTGCAAAAAAACGATGGATTTAGGCCCAGATCTCTGTAGTGGGGTGAATGTATGACATTGTTCTGCATTCTGTCCATCAACTGCGGTTTTTGCATTTTCACCCCGAGTGGGATGGGTATGCTCAGACGTGAGTCCCATGCTCTCCACACCACTGGATTCAAGCAAGCCAGGCTGAAGACGGCTGGAATGCCAAAAACCGGTCCTCGGAAGCTTGTTTAAGGTCCAGGGAAGGGATGGCTTGGCAGTTCGGGCTGGACTGTTCACATGAGGCACAGGGTCAGACTGATTTGCATATGGCCATGTCTTAACTGGGGTGGTGTGGAGTGCAAAAAAACGATGGATTTGGGCCCAGATCTCTGTACTGGGGTGAATGTATGACATTGTTCTGCATTCTGTCCATCAACTGTGGTTTTTGCATTTGTCACCCCAACTGGGATGGGTATGCTCAGACGTGAGTCCCATGCTCTCCACACCACTGGATTCAAGCAAGCCAGGCTGAAGACGGCTGGAATGCCAGAAACTGGTCCTCGGAAGCTTGTTTCCGGTCCAGGGAAGGCATGGCTTGGCAGTTCGGGCTGGACTGTTCCCATGAGGCAAAGGGTCAGACTGATTTGCATAAGGCCATGTCTGAACTGGGGTGGTGTGGAGTGCAAAAAAACGATGGATTTAGGCCCATATCTCTACACTGGGTGAATGTATGACATTGTTCTGCGTTCTGTCCATCAACTGTGGTTTTTGAATTTGTCACCCCGAGTGGGATGGGTATGCTCAGACGTGAGCCCCATGCTCTCCACCCCACTGGATTCAAGCAAGCCGGGCTGAAGACGGCTGGAATGCCGGAAACCGGTCCTCGGAAGCTTGTTTCTGGTCCAGGGAAGGAATGGCTTGGCAGTTCGGGCTGGACTGTTCCCATGAGGCACAGGGTCAGACTGATTTGCATATGGCCATGTCTGAACTGGGGTGGTGTGGAGTGCAAAAAACACTGGATTTAGGCCCAGATCTCTGTACTGGGGTGAATGTATGACATTGTTCTGCATTCTGTCCATCAACTGTGGTTTTTGCATTTGTCACCCCGACTGGGATGGGTATGCTCAGACGTGAGTCCCATGCTCTCCACCCCACTGGATTCAAGCAAGCCGGGCTGAAGACGGCTGGAATGCCAGAAACCGGTCCTCCGAAGCTTGTTTCCGGTCCAGGGAAGGCATGGCTTGGCAGTTCGGGCTGGACTGTTCCTATGAGGCACAGGGTCAGACTGATTTGCATATGGCCATGTCTGAACTGGGGTGGTGTGGAGTGCAAAAAAACGATGGATTTAGGCCCAGATCTCTGTATTGGGGTGAATGTATGACATTGTTCTGCATTCAGTCCATCAACTTTGGTTTTTGCATTTGTCACCCCGAGTGGGATGGGTATGCTCAGACGTGAGTCCCATTCTCTCCACACCACTGGATTCAAGAAAGCTGGGCTGAAGACGGCTGGAATGCCAGAAACCGGTCCTCGGAAGCTTGTTTCCGGTCCAGGGAAGGCATGGCTTGGCAGTTCGGGCTGGACTGTTCCCATGAGGCACAGGGTCTGACTGATTTGCATATGGCCATGTCTGAACTGGGGTGGTGTGGAGTGCAAAAAATTGATGGATTTAGGCCCAGATCTCTGTACTGGGGTGAATGTATGACATTGTTCTGCATTCTGTCCATCAACTGTGGTTTTTGCATTTGTCACCCCGACTGGGATGGGTATGCTCAGACGTGAGTCCCATGCTCTCCACACCACTGGATTCAAGCAAGCCAGGCTGAAGACGGCTGGAATGCCAGAAACCGGTCCTCGGAAGCTTGTTTCCGGTCCAGGGAAGGCATGGCTTGGCAGTTCAGGCTGGACTGTTCCCATGAGGCACAGGGCCAGACTGATTTGCATAGGGCCATGTCTGAACTGGGGTGGTGTGGAGTGCAAAAAAACGATGGATTTAGGCCCATATCTCTACACTGGGTGAATGTATGACATTGTTCTGCGTTCTGTCCATCAACTGTGGTTTTTGCATTTGTCACCCCGAGTGGGATGGGTATGCTCAGACGTGAGCCCCATGCTCTCCACAAAACTGGATTCAAGCAAGCCGGGCTGAAGACGGCTGGAATGCCAGAAACCGGTCCTCGGAAGCTTGTTTCCGGTCCAGGGAAGGAATGGCTTGGCAGTTCAGGCTGGACTGTTCCCATGAGGCACAGGGTCAGACTGATTTGCATATGGCCATGTCTGAACTGGGGTGGTGTGGAGTGCAAAAAAACACTGGATTTAGGCCCAGATCTCTGTACTGGGGTGAATGTATGACATTGTTCTGCATTCTGTCCATCAACTGTGGTTTTTGCATTTGTCACCCCGAGTGGGATGGGTATGCTCAGACGTGAGTCCCATGCTCTCCACCCCACTGGATTCAAGCAAGCCGGGCTGAAGACGGCTGGAATGCCAGAAACCGGTCCTCCGAAGCTTGTTTCCGGTCCAGGGAAGGCATGGCTTGGCAGTTCGGGCTGGACTGTTCCTATGGGGCACAGGGTCAGACTGATTTGCATATGACCATGTCTGAACTGGGGTGGTGTGGAGTGCAAAAAAACGATGGATTTAGGCCCATATCTCTACACTGGGTGAATGTATGACATTGTTCTGCGTTCTGTCCATCAACTGTGGTTTTTGCATTTGTCACCCCGTGTGGGATGGGTATGCTCAGACGTGAGCCCCATGCTCTCCACCCCACTGGATTCAAGCAAGCCGGGCTGAAGACGGCTGGAATGCCAGAAACCGGTCCTCGGAAGCTTGTTTCTGGTCCAGGGAAGGCATGGCTTGGCAGTTCGGGCTGGACTGTTCCTATGAGGCACAGGGTCAGACTGATTTGCATATGGCCATGTCTGAACTGGGGTGGTGTGGAGTGCAAAAAAACGATGGATTTAGGCCCATATCTCTACACTGGGTGAATGTATGACATTGTTCTGCGTTCTGTCCATCAACTGTGGCTTTTGCATTTGTCACCCCGAGTGGGATGGGTATGCTCAGACGTGAGCCCCATGCTCTCCACCCCACTGGATTCAAGCAAGCCGGGCTGAAGACGGCTGGAATGCTAGAAACCGGTCCTCGGAAGCTTGTTTCTGGTCCAGGGAAGGAATGGCTTGGCAGTTCGGGCTGGACTGTTCCCATGAGGCACAGGGTCAGACTGATTTGCATATGGCCATGTCTGAACTGGGGTGGTGTGGAGTGCAAAAAACACTGGATTTAGGCCCAGATCTCTGTACTGGGGTGAATGTATGACATTGTTCTGCATTCTGTCCATCAACTGTGGTTTTTGCATTTGTCACCCCGAGTGGGATGGGTATGCTCAGACGTGAGCCCCATGCTCTCCACCCCACTGGATTCAAGCAAGCCGGGCTGAAGACGGCTGGAATGCCAGAAACCGGTCCTCGGAAGCTTGTTTCTGGTCCAGGGAAGGAATGGCTTGGCAGTTCGGGCTGGACTGTTCCCATGAAGCACAGGGTCAGACTGATTTGCATATGGCCATGTCTGAACTGGGGTGGTGTGGAGTGCAAAAAAACAATGGATTTAGGCCCAGATCTCTGTACTGGGGTGAATGTATGACATTGTTCTGCATTCTGTCCATCAACTGTGGTTTTTGCATTTGTCACCCCGAGTGGGATGGGTATGCTCAGACGTGAGTCCCATGCTCTCCACCCCACTGGATTCAAGCAAGCCGGGCTGAAGACGGCTGGAATGCCAGAAACCGGTCCTCCGAAGCTTGTTTCCGGTCCAGGGAACGCATGGCTTGGCAGTTCGGGCTGGACTGTTCCTATGAGGCACAGGGTCAGACTGATTTGCATATGGCCATGTCTGAACTGGGGTGGTGTGGAGTGCAAAAAAACGATGGATTTAGGCCCAGATCTCTGTATTGGGGTGAATGTATGACATTGTTCTGCATTCAGTCCATCAACTTTGGTTTTTGCATTTGTCACCCCGAGTGGGATGGGTATGCTCAGACGTGAGTCTCATTTTCTCCACACCACTGGATTCAAGCAAGCCGGGCTGAAGACGGCTGGAATGCCAGAAACCGGTCCTCGGAAGCTTGTTTCCGGTCCAGGGAAGTGTAGCGATTGCAGTTGCTACGAGTGCTAGAAGTTTGAAAAGCCAAGTATGGCGTTTTCCATCCAGAAACTACAGGTCCCAGAAGGCTTTGAGGCTTTCATATAGGATTGATTATTGATGCTAGTGATGAATACTCCCCTCATCTGACACGTAGGCTGATGCATTTTCTGTTACAGATTAGTATGTGTCAGAAATGATTTATTGTAAAATAATGGTGATTAAACCCTGAAGAATAACACAATGAGATTAATAACCCACAAGTCATCGCATTAAGAGACTGTGGCTACTAACTATACAAAATAGTAGCAGGCTATAAAAGAGGTCATGATATATGAATTTATGCTTCACAATTTTTCTACATTATCAACTGTGTTGTGGATTGATTTAGGACCTGAGTTTTTTGAACAGTGTTTCCGTTATTTTTATATAATATGTAAAGAATAAAATATTAATGTAATAACTAAGAATGATTAAATTAATACTATACATCATTTTATTTTCAGAAAGTTGTAAAATTGTCTTGAGAAAGGCGCTGGCCGCCGAAACGCGTCGACACACAACTCACTCTTCTATGTTCAAGAATTTTTATATTATGATTGATGTAAATTCAACTTTTTATGAAATGTATTTTTTAGTTATTGTTGATGTGACTGTAATAAACTTATGTTTTTAATTGGAAGCTGTTCATTCTCAGTGTTGGTCCTTTTCGTATTGTGTGTTTAAATTTAGAATTACTGCCTAGGTAGTTTCCTCCATCAATTGAAGGGAGCAAAATATTTCACCAAGTTGGACCTTCGTGGAGCATACCATCTGGTTCGCGTAAAGTTGGGTGATGAATGGAAGACGGCGTTCCGGACCAAGTTTGGCCTTTACGAATATCGTGTGATGCCTTTCGGCCTCTGTAACGCCCCCGCAACTTTTCAGTTCTTCATGGACGAGGTGTTGCGGGGATGTTTGGAAACATTCTGTGTGGTCTATATAGACGATATTCTTATCTATTCGGAGTCTCTTCCAGACCACATCACTCATGTAAAGACAGTATTGAGACGGCTACAAGAAAACTCACTCTACGCTAAATTGGAAAAATGTCTCTTCCATGTCCAGGAGGTTGCCTTTCTTGGATATATAATCAATGCACAAGGTTTCCGAATGGACATGAGCAAAGTAGAGGCGATCCTTACCTGGAAAACCCCTCAGAATGTTAAAGCAGTGCAAAGCTTTCTTGGCTTTGCCAATTACTATCGCCGTTTTATCCAGGACTTTTCCAAGACCATACATCCCATCACCGCCCTCTTGCGAAAAAATGTTCCCTTTGAATGGGGAGAAGCCGCTGATGGAGCCTTTCAACATTTGAAGGAAAGGTTTACTCAGGCTCCTATCCTCAGACATCCAGACACTCAGATACCATTCATCCTGGAGACTGATGCCTCTCAGTATGCCATTGGTGGGGTATTGTCACAACGTCACCCCTCTTCAGGTCAACTCCATCCTGTGGCATTTTATTCCAGAAAACTCACGCCTTGTGAAATCAATTACACTATCACAGACAAGGAACTTCTGGCCATCAAGAGAGCCTGTGAGGAATGGAGACATTATCTCCTTGGGGCCGTCCATACGGTAGAGATCATTACAGACCATCGTAACTTGTTGTTTTTGAAAACAGCAAAGGCATTGACTCCCCGACAATTGAGGTGGACTCTTTTCTTTTCCAATTTTGATTTTGTGATCAAGTACAGGCCTGGTTCTCGTAATGGGAAAGCTGATGTCTTGTCAAGATTGGGTGGAGAGGAACAGAACACCGACACTGAACCCCCTTTTATTCTGAAAGAAGTCGGGAGTTCAGGAACGTCCATTGCTCTTGTCACCTCTGATGATTTCCTAGAGGACGTTCGAGTGGCATTGGCAGATATTGATGTACCATATTGGATCCAGAAAGAACCCGAACATCGGAGCGAAAAGAACAATTTAGCTTACCATTATCATGCTTTGTACATTTCTCATCCTAGATTACAAAAACAAGTATTGGAGTGGACCCATGATTCGGTTCTTGGGGGTCATATGGGCATTTACAAAACCTCAGCTACTGTGGAAAGGTCCTTTTGGTGGCCCAGTTTACGTGCCGATGTGAAGGAATACGTATCCAACTGTCATATTTGTGCCCAGGGTAAGACAAGCCATACCAAACCGTCGGGATTGCTGAAGCCATTACCGATACCCCCAAAACCCTGGCATACCCTGTCTATGGACTTTATAGTGGAGATGCCCCCGTGTGAACACCAAACGGTTGTCTTAGTGGTAGTGGACCACCTTACAAAAATGGGTCATTTTATATCTTTGCCTGGATTGCCGACCTCTCTGGAGTTGGCTAAAGTGTTCCTTCAACACATAGTCTGATCTCATGGACTACCGAGTGTGATTATCACTGATCGCGGAACACAATTTACCTCTCATTTCTGGAAAGCGCTTTGTGCGATTCTTCAGATCGACGCAAGACTGTCCTCTAGTTTTCATCCACAAACAGACGGTAAAACCGAACGTCTGAAGCAGACCCTAGAACAGTATCTCCGCTGTTTCACGTTACAGAACACCACGGAATGGACTACCCTTTTGTGGTTGGCTGAATTCGCCTATAATAATGCAGTGCATACCACCCTGGGGTGTTCTCCTTTTTTTTTGTTTGTATGGGTTCCATCCTTGTATGCTGCCGTTTGAATGGCCTGCTGATTCCCTGGTTCCTACGATACATGAACATCATGCTCACCTTAGGGCTATATTGATTGAAGCTCGACATTGTCTGGAAAGAGCCCAAGTGGCTCAGAAACGCTTTGCTGACCTTCATCATTCTCCGGAGCCTGTGTACAAGGTGGGAGATAAAGTATGGCTTTCCACGCGTAACATACATTTGAAAGGGGTCAACAAACTAAAGCCTAAATATGTGGGACCCTATGGGATCTGTGAAGTAGTGAATCCTGTGGCCATGAAGTTGTCACTGCCTGTGTCCTGGTCCATACATCCGGTGTTCCACGTGTCTCTTCTCCGGCCTTGTCTCCCAAGTGTGCGGTTGCCGGTTCGTCCAGCATCGGTGGAGGTTGAGGGACAGGAGGAATACGAGGTCCAGGCTATTTTGGATTCACGCATGCTTCGTGGCAGGATACAGTACCTGGTTGATTGGAAAGGGTACGCTCCCAAGGATCGGACATGGGAACCTGTGGACAATCTCCATTGCCCTGATTTGGTTTCTCTTTTCCATGCGTCGCATCCTGGGAAGCTGGGTCGACCGCCGGGACGGCTGTCCTCGAGAGGGGGTTCTGTAGCGATTGCAGTTGCTACGAGTGCTAGAAGGTTGAAAAGCCAAGTATGGCGTTTTCCATCCAGAAACTACAGGTCCCAGAAGGCTTTGAGGCGCTGGAGGTCGGGCAGGAAGGAGACACATACTTAAGCACCTCCCATGCAGAGGAAAGGTGCTTGACAATTGTTTTGAGTGGTTGTGATGGCGGATGGTGTGTCCCCGCCGGATTTCTATGTTTCCTGAAGACAACGACGAAGAGCCTTCGTGGTCAGAGAACTCGAGTACCCTGCACGACGACGAAGCGCCTGCGTGGTCAGTTTCCCTGTTGTTGATCTCTCAAAGAAGAAGTGCCTGCGTGGTCAGTTTGCTGCTTTGCTCCGACGACGAAGTGCCTGCGGGATCAGTTGCAGTTCTTTACTACTTCAAGCCTGTTTAAAGAAGCCTGCTGCTTTTTTCAAAGACGTGCAAGTATTGCTTAGTTCTTATGTTTTCCTTAAGCGTCTTGCGTAACCCTTGTTCCTGCCGAGCCTGGAAGGGGGGGCATTTCTGACAAACACTGAGCATTCTGTGCGAGACCTGCCGCTGGATGCAAACGTGCAAGTTTCGTTTCTGTTCCAGGGAATATTGCGCATTGCACCAACTTTGTTCTTAACGTGCAAGTGGCATTTCGGGTTAAGGAGCCCATGAATATTGTGAGGACGAATTGGTTTCTCTTTCTCTCGTAACTAGACGACCAAAGGAATCCTGATTCTGGTTTCAGAGGCTAGTTACCACACAAGACGTATTGTGGGTATTGAAGTCCGTGATATTAACGGAGTATCAGATGTTATAGCCTAATTCATTTAAGCGAGGAAGGCAGTTGAAGGAACAAGTTACGTATATAGACTCCTCGCAAGGCCTATTCCTAAAGGAAGAAGTGAAGTAACTTCTCTGTTCTTTTGTTAAGTAGGAGTACACCGAAGACTGAAAGTACCGAGAATAGTAAGTTGGTGTCCCAAGTATCGGGAACAACCCATGACCAGATCTGAAAAGGAGGTTGAGAGGACATTGCATCTCATCGTCTCTGCTGGCCGCCTGAATCAGGTTAGTGGCGCTGGCGTGTTCTTGCGCTGCTTGTAATCGCGACAGGAAGGCATGGCTTGACAGTTCGGGCTGGACTGTTCCCATGAGGCACAGGGTCAGACTGATTTGTATATGGCCATGTCTGAACTGGGGTGGTGTGGAGTGCAAAATAACGATGGATTTAGGCCCAGATCTCTGTACTGGGGTGAATGTATTACATTGTTCTGCATTCTGTCCATCAACTGTGGTTTTTGCATTTGTCACCCCAAGTGGGATGGGTATGCTCAGACGTGAGTCCCATTCTCTCCACACCACTGGATTCAAGCAAGCTGGGCTGAAGACGGCTGGAATGCCAGAAATCGGTCCTCGGAAGCTTGTTTCCGGTCCAGGGAAGGCATGGCTTGGCAGTTCGGGCTGGACTGTTCCCATGAGGCACAGGGTCTGACTGATTTGCATATGGCCATGTCTGAACTGGGGTGGTGTGGAGTGCAAAAAATTGATGGATTTAGGCCCAGATCTCTGTACTGGGGTGAATGTATGACATTGTTCTGCATTCTGTCCATCAACTGTGGTTTTTGCATTTGTCACCCCGACTGCGATGGGTATGCTCAGACGTGAGCCCCATGCTCTCCACACCACTGGATTCAAGCAAGCCAGGCTGAAGACGGCTGGAATGCCAGAAACCGGTCCTCGGAAGCTTGTTTCCGGTCCAGGGAAGGCATGGCTTGGCAGTTCGGGCTGGACTGTTCCCATGAGGCACAGTGTCAGACTGATTTGCATAAGGCCATGTCTGAACTGGGGTGGTGTGGAGTGCAAAAAAACGATGGATTTAGGCCCATATCTCTACACTGGGTGAATGTATGACATTGTTCTGCGTTCTGTCCATCAACTGTGGTTTTTGCATTTGTCACCCCGAGTGGGATGGGTATGCTCAGACGTGAGCCCCATGCTCTCCACAAAACTGGATTCAAGCAAGCCGGGCTGAAGACGGCTGGAATGCCAGTAACCGGTCCTCGGAAGCTTGTTTCCGGTCCAGGGAAGGAATGGCTTGGCCGTTCGGGCTGGACTGTTCCCATGAGGACCAGGGTCAGACTGATTTGCATATGGCCATGTCTGAACTGGGGTGGTGTGGAGTGCAAAAAAACACTGGATTTAGACCCAGATCTCTGTACTGGGGTGAATGTATGACATTGTTCTGCATTCTGTCCATCAACTGTGGTTTTTGCATTTGTCACCCCGAGTGGGATGGGTATGCTCAGACGTGAGTCCCTTGCTCTCCACCCCACTGGATTCAAGCAAGCCGGGCTGAAGACGGCTGGAATGCCAGAAACCGGTCCTCGGAAGCTTGTTTCCGGTCCAGGGAAGGCATGGCTTGGCAGTTCGGGCTGTACTGTTCCTATGAGGCACAGGGTCAGACTGATTTGCATATGGCCATGTCTGAACTGGGGTGGTGTGGAGTGCAAAAAAACGATGGATTTAGGCCCAGATCTCTGTACTGGGGTGAATGTATGACATTGTTCTGCATTCTGTCCATCAACTGTGGTTTTTGCATTTGTCACCCGAGTGGGATGGGTATGCTCAGACGTGAGTCCCATGCTCTCCACACCACTGGATTCAAGCAACCCGGGCTGAAGACGGCTGGAATGCCAGAAACCGGTCCTCGGAAGCTTGTTTCCGGTCCAGGGAAGGCATGGCTTGACAGTTTGGGCTGGACTGTTCGCATGAGGCACGGGGTCAGACTAATTTGCATATGGACATGTCTGAACTGGGGTGGTGTGGAGTGCAAAAAAACGATGGATTTAGGCACAGATCTCTGCACTGGGGTGAATGTATGACATTGTTCTGCATTCTGTCCATCAACTGTGGTTTTTGCATTTGTCACCCCGAGTGGGATGGGTATGCTCAGACGTGAGCCCCATGCTCCCCACACCACTGGATTCAAGCAAGCCGGGCTGAAGAGGGCTGGCATGCCAGAAACTGGTCCTCGGAAGCTTGTTTCCGGTCCAGGGAAGGCATGGCTTGGCAATTCGGGCTGGACTGTTCCTTTGAGGCACAGGGTCAGACTGATTTGCATATGGCCATGTCTGAACTGGGGTGGTGTGGAGTGCAAAAAAACAATGGATTTAGGCCCAGATCTCTGTACTGGGGTGAATGTATGACATTGTTCTGCATTCTGTCCATCAACTGTGGTTTTTGCATTTGTCACCCCGAGTGGGATGGGTATGCTCAGACGTGAGTCCCATGCTCTCCACACCTCTTGATTCAAGCAAGTCGGGCTGAAGACGGCTGGAATGCCAGAAACTGGTCCTCGGAAGCTTGTTTCTGGTCCAGGGAAGGCATGGCTTGGCAGTTCAAGCTGGACTGTTCCCATGAGGCACAGGGTCAGACTGATTTGCATATGGCCATGTCTGAACTGGGGTGGTGTGGTGTGCAAAAAAACGATGGATTTAGGCCCAGATCTCTGTACTGGGGTGAATGTATGACATTGTTCTGCATTCTGTCCGTCAACTGTAGTTTTAGCATTGGACAAGGACAAAGGCATAGTTCGGGCTGCACACGATGGAGCATCGCCCGGCTACAAGACTCATGCAGGCCCGCTGAACAAAGTACCTTTCCTAGTCGCAAACAATGTTAAACTTCGATGACAAGTCCTGCAGATGCAGGATGTGTTGATCTACTTCACGCAGTGAAGGCGATGCATCAGTTCTGAAGAGGGGTGCAGGAATCAAGAGACATTGAGAGATGCACTGGATTCTTCCATGCAGTTGAGGGGATATGTCGATTTAACCAAGCTGCTGCAGCGGTGATATACAGCCCGATTTCTGAAGGCAAAGCGCTGGTTCCGAGGTGATGCACTGATTTGACTCCCGCAACCGGGTCGATGCGCTGGTTCTCCTGCACTCCGACAGGAGATGCATTGAAATATGTGCTGCAAGTATCTGGGCCACTTCCAGTAAGCCAGGCACAGGAGCAGGGGAGGAGACCTTGATATTGTCGAGTCCCAAGCAACAGGAGGCTAGCAAACGCGCCCTTGGAGGTCACTTGGAGTGAAGGCAGAGTCCAGCTCTCCTTCCTCAAAGTCAGAAAGCAGCAGGCAACAGGGCAACAAATAGAAAAGTAGGCCTTACATATCAGCAGTTCAGTTGTGTCCTTTAAACAGCACAGTAGCGTCTGATTTGATGAGGTCAGAGTCCCAGTACCTATTACCCAATAGTGCCTTTGATATGGGGATTACTTCAAAGAGGCCCTCTGAAGTGCACAGTATCCCTTTCAACCCACTCCTGTCTGCCAGGCTGTCTGTCGGGGGTTATCAGTCCTTTGTATGGGAACAGGACACTGCCGATCCAAGTGAAGTGTTAGCCCCTCCCTTCCATCCTGCCCAGGCAAGGCCATCAGAATGCAGATGTATGTATAAGGCTACTCAATACACATATCTTTCCTGTGTTGTGGCTGCCTAGAGGGAATGCAACAAAGTGTAGCTGTCACCCAGCCCAGATGTGTATTGGAGACATGCTGCAAAGCATTCAGAGTTATACGCACAAAGAAATGTCCACTTTCTAAAAGTGGCATTTCTAAAATAGTAATAGCAAATCCAACTTTACCAGTAAGGGGGGGTTGTCATTATCATTCCAAACATAAGAAAAATGAAAACGCCACTCTACTCTGAGCAGGAATTACAGCTTTAAAAGTGTATTAAGGAATTCCCAATTCTAACCTACGAGAAGAGTTGGCCTCACAGTATGAAATGAAATAGGATGTTTGTCACTACCAGGACATGCAAAGCATACCAGTACATGTCCTACCTTTCATCTACACAGCACCCTGCCCTTAGAGCTACTTAGGGCCTACCTTAGGGATGACTTATGTGTAATAAAAGTGGGGAGGGTTCAAGCTTGCAAGTAGTTTTAACTGCCAAGTCGAATTGGCAGTAAACTGCTCACACAGGTCATGCAGTGGCAGGCCTTAGACAAGTTTGATTGGCTACTTCTGTGATTGGCACAATCAGTTCTGCATGCCCACTTAATTTACAGGCCCTGGGTATATGGTATACCACTTTACAAGGGATTTACAAGTAAATCAAATATGCCAAACAGGTACCATTTTTAGAGGGGAGAGCACATGCACTACAGCACTGGTCAACAGGGCCATTTTCCAACACCGGATATGCTTTTTCGATTTTCTGGGAAGTATAATAATACGTCAGCTTATAGGGAGACAACTTGTGTCACCTGCTCCAGTGCTATGCCCCATGTCAAGCCTTGCTGTCTGAGCCTCTGTGCCAGCGTCTCCATTGCCAAAATGAAGAGGAGTGGGGACAAAGGGCACACTTGGCGCGTGCCCCTGCTCCCTGGGAAATTTGCCGAAATACATGTCCAATCTTCATTTGATCAGTGAGTTCCATGCAGCAAAGTCTAATGAGGCTCTGTCATCTATGCCCTTGGACTTTAGGGTTCAGAACATATATCCTCAGTCAACAGTGTTGAACACTTTTTATAAGTCTAGCACTACGTACGCCCCATAAGGCCATCGGACAGGAGCCAACTTCATCACTCTGTGGAGTCTGTACATATTAAGTGTAATGGATCTTCCAACAATGAAAACATTTTTTGTCCGAATGGACCAGATGGGGGAGATGTTCCAGCACTCATGCTGTAATGATTTTGCTTAGTATTTTGTAATCTATCGCAAGCATGGACAGGGGACTGTATGACATCACCTCCAGTGGGTCTCTGCCAGGCTTAAGGAGGGAGATGAGCAGCGCCTTGTGAAGAGTTTGCAGGAGTCGACCCCTCCATTAGTACAGTCTGACTTAATTCCAGCAATTTAAGAGCTAAAATACCTTTGTATGCCTTATACAATTTGACTGCAATCCATCCAACCCCGGGGCATTGCTGGTGGCTGCACCCCTGATAGATCCATGGATTTCTTGCTCTCTGATAGAGGCATTGAATTCCTCCCTGTTTTTTAATTCAATAATACGCAATGTAACCCTGCCAAAGAACTCACGGATGCAGGCTCGGCGGTCTACGAGGGTTGTCATAGGTGGTTTGGCAGTGGGCTGCAAACACTGCATGTAATTCCAACTGGCTGGTGACTAGGCGGGTCTGGCTCTCTCTTATCATGGTAATAGGATTGGTCGGTACAGCACTTGTAAGTAGCCCTGCCAGTTACCAGCCGTACTTATTGTAATTGTTATTTGTTAATTGTGACTTATAGAGCGCTTAATACCTACAGGTCTCTAAGAGCTGTGAGAAGATCAGCTATAGTCCCAGAGCGAATGTTGTCTCTAAGTGGAGTGTGCTATGCCCAGGCATCTGTGAAGAGTAACGTCTTCAAATTCTTCCTGAACGAAAGGAGGGCTCTTTCGGAGCAAATTTGGCCTGGCAGCCTATTCCAATGTTGTGGAATGAGGACAGAGAATGCTCGGCCACCTTTGGTGGTGTAGTTAAACCATGGACATTGTAGTAGGTCCTCCGTGGTGGACCTTGGAGGACGGCCGGGGACGTATTTCATCAGACGTTCTTTAATATATTTTGGTTCCTGACCATACAGGGCCTTATGGGTGATGCAGAGGCCTTAGAATTTAGCTCTCTGTTTGATGGGAAGCCAGTGAAATTGTTGCAGTAGGGGTGAGGCCCAAGTGCGTCTAGGTAGCTAAAAAATTAACCTTACCGCATCGTTCATCACCACCTGGAGTTTGCCCATCAGTTTGTCCGGCATTCCGATGTAAAGTGAGTTCCCATAGTCAAGTCGTGACAGGATCAGGGCGGCCACCACCATCCGCATGGTTAAGAAAGAGAGGATGGGAGATAGGATCCTCAACTGTCTAAGCAGACCCACAGATGTCACTAACACGGTAGATACTTGATTGGCCAGTGAGAGTTTGCATCTATTTTAATGCCCAGGCTTTTTACCACCAGAGCTGCAGACAGGGTGTCTCCCAGCTCATGTGGCCAGTACTGAGTGGCCCATGGGTTACAGTCCATAGTGACGGACAATACCTTCATTTTATCAGGATTGATCTTGAGAGAGTTGGCTGTTATCCAGTTTACCACAAATCTCAGTATGTCTTTCACCCGTGTATGGGCTTGTGGGGTGTTTTCTATTTGTAGGATGATTTGTGTGTCGTTCGCATAGTTGAATACCTGGAAGTCTATCTTGGCCAGGTCCCTCACTAGTGGTCTGAGGTATATGTTGAACAGTAGTGGGGACAATGCCGACCCTTGCAGGACTCCACAGGTGATGGACCCCCTATCTGACACACAATCACCCATCTGTATTTTTTGGGTGCTATCCATCAGGAAGGATGTGATCCACTGTAGGATTGTCCCCCCAATGCCAATGTCCTGGATTATTTGTTGAACGCTGCAGACAGGTCGTGGAGGACTAGCGCGCACAGTTTCTTGCTGTCAGCTGTGATCCTAATTTTATCTAGTACCGAAAGCATCACCAGCTCGGTACTATGGTGGGCCCTAAAGCCTGCCTGCCTGTCCCCGAGGAGTTGGTGTTATTCCATGAACCTTGATAGAGTTTGCAGTACGTGTTGTTCCATGATTTTGGCCAGAAAGGGAAGTTGAGATATAGGTCTGTAATTTTTCATGTTGGTGATATCTGCTCCTGTCTTTTTGAGCAGGGGGATTACTCTTGCTTCCTTAAATTTCCTGGGGACCTACCCTGTTACCAGCGAGAGGTTCATCATGGCAAGGATTTTTCCCTCAATCACCGGGAGTGATAGTTTATAAACCCTTGGTGGACATGGATCTGCGAGGGAGCCTGATTTTATTCTGGTGGCGTTGTGGCGCAGAGTCTCAAGTCTAGATTTGGAACGAGGTGATCAACTTTACCCTATTTTCATGTGGCTCATCCAATTCCAGGATATGTTGCTTAAAGTGGGAATTGTCAACATCTGCCAGGATATCTTGTACTTTGTCTAAAAAGAAGCACAGGAATTTGTGCATTGTTACTGGCTGGTCGGCGCTTCATGCGTCTGCTTTTGACTCAGCTTCTTCAGTATTTTAAATGTTTATTTTTGTTATTGGGTGCCTCCAAGATCCTATCTTCATAAAAGTTGGCCTTTCTACTGAGAACAGCTTTTTTCATAGATGGAGAGTTTAACCCTGTAATCTATGAGTGCCCACGGCTCATAGGCTTTGCGCCACTGTCTGTCGTGGTGATGAACGGTTTGTTTCAGTGCCCTTAGATATTCCTTGAACCATGGGGCGCCCCTCCCCTTGTTATCACCCTCCGCATGCATTTTTGCTTGATATCCCCTGTAATCAAGGCATCACAGCTGTTCAATCAGTCAGGCATGGCGCTGATTCGCTAGAGCTTATCTTTCAGTGGGAATAGTGCGCGCAGCCACTTCTAGGGCCCCCAAGGGATGCCTCAAGCTGAACCATGTCTCAATGATAGGTCAGCACTTGCGCCTGCAACCGATTGTATGCACTGACCCCGGAGCACCAATTTTAGCACTTTCCATTCCATTAGTCTGGAGGTTACTGTGCCCCAGTTGTTGGTCAGGTAATTGGATAGAGCAGTATGTGTCATGTCCCTGAATACTTGGTCTTCCAACATGATCAGTAGTAGTCGCCATGTAGGGACTGTTGGGTGCAGTTCTCCCCATTCTATAAGTAATTGGAGCATGTTATGTTATGAGAATGTCTTCCCTAAATATTCAGCATTCTCTACTGGCAGCTGAGAGCCAGGATGGCAAACAATGCAATCTAGGCACACATGAAGGCCATGTGGTGGGGAGTAATAGGTGTATTCTCTGGCTTCTGGGATGAGGGCACGTCAGCTATCTAGTAAGGACCAGTGTGTGAGCCAATGGGGAAAAATAAGTAGCAGCCGCCAACACTGGGGAGGTCAGCAGAGGATGGTGTGAATGATCTAGCAGTGGGTGTAAGGACACAATTAAAGTCTCCTCCAGTGATCCAAGGGAAGTGTGCCCAGCTAGTGAGAATAATGGAGAGTTGTCCCAGGATGTCTTGCTGCGCCACATTTGGCACGTAGGTGCTTCCCAGAAAGAGGGGCCTAACATCTAGTTGTCCATCTGCTAGGACATAGCCCCCTTCCGGGTCTATTTCCATGGCTATGCGTCTGAAGGGCACTGTTGGCCCAATCTATATAAGGTCCACCCTAGCAAAGCCCAAGTTTGTGGTGCTAAAGATTTGACCATCCCAACATTTTTGTAGATGTATAACCCACCTTTAGATGTGTGGGTTTCCTGGAGAAATGCAATCTGGCATTTGGCCTCCTAATCTATTGCTGTACTGCTTGTCGTTTGCGCGCTGTCCCCATGCTTCGGAAGTTCCATGTTAAGAGACATAATCTAGCCATAGTGTTCTGCCTGGAAAGGGGGGAGGGGAATCGGGGGAGGACAGGATTGAACCTTTTTGGGCGCTAGCACAAAGGGCAGGCAATGTGAGGGGCTAGCTAAAATCTTACTGCGTGGTTGTGTATACAAGAAAAACAGACCTCTCAACTCCCAACCAAGGGTGGCTGAGCAACCTCCAACTGCCCAAACAAACAATAAACAGTCCCATTGGTGGTGTTCTCTGGGTTGTGTATCAGTATACAGAACATCTTCCAAGTAGAGTGTTCAGGGCATTGCCAATTCAAAACAGCTGGACGTTGAGCAGCTATAAAGTGTTTCAGTATGAACTAGGAAGTAAGACACAGGGCTAGGGTGTTCGACCCATTTCATCCCGGCTAAAGTATAGAGTAAAAGGAATTTGGAAGAGTCCCGCTTGGTCCAGCAGTCAGTTACACCTGTGCAGGCAGCAGTCAGGTGCGGGGTGGAACGAGTGGCCAAAATCGTATTACCTTTTCGAGAAGGCAGTCAGGCTCATGCACCCACTTATTCACAGAGGCCGGCAGAATGACTCCTGTGCGTGGCCTCACATGCTTAACCTGCAGCCATTTCAAACCATGATATCTGAGGTGTGAAATCTAGCAGAACCAACACATTCGTATTACCTTTTTGGGAAGTCAGTCAGGTGAGTGCACCCATTCATTGACGGAGCCCAGCAAGATGACCCCAGCGCATGACCCTACATGCCTTACCTGCAGCTATTTCAAACCATGATATCTGTGGTCTGCGCTGTGATGTCCGGCAGAACCACAGATGAAGCACTACCTGTTGAGGCACTGGATCCCACCTCAGAGAGCATGTCTTTAGGTGTCTGGACTGGGCGGGGAGCGCCTCTCCACCCACATATTAGTGGCAGCTGACAGAGCTTGGAGCTGTTCCTCCTGGCTTTGGCCAGGGAGGAGGCACTTCTGACTTCTGCATCTCCATTTCCTTGTCTCCAGAACTTATGACTCTGCCTGGCTGTGTTCATCTGAGTCTGCGTAGGTGGCGCTGAGGATTCATACCGTCTCTTTTCCACCCAATCCAAGGTGTCCACCTGTTCAGTAAAGAAAAAGCTAGATCCAGTCACCATGACTTTTAGCTTGACTGGGAATAGCAAAGAATAAGTCAGGCCTACCAACCCTTAGTTATTTATTTTCTTCCAAGAATGAGGCTCTACGGTGTTGCACAGTCAGTGCCTAGCCCAGAAACAGGAATAAGCATGCATTTTTGTGCATGATCGGCCCACGGTGACTGCCACCCTTAAAATGACTTCCTTATCTCTGTAATTCATCTGTCTGGCCACTACTGGTCTAGAGGGCACCCATGGTGGCAGCCACCTTACCAGCACCCGATGGGCGCGTTCCACTAGATAATTAGCTGACAGGTTCATAGGTATGGAGACTGCTGAGACGGGACCACCCTTCGGAGTCCGCCGCCCTGTTCTCAAGCTCATGGACCTTGGTTGTGAGGATCTTGAGCTGCTCTCCTATGTTAAATACTGTGGGCCGAAATGAGTCCAGCGAGTTCTCTACTTGCATAACTCGGGCGGTAAGTTTCCATTGGTCATCACGTAATAGGCTTAGTTCCACTGCCGCCACATCTACCCTGTCCTGTAGATCTTGTCTAGTCTCAAAAATGGCATTGAGGATTTTGTCCAGCTCCTTATCCACTAAGGCTGTGGGAAATCCTTTTTTTAGTGACTCACAGTCAACCTGGTAATTGGTCTCAGCCTCTGGACATCCCACCAATTGGGAGCCCACCGTCGCCCCATTTCAGGTTTGTGTGTGCCATCTCCTGTATAGTAATGAGCAGTGGTGCCGAGCAGGCAAACGAAGGGGGAGGTTATAGCATTGTTGATATCTGTTGCTTATAGAGCTGCCTGTCCCCGGCCGGCTCTCTGAGACCTTACACGGGAGCATCACGTGCAGTTCAGATCATAAAGAAACTCCTCCGCAGGAGATCCCCGAATGGGACCCTGCCTGATAATAGAGGCATGTGCTCGTATAAAGTGCTGTTGTTGTAGTGAAGTGGTGTCCTTCACTGTCGTAGGTCCACGAAGGCGGAAACCCCGAAACTGGTCCTAGGATGTTTGTTTCCGGTTTAGGGAGGACCTGGCTTGGCAGTTCGGGCTTTCCCATGAGGCACAGGGTCAAGACTGATTTGCATATGTTATGTTATGTTATGTTATATTTATTCTTGTATAGCGCACAGCTACTCAAAAAGAGTGTCCCGGCGCTTTTGCTAGAGAAATCTACAGCGGAATAACACAACACAGTGATAAAAACATAATGGGGGGCAGAACAGAGAAAGAAAAGAAAGCAGCCTAGAGGGCAAACAGCCAGGTTTTAAGGCCCTTCCTGAATGCAAGTAAATTAGTAGCTCCACGGAGTGTCAGCGGCAGAGTGTTCCACGGCTGTGGTGCCAGCAGTCCAACGGAGCGGCCTCCAATGTGAGCTCTCTTTACGCGCGGGACAGCCGCCAGAAACAGAGATTCTGATCTGAGAGAGCGGGCCGGGTGGTAAAAGGCGAGTCTCCTTTGGAGATACTTAGCGCCCACCGCGTGCAGAGCTTTGTAGGCCAGAGTTAATGCCTTAAAAGCAATCCGTTTGCGGATAGGCAGCCAATGTAGGGTCTGCAAAAGGCCAACGGCGCTGGCTCGCCTGTTTAGTCCATAAATGGCCCTTGCAGCCGCATTCTGCACAACTTGAAGCCGCTGCAACAGGTACTCTGGCAGGCCCAGGTAGAGAACGTTGGAATAATCCAATCTTGAGCCGATCAGAGCCCGCACAGTCAGCTTCCTGTGTTCCTCAGACAAAAGAGGCAGAAACCTCCGCAACATCTTTAGGAGGCCAAAACATGTACCCGTCACACCTAGGATCTGGGATCTCAACATCAGACCCTTGTCCATCTTGACCCCTAGGTTCTTAGCTAATTGGGATGAGCAGGACGGAGGAAACATGTTAGTGGGCCACCAAGCATGCCAGTCTGGATCCGAAGCACACCCGAAGAAGAGTACCTCAGACTTATCTGAGTTGCACTTGAGGCTGTTCAGCTGGAACCATTTAAAAACAGCCCCAAGGCAATCCCGGATACTCTCCCCGTCAAAATCTCCTCCCTTCTTACAAGAGAAGAGGAGCTGGGTGTCGTCGGCGTAGGATACGATCTGGGCCCCGAACGACTCCGCCAACTCCGCCAGAGGGGTCATAAAGATGTTAAAAAGGGTTGGGCTCAATACAGAGCCCTGCGGGACCCCGACTCCCAAAGGCGGCATCACGGTAGAGTCTGGGGAGGCCCAGACCGTTTGTCGGCGGCCAGCTAAGAAAGATGAAAACCAGCTAAGCACCGTCCCCCGTAAGCCAATCTCGTAGAGTCTTGAGAGAAGGCCCTCATGGGGGACGGTGTCGAAGGCCGCCGACAGATCTAACATAACCAGCATGGCTTTACCCCCGGAGGCCAGTACCCCTTTAATGGCTTCTGACACCTCCAGGAGCGCGGTCTCTGTGCTTAGATTTGGGCGGAAACCGGATTGGGTGGCGTGCAGAATCTCATGGGTTTCCAGAAAATTGGAGAGCACCGTGTGTACATGCTTCGCCAGAATTTTCGTAAAAGCAGGCAGAAGAGAGATAGGCCTATAATTGACCAGAGCCTCCGGGTCGAGACCAGGCTTCTTCAGCAAAGGGATGACAATTGCCTGCTTCCAGGTCTGCGGAACCACTCCCTGGCTCAGCAAGAGATTCAGGAGTGGATTTGCCAGCGGGTTTATAACTTCCGCCATTCTTGCCAAGAATTTGGCAGGGCAAGGGTCCAAAGGCGACCCAGATTTAAGATTGCCCATAAGCGCCAGGGAAGCAGGAGCTGAGATGGATGGAAAAATGGCCAGCACTGGGCCCAGCGGGGCCGAGAGGCCTGAGTCGTCCTCAGGGTTGGTCAGCCTCACAGGCGTCGCCAAAGGAAAGGAATCCTGGATAAGTTTAATCTTGCTGGTGAAAAAATTTGCAAGATCAGAAGCCCAGGACTTCGAGGGCACACCTTGGGATGTATTAGAACGAGGGGCCATAAGGCCATATGGCCAGATCTGAACTTGGGTGGCATGGTGAGCAAAAGAATGATGAATTTAACCCAGATCTCTTGACTGGGGGTGAATGTTTTGATTTTTTCTGCATTCCATCCATCTATTGTGTGTCTTTTGCTTTCTCGCCATTAGTGCCTCAGGTATGCCCAGACGTGGGTCCTGGGCTCACTGTGCCACTGGAATTAAGCTATCCTGGCTGAAGAGGGGTGATACCCCGAAACCGGTCCTAGGATGCTTGTTTACGGTCCAGGGAGGACCTGGCTTGGCAGTTCGGGCTGGACTGTTCCCATGAGGCACAGGGTCAAGACTGATTTGCTTATGGCCAGGTCTGAACTGGGTTGGCATGATGAGCAAAAGAATGATGAATTTAACCCAGATCTCTTGACTGGGGGTGAATGTTTTGATTTGTTCTGAATTTCATCCATCTATTGTGTGTCTTCCACAAAGGCTGTGCTTACAGCATCATGGGGGAGCAGCGTTGGCCATAGTGTGGCCCCAAAATAAGTTTGGGCTGCAGTCACTAGCTGGCTCCATCTTGTCCTCCTTGCCAGGACCCACCTCTCCCCTTGAGCCTAGCTATGACATACTGAGCGGGGCACGAACAGTCCCGGCTCTACCCACACCCCTACATATATAGTCAACAGGCTAAAAGGGGGAAGGAAGGCAGGCGAGGGCCTTCTTTGCTGGTCTCCGAGGGGGGAGACCTCAACTCACATTAAACCCCCTATATGGGGAAAAGTTCTCTGATTTTGGGGGTGAACACACTCCTCACGCCTCCTCGGCCGATAGTTTAGTGTGTAAGGTGCCCCACCACTCTCAGAAGTAGTCGCTCAGTGACCTGTTGTCCACTCTACAGGCCGGTTCGGCATTCTTATAGGTAAGCCTGGGTGAAGTACTACGCTACACTCACATAGTTTGTGAAGTTTGCGCTACTTCGCAGTACGTGAATTGCACTTAGCACAGTGCAAACACGCATAGCGTAGCGGTCATTTTTTGCTTGCTCGTGGTACTCAATGTCAATTTGGCGACCCCGAGTGAGCAAAATGACATACCGGCCAGACTTTTTCCTAGTTCGCGATCAGCAACATCAAGTTGCTGATCGCGAGTGTGGAAAATAAACCTCCTGGCGAGATTCTTAACGCGGGGAGGTCAGGTTTTTCATTGCGAATGACGCGTATGCTCACGATCGCTCGCCATGAGAAACTACCAGCCCGCATTAAGAAAGCTGCCACTCGGGTAGAAATCTACTCGAGCGGCAGAAAATGACCGCTTCCACTATGCAAGATACGGTATGCACTGATTGCACAGTGCAGACAACCATCCGGCACTGTGCAATCAGTGCGAACAGCATTTTGCACAGTGCACTTCGCAGTTCGCGTAGCTTGCGTAGTGCGAAGTGCACTTCACGTAGCTACGCGTAGCACTATTACGCGACCTACGCCCAGGGTAAGTTATAGGTTCAATAATGTTGTGGCCCCTTATTGTGTACAAATAAAATCACAGACAAGATGCCCCCAGTCCTAAAGGTGTCTGGCAGGGGTTTAGGTGGAGGGGCGCCCAGGGATCAGTGCTGTCGGGATGGGAGTTGCAACAGCCATGCAGAACAGGTCACTGTTGCAAGCAGTTTGGCCCCGCAGGGCTTACTTACTGGACCTACCGTCCAGGGTCATACACTGTGCACGGTCTGCCGTGCTCTCACATGGGGCCAGGAGAGGTTTGGGTTCAGCACTGGATGCCACCTAAGTTTCTGCAATCTGCCTGCACTGCTGAATGTTCCGCAAGCAGGTCGCACGTAAGCTGGTGTATCAGCTCCCTGGCAACCCCGGAAGGGGGTCAATGGGATTCACTTGTCCCCTTCATCATGGGACTCAACTGCCAAAGCAGCCATGGCTCAGATCACGGCAGATGATAACGGATCGTAGGCCACTGGCCCAGAGCAATCTAGATGGCTGACCCCCCATTGATCACTTCTATATACCAATCAACATCATCTTATCAATGTATACATATGAAATTACCTTGACAACAGCAACAGATAAAAATGTCAACCAATATACTGAATCACATCATTACCTTTTTTTTCGTTTTTTTAAAGTTTTATATAGCGCGAACTAGACCCGAAGATATCGGGTATCAGAGCGCTAACCTTACCCCCAAAATCATACAACAACGAACCAACAAATTTGAAGATAAATTTCTGAGCGAAAAAAAACACTTGCTGCTACTGTATTTAGAAGCAGGACTGAGAAAAACCATATTGGTTCACAAAAAACATAAATAAAAATTGAAATCTCTATGGGGGATTCAAAATATAGCAGAGAGGATACTCTGTAGCAACACAAACAGACTACTGATCCTGCTGTTTCTCTGTACCTAAACATTTTAGTATAATCATCATACAAGATGCTCCACTGGTCGTATGGACCTTTAGTTGTTGGCTGAAAGTGTATGAAAGAAGCCAACATCAGCAATACATTTTAATCACAGTGAAACCAATTTGGCTCCATAAAAATGATATAGAGGATGGTGTCCAAACCATGAAAGTTTATCAACAGAATTAGGGGCCCGATGTAGGTAGCCAAATATCGGTCGGTAACGGCCAAAAATACCGAATTTCAGCCGTTACCGACCGGTATTTGGATATTGCGATGTAGGGACCCAAAAAAGACTGATTCGGTAAATAGGAGTCGATAATTTACCGAATCGGAATTTACCGAATTCTTATTTACTGAATCGGTAAATAAGAAATGGAAAAAAATGAGTTTTGAGATGTAGCAAACTTCTAAAATACCGAATTTCATGAAATTCGGTATTTAAGAGTTGGTATTTACCATGGATTGAAAGCAGGTGGTAACCAGGTGCAGGCCATAAAAAAGGACCAAAATGCAACATTGTGACCAGAATGGCGGCATTCTACATAATAGTAAGGCGGCTAAGGCTACAGGCAGCAGGAGAGAGGGTCTGGAGAAGGGAGGAGCAAGTCTACAGACAGAGGATAAAGCTTTTTCAACTCACTGAGCCAGAGATATTGCAAAGGTACATGCTACACCCCCACACCATCCTGGACTTGATCAGGGACCAGCACCCACTTTTGGAGCGCCCAACCCCAAGGCCGCATGCCATCCCACCCCTTGCGCAGGTGCTCTGTAGCCTACACCTGCTTGCATCTGGGAGTTACCAGGGGGTCCTTGCTGTGGTAGGTGGGGTGTCTCAGAGCTGCCTGTCCCGTTTCTTCAGGAAGTTCCTAGAGGCCATGATGCAGAGGATGCATCATAACATTTGCTTCCTTGACACACATGCGGAACTGCTGAAGACCAAGACTGACTTTTATCAAATTGCACATTTCCCAAACGTCATCGGCTGTATTGATGGCACCCACATCCCTATATGCCCACCTGCTGCCACAGAGCACATTTACAGAAACAGGAATTCAACTCACTCCATCAATGTACAAGTAATCTGTGATGCCAACAACATAATCACCGACATTGTGGCCAAGTTCCCAGGAAGTACCCACGACTCCTACATCTTTCAGAACAGTGGGATCTACACACACCTGACAGCAGGGGAATTTGGCGAAGGATACATGCTAGGTAAAACACTGTAACACATCCTAATAGATATAGCAGATGTATGTGTATGTGTGCATGTGAGTAATGGTTTTCTTATTTGCATATAGGGGACAGTGCATATGCCATTTGCTCATTCATCCTGACACCCTACCTCAACCCTTAGCCAGAGACGATACAACATGGTACACAAATCCACTAGGAACGTTGTGGAGCGCACCTTTGGCCTGTTAAAAAGCAGGTTCCGCTGCCTCCAGAAAAGTGGAGGGGCACAGCAGTACTCACCAATAATCTGCTGTAAGATAATTGCAACTTGTGCAATGTTACACAACCTTGCTACAAAGAAGGGCACAGAGGGCGAATTGAGCGACTATGAGGACCACGATGATGAACATGCACTGCCTGAACCAAACACAGCAGGAGTTGCGCCACCAACTGATGGCAGACAGAGACGGGCAGAGATAACACAGAACTTTTTTTGAGTAAGTAAATACACACAGACAGGTGGAGTATGCACCCAACGTAGTTTAATATTTGGCACTACGCAGGTACTCAAATGCACAAATGTGCAACACAAATGTCATCCATTCAATAATGGTAGTCCTTTCTCACTTCCCCATTTAAGTTCATGGAGTGTGGGCTGTATAAGTCATTTCCGGGCACGCCTACCAGTGCCAGATGAAAGTGGCTGGCTGTCCTCACTGGGTGTTTGGGGTGTTGGCTCGCCATGGCGCCTGCTGCGCCTCCGTGTCTCAACTACAGGGGGGCTTGTCATGCTGCTCCTACTGGTGCTCTCCTCACTTTCCGGTACATCCAGAGCAGCAGTTTGTGCTGTCTGTGCATTAAGCAGCACCTCTACAGCACTGGTCACCCTTGCAAGGCCCCTAGTCACCTCATTGCTGCTGTGTGTTAGTCCCTCTTGCATGTTGATGCATCATCTGCATAGAAGGGAAGTGGCTGTGGCCAGGCGGTTCATAGCCTTAGTTTATTGCTGCGCATGTTGTCTGTCTTTGCGCCTTGCTAACCTGTCCTGGTCCAGTTTACTGCACAGGAGCTGCACTGATTGTGTCATGTCCTGCACACCTGTGGCCATATCCCGCATCCCTGCAGCCATCTCCCATATACCTGATGCCATGTCTTTATTCTCATCTACCAGTGCACTGATGCCCTTCCCTAAGTTTTCCATATGTGTATTCAGGGTAAGCGTGGGCGTAAAATCCGTTTCACGGGCAAATTTGCGATTTTTGACGATTTTGTGATCCGCGAATCGCACAAATTTGCCCAATAATCCGCAAATTCGCAAGCTACGAATAATTTTGCTTGGTCGCGCTTGAAAAATACAATATCTTGTGCGCGGCGTTGACTTACCCTGATTCTGAGTCCGCCGAGTTGTTTTTCTCCCGGTTTTGCGTGTGCCGCGCCATTTTCGATCTTGCTGAGTGATCGTGCGAGAGTTTTTCGAACGCATTTCGTTATCGTGGCTTGCCATCTTGCACAGCGAGAGTTTGACAACGCGAGCACGTCATAAAGAACCGCGATCACGCATTGCGAGAGTAAAAAATGCCGAATACGTAGATGCCGCGCGCAGCTTACTTCCGGCGGAGATTTGAACAGCTCGCGTTCCCGAAATTGCAAAAAATGCAATTCTGCACAAGAAATCCACCGCAGGAAGAATAAACCTTGTGAAAATGATGATTTTTATCAGAATAACTCCTCAGATTGACATTTGGATGCACTTTTTGGTGCAGGAGTCAATTTTTTGGGGTGGGGTGGGAGGAAGGAAGTGCCCCAGAGTCTCCAACTTCCTGTTCCTGTCCAGCAGGCTCCTCCCAGTGCTTTGTCCATGTCCTGGTCACTTTTCATTTGGCTGTAGAGCTGGAAGGATTACTTTTTGTGACTGCTGCTGGATATTTGTATTTGAGGACTTTTTGGACTTTGGAGTTTGGATCACTTTTGGACTTGAGATTTTACAAGTAAGTTGGTGTTGTTTGTTTGGGGCATTGCATGCAGTTGAGGCAACTACAGTTCTAAAACTTTTTTCACAACTTTAACAAAATATATATTGTGGTGGGTAGCCACAGTATCCAGTAGGCCCAGGGTTAGTCATGGGTGCATGATACAACTGTTTCTGTGATTTTTTTTTATACTTAATTCTCATTTATGTCATGACATTTTAGCTTACTGTTATATGTTGATTTTTTATTTTTTATTTTGGGGTGCCTGTAAAGCCTCACTAGCGAGTAGGCCCAGGTGTAGTGAGTGGTGCATGGACCTAGTCTTTCTATGGGGTGTCTTGAATTTATTCAATAACAATAGGAGAGGTAGGGAGAATGAGGCACTCTCTTAGTCCCCGGTTAGTCATACAAAAACAAGAAAAGAGAGGTCAGATCAAACACTTGATCAGTTTAAGCGTCCGGTTTGGAGGTCACTACTAGGTTGATCAGCGGGTCGGAAGCGCTGAGGCCGATGTGCCAGGTCGCTCCGACCCCCTCCCGAGACCCATGGTGCGAGTAGCGCCCCTTTTGAAAGTGCAGTTACACTCCAAAATTACGGAGTATTTTTGGAATTGAGTATTTTTACTCTTCCACAACTTTTATGCACTTTTTTCACTTTTTACTTTTCACTTTCACGTCCCCAGGTTAGGGTGGGTGATTAGAGAGCCCATACCGCCGGGGTATAGTCCTGATGAATGCCACGGTAATATACCACCCTTATGGCTGAAACATGTTGACTGGAATGAACTGAGTATATTCTGTATTTCACCAACCTTGAACCTTGGCATATAAATACAGACACGTAATACTCCTTATTTTTGTGCCTCAGGGATCATTTATTAAATATATTTTTCCGATACCCTTGCTTTAGGCACTTTTAATATTTCACTGTAAACAAGAGCACGCCCTCCACACAAAAAAAACCTGCTCCGCAGTCTTTCTGGCGTCGAAGCACACCACAGAGGCATTCGGCCTCTGTCGGTGGGGCCCGATGATGAAGCATGACACTGACTAGGTCAGTGTGTGAGGGCTTTCTTTATCACCCAAATCGGGTGTGAGAATCTAATCTTGTGTTGACTCCCTGAATTGTGGTCTATGTAGTTTACGCTTAAACTGATCAAGTGTTTGATCTGACCTCTCTTTTCTTGTTTTTGTGTGTCTTGAATTTAAACATCATTGAGGGCATGGATGGCATTGGATTGTGGTGATTTTTGTGTGCTTTTCGACTTTTTGTGGTGTTGTTGGGGCCTGGCCATGTGGGTGGGGCCATTGTGAGGCCTGGTACAGGTTGGGCCTGGCCATGTGGTGGGGGTCAAGGGGCCATTTTGAAGCCAGGCAATGTGCAAAGGCCTGCACCCAGTTTGCCTTGCTTTCAACCATTATGCCCAGGGGTACTCAGTGGTGCATGGGTCCAGTCTTTCTGTGGGGTGTCTTGAATTTAAGCATCATTGAGGGCATGGATGGCATGGCATTGTGGTGATTTTTGAGTGTCTTTCGACTTTTTGGGGTGTTGTTGGGGCCTGTTCATGTGGGTGGGGGCCATTTTGAGGCCGTGTACAGGCAGGGCCTGGCCATGTGGTGGGGGTCAAAGGGCCATTTTGAAGCCAGGCAGTGTGCTCAGGCCGGCACCCAGTTTGCCTTGCTTTCAACCATTATGCCCAGTGGTACTCAGTGGTGCATGGGCCTAGTCTTTCTGTGGGGTGTCTTGAATTTAAACATCATTGAGGGCATACATGGCATGGGATTGTGAAGATTATTGAGTGTTTTCCGATTTTTTGGGGTGTTGTTGGGGCCTGGACATGTGGGTGGGGGCCATTTTGAGGCCTGGTACAGGCAGGGCCTGGCCATGTGGTGGGGGTCAAGGGGCCATTTTGAAGCCAGGCAGTGTGCTCAGGCCTGCACCCAGTTTGCCTTGCTTTCAACCATTATGCCCAGGGGTACTCAGTGGTGCATTGGCCTAGTCGTTCTGTGGGGTGTCTTGAATTTAAACATCATTGAGGGCATGGATGGCATGGGATTGTGGTGATTTTTGAGTGTTTTTTGACTTTTTGGGTTGGTGTTGGGGCCTGGCCATGTGGATGGGGGCCATTCTGAGGCCTGGTACAGGCAGGGCCTGGCCATGTGGTGGGGGTCAAGGGGCCATTTTTAAGCCAGGCAGTGTGCTCAGGTATGCACCCAGTTTGCCTTGCTTTCAAACATTATGCCCAGGGGTACTCAGTGGTGCATGGACCTAGTCTTTCTGTGGGGTGTCTCGAATTTAAACATCATTGAGGGCATGGATGGCATGGGATTGTGGTGATTTATGAGTGTTTTTTTACTTTTTGGGTGGGTGTTGGGGCCTGGCCATGTGGGTGGGGGCTATTTTGAGGCCTGGTACAGGCAGGGCCTGGCCAATGTGGTGGGGTTCAGAGGGCCATTTTGAAGCCAGGCAGTGTGCTCAGGCCTGCACCCAGTTTGCCTTGCTTTCAACCATTATGCTCAGGGGTACTCAGTGGAGCATGGGCCTAGTCTTTCTGTGGGGTGTCTTGAATTTAAACATCATTGAGGGCATGGATGGCATGGGATTGTGGTGATTTGTGAGTGTTTTTCGACTTTTTGGGTTGGTGTTGGGGCCTGGCCATGTGGGTGGGGGCCATTTTGAGGCCTAGCCATGTGGTGGGGGTCAAGGGGCCATTTTGAAGCAAGGCAGTGTGCTCAGGCCAGCACCCAGTTTGCCTTGCTTTCAACCAATATGCCCAGGGGTACTCAGTGGTGCATGGGCCTAGTCTTTCCGTGGGGTGTCTTGAATTTAAACATCATTGAGGGCATGGATGGCATGGGATTGTGGTGATTTTTGAGTGTGTTTCGACTTTTTGGGGTGTTGTTGGGGTCTGGCCATGTGGGTGGGGGCCATTTTGAGGCCTGGTACAGGCAGGGCCTGGCCATGTGGTGGGGTTTAATGGGCCATTTTGAAGCCAGGCAGTGTGCTCAGGCCTGCACCCAGTTTGCCTTGCTTTCAAGCATTATGCCCAGGGGTACTCAGTGGTGCATGGGCCTAGTCTTTCTGTGGGGTATCTTGAATTTATACATCATTGAGGGCATGGATGGCATGGGATTGTGGTGATTTTTTAGTGTTTTTAGACTTTTTGGAATGGTTTTGGGGCCTGGTCATGTGGGTGGGGGCAATTGTGAGGCCTGGTCCAGGCAGGGCCTGGCCATGTGTTGGGGGTCAATGGGCCATTTTGAAGCCAGGCAGTGTGCTCAGGCCTGCACCTAGTTCGCCTTGCTTTCAACCATTATGCCCAGGGGTAGTCAGTGGTGCATGGGCCTAGTCTTTCTTTAGGGTGTCTTGAATTTAAACATCATTGAGGGCATGGATGGCATGGCATTGTGGTGATTTTTGAGTGTTTTTTGACTTTTTGGGGTGTATAACTGATGTTCCTCTGGCTTCCATTGCTTTTAGGTGCACAAGAGAACCACCAGTGCCGGGAAGAAGTCCTGCAGCGGTGTGTGCAGCACAACGTCAAGTGACGTCACGTGTGGCCAAAGACAAGACAACTCTGCAACTCGTGCAACTGCGGTCTGCTGTTCTGACATCTCAAGAAGATGGCCCCAAAGAAAGTTGGCCGTAGCGCCTCAGCGAAAAAAGTTGCCAGGGCCAGTGCCAGTAAGAAGGAGCAGAAGAAGCAAGTGGCACCACCTACCAAGGAGACTGGTGTGCCCACCGACACCTTTTTGGGGAAAAAAAACCTACGCCTGCAGCAGCAGCGGTGTCCGCCGGGGACCAAGCTGGAAGCAACACCTCCGCTTTATTGGGCTCAATGCCACCACGCCAATATAGGTCCAAGACCACCATGAGTGCTGCTGCAGCAGCCACTTTGGTTGTTCAATCACCATCGACCAGTGATCTTGGCTAATCACAAGAAAGTACCATCCAATCAACGCCGGGTGTAACTCAGCTGATGAGTGTTCAACAACCACAGCCACAAACACAGGTGCAACTAGTACAAGCGCAAGTACATGGGCAAGGAGAGGCGCAAGTAGAGCCGCAAGGAGTGGCGCAAGTAGAGCCGCAAGGAGAGGCGCAAGTAGAGCCGCAAGAAGAGGCGTATGGACAGGTGCATGGAGAGGTGCAACTAGAGGTTCTTGGAGCGGCACAACTGCCTACAACGCTTGTTCCTCCAGAAGTAGGGGCACATCAGGAAATTGATATTCAAGAGGAGGTATCATCCGAGGAAGCCACTCCTCTTGATGATGATTATCCATTGTCTTCCAGATCCCCAGCAAGAAAAAGGTCAAGGAGGGATACTACTACTACTACAAGTTCTTCTTCAAGCCCCCTTCATTCTGATGACCTTGATCGTGATTGGAACCCAGCCATGCAGTCTGAGAGTGAGTCACGCCATGAGCCGATGAAGGTAGCTAGGCCTAAAAGGAAGGCTCCCGCAAAGCTTCGACTTATGGGTGATGACGACGAACAAGAAGTGGTGTCTTCTGCTGCTGATGTACAGTCTGACGACGACCCAGTCATCACAGTCGTCACTCCAGCCCCAGCGGGCATGCAGCAGACACACATTTTGACCCTATCCCGAATGGCTGCTGAGCGGGATATTGGCGGCGTGGCACTGGTTCCACCACCGTTAACTACAACACCAACACGACCTACAGCTTCCATTTTTTTTTGTCAGAAGGGCTGACATGGACCTCCATCCAGCTCGACCTCAAGTAGTGGTGCTGTAAGTGAACAACAGAAACGAATTCAGCCACGCCCATCCTCCACTTCATCTGGCATTGAAAGTCAAAGTAGCACCTCCACCTTCAGCAGACATCACCAGTCCCCAGTTTGGGACTTCTTTACAGTTAGCGCAAAGGCGGAAAACATGGTCGTTTGTTCGATTTGTAAAGTATCCGTTAGTAGGGGTATGCTTTGTACCAACTATGGTACCAGAGGCCAGAGAGGTCATCTCAAGCAACACCACACTATCATTTGGGAAGCACACATGAGGAAGATCGAGGAAGGCAAAAGAAAAACAAATCCAAATGTATCCCTTGATTTTGCACAGTTTGAAGGGGTAACAAGGTCACAAATCCTTAATAACCAATTTTAATGAGCTCCCAATCTGTTTGAATTTCAGCCCTCAGCAGGGGTACACCCCGTACCCCCTTTTTTAAATAGAGAATAGAAAAGGTTGTGCTAGGGCTTGAAGATTTTAATCTTTCTTCTTTGGAATAATTCCAATAAAATCACATGAGTTGGTGCAGAACGTGTTTATTAGCACATCAGAGTGAACAGCCAACACATGTTTGACCCCTAAGCGGCCAGCAGGCCTGGGGCTTCTTCAGGGCAATATTGTTATACTTATATAATTCCAACTTGTAGTAAGTTCATCAAGGAAAACAGTTATTCTGGTAATCACAGCGCAATGCTTAGTTACTCCTCTATCGAGTCGGATAGCAACTACTTGCTGAGTTCGAGGAGCTACTGGCCACGTTAACAGTTAACAACTCTTCTGTTTTGGTCCTTGGTGACTTTAACTTTTGGCCCTCTGATCCTGCAGAAGATGCAGCATCTAGGAATTTTACAGATTCCCTCCTTAGCCTAAACTTTATCTCTCACGTATCCGCTCCCACTCACTCAAAGGGCCACGTCCTAGATCAAATCTGGTCTTTGAATATTCCGGTCTCCCCCCCCCATCATTACACCATGTTTGTGGTCCGATCACTTCTTGATCTCGTTCACCTTAGACCTCACCGACCCAAACGCCCAGCCCTTCCCAGAAACATCTGGGCCCGCAACTGGAACAAGGCCGATATTCCTGCCCTCTGCCTCACTCTTCAGAATTCCTACCCGGCCTTGGAGGAACTCTCCCCGTCATCTCAGGTTACCACTATTAACGACTGGCTATCCAGGTCCTGCAATCAGGTAGCTCCCCAGAAACGCGTTGCTGTGAAACGCGCCCACAACGTTAATAAATGGTTCACTGATGAACTCAAGGGAATGAAGCTTGCTGCCCGCCAGGCTGAACGCGAATGGAGGCGCTCTTACTGCCCAATATTAAAAGCCCACTACTCACTTCTGCTCAACGCATATAAAAAGACAATCCTCTCAGCCAAGACCGACTACTTCTCCGACAAAATACTCTCATCAGGATACCAGTCCAGAGAAATTTTCTCCACCGTACATGAGCTGGCCTTGTCAGACAGAACCTCCCTAAAACCTTCCCCTTCCCAAGCCCTTTGTGACTCCCTTAACAACTACTTTGTGGAGAAAATCGAAGCCATTAAATCCAACATACCCCCACCCCCCCACCCCCCCACTCCCCCGGCCCCTGAAACCCCTCCCAATAGGTTCTATCTAGACCACATCCATCAACTGACTAGAGAGACGTTATCTTCTCTAGCGGTGAAAGTCAAATCTGGCTCCCCTTCAGACGTTTGTCCAGCGCCCATCCTGAGAGAAATCTTCCGGGCTTGCCCTTCTCCTCCCTTGACATTCCTGAATGACTCACTTGCGATTGGTATAGTCCCAAAGCCTCACAAATCAGCCACAATCACCCCCCTTCTGAAAAAACCTGGTGCTGACCCTGCTTCCCTGACCAATTACCGTCCCATTTCCCTTCTCCCTTACTTGGGAAAAATCTTGGCGTGCCATGTCGCCACCGTCCTCAGCTCTTTTGTGGAGGACAGTGGCTACCTGGCCTCCTGTCAGGCTGGATTCCGCCCTCGCCACTCTACCGAGAAGGTCGTGGTTTCGGTCCTGGACAGCCTCAGGGAGGGAATGGACGGGGGCCATCCTCAGGCCTTGGTCCTCCTTGATCTGTCCGCTGCCTTTGACACAGTTGACCACTCCATCTTTCTCACCCGTGTCAGGGCAGCGGGCATCAGGGGGCCTCCCCTGGCTTGGCTCACCTCCTTCCTGATGGACCGTACCCAGGCCGTCCATCTAGAAGGGTTTTCCTCTCCCCCACGTAAGGTGCAGTGTGGTGTTCCCCAAGGTTCTTCCCTCTCTCCTCTTCTATTCAATCTCTATATTCTCCCCCTTATGTTTGCTCTACAACAACTGGAGGTCACCATCTTCAATTATGCAGACGACCTCCAGTTGATCTTTAACCTTTCACACTCTCCTGAATCTAGTTCTAATTTCCAATCAATCATGATTTTCATCAGGGACTGGATGAATTTCAACCACCTCAAACTCAACCCAGACAAAACTGAGCTGGTTTTGACTGGTGGTGCATCCAGTCCCTGGACTTCTATGTTTTGGCCCCCTTCACTTGGTTCCCCCCCTTTACCTTCTCATTCTGTTAAAACACTTGGGATCACGTTAAATCAAAATTTAACTTTGCACTCTCAGATCAGTATGGTGGTGTCCTCCTGTTTTTTCACTCTTCGTACTATCAGGAAAATCTCTAGATTCTTCTCTCTTCCCGCCCTCAAACTCATCATGATGGCAATGGTCTTATCACAACTGGACTACGGTAACATCCTGTACAACGGCGTCCCAGCTTATGCTCTTCGACGTCTACAGCTGGTACAGAACCAAGCGGCACGCCTCATTTATAGCCTCCCTAAATTCCATCATGCCACCTCTGTACTGAAGAACCTGCACTGGCTGCCCATTAGGGAGAGGGCTCTTTTCAAACTGGGCTGCACTGCGTTCCAGGCCAGAGCTGGAACTGCCCCAGCCTTCATAAATTCGGCAATCTCCAGCTATACACCAGTTAGAGAGCTCCGCTCCTCTTCTCAGTCCCTTCTTTCCGTCCCTTGCTTCAGGAAGATGAGGATGGGGGGGGGGGGTGAAATTTGCGGTCCTTGGCCCTACTTTCTGGAACTCCCTCCCCCCCAACGTTCGATCTATCCCACTTTACCCTGATTTCCGTAAGGCCTTAAAAACCTATCTCTTCCTGCAAGCATTCCCAGCCTAGTCCTCCCATAGCTGCTATTTGGGTTCAATAAGTCCTCAGCGCCAAGAAACCGCTAGGTAAAAGCGCGCTTTACAAATGTTTTTAAATTCAAATTTGAACGCAACCACCCAACGGTACGTATGTATAACGCAAAGCTGGCTAAAATGCCAGCGCTGGACCTTCTCCCTTTTTTTTTGTGGAAGGGGTGGGGTTTCTAGAATTAGTGGCAACAGTCTGCCCTAAATGGAAGGTTCCTAGCCGGTCCTATTTTGCCAGAGTTGCGGTTCCAGCACTACATCAAGATGTGCTGGAGGTGATTGGGGCAGCTTTGCGAAGAGTGCTGTTCACACTATCCACTTAACAACAGACATGTGCACCAGTTGCCAAGCCCTTGATTACATGTGCATCACTGCACACTGGGTCTCTTTTGCAGGGTCTTT
This sequence comes from Lissotriton vulgaris, assembly GCF_964263255.1. NCBI lineage: Eukaryota > Metazoa > Chordata > Amphibia > Caudata > Salamandridae > Lissotriton > Lissotriton vulgaris. Next base: position 742,425 of record NW_028241089.1, on the reverse strand, counting down.
TTCAGAGGTTAGAGACAAGTCAAGTGCAGTTGTTGACCTGGACACAGTTTTTCAAGCTACTCGGAAACATGTAACATTAGCCATGTTTGCCATGGAGAAAACTCATACTGCAAAAAACATTTTGGAGGAGTTTAACAGTAAGGTCTCTGAATGGCTGCAACCAAGAAATCGCATAGTTGGTTATGTTTCCACGGATAATGCCAGTAATATAGTTAAGGCCATGCAGGAAGGTAAATATTTCAGAGTGCCGTGTTTGGCGCACTGTATAAACCTGGTTGTTCAAGATTTCTTGAAAAATGAAAACACAGTCAAGAAGTTACTGTCTACCTGCCGAAGAATCTGCACACATTTCAGCCATTCTTTTAAGGCCCGGAAGGAGCTGAGGAGCATTTAACATGAATGTAAAGTGCCAGTCAAAGTACTCATCCAGGAGGTGGCAAAACGTTGGAACTCAACCTTTTACATGCTTGAGCGTCTGTTTGAGCAGTGCATGGTAATCAATGACTTTGTCTTTCAACTAGGTTCTACTATGAAAGACATGAGGCTAGAGTTGGAGGAATGGCAGCTAGTTAAAAGCCTGACAGACATGCTTCGTCCATTGGAGGTCTTCACGCGTGAAGTCAGCAGGGAGGACTGTTCTTTGAGCAAAGCTATCCCATTGTTGGTCATGCTAGAGCACCAAATGAAGACGGTGTCTTCAATGTTCAGAGATGATGTTGGAAAGCAAGATGCATATCTGTTGGCGGAGAGGTTATTAAGCCGCCTAGTTGCCAATGAAAGGCTTAAAACATACATACAGAACAACATTACATTTGTGCCTCTATTCTGGATCCACGGTACAAAAAGGCAGTGGCCAGCAAAGCATTCATTCCTTTTGATGAAGCAGATGTTTCAAAGTACAAACATTGGCTAGCTGTGTCAGCCAGTCGGTTCAAAAAAGATCGGCAGAAAATTCAAGGAGCCGTCAAAAGTCCAACTGAATCAGCAGGCCATCCAGCGTCAAGTTCCACTTCTGAATCTGTGGGCGAAGGGAGTCACTTTCCCTCACAGCCGTTAACGACACCAGCAGCAACCGTATCATCATCCTCACCTGTACCAGGCCCAGCCATAATATTGTCGGAAGCGGATTGGCTAACTCATCAAGGGTTTGCTCGTTCCAGTGCTGAGAAGGCCACAGATGATACGCAAAGTGGAGCAACCATGGAGAACCTTGAGTTGATGGTGCAGGCCTATCTGGATGACCCAACACAGGTCTTTGTTAATACGAACCCATTGCTGTATTGGTACAGGAAAATGGCTCTATGGCCACTGATCACCAACCTGGCTATAAATTATTTGTCTTGCCCACTCGCACGCATGTCTTCTGAACGTGTTTTCAGTGCTGCTGGTGCCATTGTAACTTCAAAAAGGACCCGCCTCTCAGCCAAAAATGTGGAGAGGTTAACACTGATCAAGATGAATCAGCACTTGATACCACCAGATTACAAAGTACGTGAATGCACGCAGGAAGAAGAGGACACCGACTTAGGTGTCGGAAGTTCTTCTCAGTTACCTGACCTACTCCCGTCTCAATTCATGGAGTTTGAGGACGAGCTCTACTTCCCTGACACCGAGCCCTGAAAATGACTTCCTTTTTTTCGTCCTTATTCACTTTTATTCCTGTGTGTCTTACTTTGTTTTGCAACTTTTACCACAACAAAACTCTAATCACCTAATCACAACAAGTCCATCAGCGGCACTGTTTTCATCTTATATTCCTTATTGATTTGAAGGTGCCGCAGTCTGCATTCCTGAGGTTTACAAGTTCACAACTCAATCATGCTCCTTTATACTCCTCCTCCAGACTCCCCCTATCCATTTCCCTCAAGGCAGATGGATGGATTACGACGAGTCCCCTCAAGTGGGACTGAAATTACTGACTGACTACATGCTTGCTGATTGCTGACAGGATTACTTCTGATATTGACAGGAGAGGCTGCCCTGTGGGCCCTCACTTTTCGAAGAAGATGCAGACAAAAAGTAGAATAGGTAATGAATAATTGAGAAGATGGCATGCAGTGGACAGCAATGGCTGTCTGGCTCTGATGAAACCAATTGTTTGTTTTTTGTGCATGAAATGATGATTCATATGTCTTGTCTTAGTTATTATTTAATCTTTCACACAGTAATTGTAACTCATGTCAACAACTCTGTTTTTTTTACCTTGTTTAATTAAAATTGTACTTCAAATTCAGGGGCCACTATATTGCATTTCACAAAATATGCAAAATGTCCTTGGAGCGGACTCACTTGCCAATATACCATGATGATTGATTAAATAATATATCTTTTTTCTTTACAGTCACTCACTGGGATGGATGGATCATCAGCGTCGGTTTACGGAAAAACTATGACCAATTTGTGAGTGGCAAACAGGTAAAGCAGTCTACAACAACTACTACAGCAGGACTACATGTCTGTCTATTCGTGGTATGTATTGGTCGAGGGCGAGGCAGTGTACTGTTGTTGTTATGCCAGGCAGAGTCCACGTCAGGCAGCAGTTCATGGAAAATTGGGGCTATGCGTCTTGCTTCATACAATTAGATATGCTTTGTCTGTCTGACAAAGAGCCTGCCTAGGTATCCCTCATCAGGTTGCTTCACTCAGTGGTGCCTGCCTTGACCCTCTGCATGGCACTGCCTCAAGCTTGGGTCAAACATCCGTTATGTTTGCAAAATTTGCTGTTTTTCGGTATTTCGCAAATCTCACAAAAGTACCGAAAAATCTGAAAATTCTTGAGCGAAACGGATTTTTGGCCCATGCTTGTGGCAGGGCCATGCAGATGGTCAAGGCAGGCACCACTGAGTGAAGCATCCTCCTGATGTAGCATACCTAGGCTCTTTGACACAGACAGACAAAGCATATCTACGGTTTAGGGTTCAGTGCGATTTACTAGGGTTTTTGGTTTTAAGTTGGTATGGTTCACGCTGATTCTAGGGCTCGGGCCCAATGCAGGCTCGTTCATAATGATGTTAGCAATGTTTTAGGCCTGTTTGGTGTTCTTTGGTCCAGAATTGGGAGAATTTTGGCCTTTTTGGGTGTTTTGCGGTCGTGTGTGTTTGGGTGAAAACTAAGTGAAAACTAGTAGTAGACCTTCTTCTTCTTCTTCTTCAAAGAGCGCAGTGGTTCGATTTTGTTCTGCCTTGCTGAGATTCTTGTGAATCGCTGGAACAAGTGACTGTCCAGGTAAGTTTCAAGAGGATCGAAGTAGTGGAAGCGCTGAAAACAGCAATGTTTTGTGAACAGCGCAATTCGCCATGTTTTGAATATACCAGTATTGCATGTTTTTGGGGGGCTGTTTGGGGGTGTTCTAGATTTGTGGGGGAGGGTGTGGGGGTCTTGGAGCACTGCTGAGATAGTATAATTTTGATTGGAAGTGATTTGAAGGAAATCCATGTTGGGAAAGAGGAGTTAGGGCCTAGCTGCAAAGCACGTTTGGATCGATGTTGACTGGTTGGCTGAAAATGTTCTAAGTATGAGTATTTGCATTTTTGCTTTTTGCCTGTTTAGGGGTGTTCTGCTTTTTTGCGGGTGGCTGCAGGGGTCTGGGGGCATAGCTCGGAAGGTCTAATATCGGAATCAAGTGTTTTGGACCAAATCCATGGTGAAAAAGTTTTTCCGTTTTTGCTCACTTGCCTGTTTTTGGGGTGCTGTTTGGGGGGCTTCTAGGTTATTGGGGTGGCTTTTGGGGTCTGGGAGCACTGCTGGCACAGTCTAATTTTGATTGCATTTTTTTCCAGAAAATCCATGGTGGAAAAGGGGAGTTAGGGCCTAGCTGCAGAGCGTATTTGTACTGAATTGAAGGTAGGCCCATTTTTGCTTTTTGCCTGTTTGGGGGTGTTCTGCTTTTTGGCGGGTGGCTGCAGGGGTCTGGGGGCATAGCTCGGAAGGTCTAATATCGGAATCAAGTGTTTTGGACCAAATCCATGGTGAAAAAGTTTTTCAGTTTTTGCTCACTTGCCTGTTTTTGGGGTGCTGGTTGGGGGGCTTCTAGGTTATTGGGGGTGGGTCTTGGGGTCTGGGAGCACTGCTGGCACAGTCCAATTTTCATTGCATTTTTTTTAGAAAATCCATGGTGGAAAAGGGGAGTTAGGGCCTAGCTGCAGAGCGTATTTGGACTGAATTGAAGGAAGGCCCATTTTTGCTTTTTGCCTGTTTGGGGGTGTTCTGCTTTTTGGCGGGTGGCTGCAGGGGTCTGGGGGCATAGCCCGGAAGGTCTAATATCGGAATCAAGTGTTTTGGACCAAATCCATGGTGAAAAAGTTTCTCCGATTTTGCTCACTTGCCTGTTTTTGGGGTGCTGTTTGGGGGGCTTCTAGGTTATTGGGGGTGGCTTTTGGGGTCTGGGAGCACTGCTGGCACAGTCTAATTTTCATTGCATTTTTTTTAGAGAATCCATGGTGGAAAAGGGGAGTTAGGGCCTAGCTGCAGAGCGTATTTGGACTGAATTGAAGGAAGGCCCATTTTTGCTTTTGCCTGTTTGGGGGTGTTCTGCTTTTTGGCGGGTGGCTGCAGGGGTCTGGGGGCATAGCTCGGAAGGTCTAATATCGGAATCAAGTGTTTTGGACCAAATCCTTGGTGACAAAGTGTTTCAGTTTTTGCTCACTTGCCTGTCTTTGGGGTGCTGTTTGGGGGGCTTCTAGGTTTTTGTGGGTGGGTTTTGGGGTCTGGGAGCACTGCTGGTACAGTCTAATGTTGATTTCATTTGTTTTTCAGGAAATCCATGGTGGAAAAGGGGAGTTAGGACCTAGCTGCACAGCGCATTTGGACTGAATTCCAGGTAGGCCCGAAATTTGCTGTCTCACTTTTTGCGGTTTTGCTTTTTGGCTCTTTGGGGGTGTTAAACTTGTTTCCGCCTGGGTTGACGGGTGTGGTGGCATTGCTGTGAAGGTCTAATACCGGATAAAAGTGGTTTGGAGAAAATCGGAGGTGAAAATATTTTTCCATTTTCAGACATTTTGCTCACTTTAGCGTTTTTGGGGGGCTGTTTGGGGGGGTTCCTGGTGTTTGTGGGGGGATTTTGGGGTATTGGAGCAACGCTGGGTATGGATACTTTTGATTGCAAGAGGTTTGAAGAAAATCCATGGTGGCAAAGGGGAGTTAGGACCTAGTTGAAGAAAGCGTTTGATACTATTTTTAACTTAGGGCTCGTTAGGGTTAGCAGTATTGCATGTGTTTGGGGGTGTTCGAGATTTTGGGAACTGGGTTCTGGGGTCTACTCTTGGAGCACTTGTCGAGAAATGTCTAATCTTGGTTGCAAGTGGTTTGAAGAAAATCCATGGTGGGATAGGGGGGATTTGGGCCTACTTTACTTTCAAAGTACGTTTTGTCACCATTTTCCACTAGGCCTCAGACAGGTAGCATTATCGCACGTTTTTTGGGGTCTGAATGGGGGTATTCTACATTTTAGCGTCTGGGTTTAAGGGTCTGGGAGCACTGCTGGGAATGTCTAATTTTGTTCTAAAATCGTAGTTTACAGTACACCTAGCTTGAGGGGAAAGACCAGCAAAATTCGCCCATACTTATTTATCCTTCAAAAGGAGACTCAGAGTATGCCCTTTCGAAACGATTGTACTGTCGATTCTGAAACTGAAAGTGTGACTTTTTGCACTACACGGCGTACGTACCTTATATTTTTTTCTCAGTGGTGTTTTAATATCACTTACTGTTTTTCCATCAACATTTACAGGGCGGCTTTCACCCTGTGCAATGGAAAAAAGGATGAAGTCAGGCTTCACATTAGCGAGCCGCAATTCAGCATCTGCCAGGCAGTGGACAGGGTGTCTTCTGGTCATCCAACATTGATCGACGGAGCGTCAGATGGAACGGAGGAGTACCGCAAATAAGAGGAATGGCTGGATGCATGCAACTTCCCAAATTCAACAGGACAAGTACAACAACATACAGTAACAGTATCCATTCATTTCTACTTATCTTTTAAGTAATTTTATTGCTGTGAACTTCTATGAAGGTGACTCTGTATTTCTTTGCTCTCTGCTTCTAAATTTGCTATGTTTAACAGTAATTTAATGTTCTCTCTGAGGGCAGAGAGGCAAGTGAAATTGTGTAATGACTGCAGCCCTGTACTGTCAACTTGTTTCTTCGTAGTTACTAGTAAGTTGCAGTAAGCAGTAGTACTACTTTGCAGTAACCGAACCATCCATTTAGTAAATAACTTCTGGCATGCAGTAGTGAGTAGTGCACTTCCTTTATGTCCCTTTAAAGATTTATCAATATCTTCAAATCCAAAAATTTGTTTCTCTTCATTTGTTGTTTGACTGTCCATGCTGTGTTTTTTTCCTCTCTACCAAACTTTCCCAAAAACCCCCATTCCCATCCAATTTTCAAACCCTAACCCTCTTCCCCCGGCCTGTGCGGTATTTCATTGTGGTGTGACTGACAACAACAATAAATTCCACACACTTGCTGGGGAGGATAAGGTCAAAGTAACCAAAATCATTACAATCAGAAGTTCATGTGCACCATCGTGGATTGATGAGAACATCCTCATCTTACACGACGTGAACAATCAAATGCTTAATCTTACGTTACGTTGATGACGTGTCCTGTGCCTTAATTTCTTATAGCAGTCAAACTCCACGCAACTACTACTTATATTTACATTCATTTAGCACTGCTTAGGCTACAATTTAGGGCACTGTTCTCTACCGTACTATCTAATGTACTGTTTCTAATGCTACGCTCAGGCCACTCAATGTTTCATTTCCTTTTTTTCATATGGTGATACTGCCAGTGTGTACCACTACTGCTACCAGCACAACAATGATATTGCATCCGTCGAGGATTCAAGTCAACAACCAACCTTAATCACCATTTGCAATGCAGGCAGCCCTTGGGCTACCCCGATTCTCAAACACAAATCACAGGAAGATAAGCATATTGGAGAGGTAGTAGAATAATGGGCTAGGACTAAGTTGGGAGGAGAGCAGAGACTGACAGTACTACTTGTAAAGTACAGTAGTAGGGCTACTGAATTGACTAACTCGGTTACTTGCATTTTGGTACATTTCAGGACTAGATGTTTCATTCATGCTGGTAAGTTTGAAGAAACCAAACGTCCAGTAACCACCGCCAACCCCCACACAAAATAATATGAGCGCGTATACTGTGTTTTGGTATAAAAAATATAATTATTAAGAAATATAAATTATTGATGTTGTTGTCTCAAAAATAAAGTAAATTACCCAAACTCACCCCCCCCTCACTAACCAAACCAATGTCCAAAAATCCAAAAGTCCCCTTTCCCAAAAACCCAATTCCCCCCCCCCCCAACAGTCTTTAAAAAAGGGGCAAGGGACAGTCACTTCCTCCAGTGGGGTAGTGTGGACAGCTGGTGCTGCACGTCCCGCAGCTCTTTGCGGAGGTCCCGGAGCTGGCGCTGATGTTTTTCGCCCAACCGCTCCAGGTAGTCCACTCGCTTTCGGAGGCGGCGCAGACGTGCCATTCAGGCTCTGGGGGGGGGGGGCAGCTGTTGTTTTTGCTACTGTGCGGCGGCGGCGGAAGGCTGTCGGGCCACGGCTCCGTTTGGCTGGAGGCTTCTGGCTGGTGGACCCGGGGGGCAGTGGAGGAGGATGTACTGTTTGATGTGTCCTCATGCTTCCGAGCCCACAACCGCCGATACTCGGCACAAATAGCCTCCAGCTTACGGGCCCTGACCCGGACAGCCATCTCCTTGCGGGTGAGCTTTTTTGTTGTAGCATCTATGAAGAAAGAAAGAAAAATACTGTAGCCAATAGTCTTTAACATAAAGTCAAAATAATTCAACGGAAAGTTGACACTCAGTAACACCAGCAAGTAGCAAACACAGTATAACATTTTGGCATGTATCTTTCCGCCGTCTTTGAAAGCCTGTGACATTAATGGGAGTTTCAGGAATTCCACTAGCAGCACTATGGGTGGACTCACTACTACATACATAGTCAGAGAGTACTAAAACAAGGCCTTTTAACTTTTTTTCTCTTGTGTTGCAAAAGAAATTACTGGTACGTGAACTTGTGGTAGACGCCATAATGGCAGCTCACTCAGCTTTCACCCAAGAAATACAGACACAGGCCATTATGATGCAGACTCGCAGTACTTTAAGCAGTACATGCAGGTGGGGATAGGAATGTCTTACTTTTCTATAGGGGTGGCACTGCCACTGGCCATACTTAATCCACTCAGCGTCTGCTCTACTACATCATACACCTCTGCTATTGATGAGGATAAAGAAGATAACATCCAGGCTTCCAAAGTACGTCTATGATGCTTCGTAATGTCTCAAATGTACCAAAATTTTATTTTGTCAACAACCAACTAACAGCCGTTTCCTTATATTTTGGAAACCGCCGTCTTCTTATCTTGAATTGCATTCAACAAAACCATTCTTTACAGTCATAAATATTAAGACTCGCTCATCCTTCGTTTCACCCTTCTTTAACTTTTCGTTCTTCACATCCCTAAACTACATCTTCTATGACTTGTCTTCACAATCAAAATTTGCCAGCTGAGTTGAAGTGAAATAGAGGGGGCCATTGGTTACCCGAGAAGTACCGCAGCTAATGCCATTACAAGTCAAGGTTGACTTCTCCGTGATAGCCCAAAAAGTAGTTCTAAATTAGTAACTGTTCTTAACAGTACAGTCTACTTATACTAGTGTACTGTGTACTACTGTACAGTACATCATACACTCCTTTGCGAGCCTACTCAAAAACATTTCAATGAGTAAGGAGTATAATAACACACCACCGTCCACCGCCGCTGAGTCTTCCCCCCCAGCTCCTCCTGTTGGCGCCACCGCATCCAGAGTGGACCCCTCCGCACTGCTGGCCCCGGCACTGGTGGTCATCTGTGCTGCATCAGATGTTGTGATGTCTAGGAAAAAAATTGTCATATTTTCAGATGCTATACACAACCCCCTATTTTGCCTCGTAATGGAAGAAAATGTTACATAACACATTTTTTATTACTGGGATTGAAAAAAAGTAACGGTTTTGGGGAGGAAGTGTTAACCTTTTATATACTTATTCCATTAAATGCTACACTTCTTCTTATGACAACTGATGAATGCTTGCTTAACGTGCACCATTTTTCTTATTACAGAAAGAAGATTCCATTGCTCTTCTGCCAGACGATTCACCAACTACTAGTAAGTCATCACCAGCAGTACTTTAAGTACTTTAAAGAAGGTGGGGGCTCCCGCACATTTATTCTAATAATTTCATGTGTCTGTTAACTATTAGTAAGTTTGAGTCATAGTAATTTCATTCATGGGAATGTTGTTTAAACTTTAACGTCATCTTCATCCATCACCATTGCTCGCTCTGAATACTACGCTATTAAAAATAAAGAAATAATGTTTTCATTTCTTAATTGAAAATAAAAGTTTAAAACTAACAAACACTGTGTGGTTTTTGTTCACAAGTGAGTGAGCGGAAGGGTTTGAACTACTGCACTTGGCAGTCATGTTTCAGTGACTCAGATAGGCTCGGGACTCGGCGGTAGTCTTCTTCTGTTCTTCTGGGTCAGAAAATCATTGGTCAGACACACTAGATAGTCAGTCAGGGGATTGGGGGTTCAACTTCTGTTCGGACTGAACTATGTCGAAAGTCGAACTGCACCTATCATCAACAATGTCCTATTTCTCTTGTCCATACTTCTTTGTGTGCAGAATAGTCCCTGAAACACTAGCGGTATGGGATGTGCTCCTCTCAAATCAAAAAGGCAACTGCTACCTTTTACTTGGTGTAAACAATGACATTTTGTTGTTGGAAATTGTCAAAGCACTTACATTAAGAAGACTGGAATAGACAGCAAGGGCAACCCAGAGGACTGCACTCAGTGCCTAGAGCTATTGCTGGATCAGAGTTTTGTTTCACACCGTTTGCCGACTGGGCAAGCTTAGCTACCTACACAGACCGACTCATAATCGTAAATAGTAGTAGCACAGAGAGTGATGGTAGAGGCAGTATAAGAATGTAGAAAGAAGTCTACATTAGAAATAGATCAAAGACTATTTTGTAAAACATAGAATTATTAGGAAACAGTTTGTAATGAATAGGAGCTGTAAAAGTTATGGAAGTATAACTATTAATATAACAATAGAACAACTTACTGGGGCCAGCAGAAGAGCCTGCAAGGGACTGATCCTGTCCACCTTCTTTCACCGGAGTCTCAGTCGCCGCCGGCACCTTGCCCCTGGGAGGTTCTGGTGAACATGATATAAAGAAACACAACATGGATGATTGTTTTTTGAGTAATATTTGATCTCTTTATACACAATCTAAAATTATGTCGGGGAAACAAATTAACAACAATTGCATCTGATCTTATCAACTAGGAGGATAGTAGTACAGTATTGCAGAATTCGCAGACCGTCTAATAGGAAAGTTATGTAATTCACTAACTACACCAACAACAAAAAGGTTCTACTACGACTGCCATCACTCAGCAGCACGAGACGTCGCATGACAGACACAGTCTGTCATCATGATTGCAGACCACTAACAAATGTCCTATAACAATTAATAAATGATATACTCAACGTATCAATCCACCACTATCTCTTCAAAGTGGCAGCAGCAGGAGTACAAAGAAGGACTAGACTTGAGTCTACTGTCTCTACCATTACGCAGTAATGCTCTCAAATGAGTAAAACGTTGTAAACAAGTAAGCAGAGTAGCAACGCCAATAACCAGGCGAGCACCTGCAATGACAGAAGCTATTTAAAGATTAATTTACCTGCAATGTAATCGAATCAGCAGCATTCGTACTCTTCAGGAAAAAACGAAATTAGCAATATAACAGAGCAAAAGAAAAAAAAAGTAATTATTAAATAGCTACTTACCAAGGCCAGGGATCTCCAATCCTAGCAGGTCGAGCATGTCATGCTCCCAGTCCAGGATGTCAGTCCACCGGTGCGTCGCTTGCTGGTAGGTGCGCCGGACCCCAGACTCCTTCCACATCCCCCTGCACACCTTCTCCCACGACGCTCCCGGAGGCCGTAACCGGAAGCAATCCGCCCACCTGCTGCCACGGTCTTAGGGAGGTGGACTTGGACAAAACCATCAAGGCGGCCACCTCCACCGCAGAGAAGATCTCCCTGGCCTGGACTTGCTCCCCCCTCTAACGCCCGCAAGGGAGCCGGGTACGGGGTGCTGGGCCCTTCCCCTTGCCCTTGTCGGCTCCCTTTGCCATGGTCCTGGGCACAAGAAAAAGGAAAGAAGAATAGGTGTGAAAAAAATAAGAGAGAGAGCGAAAGAAATAAAGTAGGTAATAAAGTAACAAAAAGTTTAAAAAAACACAAAATATAGATGTAGGAAATTGTAGAGATAGATAATAGACAAAAAAAAGTTCAGAAAAATATAGGATTACAAAGATGTAAGATGGATAGAAAGGTAGCATGCCCAAAAACCATAGCAATTAATGAAAAACAAGATGGCCGCGCCCATAGAGGACCGTGTGGGTAAGTTTGCGCGATATTTTCCCCGAGCACGCAAAAACACAGGCGAACTCGTAATAGCGTGCCGCACGCAACGCGAGATTGCCAATAACGCCCGGAACCGGAAATTCGCAACGCCCACAAGATGGCCGCGCCCATGTACAACCGCAAGGGTAACTTCGTGGTCGGTGCACTGCAAGCGGCTTGCAAAGACGCAAAAAACCCCACGAACACGCAAAAAAAACAATCTGCTAATTTGCACGAATTCGCGGATTGCGAGTTCGATTTAGCGCGAATTCGCGCCCCGCGAATCTCGCGAGATTGCAGAAACACGAATTTTGCAAAACTGAAAGCACTTAGCAGGTGCAAAAGTTCAAGATAATTTGTAACCATTCCCTGTAGTGCTTCCTGAGGGGCCCCTCCAAAGTTCAGTTGCCTACTTGCAACTATTCTCTGACCCTGCTCTGACCCTCAAAGCAGGGTCAGAGAATAGTTACAAGTATGGCACAATGCTCCTGTAAAAAAAATTAAGCTGCAACATGAAGCACTTACAGCTAAGGAAGCAGGTGCCAGACTTGAAGCTCAAATTCAATGACACATTAACCAGCCCCAAATTAATTCATCTCAGTTGAGGCTGGGCAGGTGTGCTTTCCCCCCATAATCTACAGTGGTGAACCAGAGGGTGCTGTGATGAACCAGACGGTGGCAGTGCTGAACCAGAGGGTGGCAGTTATGAACCAGTGGGTGGTAGGGATGAACACAAGGGTGGCAGGGATGAACCAGAGGGTGGCAGTGGTGAACCAGAGGGTGCTGTGATGAACCAGAGGATTGCAGTGATGAACCAGAGGGTGGCAGTGATGATCCTGAGGGTGGCAGTGGTGAACCAGAGGGTGGCAGTGATGAACCAGAGGGTGGCAGTGATGATCCTGAGGGTGGCAGTGGCGAACCAGAGGGCGTCAGTAATAAACCAGAGGGTGGCAGTGCTGAACCAGAGGGTGGCAGTGATGAACCAGTGGGTGGTAGGGATGAACCAGAGGGTGGCAGGGATGAACCAGAGGGTGGCAGTGGTGAACCAGAGGGTGCTGTTATGAACCAGAGGATGGCAGTGATGAACCAGAGGGTGGCAGTGATGATCCTGAGGGTGGCAGTGGTGAACCAGAGTGTGGCAGTGATGAACCAGAGGGTGGCAGTAATGATCCTGAGGGTGGCAGTGGTGAACCAGAGGGCGGCAGTAATGAACCAGAGGGTGGCAGTGATGAACCAGAGGGTGGCAGTGGTGAACCAGAGGGTGGCGGTGGTGAACCAGAGGGTGGCAGTGATGAACCAGAGGGTGGCAGTGATGATCCTGAGGGTGGCAGTGGCGAACCAGAGGGTGGCAGTAATGAACCAGAGGGTGGCAGTGATGAACCAGAGGGTGCCAGTGATGATCCTGAGGGTGGCAGTGGTGAACCAGAGGGTGGCAGTAATGAACCAGAGGGTGACAGTGAGGAACCAGAGGGTGGCAGTGATGAACCAGATGGTGGCAGTGGTGAACCAGAGGGTGGCAGTGATGAACCAGAGGTTGGCACTGGTGAACCAGAGGGGGCTGTGATGAACCAGAGGAGGACAGTGATGATCCAGAGGGTGGCAGTGGCAAACCAGAGGGTGGCAGTGATGAACCAGAGGGTGGCAGGGTTGATCCAGAGTGTGGCAGGGGCAAACCAGAGGGTGGCAGTAATGAACCAGAGGGTGGCAGTGATGAACCAGAGGGTGGCAGTGGTGAACCAGAGGGTGGCAGTAATGAACCAGAGGGTGGCAGTGATGAACCAGAGGGTGGCAGTGGTGAACCAGAGGGTGGCAGTGGTGAACCAGAGAGTGATGAACCAGAGGATAGCAGTGATGAACCAGAGGGTGGCAGTGGTGAACCAGAGGGTGCTGTGATGAACCAGAGGGTGGCAGTGGTGAACCAGAGGGTGGCAGTGATGAACCAGAGGGTGGCAGTGATGAACCAGAGGGTGGCAGTGGTGAACCAGAGGGTGGCAGTGATGAACCATAGAGTGGTACTGGTGAACCAGAGGGTGCTGTGATGAACCAGAGGGGGACAGTGGTGATCCAGAGGGTGGCAGTAGCAAGCCAGAGGGTGGCAGTGATGAACCAGAGGGTGGCAGTGATGATCCAGAGGGTGGCAGTGGCAAACCAGAGGGTGGCAGTAATGAACCAGAGGGTGGCAGTGATGAACCAGAGGGTGGCAATGGTGAACCAGAGGGTGATGAACCATAGGATAGCAGTGATGAACCAGAGGGTGGCAGTCTTGAACCAGAGGGTGGCAGTGGTGAACCAGAGGGTGGCAGTGGGGAACCAGAGGGTGCTGTGATGAACCAGAGGGTGGCAGTGGTGAATCAGAGGGTGGTAGTCGTGAACCAGAGGGTGACAGTGGTGAACCAGAGAGTGACAGTGGTGAACCAGAGAGTGGCAGTGGTGAACCAGAGGGTGCTGTGATGAACCAGAGGGTGACAGTGGTGAACCAGAGGGTGGTAGTGATGAACCAGAGGGTGGCAGTGGTGAACCAGAGGGTTGCAGTGATGAACCGGAGGGTGGCCGCGATGAACCACAGGGTCGCAAACAGGCTGGACACATAGAAACAACATGGTCGCGACCGTTGCGACCACACAAGTAAGTTTGCGTTCTTTGAACTTGTAAAAAACCCTCGCGAACTGGCAAAAACCCTTGCGAACACGCAAAAAACCCGAATTCCCAAACTCGCACGAATTCACTGATTTTGCGAATTGTGAGTTCCCTTTCGTGCAAATTCACGGAATGCGAATTTGCAAATTTCGCCCATACTTACTACACTCCTCCTCACTACTTGAATTCCGCAAGAAGCTGAAGACCTGGCTTTTCGAGTAGTCCCTCTAGGCCATAGGTGTGGCTAATCTCACACCTGCTCAGCATCAGGATACCTTCCCGGGGGATAGTGCTCTGTACAATTCTGCATAACATAGCATAACGGTGTCAGAGAAACTAAGTCAGGGCTTTACAAATTGTTTATACAATACCTACTTCAGTAACATGCCACTTGCCCAGCTGTAAACTTTTCTGAACTTGATATTGCAACATGTCCTGACGGAGTTGTCCTTCATTCATGACAGCCAACTATACAGCATCTTGGAGAGTTGTTGATGCACATGAGCTATTCTGTCTAATGTGTTCTGTTGAATATGTCTGTGTGATTCATCTTGGTTAGTTATTTTGGGAAATAGTTGATTGTCAACTACATACAATATCAGCTTTCTGACAGATGTTTAAAGAGTGGCTACACTCTTCACTTATTTGTTTATGTGTGCTTGGTCAGAGTGAAATGATAGCCTCTCTGTTTGCTAAGGCGTATCTGTGCTTTGTGACAACATGCCAAGTGTACTATCTAATATGTTCTGTTGCACATTTTCAGGTATTGTGTGTTTTTTGTCAAGTACTGTGCGAGCAATGTCATATCCATTTATAAAGGCATACCTACGTTCTGTTTTGGGGTGTGCAAAGTTATGAAGGTTTTGCAACACTGCATAATTTCTTTTAAGCTTTACTAGCTTTGCAGTGAGCAAAGTGGATGTAGTTAAAAAAAGTAATAAACTGAAGGCATACATGACAGTAGGAGAATCTTTCCACCGATGTTCAAGGGCCCAAGCCACCTATATGTATTTGTAAGAAGCTCACCTGGACGGTCCCTCACTCCAAGCTGGAAGTCCTGTCCACTGCAGGTGTCTTCCATTAGGCAGGTAATGAATGGTACATAGGTATTGTAGGTTTCTCCTCGCACTCCTGACACTCAAGGCTAAAGGCACTCTGGAATGGAAGCTGGTTGGATAGCTGGTGGGACAACTGGTTGCATGGATTCTTTGACACAGAAAGGGAACTTTCACCTTAGAAGGTAAAAGGATGATGTCTGAAAACATTGCAATCCCTGCAAATATCAAAAAGTAACTCTGCATACCCTCTGCATACTCTTAGCTCTGTTGAGAACATGCTTTGTATTTTGTCTGGTGAGTTATGTTAGATGTTTGTCTGCTTGTGTGCGGCATATCTTGGGGCATAGTACTTTTGGTAGTGACATAGTAGCCAGTTATCGGGCCATATACCTAAATGCAGAAGAATTATCCGTGATGAGAACCACTGTGTGTCTTTCATTAGGTTTGACGTTGGCTGATCATAAACATTTCTTTAGCGCAAAAAAGTGATTGTAACATGATGGATGGCTATAGCACACAGAAAAACAGCAAGGAAAAAGTGATTGTAACATGATGGATAACTATAGCACACCGAAAAACAGCAAGGACCACCCTATCTGCAGTCTCACTGGCAAGGGCTGTCAATATAAGCTGGATCCCCACTTCAGTATGTGGAACATCGTCAGTGAAACCTTGGACATTGTGATGGTGCTTGCTGTGGTGCTTCATGGATGCAGAGCTGTGAGATTTCCATTTCCTCAAGCCTAGGACCAAGATCAATGTTCTTCTGAAGTTCTGATGGCCTACCATACTGCTGCCCATCTTCCTGTGTGGAAACTTTACTAGCCCAAGGAGTCTAGAGACTGTTGTGTAGTTCCTATAAACCTATATAGGAACTGTACGTTTAGACAACATATACTGTAGGATTGGAGTTAGATTGATCCTGGACACCCCTACCGGATATGTCAGCCAGTATACCAGCTAGCTCACAGTGCCACTAAAAACTCCCCTTACCAAGGAGAGAATAGTTCTTGGCAACTATCAAACATGACAACCCTGATCCCCCAGAATCATGGAAACAGTGTACTACTTTTTGCTCAGGCACTCGTGCTCACTTCGTCTCAGAGAGATACACAGAATAAATGGTTGGGCTGTTTTTCAATGAGCCTTTATTGAACCAACGTCATTCTAGTGTAAAATAGGTGTGCTGAGACAACCATTAGACAGTAACGGATATAAAGGATTATAAGCACTAATATAAGCACTAATAGAGTAAAAGGATGGTAGATTTCTACCATTGTGCTAAAACAATGAATAAACGCAAGTATTTAAAATACATGACAGTAGAATGCGTACTCCTACGATACATCCCTAACTAGATGAACCTAAGTGTACCTAGCATGTATGTGGGTCTAAAAGCCAAAAATCTCTCTAGTATAAAGTCAATCCCATTACCTGAAATGAGAGACTGTGGAACCCCTTCTTGGTCTCGAGATGGACACCCTGCAAGGGATGTTAGACCACTGTGAGCTGGAGTGTCTGCGTGCAGGAGCTTCAGCATCTCGCGTCAGTGGGTCCTTTTCTCCTCTGATTATCACAGCAAGAGTTGATGTATATATACCCAAAGTAGGACCCCCTGGGGAAATACCTTGCTCTGTCATGTCGGACTGGGATGACGGAAGGAATGACCCTTATACATAGTTAATATGCAGGAGATGGTAGGTCTGTGGTCCTGCTATGATTCCAAGAATCCTCATGCATAATGAATGAGGCTTAAGCTTTTCAGAGAAAACCCCATCTCATCTTTGGACATTACCGTAACTAGGCAAAGGATCAGTACTAAGAATCGTTATGTATTGTAATGGTAAATAGAATATAGGTGAAGGGCTAGGTGATTACCTGAGCCTATATTAGGGGGTTCGATGTTAAAATATCGATTACAAAAATATGGTTGAAAAAAATATCGATGTAAAAATATAGATTACAAAAATATCGAATTCCTATACTTAAACAGGTAAGTACAATGATATAATAATATCAACTCAAAAATATTGATGTCAAAAATATAGACGTAAAAAATATCGACTTTAAAAAATAACATAAATTAAAATAAATTAATTAAAAATAATAAAATTGTTAACAAAATAAACTACATTTAATATAGTTAAACTAATTATAACAAATAAACTTAATTTATTAAATATAAACACAAAAAACATATTTACATATGCGTATATTTACTTAAATACATTTTATTTAACTATTATCTTTATTTACTTTATGAACTTTTGTAATTAAATAAATATAAAATAAACACATATATTAATAATTTAAAAGAAAATATTCTATATTTTATTAACACATTAAACTATAATACATACATTTAATAGCAAAATAAAAACATTAGTAGTTAAAACGTTGGATAGAGAAGGGGTAAAAATTACTATTCCCACTCCAGTGAGTGCAACAGTAGAAAAAGAGCTGTGAAAGTGCAGGATAGCGTAGGGGTAAAAATTACTATTCCCACTCCAGTGAGTGCAACAGTAGGGAAAGCGCAGGATAGTGGAGGGGTAAAAATTACTATTCCCAGTGAGTGCAACAGTAGGGAAAGCGCTGGATAGCGGAGGGGTAAAATGTACTAATCCCACTCCAGTGAGTGCAACAGTAGGGAAAGCGCTGGATAGCGGAGGGGTAAAAATTACTATTCCCACTCCAGTGAGTGCAACAGTAGGGAAAGCGCTGGATAGCGTAAGGGTAAAAATTATTATTCCACTCCAATGAGTGCAACAGTAGCGAAAGCGCTGGATAGCGGAGGGGTAAAAATTACTAATGCCACTCCAGTGAGTGCAACAGTAGGGAAAGCGCTGGATAGCGGAGGGGTAAAAATTACTAGTCCCACTCCAGTGAGTGCAACAGTAGGGAAAGTGCTGGATAGCGTAGGAGTACAAATTACTATTCCCACTCCAATGAGTGCAACAGTAGGGAAAGTGCTGGATAGCAAAGGGGTCAATTTTACTATTCCCACTCCAGTGAGTGCAACAGTAGGAAAAGCACTGGATCCCAAAACAATAAAAAATAAAACCCTCAACATGTTTATTACATTCAATTTCCAATATTAACATAATTAATATATACATTTAAATATAATATTATTAACAAAGATAATACAAACATTTATTACCCATTATTTAACACTATAAAATACACAACACACATCTACAAATAATTACACAATTAAATTAAATGTTTACTAATTATAGAAAATTAATTTAGTATTCATTAATAATTAATGAATAAAAAATTAATTACTTACTACCTTTCACTCCATTTATACATATTTACACCAAAACACACACCTACAATTAAAATTACTAATTAATTGATGTATGTATGTATGTATGTATGTATTGGCATTTATATAGCGCACTACTTACCCGTAGGGTCCCAAGGCGCTTCGACCGCTGCAAAACCCTTCCTGGCTTCCCTGCGAGATGGTCCCTTAATGGGTATCTCCAGGGTGAGACCAGGCATCCCCGGCGGTCTGGTGGGGCCGTTAGTGAAGATGAGGCAAGCTAATGCCCAGAGTTGCCGAGTGTGATCGCTGATCAAAGTGGGCACCGAGGCGAGAGAATTATCGAGTCCGCTGACCCTGGTCCAGAAACCTGCCGCGCCGGGAATCGAACCCTGGTCCCGGGCCGTCCTCTGCTCTCGGGTCTTTAATAATTATTCAATAAAAAATTTAATTACTTACCACCCTTCACACAATTTACACATATAAACACCACAACACACACCTAAAATTAATGAAGCAATTAACCTACTTATTAATGAATTGACTAATTGAAATTAATTAACAACTAATTATTAAACTATTATTAATTAATCAATTAACACATTCATTATTCAATACATTTTATAAAACAAAATTACTTCCCACCCTTATCCCCTATAAACCCACAACCCGCTAGGGAACTAAAAACGTGGAATTAAACTTAAAATAAATTAATAACTAGTAAAACTCTAAAACATATAATAAAATAACCAACAATTCTCATTCTGATTAAAAGCACTAAAATACATAACATTATTAATAAATCGATATTTTTATAAAATATATTTTTGTAAACGATATTTGTTACAAAGATATTTATGTAATCGATATTAGTTATCTGTCAGTCGATATTCTTGTCAACTATATATTTGTTCTCGATATTTCTTCTCCGCGATATTTTTGCATCAATATTTCTGTCCCACGATATTTTTGCGGCGATATTTCTTCTCTTCACCATATTGGGGTACCTATATGGAACATAACACCCATTCTTCATCTTACTGGACTACATACAAAAAATCCTTGGCCTGCAAAAACGTGGTACGCAAGTCTATTAAAATAATACTTGAAAATTTTAAATTTCTCCAAAATGCTAAAAAAGAAAAATAGTGCATGCCATAAAAGTCTGTACTAAATAAGTTTGTATATATATAGACAGACCAAGCAATGAGAGACTGACAGCCATGCAGTTTAGACAAAGGGGTCGATTCCGATTCGGGAAAAAAAACGTCCGTACGATTTGTATCCGGAGCCCTCTCCGTACGAATCGTACCCGTCCGTCCGAAACGCGTAGTACGAGCCGTATTCCGTGAATCCGTCTGAATCGTTGAGATCCGTAAGTATTGCAGGCGAACCCGTGAACCGTACGACTCGTACACATGCCGTACGAATCGTACACATGCCGTACGACCCGACGAGTACGATCCAGACCAGGGTATGAGGACGCGATTTGTACGGTCCACGTCAGGTAAGGGCGAGTCGTACGGAAAAGCACACAAACACATACACACTGTACGGTCCGTATACCCCTTGATCGCAGGGGTACGGTGCGTACCCCTGCGATCATGGGGGTACGAGCCATACCCAATGTACGATGGGTGTACGAGCCGTACCCCATGTACGATGGGTACATCCATCGAACATGGGTTACGGCTTGTATACCCCATGATCGCAGGGGTACGCACTGTACCCCTGCGATCATGGGGGTACGCACCGTACCCGGGGGGGCGTTCTATACCTGTTTCGGCACGTACTCTGCTTTTATGGCTGTTTTCAGCTCCCGTAGAAAAAGGGTCGTACGGTGCGTACCCGACACGTATCGTACTTGCTGGGTCATAAAAACCAGCCGCGAACCGTACAGATGTCATGTACAGCAGGTTCCAAGGGAGAATCATACGGAGATTAGAGTCGTACGGTCTCTGTACGACTCGTACGGAGTACGTCTCCTGGTACGAATCGTATTTCGTCGTATGTACGGGGGACGTTGCAGGGTACGATTCGTATGGGAAAAACGCTCCGAGCGGCTTTTCGGAGCGGTTTTTCCCGAATCGGAATCGGCCCCTCTGTGTCTTGTTTAAAATTCCAAATTTGGTTGTTTTTTAAAAAGGCCGAATTTTCCCAGCACACTATGAGCCAAATGTTTATGTTTCCTGGGTGGGAGACTCAATATCACAGTTGTCAGCAAACACAGACGACGGTCCCTGCTACACCTCACAGATACGGTTTATTGAGCACAGATGTTCCTACGTATTCACCACAGCCGCTGCTGGGGATGTACTAGTGTCATCCGAGGCCTAAGTACTTGGTGAGGAGCGGGTATCCTTCCCTACAGGAGCTGACCCATCCCGTGGTGGCTCTAAGAATGCAAACACCAACATTGGAATACGCTGAGGACACTGCAGAACATGGGCCATTATGGGGTCCAGTAAAGCATCAACATCCGGTGGCTCAATTGTTGGAAGTGTTAGACAGAGATCCAACTCTCATTCTCCTCTGCAGAACAGGCTTCGGAGGACAGGCAGAATACAGTCGATCCATACTGGCCTAAATGACAAGAAATATGACTCGCTCAGTTTTCACAGACGAGGTGTGCCCAGATGGATTACCATGCGATCATGGTATTGGCGCTCCAGGAGCGTGCGTTCCATCTCCTTGGTGACTGGGACATCCATTGCATAGCAGAAGAAGGACAATCAGCATATCTACTATTAAAAACAAGATCAGCAGAAACCCTCCAAAAATACTTAAGAATATGGAGTGTATAAAGTTGGGAACAACTCAGAGGATTGTCTGAAAGGTGCTTAACAGACCAGAACCTATGGTCTTAAATAGGTGGACAATACCTTTTTTTTTTTTAATTCTTTTTATTGAATAGAGCAAATGGTAAGCCAAAGGTACATAACATGGCAAATTTTAGAATTCAAAAATCACAAATTTCCAATAAATTTCTCAGATAACAAACAAGAGATAAAAAAGTTAAAAAGTTGGAAGCAATATGCGGAGATAAAAGGAGGGTTCAACGAGATCAAAAAAGTCAGCCTATTACAGAGTTAAAAATTCCCCCCCCCCCAGGACATTAAGTGCAAAATATGCAATTTATAAAGTGCATCAGCAAAAACGTGCAAAGCTGCAATAAAGTGCAAATGCAAAAAGTGCCGAAAGTACAAAAGAGTACTATCTTTAAAAGTGCAAAGTGCAATCTTATATGGAAAAAGATGCTAGTAAATATAAATGTCCTGGAAGTCAGAAAGAAGGCTGTAAATGAGGAAACATCCCCTCACAATTCTCTTCACGAATCAACCTCCCTTTAATGCTTCTAGAGCCTCAAAATATTTCCAGTTCCTCTCAAATCTCCCAACAGCTCCCACTCTACCCGCATAAGCCTTTTCAAAATAACATGTTCTCCTCATTTTGTTGAACCATTTTAAAGTGTAGCGGAATCTCGCAAGACTTCCAGTTTTGAAGAATTAGGGAGCGAGCAACTGCGCAGGAAATAAATATAAATACCTCTTCTGCTTTATTAAACCTACTCCAATCTTTGCATATACCGAACAAGGCTACCTCTGCTGTTGGTAAAAGAGTTTTCCCAATAGCCTGTTCGATATCAGCAAATATACCCTTCCAGAAAGTTTCTAAATGGTGGCAAGAAAAAAAAGTATGATGCCATCCTCCCTGGCTACTAGCCATACATCTGAAGCATTTATTCTCAGCTCCAGGAAACATCCTTTCCAAAGCCTTGGGTGTATAATATGCTAACCAGCGAGACAGAAAGCACATCCTTTTATAGTTAGCAGCTCGCAATGATCTATTCCCTAACTCACAGATGACCTCCCAATCCTTTATGGAAAAGTTACATTGTGTAGCTAGATTTATTTTCTCAAGATGACTGTCTACTAAAACATTTTGATTTGAGCAATGAAGCATCTTATACCAGTATCCGATACCTACACTCATTCTATCATACAGGGCTGTTGGTATGCTATTAGGGGGATTAAACAGGCCACTTATCTCTTTTCTAATAAAATTAACAATCTGGATATATTCAAAAAAAGTCGGATGTAATGAACCATTTATTCTCGCGGTTACCTCCTGCCAGCTAATTACCCTATTTTGGATTACAAAATGCCTTAGCTCTCGGAAGCCAGAAAGTTCCCAAGATTTAATACGAATCAGGCTTAGTGGGAGGCCTATTTGAGTACATTCTTTCAAGCTTAAATAATGAGAGCTATTAATGCCATGTTTTCTGAAAAGGAGCGACATTCTTAAGGCATATTCTCTTAAAGTTTTGTATCTGGACCTCTTTGGGAGCCTTGCGATTTTTAAAAAAACTGGAATTTGAGAGTCTACCTCTTGTAGCATTCTTGTAAGAAAAAAATTATCTCTTGTTTGATTATTCTTCAATAATCCTGCCAATATATCAAGAAATGCAGCTTCATAGTAGGTCCTTAAATGGGGTAGAGCTAAACCTCCTTGTTCAGCTGGAAGTTGTAATACTGGAAGTTTAACTCTTGAAGTTTTCTTTCCCCATATAAAGCCTCTCAGCATTGTTTCGAGTTCTTTAAAAAATGTTAAATTAATTTTATTGGGCACGTTACTGAACAAAAAAATAAGTAAAGGCAACACCGACATCTTAATCAAAGAGACCCTACCTATAATTGATAGTGGGAGAAGAAGCCAGTGATCTAAAAGGCTCTGAATTTTGTTCTTCGTCCTGATATAATTCATAGAATAGAGCATATCATATTCAGTGGTGACATATATGCCCAGATATCTAATTGGGTCATTTCTTACAGCTTGGGCCTGCAGATCATCAGGGAGAAAAAAAGGATCAGTATTCAATGCAAGAACCTCTGTTTTTTTTGGATTTACTTTATACCCCCCTATCTTTTCATAATTATTAAACTCTCTCATCAAATTTTCAATATTTTCTTTTATGGGCGATAGATATAAAATAATATCGTCAGCAAACAACTTTAATTTGGACATGCCAACTAATGGGGGCTGAATAGCCACGTTGTCCCTAATCCTAATCACTAAAGGTTCGATAAAGAAAGTAAAAAGCAACGGGGACAACGGGCAGCCCTGCCTTGTGCCCCTATTTACCTTGATCTTACCAGCCTGTTTCATATTGATTATTACTTGGGCCGATGCTCCCTTGTAGATGTTATAAAGCATCTTAATAATTGAGGCTGGAAAACCAAATTGACCGAGAGAATAGAATAATGCAGCCCAATTCACTAAGTCAAACGCTTTTTCCGCGTCCATCATCAATATACAGGCTGGGGTTGAATTAATATTAAAGTAGTCCAATGCCTGTATTAGGAACTCAGTGTTTGCTGCCATATAGCTACCTGCAATAAACCCAGACTGGTCCTGATGAATGACCTCCTGAGCAGCAAAAACAAATCTCTCAGCCCATATCTTCATAAGAATTTTGTAATCCGAATTTAGTAGGCTAATCGGTCTGTATGAATTAACATCATACTGATTTTTATCTTTTTTAAGAAAGCATATAATTGTAGATTCCTTAAACTCAGCAGGGACGTACCCGCCTAGCCTAATATAATTAAATAACTTTTTCAAGGGAGTTGCTAACTCTCCAAAAAAAACCTTATAAAATTCTATTGGAAATCCGTCCTGGCTGGAAGCTTTTCCCCCTGAGGTTGCCTTTATACAATTTTGAATTTCAGTGGTATTTATTTCCAGACTAATTTGATTAATCCGACTTTCGGAGATTTTGGGGATTTGTATATCTACAAAATAGTCCTGAATCATTACATCCTCTACCTGGTATTCCGTAGAGTAAATTTTTTCAAAATGATCCAGGAAGATTTTTGAGATCTTATCTCTATCCTCCTCCTCCAGCCCACTCCGGGGATCGCGAATTTTCCCTATCAGTGAAGACTCCTGTTTTTTTCTGGTAGAGTTAGCTAATAGTTTCCCTACCAACTGGCTGTCTTCATAGACCTTTTGTTGAAAGGCTTTCGAGCTGTTAATCTCTTCCGCGACAAAATAATCCCTAAGAAGAGTTTTAGCTTGTTCTAGCTTGCTTGAATGATGTTGAAGCTGCAATGCATATTCCCTCTCTACATCTGCTTGAAGCATGGCTATTTTTAACTTTCTGTCGTTTGCCTTAGCGCTAGTATATGCAATAATCTGGGCGCGTGCTGAAGCTTTGAATCCGCCCCAAACAGAAAAGGGTTCAGCTGTATTATCATTTATTACAAAGTATTGTGTAATCCAATCTCTGAATTGTGAAACCCAGTCCTGGTTCTGTAAGAGGGTGCGGTCCAGCTGCCACCTGGTGACTGGGATGTCCATTGCATAGCAGAAGAAGGACAATCAGCATATCTACTATTAAAAACAAGATCAGCAGAAACCCTCCAAAATACTTAAGAATATGGAGTGTATAAAGTTGGGAACAACTCAGAGGATTGTCTGAAAGGTGCTTAACAGACCAGAACCTATGGTCTTAAATAGGTGGACAATACCTGTTGTATCAGACATGTTAAAGATATGTTGTAAAATTTCTTGTTCGTATCAGTGCCTGTATCTCAGCCGAGGACCTTGCAACCTTGCGATCATATGTTTCTCGGGCAGAGGTTAAGGGCACAGTTTGCTGTAAAAGCATGGCTTTCATTCTGCTCACAGTATCAAACCAGATAATGGAAACATTCAATGAAGGTCAAATCAAACAATACTTGCATACAGCAAATAACCTTGGAGCTTACAGTGACAAGTTATGCAATGCCAAGGAGCATCCCACAACAACTTTGATCATTCAGCATTAAGTAACTCCCATTTGAAAGAAACTCGAACACCGTATTAATCACAGCAGC
This sequence comes from Lissotriton vulgaris, assembly GCF_964263255.1. Classification (NCBI taxonomy): domain Eukaryota; kingdom Metazoa; phylum Chordata; class Amphibia; order Caudata; family Salamandridae; genus Lissotriton; species Lissotriton vulgaris. Next base: position 717,075 of record NW_028241089.1, on the reverse strand, counting down.
TGGGGAACCTTTCAAGTGACAGGATAAGTTAGCAACCGAACCAATACAGGCCCCAGGAAGCAAGATATCCTGCCATATGAGAGATCCACTTAAGAAATTCTCGCAGTTGGTACCGCTGAGGAACACATCCATGTCCCCATTCCTACATCCAAATCTGTATGGTAATTCCCAAGATTCCTTGATGAATTTCCTACCCTTCACTTCATATCTGCATGCCTGGTGTTGTTCTAGGCAATACTGAAACTGGAAAGTTGTGACTGGTAGTGTTCTATGGCAATGGATTAACCATTCCGTGGACGGTGATTCTGCCACAGTAAAAGGTAACTTGTGCAGTTTTTCAATACGCAGCATTGTATATTTTTCTCCGCTTTGTGCCATTGTTATCTGCTTTTCAGTTAGATTGTATGTATAAAAGAGTGACGTACAGTTGATAAATCGCCAAGGCACATAACCAGCACAAAAAGATTGCAGCGTCCAGTTTAATAGCATAATAAAACGTAATTGTGATTGTCTGTGTTGTAGTATGGACAAGTCCTTTTCTAGTATATCTATAGCAGAAGATACAATGTTGCCCAGTGAATATAATCTGGATGATAATGTAGTCAGACCGTTGTCAACTACTGCTAACACCTTATCTAGGTTAATCTTATCTATTTCACAAAGTCTCTCCGTGGCTCCTTGTTGAGAGATTTTCCAGATTTCATTATAGACAGTGTAATAGAAACATTTCTGACGTGGCTTTTGGGGACCTAGTAAAAAATCCCTTAGATCCACCTCATCCGAGAGTAAGGATAAATGCTGTTTCACCTGGGACAGTGTGGAGGTTTTTAGCCAATTGAGGCACAACTTCCTAACACCGTATGATGTCACTACCCCAGATGCTCTCTTTGTACATATCGTGGGTCTATCCTATGGATACTAAACCCTTCGGGGGTACCTCTGAATCTTGATTGACAACTGTTTGTGTCTGTGGGCCAAATTAACCATCCCTTCCAATTAGGGTCTGATGTATTGTACTGCACGATGTCCTCTATTGTATCCCTTCCACTTGATGTAAAATTGATGTGCAATGGTATGGGAAACCGTGGTGTGTTCAAATCCTTATTCTTGGCTAGTCCAAGACACAAAGTCTGTTGCACAGTTTCATTCAGAAATATCATCTATTGCGGAATGAGGCATGCTGTAAATAGTGCTTCTGTTCCCTGAACTTGCCATTATTTAGAACCCCTGACTTATTTTGTGACTATAGTGTCCTTCCATTAGTCAAAACCCTGTTCAGACAGTTGGGCAATAAAGGAAGCAGAATAAAGCTGTTTAGTGTTAGTTAGCATATTTTTCTGTGCAGGTGTAGGTGCAACCTTATAATAATTTGAGGTCTGGTCAGAAGTGTTAAACCCTGAAAAATATGAGAAATTTTGTGCAAACATTTTCGATCTAACTTTCGGCGGTGTTGGGCAATGCTCCCATTGATGGTATGTGAAAGCATTACGTGGGATACAGGATTTGTGTAAAAATGCTGACCATAATGGTGCTAACAGTACATACTATCGAAGTCAGATGAGTCTTCTAACATTTCATTGCTTGAAAATGCAGTAGATTTTTCTAAATCAGACAACATATTATTGACAGTTTCAAAATCCCAATCATCAGAAAATGTACTGGAGGTAATGATATAATTTAGAGAAATTTTTAATAAATGTGTAATCTTGAACAGTTCAGTGGGGTGCAATACATCATAATCAACTTTGTCCCAGACTGTACCTTCAGGAATTGGAACGGCTGTAATATTCACGGAAAACAAATCTCTTTGTTCACGATGAGATGATGTATGAGGCTTCAAGACCAAGTTTACATTAGATACTGCAGAGCATTCTAGGAGATATTTTCCATTTATCAGTAAGCAAAAAACGGTTACCAGGCCAATACAGAACAGAAAAAAACAATATTGTAGATATTATCAAGAGCTGGAGCCAAGGTGATATCAAGTAAGTCTTTTTTAGAAAAGTGTAAAATTCACGTATTTGTTGCTTATGGGAAACTGGAGCTGGCATTGGATCATGTTCACTAGGATCATGAGAGAAAGTATCAATATCGATGAAGTAGCCAGATGCAGTTTGATCAATCTTTGGTAGCTCTGCAGGTTGTGTTGAACCGGCAGGTGTCTCTTGTCAATGCATATTGATGTAGACGTCGGTGTTTGGCTGAATTGATATTTATCTATCATGTGTTTCTTGAAGTTCTGTTGCCAGAGGAACGAGTTCCATTTCTTTGTTGGAAATTCCATCACTTTGAATTGGTGACTCTTCGAATGTTATGAGTCTTTCTGCCTGTACTTTCTTAATGGTAGCTAGAGGAGAGTGTTGGATACCAAGGAGCCCACAAGGCCTACTTTTCAGTATCAACCACATAGTGTGGCTTGATCAGATCAAAGAAGACACATATTTTTCCTTTCTTTCCTGCAAGGGGCAGAAGAAGTACTGTTCTTGTTCCTTCAACAGCCAGGACAGGAACAGGCTTTCTGTATGATGGGCCAAATTATTTTTTGTACTCGATCTTTTCTCACACCACATCCCTGACTTTTGGGATCCAGACAGGTCTTGCTGTCACTGATTTCACTTCCCCAATGGTGGTGCGCTTGACCTGCATGTTGCTTAACAGTGCTCAGTATTCATTTAGATCCTATAAACCAGCCAAATGTTCATTGATGTCAAATAGTTTTTCACCCGCCACTGTGCCTTCACAATCAAGATCAGCTTCCCACATTCTTGTTCCAAATAGGACCTCATACAGAGTCACACCCCCAGAGTACTTATTGGCATATAGTTGAGGACAGGCTGTTCCCCATATAGGTGATTGAACCAACTACCACCCAAACCTAATCCTCTTGCTGTTAAAGACTGCTTTAAGTCCCAGTTTTTCCACTTCACAACCAAATTTCTCTCGGGATGGTACAGAGAGGAGTACAGCAATGCTACACCCAAACCTTCCATGACTTCCCTGTAAACGTGGGCTCACGGTCAGAATGTATTGTGCCAACTGTGTATGTTCCTATAAAGACTCGCAAGTCTTTTATAACCGTTTGGGCATCAGCCGAGCGCTGAGGCCATACTCATAGGAATCTCAAGCATAAATCCACTGCCACCAAGATCTACTAGCAAGCACCATCCGATTTTTGGGGGCCGCAGTGGTCCAGATAGACACACGCTGGTGGTCTATCGGATATTAGAAAAGGTGTCTGCGCTGGCCACGCCATGGTAGACCCCTTCATCTGCTGACAGATGTCGTTTTTCAAGACAAAATTCTTCGTCTGTTTTGTTTAACCAGGTCACAAATAACGCTGTTTCAATAATGAAACTGTCACAGTAATCCTTACGTGTGCAGAACCTAGACCCTTGTGTGCACCTAGTATTAAACCCAATCTGCGATCCATGTTTGGTATTACTCTATCCCCACTCCTGGAATCTGAGCATAATGAATGTTGTTTGCATCTAACTTGTAGGAGTACTTGATTGGAAATTCTGTTGGTAAGGCTGTGCTGTTTTTGCGTGAAGCAATGACAGCTACCATCATCTGTCCGTCTATTCTCATTTTTGAACAAGTGATTGCAGCTATGGAAACAGTACGTACTGTCTCCTTTGCAGCTTCATCAGCCAATGAATTCCCTGCAACGTGGACGCCATCACATTGATGACTCTAGTAGCCTTTCAAACATGTCTCAGGTATTCCATTGCAGCCTGTTCATGCACTTTTAAACTGCCATTTCAACCTGGCAAGATAAACCTCTTGCCACGCCCAAACCTCCCTTTTTAATACATGTGTCACCTCTAGGGTAGCCAAGAGGACACAGTGCAGTGTAAATAAAAAGTTGGACATGAACTTTTAAGTTTTTATGTGTCCTGGTAGTGAAAAACTCCTAAAATCGATTTTAGGAGTTTCACTACTGATGTGAGGGCTATCTCTCCCATAGGATAACATGGAGTTCCCTAACTACATTTAATAGGAGGTAACTTTCACAAGGTATAAATATTGCACCCTAAGACCCAACTCTTCAGAACACCTCTGGACCTGTGGGAGACTTTTGTTGTGCTGCTCTGCAAGAAGGACTGCTACTCCTTTGCCCTGTTGCCCTGCTACCCTGCTGCCTGAGTGAGAAGGACTGGACCTGCAGTTGAACCCAGGACCACCAGAGTGACTCCAAGGGCAATTTGTCTCATCTCCTGATCAGAGCCTCGGGGACAGAAAAGGCTCCAACTACTGTGAACTCACCACCTGGACTCTGTCTTCTGCGTGTCCTACCCCCTAGGTTGTGCCACCCCAGACCAGGACCATTGAAAGTGAGCCTGAAGGTACTCTGCTAGCCCAAATAGCTCATGTGAGCAGATCCGCCACAGTGTGTTGTATCGCACTGTAGCTCAACTTTGGAACTGCTGCTGTGTGATGCATCCTCGATGTGCATCCCTGATGCCGGACAGCGCATTGCAGTCCACAGTCTCCTTGAAACAACTTCTGCACGGTGCATTCACGACACAGGCCTTCTTATCGCAAGCCCCCAGTCAACGGCATACTGGACAATGACAAAGGACTTAGCATCGGCGCCCTGCAGCTTCCTCTGAACCACTGGTGGCCGACGCATCCTTAACATGGCATCTCGCAACGCTCCGCAAACCAGGATTTAAAGTACTTTGTTCAGTGGGCCTAACGTGGCCCCTGCATATGGCACGCACTACATCATGGTCGACCAGAATTTGACTTTGTCCTGGTCTATCACAAACAGATAACCACAGTTGGCGCTTTGTGCTTCTCAGTACTATTTTGACTTAAAACTTTGAAACTGCATATCTCCGGTTCTACTGATTGGATGTTTGTTACATTGGTCTCAAAAAATGTATTACATTTCAATCTACTTTTCTAAATTGTATGGGATATTTCTTATGTTGTGTTTTCATGATCTTACTGGTTGAAGTGCTGCATAAATGCTGTGCACGTGCCTAAGTTAAGCCTGACAGTTTTTGTGCCAGGCTACCAGAGGGTTGAGCACAGGTTAATTTGGTGTTTGCTTGTATTTCACCCTGACTGACATTCTAGTTACTGCTTTGGTAAGGTTTCCCCCCCTCAAACAGTAGCCCAGTTTCCAAAATTCAACAGGACAAGGGAGCTCACATTTTCAATTTTAACGTTACTTTTCAAGAGGGCTGGGATATGCTCCAGCTGAAGGATAGCCTGCCTATGATGGGAAGGAAATACTGTGGTTGAGGAAAAGAACAGACACAGAATGGTGGTCTAATGAGCCATAGGTGAAAGGATAGGGCATGGGGGAATGGGGTTGAATAATTGTGGATGGGGAGGGTGGGTAGCCTGACAAAAAAACTTTGCAGCGGAGCAATGGTGGATAAACCGGAGGATGACATGAAGAGCAGAGGTCATGGAATGTGCTGAGCTGAAGGCTATGATAAAGGAAAGTACAAATCCACCCCTGCCATGACAGCTGAGTGGGGCAGTGGACCGCTGGTCCTTCAGAACAGTCAGATGATTGTATGGCAGAATATTGGATACAGAAATGTTTCAGGACATTAATATTGTGTCCTAAATATCAATTAGAAAAATATTGGCCCATTGAGCATAGACTTTCTATTAATGACTACAATGAATTGATATTTTCGTAAACAATATTTAGGATAAGCTATTTATATTTCAGATAATATTGTGGCAAATAAGGGGCATATTAGCAAGGGTGATATCGCTGCTTTAGCGGGACTTTTTCCCGCTAAAACAGCGATATTTTAATCGCCCTATTAGCAAGCTGTCGCTAACAGCAGTCAGCGACAGCTTTTAGGTGATAGCTACAGATTTGGGGCCCGCTTTGCATGTCAGCGATATTCATCACTAATGACATGCAAAGTGGGCGTACCCAAACTGTTAGCAAATGAAAACAGTAGCTAACACAGCTATCGCCTATTAGCAAGGCAGGCGAAGTAATAAAAAAAATCGTGCTAAGCGCGATTATCGCTAGAATCTAACGCCTGCTAAAAAGTTGACTTAACTGTATAGTCAATGGGGGTGGATTATCACATTAAGTTCCCTTTGGCTGGATTTCCAGTGATATTCTCGTATTTCGCCACTATTGCTAGAAAAACGTTGCTAATAGCAGGTTTTCTCCGCTAAGATATCCAGCGATAGGCAGCAATAAAAAAGAAATGCGCTAAGCGCATTTAGCGATAAATATCGCTACTCCTTGCTAATATGCCCCTATGATCTGGCACCCATAGTTGATCAGCATTGAAGAATTCACAGAATCGCCGGAGCTGGGTCGAAGTAGGCTAGGGTAGCCTTGTCACAGTAATAACTAAAGTTAAGGCCCTTATGTTTAAGCCGGGATGTTTTATATTGTAAACCTATTTGGACCTACCCTAGATTGAGGCAGGATGCTGTGGTTTCACCTGCACTGTGCACCAAAGAGAAGAGACAGCACAGTTTCGAAATTAGTAAAACATCATTTTCTTTGGTTTAGCAGGGCACTGTCAAGTTCCTGTTTTTCAGAAAAATGTGCCATGTCAAGAGTGAGATAAGCAGTGCCCAAAGCAGCTAGGAGGATAACCACATAGCTGCATGGCTGCAATCTCCCAACTCCATCTGAGCACCAGGAGCAAAGCACTTCCTCTTCAACATTTAACTCCAAACATTTAATTCATTATTCACAAATGATCCTCTTTAAATACAACGATTAATACCATATCCGCTTTGTTACAAAATGTTGTCACACCAGAGTCACTTACAAGCTTTCAACCGTTTAATATGTGGAAACAATATGTGTGATCTACAATGGACAACACTAACACAAATTACACTCCTCACGTTTATGTGTGTGATAATATCCTGTCCATATGTGGCCCTTGTACAGTGCCCACATTGTCACAAAGACATTCAGTGGAAACAGTCTTTACCACTCATCTATGACCACACATGCCTTTACCTCGCAGGTAATTGCCATGCAGGTAAGTATTTCTAGCTTTAACACGCATTGCTGTACCACACAGGTAAGAATTTTTATTTTTATAACATCATTTTTATGTTACAAATAAAAGTGTTTCAGGTGCAGGTAGAAGTAAAGGGAGAACATTATGATTTTAGGGTACATAGGTGGATAGAGGTAAAGGTTGGTAGGCGTAATTTTAGGGTTTAGGGGAGGGTTTAAATAAAGGGAGGTAGGGGAAATTTTAATCTTAGGGGCAGGTAGAGGTAAAGGGATGTAAGGGCAATTTTACAGGTTTAGGGGTGGGTAGAGATAAAGGGAGGGAAGGGTAATTTTACAATTTAAGGGTGGGTAGAGGGAAAGGAGGTTAGGGTAACTTTAGGGTTCAAAGGTGGGTAAAGATGAAGGGAAGCAAGGGTAGGAGAAGGGGAAGGGGGCAAGCAGTCCTCTCCCTGACCCTTAATTAACTCCATAGACCCTAATCCTTGGGTCCAAATGCAATTAAATATGGGAGGAGGGCGTGCAGCTCGCCACCCTGATCCTTATTATGCCCCAGGGACCCCAACCCTGGGATCGAAATATAAATTAAAGGGTATGAGGGCCGCGTTTCCCCCCTCCCCGAGTCTTTATTGGCCCTGGGGACTCCATTTCCTCAAAGCATGCTTGACCCACTCCGTGAGTCTCATATGCTTGGGGACCCCATCCCCCAGGGCCATTTTTATTTTAAAGGGGAGGGGACTCCATGACCTCCTCCCCAACTTCATTAGGCCCTGGGGACCCCATTCTTCAAGGTAGTGTTTTTTTACAGGGAAGGAGGGCCACACTGCCCCCCTCCTAGAGCATATATTGGCCATGGGCACTTTCTCCCCCGGGCCTCAATTTGAAATAGATGGGTGCCCCTGTGCCCACCCTCAGTAGCCACCATGCACACACAGCAAACCATGTATTTATCATTGTGTGTAGGTATGTTACTTAACAACCATCCTTTAGGAAAAGCAGTTGTGTCTCCCAACGGAGCCCACTGTGGCTTTTTAATGTTATATATCCAGGTTCAGAGGGGCATGGGGCAACCCCATTATTATTAATGACACACATCAATGCTGGCAGGGAATCAGATCTCAAGTAGGCCTAGGCAGAGTTCGCAGAGTGGTGGAGAAAGGGGGCGGGACCTCCAGCAAGTTGTGGCTTTTTTGTAATAAAAAATGTTTCTTCTATTTTTTAGGAAGGGAGGCTGCGTGGTCCCCTTCCCTGGACCATTTTGGGCCCCGGTGACCCCATTTCCCAGGGCCTGAGACTTTAAAAAAAACTTTTAGAAAAAAAGGGATGAACCCAGCCTTATATATTGTCTATTATAAAATTGAAATGGAGGGGGGTGAATGGCCTCCCTCCCGGGCCCTTTTTGGGTCAAGGAACCCATCCCCTTGGACTTGCTCTTTTAAAAAAAATTATTACAACCTTCCCCACATTACTTAGATTTAAAAATCAGTGTGCCCCAGGGAGGTGGTGGTCTCTGGGGCAAGAGGGGTCCATAAGGTCCACCACATAATTTAAATTAGCCTCAGGGAGGTGGCAGTCCCCGGGGTAGGGGGGGTCTGTGATGCCCCCACACACAAGACAATTTGAGGGGATCCGCAAGACCCTCCCACACTATATTGAATTAGCCCTGGGGAGGGGGCGGACCCGAGGCTACAAGTGGGCCCAGAGGGCCCGCCCACTTGCATAATTAAAAGTGCCCCAAGAGAGCAAGATGATGGCCATGTGAGCACAGCTGTTTCTGCTCTTTTTTAAAAGCAGTGATGCCCCGAACACCGAAAATGAGACACGTAATGCTATGCCAAATGTGTGTTTCTTTTAATAGCCCAATTGTGCCTGTAACAATAAGAGTGCTTCCTTGTTTTCCATCTCCCTCTGTATATTTGTATGAATATTGGTTGATGTATAAGCATTGTGCAGTAATTTTACGTTTTTTTAATCACAGATTTTCTTCATATATATCTTCTGAGAGTAGTACTCACAGTCTTGATGAAGATGATTTAACCAGGAAAACACCATTGAAACACGTCAACGCTCTAACCACATAATACGTGTAGTGGGCTGGCACCCTAGCTATTTCATTATTTCCAATATATTGGGTCCCAGCTTAAACGCCATTTCAACATGGATATAATTTTGTAATGACAAAATGTATAGTCTTTTGATACTCTCTTCTTTCCTCTTTCTATTTTTTTTTAATCTTATATCTATTTTGTGATTACTTGTGTTGCTAAAGATTAGCCTTTGTGTATAAGGATATGAAATATATGGGATCAAATCTTCTTTGCTTTTAACTTGACAAAATTGTTTTAATCATTTTAATAAACTGATACGTAATATTTTCATTACCACACTTGAGGTGTGTTTAGCGGCTGGAGACGATTGGACAGCCACACCCGGTGTGGTCAGACCCTTGCAGGCAGAGTATGGATCGGCGATGTTTCCGCTGAAGGTGACAAGAGGCTTGAAGAGCCACGGTGGCAACTCAACAGAAGCGTATCAGGCCCTGGGGGGGCTGGACCTCCCTCCGTCAAAGAAGTCCACACACAAGAGAAGTCTGGAGCAGGGTACAGTGGGAGATGCCGCAGCGGTGACCGCTACCAGAACAGAAGGAGTAGGCAGGCCTAGGCGACCCTGTTTTCAAAACCTGCACAGGCAACAGTGGTTAAACCAGGGTATTTAACAGTGGTGAGTGCTGTGGTGGTAGGAGAAGTTACAACACTGGTTTTGTGCCCCTTCCATGGCGAGGAGAAGAAAGAAACTGGATGCAACCAGAGGAGTGATCAGAAAATTGCTGTGCTGCCTCCCTCCAGATAGAAAGCAAAATCAGTGAGCACTATCGAGGAGCCTATGGATCGCCCGGATATAGAAGGCCTGTTAGCTCCGTTTGAGTCTGGGGGGCTTGTTGCTTCAGAGGAGGAGGGGTGTCAGTGTGTTGCAAAACCAAGGAGCAGGGGTAACCTGGTCAGATAGCAATAGTTTGATTGATTATTTTCAAAGTCAAATTTGGGACTAGTAGAAAACAAGACCTGGACGTGGACTCTGGGGATACATTTCTCTCATTATCAGATATATCTGATTGGTCAGAAGAGGTTAGCCATAGTCTGGAAAGAAATCTGAGTAGTCAAGAGGAGAACCAGGAGGAGGCCTCCAATGGTTCTAGCACTGTTAAAAAGAAAAAATCAGTATCAAGGGGGAAATCAAGTCAAATCAAAGTCAAGGCGAAGGGGCTCTTCTAGGATTACTAAGCTCTTCAGTCCCTGGAAGGGAGCACCTCAGCAAGTGGAACTCCCATGCAGGTGGCTCCCGAGACAGTCCCAGAGAGTGTCTCATTAGAATCAATCTACCAGAGTATTATGGCTCATAGGGAAGAAACACGCTCAGAGAGTCGCAGAATGCAATCAGCGTGTTGAAAAATGCAGGGGACCATCTGTAAGGTGGCCAAAACTTGTACTGAATTAATGGAAAGATTGGGGGAGGCAGAGAATAGAATTGGATCCCTGGAGTGCGAGGTGTCAACACACACAAGAGGAACAGTCATTGGAAGCACATATGATGGACAACCATTGAAAAATTGAAAATTTTGATAACAGGCTGAGACATAATAACTTAAGAATTTGGGGCATTTGAGATGGTTTGAATGGCGATAATGCATGAAAATATGTGGTTGGGCTATTCAAGGGGGCCTTTACTGAGCTGGGTAATTAGGATTGGAATCAGAAGATTCAATGTGCTCACAGGTTCCCTTTTAAGCAGAAAGCATATACTTCTCAGGAGGGAGGCAAGCCAAGAGCGATATTGATTTATTTAGGAAACGTCGTTAAGTCAGGCAATCTCTCATCTGGCTCGTCCAGATCATGAGCACTACTTGGAAGGCTCCACATTTTTTGTGAGACCTGATTTTTGCCATTCTATGTCAGTAAATACAACTGTTCCAAACCAAGGAAGCTCAGGACTTCCTAATGAACCCTGCCAAGTTGAAAGTGGTATGGACCGATAATTTTCATTTTTTTATGTCAGAAATTAAGGCTAAATAATTTCTGCAAACTTTAGGCTAAGGGTATATAAGTCTGCCCATGATATCACCTTGATTTCTTGTCACATTGGGAACTCGGGGATGGACCCCCTTTTTTTGGCTGTGCTAAGGGGTGCTTAGATTCTTAAATCAAGAATGGCTCAGCTTTTGGGGTGGGTGCAACATTCCATCACAGGACCTGGGTGGTCCAAATGCTTTCCTGAGGTGGCCTGGATATATAATGCCTGTTCTGTTACCTCAGTTTGAGTCTGGGGGGCTTGGCGCTTCAGAGGAGGAGGGGAGTCAGTTTGTTGCGAAACCTGGTCAGATAGTCATAGTTTGATTGATTCTGTGCAAAGTCAATTTTATCCTGCAGCGGTGACCGTGACTGGTAGGAAACAAGGACTGAACATGGATCCTGTCAATTTCTTTTTCTCATTATTGGATATACCTGACTGGTCAAAAGAGGGGAGCCGTAGTCTGGAAAGTGATCTGAGTAGCCTAGAGGAGAAATAAGGGGTGGCCTCCAATGGTGTTACCACAGTTAAACGGAAAAAAGCAGTACCAAGGGGGAGATCAAGTAAAATTGAAGCCAAGGCGAAGGGGCTCCTCTGGGATTACTCAGCTCTTCAGTCCCTGGAAACAGCTCCTCAGCAAGTGGGGCTCCCCTGCAGGGGCCCCTGAGACAGTCCCAGAGAGTATCTCATTAGAATCATCTGCCAGAGTATTATGGCTCATAGGGATGAAACACGCTCAGAGAGTCGCAGAATGCAATCAGCAAGTCAAAAAATGCAGAGGTCCATTCGTAAGCTTGCCAAAACTTGGACTGAATTCATGGAAAGATTGGGGGAGGTAGAGAATAGGATTGGATCCCTGAAGAGTGAGGTGTCAACACAAAAAAAAGCAACAGAATGATTGATAGCACAAATTATGGACACCCATTGGAAAATTGAAGGTTTTGAGAACAGGCTCAGAAGTATTTGCTGAAGAATTTGGGGGAATTTGAGAGGGTTTGGATGGAGATATTGCATGGAAAAATGTAGTTGGGCTATTCAAGGGGCCTATCCTGAGCTGGGTAATTGGGATTGGAATCAGGAGATTCAACTTGCTCACAGGTTCACTTTTAAGCAGAAAGCATCTACTTCTCAGGAGAGGGGCAAAACAATAGCAATAATGATTTATGTAGGAAACTTCATGTTTCGTCAGGCAATCTCTGATCTGGCTCGCCCAGATACGGGCGCGCTCCTCCAAGTTTTTTGTAAGGCCTAGTCTTTGCAATTTTACCGTAGAGCACTGTTGGCATCTACGTTACCTAATATAACCGCTCCAAACCAAGGGAGCAGAGGCCTTCTTAATGAATCCAGCCAAGTTGAAAGTGGGCTGCCGCAATAATTTTCATTTATTTACATCAGAAATTAAGGCTAAAAAAATGTCTGCATACTTTAGGCTAAGGGTATATAAGTCTGCCCATGATATCCCCTTGATTTGTACCGATGCCTTATAGTTTTGGGTTGATTTATTTCCACAGTGGTAACTAGGGGAGGGAACCCCTTTTTTGGGCTATGCTAAGGGCCCCGAGATTCTTAAGTCAAGAAGGGCTCAGCATTCGGGTCCATCAAAGGACCTGGGTGGTCCAAATGCTTTCCTGTGGTCATTGGGGTGGCAGTGGGTTGGGTGGGCCCAGAGTGGGTTGGGTTGTGGAGGCGAGTAGTGGTGTGGGAGGGGCAAAAATCATTATATGTGTGTCAAATATTACAGCAGTCAAGAACGGGATGGGTGGATATGGCTTTTGATCATTGACCTTTTGAGAGCATCATGTTTATTAGCAGCAGCAAGGACTAGTGGTCATTTGGTTCCCTAATTTATGGCAGGAGGTAAAATCCAGGTCTGCTCAATTAATATTTGTGGACTTAATGGCAGAAATAAGAGGGGCAGCTTTGCAAGGGGTTTACAGTATATGAAGGCAGATATTGTGTGTTTGCAAGAGACTTACATATACTGGGAGAAAGGTAGGTGGTTGAAAGATTTGGGCTTATCAGTATTAGCATGTACTCCTTAAAAGTCAACCTCAAGAGGGGCTGCAGTTCTAGCCAACAAAATGATATGGCACCGCAAACGGGTCAAAAAAGGATACATTTGGCTGGTGGTGGGTCATTATGGAAAGTGTGGTGGGGGAAGGGGGTGCCTGGTTCGTTTCGTTTCGTTTCAAAACTTTTATTCGATTAACACTTGGATAATCATAAAAAGTACATCATACAATTTAAATACAATTGCATAAAAACACATTATTACATTACGAATTATCATTTAAAAGACTTTACATAGAACCACTGTAAAAGTTAATTCAGATAAGCATGGAATCAGGGAGACGGTAGCCCAATTTTACTACGTACCTTCAAACATGATTTTAGAAAAAGAGCTACGTTTTTAGCTATAAATTGTAAGTCTAACAGCTGAAGTGCCAGGAGTGCTGGCCGACAGGTCCTCAACCCCAATTGACGAAGAAGAGGAATAATCCAATGCTTTCGTGCTTGCTCATAATATCGGCAGAACAAAGTAAGGTGGATGGTCGATTGGGAGGAAACTCCGTCGCACGGGCATTTGATCAAGTTGTGTGACCAGTTTGACTCAGTGGGAAAGTAACAAGACGGAAAAATAAATTAAAACGAAACCTAGTTAGTACATATTTTTCATAGTTGGAGAGGTAGAAGGTAATATAAGGCTGGATGCCAGGGGAAACTTGGACCATTAGTACTTGTTCATTGGTTTGCTTAGATACTTCACAAGAGAGGCACAATTCCCTTAGGTGGTTTAGACTAAGATTTTTCAAAGCACCTCTGCTTATATCAGCTAATGAGGAAGGCTCAGTGAAGTATGACGTGCGATTCAGGTCCTTTAAAAAGTTGGAAACGTACGTTAACCATGGGATTTTTTTCCAACACACCATAGATAAACAATCTGAAATCAGAGAGCGAGTTAAGTGGCATTGTGGTTTGTTCCAAATACGGTGCCATAGGAGAATTGGCTGACATTTGATGTTATCAGTTAAATAATCAATGCCTAGCTCGATATGGCAACCGTAAATTGGCGCACTTTGTGGAAGTGCCAGTAAGTATTTTAAAAAACCATTTTAGAATTTTTGTAACTCGTCTGCAGGAGCATAGCCCCAGACGCCTGCGCCATAGGTTGCTATGCTGTGGCATTTAGCATGGTAAATTTTAAGTAACTCGGATGGTGCAGGTTTGCCCAATTTCTTTGAAAAGGAAACAAGAGCCGAAGTTGCTCTCTGATAGAGCATCTTCTTGCTTGCCATAGCTCGTTTCCAAGATAATTGGTCATCAATTAAAATACCTAAGTAAGGATATTCCCTGGCTCGTTCCAATCTGACTTGCTCGATATAGAGAGGTTTGGGGTTCTTTACCTTGGGCCCTGTGTACATAACAAAGGTTTTACTTTTGTTAACTTTTAACCCCAGAGAAAGCATAAACTGGCAATATTTGCCCAATTGTTTTTGTAGCTGGACTAGCGTTCTTGCTAATATGACGGAGTCGTCTGCATAGTGTAATGCAGGAATGGGGCGATGGTTGATAGAAGGTAGGTCCTGGTTCCTTGCTAACATGGCTGTTTCCAGTCCGTTAGTATATAGATTAAACAAAAAAGGAGCCAGGACACAGCCCTGCCTAACTCCTCTTGTAACTGAAAAGGAGGGCGAAAGTTCGCCACCGATCCCATATCTTACACAAGCTGTGGCATCGGAATAGAGCTCGCGTAAAAACTTGATAAGTGAAGGATCAACACCCAGTTCATCTAGCATGGACCACAGCCTGGAGTGAATCACGCAGTCGAACGCTGCACTGAGGTCGAAATATACTAGATACAGATTTCCCCCTCTTGCCCCGACATATTTGCCTATTAGGAGGGTTAAATGTAATGCCTGCTCAACAGTACCAAGTCCCTCCTGGAATCCGTACTGGAGGTCGGTCAAGACGTTGTTCTCCGATGCCCAATCCTGGAGACGTTCCAGGATCAGTCGTCCCGCGACCTTCCCCAAGGAGTCCAGGAGGGAGATGGGCCTGTAACAGGCTGGGTTGTTTCGTTCGCCCTTTTTAAAAATAGGGAGCAGGATGGAGGAGGACCAGGAGTCTATTAGACCAACTTTGGAAACTGCCGCCATCACCTGTGTGACAATGGGAGACCACAGTTCCATGTTGGAAACAAAGATGTCAAGAGGGACTCCATCAGGGCCAGGGGCCTTTCCAGTTTTTGAGGACGTTAAGGCATTTATGACCTCACTTAAGCTGAAATGGAGGTCAATAGGATATACTTGCATCTTGGAGAGGTCGGCTGTCAGCGTGGCCCGTGTTGTGATGCCCTCAGGGGGACCACCAAAGATCTTTGAAAAATGGGTCACCCACTCATCCGCCGTCACAGCCACATCTAGGTGCTGGGGTGTATTTGCGTCTGCCAGAAAGGGTGATTTGACTACACGCCAAAACTGAGAGCAGTCTTTGCTTCGGCAACTCGCGTGTAATTGGGCCCATAGATTTTTCTTTAGATCCTTTTTACAGTTATGTTGAGCCTTTTTATACTCAATTCTGAGTTTGGGTATCTCAGTTTTGTCTCTGACTGGGTTATGTAAGGCCTTTTTTAAAGCAGATAACGCTTTGCGACAGGCCGAATTAAACCATCTAGGAGGGATCTGATTACCAGGTTTATGATGACAGAATAGTTCGGCCTTCATAACTTTTAAAATCTCCTGGAAACTGAACAAAATCAGCTCAGGTGGGGACTCATCTGCCAAACAGATATTAATCCAGGGAAGAGCCTTGGATATAACCTTACTAGTGATTATTGTAGGATCAATTTTTGACCATTTCACAGAAAAGCCATTGGTTCTATCCATGGCCAAAGATTGCTGGGTCAGTAAACTAATCCTATTAGGATGAAAATCATCCATGGTGATCGAGAGAATAATACTGTTTGGGAAGTGGTCACTTGAAATGTCTTTACCTGTGGCAAACTTTAGAAGTTTGCCCTTTAAAATATGAGAGCATAAGATAAAATCTATAGTACTTGACAAACCCCTGCCGTGGAATGTAGGTCTAAATTCGACGGGGGGGTCCACAAGATCGTTTGCGTACATCAATTCTAATGAGAAGAGACTATCATTGAGGGTATCACCTAGATGGGTGTGCGAAAAATGGGTCAATGGACAATCCTCTTCATCTAGAAGCCCACAGATGCCTTTCTTATGATTAATGCACAAGGGAACATTGAAATCCCCCCCCAAATCACATTATAGGCATGTGGTGGTTGCCTAGTTCGTTGCTTGTTAATAAGAGAAGATATTTCAGATACAGTTTTCACACAGTCTACAGGGGATAGATTATTATAAAAAGTAATAAAACAGTATGACATACATTTGTTAAAAGTAACCATTATAATTTGAAAATTCAAAGTGGTATAAAGAACAGTAGTTTTCTTTACTGACAAGTTATTCGAGATATACACAGCTAGACCTCCCTTAGATCTGCCATCCGTGGTAATGCTGGCTGAGGTATGGTATGTTTTGTAGCCATGTAAGTGTATTGGGTCTATTGCCCAGGTCTCCTGTAGGCAAACTATCTGGTGGGTGTTTACTAAATCCAACCATGGTTTAAGATTGGTCTTTGAACGGAGACCTGCGACGTTCCAGTATAATACAGATAGTGCCAGAGTAGAGGGAGTTGGATTACTGGCATTCGGCAAGATGTTAATAGCTGGGCTTCCTGGTCGGGGAGAGGTATAAGATGTAATATGGTCGTCAACAGTAACAATGGCGGATTGTGCTTCTGTGGATGGAAGAGGAGGCACTTCCACTAGTACACGAATGCCTTCCATGTAAGGCCGCAGCGGGGAACTGGAGGATAAATTTGGTGATATCGGTAATTTTAGTGATTTTAATGATTTGGATGATTTAGACCCAGGGGAAAGGGGGTTTATGATATCCTGGGTGTCAACAGATGGTGGTCAATCCACCATCTCCAGGCAGTCGTATCTGTTAGACAATGGGACGCCCCTCCAACCAAAGGTTGGCGCGGGATCTCTACCCCCATGACCCGCCCAATCTAACCAGTCAGGTCTTCTGACAAAAGTGAGCTCTCGCAACTACATGTGTGTTTGTCAAAACAAGGTACAATGACCAAAAGTTGAAAAGAAGCGCAGAAGCAGGTTCTTTGGTGTGAATCTTCTTGTCACAGCAAGATGTTTAATTTTCTCCAGACTTGTGAATAAAATCAATCGCCGACACGTGTTTCGTCGTGTACGGTTGAGTCAACACGACTCTTCAGGGCTTCCACTCCAATTCCAATGTGTGGTTGGAGTAAGTCTGGGTCTTTAAAAGCTCAGTTTCAAGCAATGGGTATTCTGTATGTTTATGAAACAGTCGATGCTGTTTGAGAAAGTAATCAGTAGCAGTATATGGATAGGATTATCGTATCCCACTGGTAATTTCGATTTGAAAGTGTAGCGCTGTGTCTCGCTATGTAGTAAGGCGGGGAGCCGGGAGGGGATTCTTTCGAAGCGCCAAAATGAGGAAACGAGTACGTGACCTCTGCGGTGGTGTGCCGCTGCCGGCAATCCCTCCTCTGTTAGTTCCCGGCGGTCGTCTCTCGTGTACGAACCCGTGAGACGACCGCCGGGAACTAACAGAGGAGGGATTGCCGGCAGCGGCACACCACCGCAGAGGTCACGTACTCGTTTCCTCATTTTGGCGCTTCGAAAGAATCCCCTCCCGGCTCCCCGCCTTACTACATAGCGAGACACAGCGCTACACTTTCAAATCGAAATTACCAGTGGGATACGATAATCCTATCCATATACTGCTACTGATTACTTTCTCAAACAGCATCGACTGTTTCATAAACATACAGAATACCCATTGCTTGAAACTGAGCTTTTAAAGACCCAGACTTACTCCAACCACACATTGGAATTGGAGTGGAAGCCCTGAAGAGTCGTGTTGACTCAACCGTACACAACGAAACACGTGTCGGCGATTGATTTTATTCACAAGTCTGGAGAAAATTAAACATCTTGCTGTGACAAGAAGATTCACACCAAAGAACCTGCTTCTGCGCTTCTTTTCAACTTTTGGTCATTGTACCTTGTTTTGACAAACACACATGTAGTTGCGAGAGCTCACTTTTGTTAAATTGCCTTGTCTCTTGACTTGTTTGGACGGTTAAGGGTGTTTTGCCGTCTGCTCTTTACGCACTACATAACTACACTCTTGTTCCTCACACACTTTGTAACGTTTTAACCCAGGCAGCGCGCCCCCTGAGTCCTAATTTTCTAAAAACCCTCTTGCACAGTCAGGTCTTCTGCTCCAGTTTCCTACCTGGGTCCAATTCCATTCTGGACCTGAAGCGTAGTGGTTTAATGGAGGGTAGAAGAATGACAATCTTTTAGTGCCTATTCCGTCAGGTGTAAGGTGGGAACCCCATGAGCAAATATGCTCAACTGTATGGGGATCTTCGAAGTTGATGATAACACAATCACCCTGGATTGTTTTTGGCTCTTTACCTAACCAGGGGACCCTGCGGACCAGTGTGACTCTATTGTTAGAGTAAGGAGGGAGGGGCCTGTTGGCAGATAGCCAGTGTAAAACTTTATTTTTTAAGGACCAACCTGGTTCCTCTGAGTTTGGGTTCAGTTCTGGGACCCCTGTCATGATAACAACGAACGGGGTGGCTTCTGGGGGAAGGTGAAAGGAACGACCACCTTTCCGTCTCGTCTTATAGGTGGCATTTTGGATCCCTGGGGTTTTTGCTAGAGTGGGAGCCTGGGTGGAAATGGGAGCTGAGGCTGGAACAATGGTATAGCAGGGCCTTTCTTCGCTGCTGTGAGTGGTGTTTTTTGTTGCACAGCTGCGATTGATGATTTTTGGTGGACAACCTCAGATGTAGTAGCCAGTTTGGGTACTTGTTTCGTCGCAGCTGCCCCTACTTTGGTGGATTTAGGATTGAGTTTTTGGGCCACAGGGAGAGTAGAGACACATTTTTTTATGGATTTGAGTTCTAAGATTAGCGTTTCCATCATCTTTTCAACTTTGGCCAGGGAAAGCTCGATGGGTTGCACATACAGCTTAATAACAGCATTAACACAATGATGGAATCAGTTGCCACTGAAAGTGCATTTACGGTCCTAGGTGACCTGAATTTTCATCTGGACCAACTTCATCTAACTGATACGGTCACCCTAACTTCCGATCTGGAAATACTAGGGTTAAAACAACGGGTCACCTCCCCTACTCACTTAGCCGAACATTTTGGATCCTATATTCTCCAATTTAGAAGGCCTACAAATAACTAATATTTTACCTTTGCCATGGACTGACCATCATGCTATTTTTGCTATTATCACCATCAACACTCCTCGCGATAACAAACCCACTCCTATTCCTCAAAAGCCTTTTAAAGATTGGAAAAACATCAACCTGGACGACCTAAGGTCAAAACTGGACCATACCTGTCCAGTACTATCTGCTGACCCCAATTCAGCATTACTTCAATTCCACTCCTGGCTGGGTTTGGCCACGAATCAATCAGCCCCGACCAAAGAATTATCTAAAAATAGATCTAAACCCACTGCCCCCTGGTATAATGAAGAACTAAGGGCACAAAAGCAAACCAACCGGAATAAGGAGAGACAATGGAGGAAAACCTACGATATAGCAAGCAAAGCAACCAAAAAGGAATCCCTGGCACTCTACAAAGCCATGATTACAAAGGCGAAAAAAGATTACTACACTGACCAAATCCAAAAATCCAAAAATTCCTGTAGACGATTGTACCAAATCACAAAATCACTGTCAGGCAATTCCCCGGATCTCACTCCCCCCCGTCACAATCTTTATGCGACTCCTTAGCCTCTTTTTTCTTTACCAAAGTTGACGATATCTATCAGGCATTCTCAGCAAAATCACTCCCTAGGACAGCGAATTCCATCACCCCACCTCCAGCCAACACGTTCCCCAGCTTTCATCCAGTCACAATGGACCAAATCAAAATCATAGTGTCCACTATTAAATCAGGATCGGCCCTGGACCCGTGTCCACTCTCAGTGCTTCTGCCGGTAATGGATTCCATCATCCCATTACTCACCCAAGTCTGCAACTCTACCTTACTAGCAGGCACTTATCCAGACCCCTTAAAAAACACACTATTAAAACCCCTGTTAAAAAAACCTTCCCTGGATGAAAATGAGCTAAAAAACTACAGGCCCATTGCGAGTCTCCCGTTTGTGGCTAAGGTGATAGAAAAAGCCATGAACATTCAGATCTCTGAGTTCATTGAAAAACACCATCTCCTGGATGACACGCAATTTGGATTCCGGAAATACCATGGGAGAGAGACAGCCTTGATTAAGGCCGCCGATGATATCAGGGTAATCCGGGATCAGGGGGGAACAGCCATTCTGGTAATGTTGGATTTATCAGCGGCCTTCGACACGGTCGACCATACAATCTTGGTCGATCGTGTCGAGGGATTCGGAATCTGCCACTCTGCCAAAGATCTAATTGCTTCCTTCCTAGCCAAAAGAACGCAGGCTGTCATCTTAGGCCCATTTCAATCGGCACAACTTTCATCTCCCTGTGGGGTTCCTCAAGGCTCATCCCTTAGTTCAACACTTTTTAACATTTATGTGTCGGACCTTGCTAAAACCATCAAAGCACATGGGATGAGCCTAACCTCCTATGCCGATGATACCCAGCTGGTACTGGCAATCAAAGGTGACGGAGATCAAGTGGCTGAAAAATTTAAGAAGGGACTTATCGACATAGGAGAATGGATGGCCACTAATTGTCTCAAATTAAACTCAGATAAAACTGAGGTGGTCATATTTGGACCTCTTCTCCCAGCCTGGCCATCAAGTTGGTGGCCAGATGCCTTCGGTACCCCTCCCACCCCAACCGCCAAAGTTAGGAACCTTGGTATTGTTTTCGATGAAGGTTTACACTTCATGGATCATGCCAATAAAAAAGTTTCCACAGCACATCTAAAACTAAAGATGATCAGAAAAATTCGACCTTTTCTCCCGGAGCCTGCCATTAAAACCTTGGTCACCTCCCTAGTATTTTCTGCCCTGGATTATTGTAACGGCCTCTTTCTCAATGCTCAATCCAGAGTAATAACCAAATTACAAACTATCCAAAATGCAGCAGCACGCTTGCTCTCAGGTAAAACAAAATATGAATCAATTTCAAGAAGCATAAAGGATTACCACTGGCTCACCGTCCGAAACAGAATCCATTTTAAGTCCCTCTGTATCGTCTTCAAGGCGCTCAATAACCAAGGACCTCACTTTCTGAAAGAGCAGCTCCAACCGTACAAACCTAGCAAAATGTTACGTTCAGCTACCCTCGGCCAACTGGTCATTCCTCGTACAAAGACTGTATCCTGGGGTGATCGACGCTTCCTGGTGGCAGCACCAAAGCTCTGGAATACTCTACCCCTAATCATCAGGCAGAGCCCCTCCCTTCTTCACTTCCATAAGCTCCTAAAAACTTGGCTTTTCAATCAATGATTCCTCTGTCCCCACGTTTCTCACCACAAGTAACTGGTTTCTACTAGCGCCAAGACGCCCTAGGGTATATGCTGCGCTTTATAAATATTACAAATAAATAAATAAATAAATAATTAATGCCTCTAATCTATCCAGTGGCTGGGTGGCTAAACTACAGGTGTCACGCCCTCTTCCCACATTACTAGTAAGGCTGAGGTTAGGCATGGTAGAGGAGAGATTTATTATGTCCGGTGATGTGGGATTAGCCTGTTGCTGGAGTGAGGCCGATTGGCTGGTACTTTGTATAGCAGATGAAATTTGTAAACTAGGTTGCGTCGGGGTTTGTGACTGAACTTGGCAGTTGTTTTTTTGAGGAATCTTCTTTTTCCCTTTCCTCTCTTTTTTCTTTGGTATCGCACCCTCCCTCAGACCCCTGTTGGTGGTTGTATTAGAGTCCTCCCTGCTCGGAGATGTAAAAAGAGTCGGGTTTCGCTCCAAAGATAGGGGGGATTGGGATAACTGGGTGGCTGATAGATCAATGGATACTGACAGATCCACAGTGCCTGGAACGGTGTGGGAATCCGTTGGCGTACCGGGTTCCTAAGTGGCGCTGAGGAGTTCTAACAGCAGCCAATAGACCTAATGAGGAACGTTTAGCTATGGCTAGTTCTTGAGAGACCCTCCGTTCCAACAAAAGGACGCCTTGATCGATTGCGTCATTGGCCCTGGAGATAAATTGGTCAATTGGACCGATGGTCTGGGCAGCATGTGAAGGCTTACTACTTCTAGTATTTCTAGGCGACATACTCAGAATGATGCTGCTCGGATTGGAGTAAATAATAGGTAACTCCGAAACACAACAGTACAAAGATGGTTAATATGATACAAAAGTGGATGATGAGGCTACAGTTGTCAATAGGGTGGCCCAGTCCAGTCTTACCCGGTCTTTAACGGGCTTAAACGGGCCCTGCCCTTGGCCCGGGCTTCGCCCGGCGTCCCGCGTGGCGGAGATTACACGTCTTTTAAGCGCCTCCTGGCGCGGTTTGAAGGTGCGTGTTACCGCATGGGGTGCTGGGATGTGTAGTCCCCAGCCCGCTCTCCGCACAGCGGCCCTACTAGCGAGGTGTAAAAGCTAGCGAGGCGGCGGGAGGCAGACTGGAGGCTCCGGCGGCAGGACAGCACAGGGAAAAATGCACGCTGTTTGAAGGTGCAGTTCAGCGAAGGTCAGCAAAGGTTCCCCGCTCTCCAGAGGATTACACGTCTTTTAAGCGCCTCCTGGCGCGGTTTGAAGGTGCGTGTTACCGCATGGGCTGCTGGGATGTGTAGTCCCCAGCCCGCTCTCCGCACAGCGGCCCTACTAGCGAGGTGTAAAAGCTAGCGAGGTGGCGGGAGGCAGACTGGAGGCTCCGGCGGCAGGACAGCACAGGGAAAAATGCACGCTGTTTGAAGGTGCAGTTCAGCGAAGGTCAGCAAAGCAAAGGTTCATAATCTGCTCTATATATGGCTCTCATTATGATGAGGCTGAGGTGTTGGATTTTTTTAACACCAAGTTGGCTTTGAGGCCGGGTCCCCTAATTCTATGTGAAGATATTAAATATTCATGTAGATATACAGGACAATCTTGAGGGAAATCAACTTTATATAGGAAGGAAGCCAGTAGTTTATAAGGCACTCCAACGCCTGGTCATTGACCATGGTTTGGCGGATGTATGGGTTAGATGTAAGGCATCTGAACCAGGCTTTACTTTCTATGTTGCCCCACATAACAAACTGGTAAGGCTGGATTCTTTTTTTATTTTAAATACTCTGGTGGGACAGGTAGGGATTGAGAGTAATCGGTAATGTCGGACCATAATCCCCTTGTGTTAGATCTTGCAGTCACAGATATCATTAGAGATCAATCAACCTAGAAGTTTGAGAGGAAGCTCTAGCATGATCAGGCTTACAGAAATCACATTTCTGAATGGATTTTGGGATTCTCTTAGGCTAATAGGGGGATGCCATCGGTCAGCTCTGTTTTGGATGCCTTCAAAGCTTGTGTCAGAGGGGAAACCCTGAGTTTTCTCTCCATCAGCAAAAGATAAAATGAGCTGAGCTGCGTAGATGGCATGAACAACTGATAGTGGAAGAAGTGGAACTGATGTCCAGGGGGCTAGATGCTCAAGAGAGACAGCAGAGAATAGCAATCCTGAAAGCTAAAAGCAATCAGAATTTTGGTGCTGATGTTGCTGCAACAGTCTATCAATATACATCAGAATCTTATCTCATGAGTTGGGAGAAAACAGGGGCCGTCTATTAGCCAAACACATTTGGCAGAAAGAAGTGAAAAAACAGATTGTGGTAAATAAAGATCAGTCAGGGCAAGTGTCTTTAAGGATTTATTTGAACAGCTATATACAGAAGAATGAGTTCCACCGGTGGATGGGCATGGGGATTATTTGAGGGATTTGGTTATGGCTAAGGTCACAAGGGAAGAAGATGCGATGTTAGCAGCCCCAATAACTGTGGAGGAAATAAAAAAAAGTGATACAATCTCTAGCTGCTGGCAAGGCCTCGGGCCAAGATAACAACCCCCTGGAATTTGTTTTTTTACTTTTTTTCAGGTGGCACGACAGGATATGCTGCAGATCTTCCTACAGGCTCAAGCGGTAGGAAGTGATACCTAAGGTCTTTTGGAAAATTGATAATATTGTAGTCTTGGAAAAGAAAGGGAAACCAGAAATGCTGCCTGGATCGTATTGGGCAATTTCCCTCATCAACTGTGATGACAAAATCTATAAAAAAAAGTATCGCTATTCGATTAGTTAAAATCATTGTCCCTTTAGTGTCATCTCGGCAGCATCGCTTTATCCCAGGGAGAAGCATGACTGATCAAGTTCATTGAGTGATCACGATGTTAGACTGGACTCAAGCTACTCATTCGCCATTGTTACTGGATACTGAAAAGGCAATTGACTGAATTTTGTGGCAGTTTTTGTGGTCATTTTTACAGTGGCGAGGATTTAGTGATAACTCTATTCATGCAATCAAATCGCTGTATCATACACCTAGGGCCATTATTCAAATAATGGGACAAGATTCGGAGGCAATCGATATTACAAGGGACAGCAGACAAGGATGCCTGTGCTCCTCGCTTTCATCTGCCTTATATATTGATCCTTTTTTTGGAAAATTGGTGGGGAGCACCAATATTGATCAGGTGGTATTTAATACTGCGGAGTACAGGCCCTTTGCATATGCTGACGATATAGCGGTTCTTACCACGGACCCAGTGTCTGCACTTCCTGAGATCGAGGCTCTGGCCAGGCAGTTTGGGTCATTGTCTGGATATAAACTGAATGAAAATAAGATTCAAATTTTATGCCAAAGGGATTGCAAATTTGCGATTCACAGGTAGTCTCTGAGTCTGTCTATTTTGGGGTTAAAATCACAGCATCCCTGGACGAGATTGTTGGTTTGAATCTGGCCCAATCTTAGATAATAGTAGAAGGGAGCTGGAGAGAATGGATCATTTGCATCTTTCACTGAATAGAAGGAGCAACGTGTTAAAGTTGGCAATTTTGCCCAAAGTACTGAATGTCTTGAGAACACCCCCTCTAGAAATTAGCTCATTTTGGTTGGCCAGTCTTGAAAGGATTTGATTTAAATTTTTCTGGGGCTCCCGTGAATCCAGAAGGGAAGTTAAGTGGATGATCTTGCCTATACTACGTGATAGGTGGGTATTTCCAGCTTCATGTTGTATTACTGGGCATGTATGCTTCAATATATGGGTATTTTGGATTCAGACAGCCTGGGTAAAATGAATGTAGCAGAGAAGCTAACTATCTACATGCTAGTTTTGGGGAGTGAGGCCAGAGGGTGTCCGGTTAAGATCTTAGAACCTAGGTATTATAAAAAGACGACATTCACAATCTTAAAAACAGCATATAGGGTTTTGATACAGGTGAGATGGAAATTCAGCAGCCCAACTCACTATTTTTAAACCTATGACAACACTAACTATTCTAACTCTAATATCTCAAGATAATGTAACATTTAGGTGAGAGCATAGGGGGTAAAATCCCCGAGGTTATGTGTATTGATGGACATTTCTGCTCCTTTTTAGAGTTACAGGAGTCATATGGATTGGTAAGGGGAGATTTTTTTAATTTTTACAATTGCAGGACTTTCTCGTCAAGAACATGAAAGATGCACAATTAGTTTTAGGAAGCTATCATTAGTGGAGGCAATAAAAAAACAGATCTCGGATTGGTAAAATCTATAAGATACTCATCCAGGGATGTCCTGATGATATCGGGGTGCAAAACTCAAAATAGGAATCCAGACCAGGTTTAGAGGGGTCCTTTCTGGAGCAATCACCAGAATTGGCTAATAAGGGCCTTTTAACAGGTAGCTTGAGGAACCAACATTTTATGTCAATTTTCAATCTATATTATACACCTGTAAAAGTGGCAAAATGGGGTGGCAGGTTGAGGGGTAAATGTAACAGATGTGGGTTACAGCTGGCAGACAGCTTGAATATGTTTTTCTCCTGTTCCAGCTTAGATATATCTGGTAGGTTTTTGGGGGCTTTCATTGGTACACCAGTTTTATTTACCCCCATCTTAATGATTTTGTGTGTGTTTGATAACAACAAAGCAAACAAAGTGGGGAGGGGAGGCTTTTTTTTTATTTAGGGTATGGCAGTAGCTCACCTCTGTATCACTACACAATGGTTAAGTCCAGATCCCCTAATATCTGCTTTTTTTGGAGAATAAAGCTCTTACCTGTTTACAATTTAAATTCCATATTTTCTAACCTTAGAGCAGAGGTCTTCAAACTTTCGTAGCTTGAGCCCCCCCAGCTGAATTGTTTTAGATGTTGGGCCCCCCCACCACCTGACAGAAATTTCTGGACTCGACCGCCACGCGCACATTCCGAGCATATTTAGTTCATGTCCCGGTTGTTGGAGAGGGTCGACTAAAAACAGGGGGAGGTGTTTTTTAGCTTTTACAAAGCAGGGATAGTTAGCAGTTGTAACTGATTAACAATCCACTGTGGGTGGACCATGTTGGGCCCCCCCACCACCTGACAGCAATTTCTGGACTCGACCGCCACGCGCACATTCCGAGCATATTTAGCTCATGTCCCGGTTTTTGGAGAGGGTCGACTAAAAACAGGGGGAGGTGTTTTTTAGCTTTTACAAAGCAGAGATAGTTAGCAGTTTTACCTGATTAACAATCCACTGTGGGCGGACCATTTCCCATTGGGTGATAAACATTTGATATTCTTCAAATATTTTCTGTAAATCCGAGCTCCCTATTCTGGTTAATGCCTTTAAGAGGGGCGGTGGTGTGTGTTCTTCCCAAAGTTGCTGCCAAGGTCTCCTCAGATGTAAAGACCTGTTGGCATTCGATCGCCCCCCTCCGGCCTCGGTCAGGCCGACCGATGGTCTCTTTACCCATGTGCCCAGAGCTGATAATCTAAGTAACCGGGGCCCACAGCTCTGCCACTAGCCAGATCAGACCCCCTCTGCTGCTGGGTGCTAGGGTTGCATCTTTAGTAATGGTGCCCTGCGCAGGGTTGCCTTACCATCTGAACCAGTCCCTCCCATTGAGGTGAGGTGGTCTTGCTGGACACAGTCCTTAAGCCCAGTGCGGTGCCTCCTGCCAGTCTTCACGCAATGGTCTCATGTGTGTCCAGATCTGTGCATCCCAAACTGCCCACAGCCTCTCTCCACCCAGGCGTGCCACAGATTCTCCCCATTTCAGCCCTGCAGTCTCCTCTCAGGCTGGCACAGCTCTGCATTTCAGCCCCGCAGTCTCCTCTCAGGCTGGCACAGCTCTGCATTTCAGCCCTGCAGTCTCCTCTCAGGCTGGCACAGCTCTGCATTTCAGCCCCACAGTCTCCTCTCAGGCTGGCACCGCTCCGCATTTCAGCTCCACATTCTCCTTGCGCTGGCTCAGCCTGGCCCTCTCCTTATGGCACTACCTGGCCCTGTTCTTATTTTAGTCCCTGGGTCTGCTCATTCTGGCCCTCCTCCTTATTTCAGGCAGCTGTCTCCCCAAGCTTGTTCTGCATTGCCATTCCCCTTGGATGGAATCTACATGGCATTTATGACGGTTTCCCCAGTCTATTGCTGTTAATAACCTTGATTGTCCACTTACAACAGTACAAATTTGGGGACTTCAGTGCACTTTTAAATTCAAGCCACACTATTGTCCTCTGTTGAACTACCAACCATCTCCTCCTTTGTACTTTTGGCTTCATGCTGAGAGAAAAGAATTGAGATGTGTGAATTGGCGCATTCAGAAGTAGTCAGAACATGTCCGAGCAGCCTGAACATGTGGCATTTATGTACCAGGCTCTCAAAATATTAACCTATGCTTCGCAAGTTATATTCCAGTTCCATTGCCTGTGGCTTGGAACAGCCCCCATAAATCTTAAAGATGTGGAGTTTGGACTTAATTCCAGGCAAGTTTGAAGTGTACCTTGTACTATTTGGAACAGCCTTAGGTATCCTTCTGAAGGATTGAGTGGAAACATTTGTTTATGTTTGGATCCCTCTTGGAGCAGATGGAGAACATGCAGATGCACTTTC
Source organism: Lissotriton vulgaris (assembly GCF_964263255.1). Taxonomy (NCBI): domain Eukaryota; kingdom Metazoa; phylum Chordata; class Amphibia; order Caudata; family Salamandridae; genus Lissotriton; species Lissotriton vulgaris. The sequence goes on along the minus strand of NW_028241089.1, from coordinate 688,932 downwards.
TCCCATAATGGGTTCTCTGCAGCCCTGGCTGGGAGAAAATGCAGCATAATATAGTGACATTTGTGATCTTTCTCCCTGTCTGTGGGTGCTTTTCTGGTCCCTTATTTCGTTTCTTTGCTGCCACTGGTGAGGCTTACCAGTCTCTCAGTAGCCAGTTTCAGTGCACATATATAGACCCATCAAACTTCTTAAATCAAAGACTGGTCCATGGCATTGGTGTATATTACTATCCCTGTGTTCGAGTAGCATCCCTCATGATACATTGACCTAATCTGCATGTGTTGACTCTGTATTAGTCTTGTCACCTGATTCTTTAGCCACTTGTTTTTGTTAGGCGGGGGGAGATTAAGTGATTTGCACAGAATCACAGGATGTTGAGTTTCATTACAGAGACTCGAACTCTGGAAACTTTGTCTCCGTTCTGGGAAGAGCTAACTCTCCCAGGAGGGGGTTAATTCAGCTGCAGTAGGAGGCAGGATGTCTCCTCTGCTAAAACCGAAAGCAAACAAACAGACACGCTTTCAGTTTTAGCAGAGGAGACCCCTCGCCTCCCACTGCAGCTGAAGCTGTCAGCTCGTTGAATTAACCCCCTCCTGGGAGAGTTAACAGGACAAAAGAATGGGCACCTCCTGCCCCATCAATCTCCCCTCCCTCCCCCTTCCACATACCGGAGTCTTCTTGCATGGACGCAGGGAACAAAGGTGAGATTGAAGTGGAGTGCGCGCCCCCCTCTGGGAAGGTGTCGCGCCCCCCAGATTGAAGAACACTGCCTCAGAGGGTAAAAAAAGAGTATGGGCCGCAGGATATGGGCTCCTGTCACTTATTGGCTTAAAGATCAGCAGGAGAAGGAGGGAGGTTTTTCATTATCAGAGTCCTCTCTCCAGAAAAGGATTAGAGTTGCCCTGAGGGAATGTGATCTTGTAATTGTTATTTTAGGGGTTTTCTCACCTATTTTCTTCACTTTGGGACATTTTTTGCAAACCTATGACCGGATAATTATACTTTTGTTAAGGCTTTATGATGAATTAACCAATTTATGAATTAAGTACAATGTATATATTGTATTGACTATTGTGGGTTTCCAGTATTGCCAGTTTGAAGGGTTAGTAGGAGGGCGAGGGCTGGTCTTAGAAAAACGTTGTCTCACAAAAGCACTTTACAGGATGTTAATATCGGTTTTATTGTTCTAGAGAAACATTGTTAAACCTGCTACTGGCTATTTTAAGGATGTACGATGAATTTGTGCTCAGATTTTTTCAGTTTATGAATTAAATTATACTTAAAAAGTGCCCCGGGGAGCTGGCGGTCCACATAGCTTTGATAAGCCCTGGTAGGAGGGCCCTGCGTGCCCCTCTCCTGCATTTGATATTTGCCCCTGGAACCTTGCCCACCCAGAGGTTATTCCCAATCATGCTTTTCTAAAACATTTGCCGCAAATTCCCGTATCCACCTGTGGGTCCACAGCAATACGAAAATATGCTTTTTACCCCCAGTGGGGTCCCTGAGAGAACACCCATCATATCTGGAGGTTCAGGGTATTCCTAACCTGCCCCCTTTTCTTTATTTTTAACTTTTTTTCAGGAACTTGGCTTCAAGCTGAATCCCAAGATGGCTGCCTATACTACCTTGTTGAAGTGTTGGCAGTCAATTAAATTGTAGTAGGATACGCGAGTCCATTGCAAGGACTCGCGTCCCCAGATATCTATCTTTTTAAAAAGTTAGATATCTGAAAAACTACTGAATGGATTTACACCAAGCCACAAAAATCACACTTTCTGGACCAACGTTTTGCTTTTTGGCAAATTTGGTGTAATTCCGTTCAGCAGTTCGGGCTGTAGTTTTGTTAAAGGAAGAAATTCCTATAGACTTAACATGGGGCAAAAGCATTGTGGGACCCCTCTTTTTTTCTCTGCCCCTTCTTGAGGATCGCCCCAAAAATTTAAACACAGCAGAATTAAGAAGGAGAAGTTTTGGAAAAAATTTGTGGAGATTCGTGAAGCAGTGCCAACGTTATTAGCCAAGCAAAAAATGAAATATACATATATTTTTTCAACACTTGCCCAAAGGACAAGGACGCACTCGAGCAGCAGTTGACTTAAAAACAGTATTTATTCTCTGAAAGACCAACTGCCGCATTTCAATGCTTCATGAAGCCTGACATGTTTCGGAGCTCCTGCTCCTTATTCATAGGCTTGGGTCCGAAAAGTTTGTAGAATTGCTGACACACCTATAAACAATCAGTAGCCCTGTGATAGGCCACTCAGGTGAGTAAGTAATTCCCCATTGCATTATGGGATTTGTAGTGTATTGATCTTACCCTGAAAGTTCTGCGTTCTTTGGGTTCCAATATTAATGGCCCTCCAAAGGGCCTTGAAATGCGCGTAGTCTTGGATCATTAGTACTGCTGCACCACAAAGGAACTCAGCATGATTCCCAGTCCTGTGGTCCTACTTACTATCACTGAGTTGGTGCTGTCCTCCATGGCCGGGCCACCGTGATTACATTTTTCCACAATTGCTCAAACAATGAGGACGCACTTGAGCAGCAGTTGACTTATAAACCGTCTTTATTCTCTGAAAGACCAACAGTCACAATTCAATGATTCATGCAGCCTGACGCGTTTCAGAGCTCCTGCTCCTTATTCATAGACTTGGGTCCAAAACGGTAGGTATGGCATATCCAGTCTTACACAAAAGGAACTTGTGCACTAGAGTCTTTCCTTGCTGTGCCCCAACAATGTCAAATATGCGCTGTGTCCAGATCCTGCCAAGCAGAGATATGTGCCTCGCTCAGCTCCCTTTCTCTCTCTCTATATATATATGAAACAAGTGACTCAAACAGATGGACTCACCAAAGAACAACAATATTTTTCACTACGTTTCAGATTCCACCTTTCTCAGGTATTACAAGTTGGCTTCAGTGGCTGCACAGATGACATATAGGTAGGAGGAGGGCATATATAGGTTACAGGGGTATAGTTAGACTGAGTTTTCACTCATACAAAAGCAGAGCAATTCAGCAGTTATAGGTACGCCCTTGCAGTGCACTGCTTACGGCCTCACATATTACATCACTCATGACATGGTCCATAGCATCACTCATTACATCACTGATGACATCTCAAATGACATCACTCATGACAGCAATGATGACAGCTAACTATAACTGCTGAATTTCTCTTGTTTGTTACAAGTGAAATGTCAGTCTAACTATAACATCCTTGTAACCTTTGTTTATTGTAGAGAATTTCTAAGGTTTTTTAATTTTATTTCCTAACTATAACATCCCTGTAACGTGGTTTTTTCCAGTGAATTTCTATACTTTCTTGAGTTATATTTCCTAACTATAATGTCCCTGTAACCTTTGTTTTTTTTCAGTGAATTTCTATGTTTTTTTTATGTTTAAATTTTATTAGTATAACATTGTTCTAACCATTTTGTTTTACTAAATTATTATAGCTCTTTTAATTACATTTACTAAGTATAACATCTCTCCAATTAGGGTATTTTTTAATGCTGCAGAACCACAGGGCTTCTCCGGTTTCAACTTTATGGTTTTTCGTTGCCATCAAGTGATAGCAATACGCTTGCGGAACTGTTCCACAGATTCGTCAAAATATTAAACAATTGTTTTAGGGGTGTAGGAACTTTATAATTACATTATAGTATTAGGCTGAAGATATTGAAAAATGTTTAGTTTAAATTTCCTGCTGAAATAAGATGTTTTATTATTATGCAAATCTGAGGATTTGCGGTAGAATTCACAGAGTTGCTCGATAATAAAAACCAAATCTTCATTTCCATTGGTTCTTCTTGAACCACACTCACATTTTGGTAAAACCAGACCCAAAACAGTCACTTTGATCTTGACTGTTAGTGAAGAAAGGTGGAAAGCTGATTAGTGCCTTCCATTATGGCAGAAGCAAATGTATCTCCTGCTGTAGCGACACAAGAGGAGGAAGGAATAGTGGAAGAAGAAATTACTTCCATCTAGAAGGAAAGTGATGTGTGAGACTGGTTCATTGTGCCTTCTGGAGAAAAGGAATCCAATGCCAGGTATGTCAAATTCAAGTTGTGTGGGAAGCAGCTTTCAAGACGTACCATGAAAAAAATAGTTATGGCACATCCTTGTTGTGAAGCACAGCAAGAGTAATCACAAATGTGTATATCTTAGACAACTGAAGGAGAAAGCAACATCTTGTAGTGACGCAGGAGCATTGTCATCTATGTCCAACCAACCTTCTGGAAATATCAGAAATGCTCAAAACAAAGGAGAGAGTAAGGGTGTTCTACAAAGGTGTAAGGCGGGAACTCCTGGTCCCCTTCTAACTAGTTTACACAACAAATGGAGGAGTACCCCCTGTAGGTATAACAGAGAAAGACTCTGTAACCAAAGCTTAAAGCTCAATAAAGCACAATGTGCCCAACCTTTTTCTAGGACATAGCATGTCCTTTGAGAAGACCCCTCACTCACCAACCTAGTTGGTGACATGCTTCATCATCGGGGTCCCACCCCGAAGGCCGAGTGCCAACCGGGTGTGCTTCGACACCTGATTACAGCGGAGCGGGTGTTTTTTCTCTTTTTTTATATGTGCAGTGATATTAAAAATGATAGGTGATTTAAAAAGGGGCCACTACTACTCACTACAAGACTTTATTCCTGAGTGATTGGACACCCTATGGATAGAACTAATTAGGTAGACTCCGGTGTTCAAGAAGTGTGGTGTATTAAAATAGTGACGTGTGCTATGTGATTAAAATACAGGTCTACATGTTTCAACCATCTTGCGATTGTGGATTTTCATCAGGACCAATGTAAAAGACCTGGGTGGTGCGCACACGCTAAGGTGCGCCCTGCCCTCGATCTTGAAAAAATGGGACCACAAACTTGTGGCCCTTTACAAAATCGTATTGTCTTCTCCCCGGTCTGGAAGAAAAACTCAAAGAGCGGTAATGTGCAGCTTCATGGGCGTCAGGGTTCCCAAGAACAATGAGCTCACATAACTAGTGGCTTCTGTTCATCTCAAGGAAAACCTACTTGGTTCCTGATGCGGTACGCCCCGTGGAAGTCCACTGCATCAGGAACCAAGTAGGTTTCCCGTCCGATGAACAGAAGCCACTAGTTGGGAACCATGCGTGTGCCACAGTGTATACCTGTGTGTTTTAGTGTATACATAAGTGTGTCTCAGAGTGTGTAACTGTATGCATCAGTGTGTCCATGGGTTTGTCAGTGTAAGTATCGATAAGTAACAGGATGTTTCAATTTATGCATGAGTGAATGATTGAGTAAGTCTGTCAATGCATGAGTGTGTGTAGGGGTGTGTTGGTATATCCATTAATGTGTCATGGGATGTCCGAGACTACGTATGAGTGAGTCAGTCAGTCAGTTAATGCATGGCTGTGTACATGACTGTGTCACTGTATGTATCACTTAGTCCTAAGGTGTGCTAGAGTATGTATGAATCAGTGTGAGATTGTGTTACTGAATGGTTTGGTGTAACTATGTTTGTATCAGTGTATGTATGGGTGAGTCCCAGAGTGTATCACTGTGTGTATGACTGAGTGGATGCATATGTGAGTGAATGCATCAGTGTATGTCTGAGTGGTTTAATGTATCCTTCATTGAGTAATTGTGTGTGTTAGTTTATAAATCAGTGTTCACCTGGCTGTGTCAATGTGTACATTAGTGTGTGCCTGTAAAGGAGAAAGTATTACATTTTTAGAAATATACATTACAAAGAACTGTAAATGCTGCAAAAACAATAAGGTCAAAGCAGTGACAATCATTGAAAAGGTAGAACACAATGCAGTAGATAGGGATGTACGTTGTTACAACGCATGCTTTTACCACACATGCTTTTACAACGCAGGTTTTTCAACGCAAGCCGTTACAACGACTTGCGTTGGGGGGTGCTGGATAGTGAATAGTTTAAGATGGCGTCCGCTTCGTGGACGTTTGTGTGAGGAGCTCCTGTGTGCGGCTGCTTGGCTCACCTCTAATGTGCTCAAAGCTCGCTATTGACTGGGCGGAGACGGCGTGTGAAGGCGCCTGGCGTCAGTCGGCTCCTTTATTGACTAAAATTACATTGATATTATTCTGCCGGGGACCGGCGGACCCCGGTGCTGGAGTGCCGGTGTCGAGCGGTGAAGTCGACGCCAGTGTCGGAGTACGAGTGCCGAGTGTTGGAGCCGGAGTGCCGAGACGGAGCCAGAGTTTGGGGCGGGTCATCCCGCGGTCGGCTGCACCAACATAGTTTCAACAGCTTGACGGCTCCGGGCTAACCGTGATAGTGGAGAGTGAACATAATACGGTACCGGCAGTGAGCTGCTGGTGGAATTGAAAAAATTGCGGTTGCTACAAAGGGGAAAACAGTGGTGAGTGCTACAACATCGCAGTGCTGGGGATTTTGTGGCAACATTGTTTCGCCTGATGCGCTGTTCACCTCTAAAGAACTTTTGACTTTTAACTCTGTCCTTGTCTGAAAAGCGAGCGGAAAAAAAAGGGGGAGGAAGTGTATAAAGTCTAAAAATAGTTCTTCACTTAATAAATCTACAGTGGTAAGCGTGGCTGATGGTATAGATAATGGTACTGGAGGGGGGCAGGGCGAGCTATCGCCGCCATTACTAAATACAACTATACTACCATCTCCTGCGCCCTCTGGCTCATTAGTGTCTAACGAGGTGGTAACGGAGGATGCGGGTGGAGCAACTAGCGCCGATGAAATTCAAGATCCGCTGAGCTGCAAGGACGGTGAATTTTATTCACTCTCCAAAGCTTCCGAAGGATCTGATTTGGAGAAAATTTCATTACCAAAAGATGTGATGGGGGAAAACACCCCAACAATGTCGGATCATACTTTCTCTACCAATACTTCGGCTCAAGCCTCTACAATTCGAAAAAAGGATAGGGCTGCTGTTTTAGATTCTACCATAACCTCAACTGAAACGACTGATTGGGACTTATCTGTAGGTACACAGGTACTGGAGCAGTTAGATCTGTCTGACAAAGTTTGTGAGGAACCAGCCAATATTAACCAAGTACCTGGATTAAGGGTGGGTGTAAAATCCGTTTCGCGGGCGAATTTGCAGATTTTCCGCGATTTCGCGATCCGCGAATCTCGCGAAATCGCGGTAAAATCCGCGAATCAGCGGGGACGAATTTTCAGCCAAGCAAGGGTTACAGCAGCAGGTGCAAAAGTTGAACCTAATTTCTTTGCAACCTTTTACAAAAGGGTTACAAACAAATTAACTTCAACTTGGACACCTGCTGCTAATTGCTTCCTGGCGCCTCGTTGCCTACTTGCAACTATTCTCTGACCCTGCTCTGACCCTTGAAGCAGGGTCAGAGAATAGTTACAAGTAGGCAACGAGGCACCTGTCCAAGGAATTAAACCTCATCAGGAAGCACTTACAGATATAAAAAACAGGAAGAAGGGAAAGGATGGCAAATACACCCATTTTGAGTTGTCAGGAGGGGTTAAACTAAAAGAGACCTTTACAGCACAATTTTCATATGCATTTTGCTAAAAATAAAAAGCTGTATGTTCTGTAGGGGCAACTCAGGAATCTGGCCCTTCAGAGATCCGGCCTCTCTTTCTTTCTCTCGTTCTCTCGCTCCCTCTCTTTCTCTCTCTTTCTATCTATCTATCTATCTCTCTCTCCCTCTCCCATAAATGACTGCATGGGTAACTTCGCTATGCAAGCGGCTTGCGAAGACGCAAAAAGCCCCGCGAACAGGCAAAAAACCCTGCGAACACGCCAAAAAACCTGCGAACACGCTAAAAAACAAAAATCCGCAAATTCGCGAATTTTGCGGATCGCAAATTTGCAAATCCGCAAATTCGCAGATCGCGAATTCGCAAAATTGGCCCATGCTTAACCTGGATCTGTATCTTTGGAAGAAATTTATCGATCCATTAATGACCATCGACTAGAGGCTCGAGCTGAACATTTAAAAACTCACACTGCCTGTAGAAAGCTCCAAAATACTGTTCGGCGCCAGGCAAAAACCTGTCATGACTTTACGGATCGCATGATCGAGGCAGAGGCGCAGATTTCAACACTTGAAGACCAGATGGTGACTCAAGTAGCCAATGTGGCGGAAATTAAGGCGCATAAAGACGATATACATGACAAAATGGCTGAGCTAGAAAATTGCCTGCGGCGCAATAATTTGCGGTTACTTTGCGTACCGGAAGGCCTTGAGGGCCAGGATGGGCGTAAATTTGTTTTCTAACTATTTGAGGAAGCATTTCCAGAAATTACTGAATGGACTTGGAGTTATGAGATACAGCGAGCCCACAGGTTTCCTTTTCAGCAACGACCAATGTGAAGTGGACAAGTAGGTCCACAACAACCACGGGCCATTTTGATATCCTTGAATAACTTTTTGGCAAGACAAGTTCTGTATGATAAGGCCCGGCCTGACAAAAGGTGTGCAGGGAAAGGTATTCAGTTTTTCGTAAGGCCAGATTTTTGCCACTCTTCGGTGGAAAAGCGATGGAAATTACGTCAGCTGATTGCTCCAATACAAGCAAAAGGACTACAAGTTTTTTTACTGCAGCCTGCAACTTTAAAAATTGTGAATAAGGGTCAGAGTCGATTTTTTACTTCTGACGGATGCTGTTAATGCTTTTATGCAAACTGGTCCTTGATGGGCTCAACTATTGGCTCAATCATTGGTTTGACTGTAGTAGATCTTTCGGATTTTGCCTTGTGATTTAAATGGTATTGGTTTATTATATACTCTATATCTCTATTGTCGTTTTGCATTTAATTAAGGTTGAAAGAGATATACATTTAGATATTTTGTTTGATCTGGTGAGCCGAGCTGCATGGGAACTACTCACCCAGCATCCCAATTGCTTTAGTCAAGGGGGGGCCGTGTTGGTGGTCGGAGGGGATTTGGGTGGTGTTGTGTGGATTTGGGGGTCACTGGGAGGTTTTCTGGGGTAGAGGGGTAGGGGGTTCTGGGGAAAAAATATCAGTTCATAGCAGTGGTTCTAGATTCTTTGGAGCTAAGGTACAAACACGTATTGTTATTAATGACTTGAAATTATTCTTATATATGGCGGCTAGTAACATATGAATCTGCTCCTTTAATGTTTGTGGCCTTAACAATTTTATGAAAAGAAAAAGGGTGAAATATGAATTACGTTGAATCAACCCAGATATACTTTGCCTGCAGGAAAAGCATATTCCTTGGTCCAACTATAAGATTTTATTAGAACTGGGCTATTCAATCTTAGCGGTGTCTAAACAATCTACTATGAATCGTGGGTTATAATGGGTAGCCATGCTATAACTGGCACGGGCAGAATACGGGTTGATAATTTTGGACGGTGGGCTATCTGTGAGTGTAAAATTGGGGCCATGAGAGCTACGGTATGCACAGGGTACGGTTCTAATCTTGATGAGCCAGATATCTTGGAATTTCTAAATGTTGAATTAGCGCATTGGCCCATGCCCTTAATATTACTGGGAGATTTTAATATCCATGGTGATATTCATACTTGGGATTCCCGGCCTCAGAGATATCATGGTCATAAGCCTAAGGTATATCGGGCATTATATCACTTAGTATCCCAACATGGTTTAATTGATGGATGGGCTAAACTAAATCCTAGTAATCCAGGATATACATTCTTTTCTTCTCCCCACTCCAGATTCGTATGGCTGGATTATATTTTTATACCACAAAATTTAATCATAGGTGCGAAGATTCAAGTTATGCCCCGAATTACGTCAGATCACAGCCCGATTGTCCTAGAGGTGATATGCATGCAGCCGCTTCGTTCAATCCGATCATTTACTTTTAATAAAAAACTTATAAGTGACGAAGAGTTTGCTACGCATATTAATCTATGGGCTGCACAGTTTCCAGATTTTAATAGAGGCACTGCTAGCCAGCCGATGGTATGGGATTCCTTGAAAGCAGGGATCAGGGGGAAACGTGTAGTTATGGCTGGGCTTAACAAAAAATGCAAAGAGCCAGGATTGCTGAAATGCTTGAAGACCTTAGACTGGCAGAATCTGAACTTATGATGGTAATTCAGTCTAATGTTGACTCTCAAGTGCAACAAACTAAGGTTGCTAGTTGTAAAGCCAGGATTAACGGGGTGTGGAGTCAAGATATAGCCTCTCAGTATAATACTTATAAAACGGAAAGATATGAATACGGAGAGACAACGGGGAGATGTTTGGCTCAAAGGATGCGGGGTAGACAAGCGGCTCAACATATTGTTTTGTTGGAGAATGCTAGGGGAGAGTCGGTTGAAACCCCTGATGGTATGTTGGAAGTTTTTCGCAGTTATTATCAGGAATTACATACACAAGACAAAATCTCCCAAGAACAGATATAAATCTTAATGACTTGAATATTCTTTAATTAGGGTCCTTTGAGAGGGAAATACTTGAGGCTCCAATCACTATACAAGAACTACAGCTTGCCCTTGAAGATCTAGCGCTAGGAAAGGCATCTGGGCCTGATAAACTTCCTTTAGAGATTCATCACTTATTATTTAGTGTTATTAAGGAGGATATGCTAGCTACTTTTATTATGGCTCAAAGAGAAAGTTCACCAGTATCGTGGGATGATGCCAATATTGTAGTTTAAAAAAAAAAAGATAAGCCTCCTGAACTGCCTGGGTCACCACCAACATGGCTTCCTCCCCGGGAGAAGTACTATAAATCATCTTCATCGCGTTATAGCCTTAATTGATTATGCAACCGCATCACAAAAAAATATGGGCATTATTTTTTTGGATGCGGAGAAAGCCTTCGATCAAGTTGCATGGCCATTTTTATGGGCTATATTGGGTAGAATGGGATTTGGCCCGCTGTTCATGCAGGCTGTTCAATCTATGTATATGAATCCCCGGGCTAAAATTTGTACTATGGGACAGGAGTCAGCATTTGTTCATATCACCCGGGGCACGCGACAGAGGTGTCCCTGTTCGCCCCTACTTTTTGCGATCTACATAGAGCCACTACTACAGCGTTTGGAATCTACTAATGTAATAAAATCAATGACAGTAGGGGATTACGAAACACGCGTACTCGCGCACGCTGACGATATTGCTGTGGTAACATCAGATCCTGAATCAGCAATAAGGGAGGTCGAACTTTTTATGCAATCATTTGGACAGGTTGCTGGCTACAAACGTAACATTTTAAAAACCCAAATTGTTTGTTCAACGGGGCTGTGCATTAGAGAACCACGCATGACGCAAGAGGCTAAGTATTTGGGGATCAAAATTAGGATGTGTATACAGGAGATAATTGATGTTAACTGGAATGAAATAATAAGAGCGGTTAAGAGTCAGCTAGAAAAGCTAGAATGTTTTCATTTGTCAATGGTCAGGCAACGCAATGTACTTAAGGTGTGCATTCTCCCCAAAGTACTTTATTATTTTCGGACAGTTCCTTTGGAGTTATCTAGACCACAATTGACTAAATTGCAAGGTATCTCGGATAGGTTTATTTGGGGTTGGAAGAAATCCAGCCGTGCATCTAAATACATGACATTACCCTTAAATCGAGGAGGCTGGGGTGTCCCAAATTTTCTTTTTAATTATCTAGTTTGCCTTATACAAAATTCAAGGTTTATGTTAACTGGGGGGGGCTACACGGTTGCACAAGACACCTAATGTTTATCAAATGTTGATTGGAGAATCGGCTCGCAAAGTTCTGTTGAAATTCTTGGAGCCTAGCTATTTTAAACGTACCAGATTTAAAATTATATGTGCGGCTTATAAGGGGTGGAAGATACTTCGGAAAATTTTGGATATTCAGCGGGTTAACTTTTATACACCTTTAGACTCTAGGAACATATTACCATCTATATTTTGGGATGCCAAAATGCGAATATGGAAAAGTAAAGGGATATCCCATTTGGCTGACTTCTTTATGGATGGTACATTGGTTCAATTTAAGGATTTAATGGAGCTGTATTCGGTGCAGAAAATTGATTTCTTTAAATACTTGCAAATACGTGATTTTATGCATAAACGACAACTACAACCTATTGTGAGTAACAAATTCATTGAAGCGCTCTCAAACGGTGCTAAGATTGGTGTCTTATATGAAATTGTGTTATCAAAACAATTGGATGATATTGAATCACAGGATGCCAAATGGAAAAACGGATTGGGATGTTCGGGCGTATTTTTGTAAGATTCTATTGATATGGCAGGGGCAATAGTTCTATCTGCTAGTTTGCGTACGCAACATTGTAAGACTGTATTTAACCTGTACCATACACCTGTGAAAATGATGAAATGGGGAAGTATCTATGATGGTAAATGCTTCCGATGCCAAATGGACGCAGCCGATATTGTTCACATATTTTATAATTGTAATGCACTTTCTTCATTTTTTTTAAGTATTGAGCAATTTCTATCTATTATTATGAAGGTGCAATTTCATGCAAGCCGGGAATTGTTGCTTTTTGGGGTTGGCACAATTGATGAACTTGTACAGAATTATTATCCCCATAGATATTTCATTTTCATGGCTATGGCGGTAGCTAGATTATGTATTGCTACAATGTGACTGAAACCCAAACCACCCGCTTTTGAAATGTGGAGAGCCAAGATTTATAATGTGTTTCATTTAGAATATAATTTCTATCGTATCAAATCTAGGGAAAAAAAGCAACTGGGATTGAAGATATGGCAGCCAATGCTCCAACATTTTGAATTGTCATTTGGATAACTTTTTGGATTGTTATTTGTTATAGTGCTACAGTATTGTTTTTTATGTCATGTAATATTATGTTTTATTTATTTCATTATGTCTGCTATGAACTGAAATAATAAAAAAACAAAAAAACAAAAAATAAATAAATGAGCCTGTCAGAATTTATATTAGTAGTTGATATAAAAGAGCAATCCACAGAATCATGATCCCGTTTGTGACTTAGACCAAATAACTCTTTATTATTCACTTCTTCTTGCTCCAAAGGTCCAAGTATAACCATAATAAACTATTGTGCGTCTTGTTGAGAGTTCTGAGAAAATAGTACAGATCCACTGATTCCACTACAAGTCGTATTTCTGAAGCAGGATCTATTGTCCAGTCCTACTGCTATGTAAATGTTGCAGCGAAGGATATATTTCTGAGCAGAACCTGTTATGTCCTTTATGGTCAATTGCATTCACTTGATGTGGTAAATGAAAGGGTACATTCAGAACTACATTAGCATAGCAGTTGATACCATTTCTTTTTTCAAATTGAAACCCTACCATTTCTCCTTCATTTTGCTGTTTTTTCTTCTTGTTATTCTCATCTTTATCTTTCTTTTGCTTCTTTTGCAGAACACCCATTGTTTGCTTACTAAGTTTGCCCTTTTTATTTATTTATATAAGTTTTATGTATCGGTAGATAGACCCGAAAGTTTCAGAGCGCTTTACATGATCAGGAGCGAATCCAGTGAATCAGGAATGCAATAAACACATGAGGCAAGACACAGTAGATAATAGTATACAACACGGCATATTAACAAACAAGTCAATAGCCGACTAAGACATTATTATTATTACTAATGAGTTCTTAATATAGCACATGGCTTCCAGTAGGCATCCCAGTGCTCTGCACCAACCTACATCAGAAAACAGAAAAAAAACTCACTGCAAGTTCATAAAGAGCCAGGTTTTTAGCTTCTTCCTGAATTCGAGGTGGTTGTTCATGGAGTGGAGGTGGGGTGGGTGCATTATCCAGAGAACAGAAGCATTAACTGAGAACAGGCGGCAGCCCGCTCTGGCCCTCTTGATCTTGGGGACCATGGCTTGATAAAGCTTGAAGTTTTGAAATGGTAGGTAAAAGGACAGCAAATTTTGTAGGATTTTTTAACTGTACCCCACAGAATTTTGTGTGCTATGCAGAGTGATTTGAACTTTATTTGCTCTGTGATCGGTTACCAGAGCAGAGCCCTTTGTGTTGGCTTGGTCGATTGTTTCCTATCGAAATTGTGGAAAAGTCTGGCTGAGCAGTTCTGAACCACCTGCAATCTCCTTGTGGTAGCTTTAGGGGTACCCAGATATAAATAGTTAAAGTAATCCAGTCGTGGCAATACCAGGGCTTGGACTAGTGTTCTGCGAGCTGAATCTGGAAGCAGAGGCAGAATTTTCCAAGGTTGTCTTAGAATTCCATAGCAGGTGGCTGCAACCTGTACTGCTTGATGTTCGAGGTATAGGGATTTGTCCAGCCATATTCCTAGGCTTTTTATTCACTCTTTGGGAGTGGGAGACCACCTAGGCGGCTGGGCCATTTCATTTGGGGAGACCTGTTGTTGTTGTTCCCTAGGATCATTAGCTCAGTTTTTTCCCCATTCAGTCTGAGGAAGGAGTGGTACATCCAAGTGGCTACTGCACTCAAACAGGTTTCTAGGTCAATCTTGTGTGTTTTAGGGTGGTTATGAGACAGTACAAGCTGTGTGTCATCTGTATACGTCACCATCTGCACTCCGAGGGGAAGAACCATGTCAGCCAGAGGTTTGAGATACACATAGAACATGGTGGGGCTCAATGAAGAGCCTGCGGGACACCACACGACAGTGGGATAGATTTTGAGGAATGAGTGCAGTCAAACACCTGAAAAGTTCTCTCCATGAGGAAGGATAAAAAACCATGAGAGGGCATTCCCTGCCACTCCTACTGATTTGAGTCAGTCTATTAAAGTTTCATGATATACAGTGTCAAAAGCGGCACTTAAGTCAGCAGGATGATTGCTACCGTACCTCCCTGATCAAGCAGTTGGTGTGTCTCTTCCATCACTGTGAGCAGCGCGGTTTCTATCCCATGATTGGGGCGAAAACCAGTCTGGGAGGTGTGCAGAATAGTGTGGGATTCAAGGAAGTCGGTAAGAGTTTTATTGATATGTTTTTCTAAAATTTTACTCGTCATGGGAAGAAGTGAGATTGGACGATAATTGCTCCATACCTCTTAATTTAAGTTTTTTTTTTTAAGAAGTGCTTTTACCATGGCATGTTTCCTTGTTTTGGGCACTTGTGCGGTAATGATGGAGGCATTGAGAACATCTAAAAGATGAGGTAGAATGGCTCCTTTTATTTTGTTCAGCAAGAGTACTGGGGCTGGGTCACAGGGGGAACCTGATGTATTTGAATTCCAAAGTTTTAAATCATGGAGAGGTCTAACAGGGGGAACTCTTTTATAACTGCCGAGTAATTCTCCGCCGTCACTTGGGCTGAGAGCGGATTCTCAAATACTGTGGCCGGAGAGAAGGCATTATATATCTCCAGAATCTTTTTGTTGAAGAACTCTGCCAGTTCTGTACATTGTTGTGATGATGAGTTAGATGAAGTGTTAGGCTGGAGGGACTAATACGTTTTTTGACTATCCTAGAGATTTCCTTAGGTGCGTTGGCGGACCCCTTAATTTTCTCCTTGTATTATTGTGCTTGTGCTCTTTTAATCTGTTTGATATCATTTAATACTTTCTTTATATATCTTTTTCTTATTGTACTGTAGTCTTTCCCCCAGCCCGCTCAAGCCTTTTGCATTTTTGTTTGACTTCTCTTATTTTAGGGGTAAACCAAAGGGATTTGTTTTCTCTAAGTTTATTTGTTATCCATTTATGTGGGATAATAGCATCTAGGGAGGACGTAATCCAATTGTTAAAGTTCTGTCAGGCAATCCGGGGATCCGCATTCCCTGTTGGGCTAGTATTAACTAGTGTATCAGCCCAGAGTTCAGGGTCAAGTGTGGGCCACATACGGTCCCAGTTTTTTGTAGTTTGGTGGTGAATTATAAGGGAGGAGGATGTCCAGGTAATTGGGATTATAAAGTGGTCCAACCAAGGAATGGGGGTTGGACACTCAGTTGCCAAATCTTCAAGGTTGGAAAATACCGGGTCTAGAATATTGCCTTCTTTAGTTATTTTTTTATGTAACTGAAGGGCCTGTACATTTTGTGCAACATTCTGCCCATCCGCTTTTGTGTGCACTCTAATCTGAAGGTTAAGATCTCTGAGGATCATAAAGTTCGAGGCTGAGCAAGCCAAAGTTGCTGCAGTGTCCGTGAGGGATTCAATAAACATCTCACAAGGGCCTGGGGAGGATATATAGGGATTCCTGACAGGGTACAGGTCGAGGAGAAGAAGAGAGTAAAGCCCAGGCTTTCGGCATCCTGAACAATATCAGGGGTTTCCACCCGTTAATACTTTTTTTTCATAATAATCGCAATCCCTCCCCCTTCCTTGCTGTCCTGTCCCTCCTAAGGATGAATTAACCAGGTGGTAGCACCTGCACCACATCCAGGTCTGCATTTGTATGTAGCCAAGTTTTAGTCAGGAATAGGGCCTCTGGCAGTCCTCATTGAGTAATAAATTGATTTCCGTCATGTGCTTTGCCAAAGACCTGCAGTTCAAGAGAAGCATTTTAAGTTCCATAGTGTGTTGCACTCTGACAGAGCCCCAATGAGGGTGCTCAACTTTAAAGGGGCAGTTTGGGCAGGATCTATGTCCTTGTGATAAATTTATGCTGTGGATGCATTTTTCATGAGATTCCCCTTGTAGAGAGAGTAACTGCAGGCCAGAATATCTAAACTACCTTGCTTTAGAGACAGGGTTCCTGGCCCCTGGCCCCGTCTGTGCGCTGGCAGGAACAGACAGGCTTGCCTTAGGCGCGCCTATGGTGCGCCAGCAGCACGCCCGCTGAGAGCGTCTGCGCTGGCAGGTGACTCATATACTCAGTGGCTCTGCCTCCAGACCTACTGATCGGATGCCTGCCCCGCCTCCTGCTTAATTCCCTCCACACATTCGAAACACTCCTTGGTGGACCCGGAAAACGGCAGTGAAGGCGGACCGAGCGATAAAGTGCTAGGTAAGATGATTTTTTTGTCTTTGGACAAGTAAAATCTAAAACTAAATGCAACAGAAGTCGCTGATATACTTTAGTAAAAGCAACACCATTCTTGCTGATCAGATTACCGGGCTGAGTGAATGGGGAGCAGATCTCCTATGTACCGTTGCAGCAAGTCTGGTTTACAATGTTTGTTACAATGTTTGTTGGGCATAAGGTTCAGACCTGAGCACGAGATAATAGACCAAGAACAGTAGACAGAATTTAAGTATTTATTGCGGAGGAGGAGTTTCATGTTTCTTTTGAAGCCAGGGAAGGAGGGGTTGCATCGCAGACCGCTAGGTAGAGGTGTTCCATATGTTCTGAGTATTTCCAGAAAAAGAGTGTGACTTGGTAGATGATTTTTTTAGATTAGGAGGTAGGAGCAAAAGTGTGTTGGAGCTTCTCAATGATCTAAAAGTCCCTGCTTTCATAAGCTTGTTATCTAAGTAGTTTTGTGAATGTGAGTGAGGGGCTTTTTGGATGATACAGGCAGTCTTGTAAGTACATCTTCATTCAATAGGAAGTTAACTGCGGCTCTTGAGAGCAGGAGTGATGTGTTCAAAGCGTTTAACATCAATAATGAGCCGGGATGCCATGTTTAGAACCAATCTAAGCGGTGTGAGGTGAGATTTTGGCGCTTAGGACAGATTGACTGTTTCTCATGTACAGGATACTATCTTAAGTGAGGAGCATATTCACTTCTCAACCGATTACACATTCTAACGCAACCAGTATCAGCACTAACATTGTTTTAATCAAAACCAACTATAAACAAACAGGACAATGTTCAAAACTCGCAACAATGCAACATATGACATACCTTTTTTGAATGCACTGCTCCCAACTCTTTGAGATTTTTGGAAAGTTACAGCATACGCTAGAGGCAATGGGAACTGGTGCCGCCACACATTAAAGTCTTTCACAATCAAAACCATACAACACATTGGCCAATCAATTTGACGCCATCTATCTTATCAGATTTTAGGGCTACATATTAAACTTCATTTCTATTTGGAAAATTAATTAAATCAATTGCTTTACCCATTGCACTATTTAATAAGCCTTCCTAAACATTTAACTTTCACCACAAAATGACTACAATCTATGCCAAAAATGTAAACACTTTTCTAAGCCAGCAGTCCTAGATATATATTTTTCTAAATAACCCAATTTTGTTTGCAATTTGCCAGTTTTTAGTATTGTTACTCCCTAGTGTGCCATTTTTTTAATAGCTTTTACTTTAAAAAAACAAAAACATTTTTTCCAGTTTAATTAATTCTTCATTGAAATTGTTGCACTCTTGAAGTGTGTGCATTAAACACAGTTTTGATTTTCCATCTTCAATCAAATCGAACTTGAGGTATGCTGCTGTCTTTTTCTACATTTTTAAAAATATTTTCTTATTGAGAGAGTTCATCCACTTAAAAATCAATAATAAATACATAGCATAAAAGGAAAAACAATGTTTAAAGTAAGTACATCATTACAAACATTTTTCCATTAGAGAAAGACTTCAAGGATTCAATTAGATTTAACACAACTTTATTATAAAAAAATATTATTTTACATTCTACATGTTTGTCAATAAAAATCCTAACTAAAAGATCTTCATGCTTTTCTGATTCCTTGATTCTACATAATTTGATCACCAATGTTAGAATTTTAGGGGAGGAGCAAGATAGTGGGATGACGCAGTTACGGAGCACACTGTATGAGTGAGTGCCTTCCTACCCTTGCTGCACATGGATGCGTGTTTAATATCGGAGCAAGAGAAAAATAGCGGCGATGGAGTGAGAGAGTGTTCATTTATCCATCCGAAATAAAAAATCTGACTCCAACGGACTTTACCTGGACCGTCTTATCGGACCCGGGAGCTGCTGGATTTGAGTTCTGGGAGCCCATGCTGGTGACTGGTACTGCTGGAGGCAGACGTGGGCTGTTTGCGCTCAGGCTGCTGTGCTGTGCTGGATGTCGGGACGCCACACGCAACTGGTTTGGGCTTGCATACGGCTCATTGACCACCCTGACAGCACAGGCAACCCTGCAACGAGAAATGGCGGCGTAAAAACAAATCTTCCGTAGGGAACGTGAGCTGCTCGCGCCCTCGCCAACCCTGAAACTGGAGATGTAAGTCTGTGATCACTTCTGGTGCTGGGAGCAAGGCTGGGGGCTCTGCTGTTCGTAAGCCCATATTACGGTTATTTCAGTCAGGGAAAGCTTCTGAGCTGCTCGCAACCAACTCTATGAGTCATACGGGTACCAGTAACAAGCTATCAAAAACACTGCTTGAGGCTATACCGTCAAATCAAAGTATGCCAAAAAATGTATCACAACCAGAGATACATAGTAATTTGGAGACTAGTACTGATACTATGTTTGAAAATGCTGCTAGGTCAAAAATAGCAGCAGAGACTGATATATTTACAGAGGGCTGCCAGGTCACCCCTACAACAATGAACTCATCAGATATGGGGGATGTGATGAATCAGTCTTTAATAGAGCTAAGAGGCGGTAACCCAGACAGTGACGATTTGGGAGCGGCAATCAGAGATGATATTACCAAGGACAGGATAGAAAAACGTGAAAATGCATTAGAGGAATGGGAGAGTTGGCATCCCACAGCGATGAGACATCAGCAATTACTGCCGCCCCGCTGGTCTTAACAGGCAGTGGTAGCTCTATTACCAAGACCCCTCCGGGGAAGAAAACTAAGACTAAAGTCAAGAACAAGAAGACTCCTCAGAGGCTGGATAACTCTCAGCAAAACCAAATTCAAAATAGCATGTATGGCAAATGCAATTCTTAGAACATTTCCTTACGGAAGTGGGTTCAAGCAACAGGAGGAGTAAATGCATGGTTTCCCAGATTACTGGCAACAGTCCTAATGAGGACAATACAACTTGCAAAACGGTGGGCAATAGTACTGCGGTAAAACAAGTTGAGAAGAGAGACTGCCCCACTGGAATACAAAGGGACACGGGTGCTCAACAAACATCTACTACATCTACTACAGCAGCCTCTCTTTCATTGGACGCAATTCAGCCTTCGGTCACTTTGACAGACTCTGACCCGGCACTTGCCTCAATAATGCAGTTTCTGAGAGATCAACGAATGGAAACTCAAGGTCATTTTACACAGGCGAAATCAGACACAGATAAAATGTCGCAATTACTACAGGAGGTTACAGCAAATGTTGGTGGCCTTGCTAACGATATGTCAGATCTGCAGCACAGAGTGGGAGTCAGAGCATACTGTAAGTCTTACAGACACTATTGTACAGAAAAAGGCGACTCAAATTTCAACTCTTCAACTCAAGTTAGAAGATTTGGAAAATCGGCAATGGTGCCACAATCTGTCAGTTATATCTAAGTGGCAAATGGAAGCTACTCAGAAAAAATTATGATGATATACATTTCTTAAAAGGATAAGGCAACTAGGTTGGGAGTGAGATTTGGTAATGACAATGCTTATTCCATGCTTCTTCTCTGTTTTCTTTTTTCCTCTATCTCCTTCTTTATTCTTTTTTGATATGCATGGGTGTGGGGGGCAACTTCCTGCAGTGATGGCTCTAGAGGGCTGCCAAGTTAGCGGCAGCTAGTTAAAGGGAGGATTCCTCCTTCAAGGAACAGGGAGGGGGGTGGGGCCTCCAGGGCCTCTGAGGTCAGAGGTAGGGATGGAGGTGGTTCGGGGGTGGGGGCGTAGGTGCAAAAACTAAAAAAGGACATCACTAAGGGGAAATTCAGTTATGGTAATAGTTTGTTAGTTAATCATCGGTTTTTTTGTAAAGGGGCCTTAAAAGGAAAATGTATTTTGATATGGCTAAGATAAAATGTATGGTATGGAATGTGTCCAGTCTTAATAGTGCTAGCAAACGACAACGGGTGCAGGAAGAGTTAAAATTATATCAACCGCACTTGGTTTTCATGACTGAAACTCATTTGGCTCATAAAGATCTCCATTTGTTTAAACATCTTGGATATGAACTTATTGTTTTACCTCTCAAACTATTTCTATGAAAGGGACTGCTATATTAAGAAATAAGAGGTTCCTCTGCAAAATAATTAAGGTAATTGCTGATCCAAAGGGTCGATGGTCAATAGCTCACATAGAAATTTCTGGCAAAAAATATGTACTTGTGTCAATATACGGACCTAATGTGGATGACCCTGCGATGTTTGATTTTCTTAATGTAGAATTGTTGAATTGGGATGGTGAAAGTCTGATAATGGCTGATTTTAACTGTGTTATCGATTACAATATTGACTCTACTAAAAGAGAGGGCACTAGCAGAATGCGAAAAATTAGGGCAGCTATATTCGAAATGGCTCGATTACAGTCTCTGCAGGATGTTTGGCGTCAGCTATATCCCCTTATTCCAGGTAACACCTATTATTCAGCCCCTCATCAATCCTATTCAAGAATTGACATGGTTTGGGCGTCTAAAATTTGTTAGTAGGGTCAGATATTGAAATATGCCTCGAGTGACTTCAGACCATAACCCCATCTTGCTATCTTTTGCTGTTACTCCTGAAAACAAGGGCACAAGGCTATTTTCTTTTACCAGATACTTACTAAGTGATGAGAATTATGTTTTACATATGAAACATCAGTTAGAGACTTTTTTTTAATTGAATTTAGGGACCGCTTCTCCTCTGATTGTTTAGGATGCTATGAAAGCTTTTGCTAGGGGAGTGACCCAACAGTACATCTGGTGTCAAAACAAACAGAGAAAAAAGGATATAGACAAATTAATTTTGACTTTACATAGCAGGGAAGAACAAAATGCTGAGGCGATAATACGCGGCCAACAGGATCAGGATCAACTATTTCTTCTTTTGCTGGATGCTAGAACAGAAATTAAAAATATATTTTGTGAGAAAATTACAGAGAAATATAACAAATATCGGTAAAGTGTTAGCTTTCCAATCTGCAGAAGCCCGGGCTCAAATTAAAATCAAGGCAATCATAAGTGCAGACAGTATTGTTCATAGTCAAACTGCAGCAATTTTGGGACAGTTTTCACTCTTTTATCAGACCCTCTATTCACCTTCTACTGCAGTTGATACAGGAAATGTATTTCAATATATTTCTGAGAGTAATCTCTCTGCTCTGAAGGAGGATGAGGCAGCTTTATTAGACAATACTATTTCGGTGGAAGAAATATAGCTATTTCCTTATTACCTTCAGGCAAAGCCGCAGGGGTAGATTCTCTACCAATTGAATTTTATAAGGTGTTTAAAAACATCTTGCTAGCACAATTTTACATAGTTATCGAACATATTGGTATAGATAATAAGATACCGGAGTCATGGAACATTACCCAGATTGTTTTCTTTCTTAAAAAGGCCATACCGACCGATCTCCCTCATAAATACAGATGCTAAAAAATGTTCAACGATTTTTGCTAATCGTCTTGCCCCAATGATGGCAGGTCTGGTATCCTATATTCAACATGGTTTTATACCAGGCAAAGATACTATATATCAGATTAATATGGCGATTGGGGCATTTGATTATGCAAAAAAAGAGGGGGTGCGTCACAGTATCATTCTTTTAGATGCCGAAAAGGCATTTTGACAAGGTCGGTGGGAATTCCTATGGCCTACACTAAGTACATATGGCCTTGGGAGACAGTTTAGACAATGAGTATGTGCCTTATATTGCAAACCTAGAGCTACGCTTTCATACTCTGGTGCATACTCTATAACATTTGACATCTTATGCTGTACAAGGCAGGGCTGCCCTCTTTCACCGTTGTTATTCGCCCTTTACATAGAGCCGTTTATACATGTTCTACAGGCTGATAAAAATATTAAATCATTACAAACTACTTTCAGTAGCCTAAAAATAACCGCATACGCGGATGATCTGGAAAGCTTTTCTACAAACCCTGTAGAAGCTGTCCCAGCTATTGAGAGGGCAGCAACTAAATTCGGACTAGTTTCTAGATATAAATTAAATATCAACAAGACAAATGTGCCTCTTAATTTTGAATCCAGCCCTCCAATTTTGGGGAGTTGTACTTCAGCTCCGTATTTGGGGGTTAAAATTTCTGCTAAAATAGGTCAAATAATATCTTTAAAGTATACTCCTCTATTAATTGAAACCGCCAAAATAAAAAAAAGGCATAAACTCCATAGAGGGCTCATGGGGAGATGTAACTTAATAAAGATGAAAATACACCCCAAATTTCTATATTTTTTTTAGGTCCATTCTTTTTTCGTCTTTCTAATATTTTCTTTAAAAAACGGGACGGATTTCTTAGCAGTTTTTTGGGGGGCTTTAAGAAGGCTCGCCGGGATATTGACTTGCTTAAATTACCCTATAAACAACGGGGTCTCGGACTATCAGATTTTTGATTTTGTTTCTGGTCATCGTTTGCTGGGTGTTTTCGCATTTTGTTAGGGATTGATCAGAGGGATTATTTATATCGACTGATCTTGGGGGACGACAGTTCATTTTTTTAATATTGTATTAACGATCTGAATTACTTTAAACGCGTTAAATTCAAGACCATTAGAGACTGTGTTTTTATATGGCGGGCTATGGCAGCCAAAAGTACTTTATCAGTAAAATCACACTAAGCTTCCACTTTGGGGGAACCCAATGCTACCAGAAATTTTTCAGGATTATATAGGTAGATCATGGTCTAAGTATGGGATCCTATATCTGGGGGATATGTACGATGTTGAAGGAATTAAATCATTTGAAGTTTTACAACTCCATTATAAACTGCCTACTAACCTATTTAAATATGTACAGATAAGGGACTATCTTCAGAAAAATGTTAACCCTAATTTTCTTACAAAATCTTCGGTTTGGCGTCTTCTATATGAAGAGAAAACAATCTCTTATAGGTAATATGTATAAGTTGCTGACCAGTTTTAAAGCCGATGGGTGTGAAAAGCTAGCATTACAAGGGAGTCAAACATTAAACTTGGCAAGAACATCTGGTATGATCGCACAGGCTTTGGGCAATATTGGTGACTCAGTGCACTCTGTGAGTCTGCAACTAAAACAATTTTGTACAATTGGTAGGTTGTACTATACACCTGAAAGAATTAGTAGATGAGCAGGAGGTAATAATGGAGGTGAAAAGACTAAATGTGGGACCCAAGCCGCAAACTTAATGCAAATGTTTATAGACTGTCCAAAATGACATCTCTATTGGCAGAAGATTGGCTCAGTGATTTAAAGTAAACTTGGAATAGAACCTACATTCACTACTTTAGAAATTATGTTAGGGTATAAGGTAGATAAGCCTGCTCTAACACAGCTATTTACCATCATGATGGTAGCAGCAGGGCTGGCAATTGCTTGGATGTGGGTTTCTCCGCTACCACCAACAATTTAGGTGGGTGGTCTATTATTAAAGTGACTTTTGGCATGGAATTTGCCATGGCAAAAGCTAGGGGCACAGCCTCTATGGTCAAGAATGTGAAAATATGGGGCTCTATGGATCTTTCGATATAGGTTATTACTGATTAATAAGGAAAGCACTATGATTTAAGAATTGGAATGTCCCAGATCAGGTTGATTAATTGATTATGAGGATTATAATAGACTTTCTTATATCTTGATATGTTAAAATTAACTTTGTTTTTTATTCTAATTGATGTTTTTATGTATACAATTGAATTTGTAAAACAATTGTATATTACCCTTATGTGATGTCAACACAAAATTTAAAAAAAGATTTCAGGTGAGTTCCCCAAGACCACTGTCTTGAACATCTAAAGGGTACTGCAATTTTAGTGTGCAAGAACCGTACTGATCGATATATCCCAGAACTGTCATTATCTTGGACAGACCCATATAATGTGGGTCAAATTCCCCCCTCTTCCACAGAGCACCTACAATAATTTGTGAAAATCTGCTGGTTAATTTTATGGAGGAGGGCAGGAGTTCGGTACAGCAGCCAGTTGATATGCGCCCCTTTTAACAGGGTAAAATTAAACTCATTTATCTTATCCTAAGTTGTAGTAGATACTTGAAGATTTTCTTTGGACTGCCATTTATCATGCACCTTCTTATAGAGCTCAGCTGCCCTATAGCTGCATAACAAGAACACATAGTAACAAATTGATTTATGTGTCATAGATTCTATCAGGTCCTCAACGTGTTTTATAGTTGCAACAATATCTCTGGGATTAATATCCCATAAGAAATGTCTAATCCTAATAAAAGACCATTGCATTGTTGCTTTGAAATACTTATTGCTAGGCTCTACTTCCCTCCAAATTTTCCAATTTTCATCCCAAAAATCCCATATCTTACAATATTACTCTCCCACCTAGAAGCAACAATATTATTTACAAAATAATACTCCTCAATATATACATCTGTAAGGTAAGTCCCTCCATTAATCAAGGGGATGTCATAATGTCTAAACAATAGCTGCCTATGCTTAATTGTCCACTATAGAATCTAATCTCTCAATTTTTAGGAACTTTTGTATGGCGTAACAAATCAACAATCAAATCTAGGAAAAGAGTATCAAACTACATTTGAGAAATTAAAAAACCTGTTTGTGGTATGTACAAAATAAGCAATATATTATTATTTCGAATCAGGGAGGGCCAGCCCGCCTTCTTTCACTGGCCTATACAATATATCAATTGTTAATCTAGATGTTTTGTTAGCCCATAAGAAAGCTGAAAAAAATAAAAAATAAATGTAATTTGCACAGCATTGGGAATAGCAGCAAACAAGAAATTGCACCAAGGTATGATTGACATATGAATCAGAGCAGTACAGCTCATTATTAACAGGGGTAGATCGTTCCATTTCAATAGCAGCCCCATATTATGGGAACGTAAGACATGTTTTCCAAGATACCTTTTGGGCATTGAGTTAAATGAGACATTAAATTCAGCTAATAAAGTGCCTAGTGCAGTGTTGCAGAGTAAAATGTTTGTTTTTAATTCATTTATCTCATAACCTCCGAGTCATTGTAACTCTTTGAAAATTTGAAACACTTTCCTTTGGTTGGCTAAGTTGGGCTTGAAAAGCAAGGTTATATCCTCAGCATAAAGTTTTATACCGGTCATCCCTTTCAGCGATGATACTGTATCAGCATTCGAACAGCTATTGGTAATGACTCTATAAAAAGAGCAAAGAATATAGGTGATAGAGTACATCTTGTCTTATACCTCTGTTAACTTTACAAGTACTGATATTACTTAAATTCATGATTATTTGCATTGAGGCCCCTGTATAATAGCAAGAGATCATTTTAATACATTTATCGGGAACCCAAACTTGCAGAGGATAGTAAAAAGACTTTCCCAACAAACTAAATCAAAAGCCTTCTCTATATCTGTGCTGGTGTCTTTTTAGAGGATAATAGTTTTCTGATAAATCAACTTTGTAAGGTACTCTTACCTTCCTTGGTCACTAACTCTAATGTCCTTCAGAATATTTACATATACCTTATTAGATGCTTAAAGTACATTTTTTAACAGTTCCTTGCCTTGTATTAGAAATTCAACCATATGTTTACATTTCCAATAATTTCTAACAAATTATGTGTTTGTTTATGGACAGGGCTCTTGAGCAGGTTGTCCCTTCGCAGAAGTTAGCTGCAGGAGGTCTCCAAAACAATTAAATGCTTTCCTCCAAAGAGAACATCATACTCTGTTCTTAAAATTTGTTGCATTCATAAGTGAATTAAAGCAAGCATTACATTTGAGATCATGCTTAGCCCATCAATGATTAACAGATTTGTTTTCTTCAAAACTCTTAACACCTCTTGAAATGCTTCACCAGATAACACCTGGTATTCCAGTTTATTGTCATGTTCCACAGATAGCTTTAGTAGCTGAAGTAGGGAAATCCCATTAACATTGTTTGCAGCTAATCTTGTTGGTGCTGGCACTGAACATGACAAATTTGATTGTTTTGTCGTCTGTAGGTAAGCGGTCAGCATATTAATTAAAAAGCTTTTCCCAGTTCCACCTTGATCACTAATGTATAATAGAATTGTTCTAAAGGACAAACAACTGCATTGCTTGATCTCGTGGAATAATCCATGTTCTACTTTCACTTTCCAAGACAGAATCCTCTCCAATGCCCTTAACTCCAAGGAACTCTTCGCCATTATACAGGAATTTGCCAAACTCAACAGTGAAACAACTGACGTCCCTCTCTTCCTAGGCCTCTGCAACAGATTCAGCTTCTTATTTCACGTCATGAAAGATGCTCTACGACAACTTCAACGACCAAGACCTCTGCACCGCTCCAACCCCCACCCCTGCCAACGCCACCGAACAGACTCATCTTACCTGGACCCCACCCATGACAGAAGGCACCCTAAAGACCGTGAAGAGCATCCACTCCGGAGCACCTTCTGAACCCTCTCCGCCACACATGTTCCACAGGGCCGCCACAATAATCCCACCAGAGCTACATTGAAGCAATCAACTGCTTCCTCAAGACCGCCATATTCCCCAACAACTGGAAGCACGCCGAGGTCAACCCCCTCCACAGACCCGACAGACTTTAAGAACTTCCGGCCCATCTCACTGCTCCCTTTCGCAGCCAAGATCATCGAAAAGGCTGTCAACACCCAGCTAGCACACTTCATTGAAATCAACAACATCCTAGACACCTCTCAATGCGGATTCCGCAATAATCACAGCACCAAGACCACCCTCCTTGCCACCACAGATGACATCGCGTCCTCCTCCAACAAGGCCAAAAGGTAGCCCTCATCCTCATTGACCTATCAGCAGCCTTCAACACTGTTTTCCACTACAAACCATCCACCAGACTCCACGATGCAGGCATCCAAGGAAAGGCCCTAGACTGGTTACGATCATTCCTCACAGGAAGAACATAGAAAATAGGACTCTTTCAGCCCCCACCCCTTTCAACATCTACATGGCCCCTCTCGCAACCATCTTCAGAAACCACAGGCTCAACATCGTTCCTTACGCAGATGACACCCAGCTGCCTGAAACTCAACAGAGAAAACAGAAGTCCTCATCCTCAGCTCCACCCCCTCCGCATGGAATGACACTTGGTGGCTCACCACCCTCGGAAACTCACCCATTCCAACGGACCATGCACCTAACCTCGGCATCATACTAGACTCATCACTCACCATGAATTGCCAGATAACCGCTGTCTCCTCCACATGCTACAACACCCTCCGCATACTAAGCAAGACATGCAAGTGGATCCTCCCCGACTCCAGGAAAATGGTCATTCATGCACTCGTCACCAGCAGACTGGACTATGGCAACGCCCTCTATGCTGGAAAAAACAAAAAACTCCTCACTGTCCAGAACGCCGCATCCAAACTAATCCTTTATATCCTATGGCACAACCAGATCACCCAAAACCTTCATGACCTCCACTGGCTACTCATCAAAAAAAGAAAAACTTTCAAGCTGCTAATGCACGCCTCCAAGGCACTCCATAAAACGGGACCCCAATACCTCAACGAATGCATCTCAATACAATACCCCCAAGAGAAACCTCTGCTCAGCCGACCCTCCCTAGCCACTGTTCCACACTTCTACAGGACCGGAGCAGGTGGAAGGTCCTTCTCCTACCTCACAGCCAAGACGTGGAATGATCTCCCCCTTCACCTCCGGCGAAGCCTGATACAACACTAATTCAGGCTCTTCAAATGACCCCACGGAGCAACTCGCAACCCCCCCTCAGTACCTTAAGATCCTAACGGGTGAGTAGTGTGCTCTACAAAACCCTGATTGATTGATTGATTGACTTTACTTCCATATAAATGCTTTTCTGTTTATTGTTAAGTTGTGCAAGCAACTGTTCTGGATCTTCAGTTTCCTGTCCAGCTTGTTCCATTACAGTTTCCACCTCATTCATTGTTATTGTAGCTTTATTTTGAATAATAGGTGCCCCAAGAGAATATTGACTAAGTGGTGGAGAACGTTGGCTGCTTCGAGAAATCCCCCTAGCTACCTCTGCAGCAATTCCTTCTTCTTGCTGAATCTCTTCACTCAACATTTGCATATAATTTTGAAAGACTGAATACTGTCCTTCATAGCATTAAATGAATCTTCATAGCAGTCATGGACTCCAAGTAATTCACAATTCAGAATTTCATATAGGCACACATTTTCCAACATGCTGAGCTCAACTTGTCTGAGCATTCATAAGAGCCAATCTCCCTATGTGACAGCATTTTTAAACTAAAGATGTACAACTTTTTTGTTAGGTTCTTTTCCTGACTAATATGTTGCTAAATCTATTTCAACTCAGTATTCTTCGATTTTGTAATGTATGAAGTGACGTATCGAGCAACAGCGATAGAGTTGTCTGCAACAAATTGTATGTCCATATTTGCATTCCATATTTTGAGAATGACTGTGTTGTAATCATTAATGTATTTGGACACCACTTTTCTTCCCAGATTGTATGTGTTTTTCGGTGACTTCCATGGTACTGTGTGTCACACAGCAGAAAAAATGCTGTTCACTCTTCCTTGTGAAATAACATATCATGGGAATCCAAAATGACATAGCATGTAAAATTTTCCTTTTGCTCTGTATTTTCTACGGCAGTATTTCCCACATCTATGAGTTTGAAACCATAAAAACCTATTGTCTTCAGCCTTTGTCAGTAGTGTGTTTCGGGATGGCACATGTCGCATACTGTTTTATGAAAGAGAGCACACACTCATCACTCTCTGTTCCAAATTTTGGAGCATCTTTTATCCATATGAGGAGCACATCTTGCTTGATATTCTTTACGCCTAACAAAATCAGTTACTTCACCAAGAGGAGGATTGCTGTTGCTATGTAATGTTATATTGAGTTTATAAAGCGCACAGCTACTGAAAGTGTCCCGGCGCTGATGCTGATGAAAGACAGCATGGTTTGGAATATGTGGTTATAATATCTGCAAACATTAGCTGGATCCAAAGAGCAAAGGTCTCCTGCTGTCTTTACATTAATGTCCTCAATATTTGTATTTGGCTCTCTCAAAAATGCAAGCTGATCATCCCATGTGTATTCAGTACAACAAAGTGTAACAAACCAAGACGGTGTTCCCAGTTTTCTCAACATGCATTTGAGTTCTCAATGATGATGACACAAATACTCATTTGTTCCCAGTTGACATGCAAATAAATTCATTAGGTCATATTCCAAGTTTTTATCTTTTTCTTGAACTTTATCAACAAATTCCCTGACAAATTTTGAAGATTTGCTCCGGTCTTCAATATATGATTCACAGCATAATAAAGTCCAGACAAGTCACTCTCAAACAGAAGATGAGATATATATGGAATGTACGGACCAAATCTTGAATATAATCGTGTTGAGCGGTATTCAGCTGCTGATATCTGTACAGGTGGTCATCATAGCCTCCACCTACTTCAGTGGGAAGTAATTGCAGGAAACAACGAGCCTCTGAGATTTTTTAGTAGAAACTTAAGGGACTTCTTTTTGCTTGCTTCATTTAAAACAATTCAATTGCATTACCAATTAGTTCTTTTGAATGCATAGGGTAGATTCTATAGTGTCCATAAATTTCTACTGATATAGCTCAATCCACTTTTTCATTCTGTCCGCAGGATGGAAAGGTATAATCCTCTATGCAATACCAATTTCAGCAACATTACCATTTCTGTAGTAAATATTTTATGTACAAGGTATAATGTTGCTTTTTTAACATTATTAACATCTACTAACTCTTGCCAGATTTTTTTTATTCTTTGTTGGAACCTGATTTACTAAAATGATAAGTGGTTCTTCTATCTCTCTATCTACCCCTACAGTTTCAATATTATTTTTAAAATCTAAAGGTAAATATACAGCTCTTCCTTTCGGACATCTCTGGAGCTCAGTTAGACGTAATTTCTCTGTCTTCAGCGACATATGGACCATTGCTTGAAAAGAATGTAAGTGTTGTACAAGAATTGATTCGTAAACATTCAATGATTTAAGCTCTTGTGGAATGGATACCATTCTAACTTGTTATGTAAACTTCTAGCTGGCATTTCATTATTCTCTAACTTGTCATAGCAGTACCTACAGATAATCTGTTCTGTGGATAAATCAAATATTTCCCTAACAAATAAATATGCACCAAATTGTTGCCATTTATCATTGATCTCTTTTTCAATTTTAGATTACAGAATTACATCTTGATTTTGCATTTTGTAGTGAGTGCGTCAACAACAAATACTAACACAGTTTTGTTTTTGTAGGAAACTGTGTTAAACTTTGCAATGTCTTGAGCAATGTTTTCAGTTGTAATTTCTATATCTTTTTCTTCTACACCTCCAGCTACCAACTCTTCATTTTATGTAAACTGTTTTCTGGACCAAACAACTGAAATTGAAAATCTTCACAAACTTTCTCTACCTCTGCTAATGTCTCATACAATAAAGTTCTATTCTTCTTCCCTAAACTTAAAGCAGAAGTTTTTTTTATAGCAAAGTCTTCTAAACAAAGTTCACATTTCGGAATGGTGAACAGCTAACATCCTGAAATAATGAACATGCTTTTACAAACTTTCCTTGAAAGACATGCGAGGGAAACTCCTTGTAAATTACTATATTTTCTAACTTTGCATGTATATAATCCTTGCAAAATTGACATTTTATTTTTTCAGACTTCTGCATGGAAATTATGTATGAAATGTTGTAATAAATCAATTGATTCCTGATGAATTCTACAAATTTTACTACAATTCATTTGTATACTGAGGCCTGTCTAAGCCTTCCTTTCACCTCTACACCTATCCCTTCCTCCACATCCCTACACACCATCTCCCCTTTTGCCACAGGAGTACCCTCATTCACTTCAAAACAACGACTACTTGAATCAACAGCATGCACTACTGTATTTTCTTGGAAATAGCTGTCCTCATTGAAATAAGGTTCTGTACTAGATGTATGTTCCCATTCACCTTTACAAATGTTGTAAACATTTGTTATATTAATAAGCCTTTTTCTAGCACTCCTTTTCTTCGTATACAACACTGTCCTCATTCTAATCAATATTAATATAAATACCTTATTCTTTAAAGCAAATTCTTACTCTACAGCATTCTCAATATGTTGCTTTTGCTTAAATGTATCACTTCTCCTCTTATATTTTTTCATGCTTTTCTGCACATTTTGTATTACCCTAGTGCAAAACATTTTAGCTCCTAACTCTTTAAACTGTTTCTATCTCCATGACAAACTCTCTGATTTCTTAGAACATTTCCTACTTTGTGAAACACATATTCCTTGCTTTTTTACAGTTGATGTGCAAAATCAGGTTTTAGTTAAGACGGTACTCTTGTTCTGTAATTTATGACATATATTTTTTGGAAAAACGCTTATTTCTCTTACCAGCTTCTCTTTTTTTCCTATGGACATTCTCCACCTTTTTTTTGTTTTTCTGTCTAACTTAGAAGTTGATAATACTGTTTCTTTCTTTTTTGTGTTTTGTCAGGCATTGTAGTTCTTTTTCAAAACTGTGTACCTGGAAAAGTAATAAACAATCCATTAAAGTCCAGATTAAATCACCTAAATAATATTTTACTAAGTAACTCGTTTGTTGATGAAACAATTGGCAATATTAAGAGAGGGTGTGAGAGCCTGTTCATGGGTATTTGAATGGGTATCTCAAATATTGGTGATGTGGACAAACGCACTCTGTTTAAATTGGTTTTTCGTGAGTGGTGAATTATTTCACACAGGTCGGTGGTGCAATGGTAGGTTACCCTGCTGAGCGTGTTCAGGGTGTTTCAAACCAGATTTTGACATGTGTTTCCTAAACGTTAGGACTCACTCCTAGCTTGCACTCCTTTTTGTTTTCCTCAAATAATTACTCAATTGTTTTGTTTAGTTGTTTGCAAATTTTATTTTCATTTCCAAACGTTGTTAGTTAGCGAGTTTCTTTTTTCATGTAACATTTCATTTTCTGTGCAATATTTTTCTCTCAATTTACATTTCAAACCCAATGCATTTCAAGCGATAACGCCCTTCTTCAGGGGGTTTCCTTTATCTGAAAACATGAATATATCCTCATGAGTACACATAAAATAAATTTTGCAACCTTTGTAATACCTACATTGTATATTTCACAACACAGTATCCATGGTAATTGACAATGGGTCATGCTTCAGAGACCATAAGCGAACCGTGAATGTGCGTGATTAGACTGGTGGACCTGAAAACAATGTTTGTGATACCTTACAACCCAGTTTTAACAAAGTGTCGACATGTCGGTACTGACCTTGAAAAAATTGTGGTTTGTATTCCAAGCTGTGGAATCAAAAAGAAAGCAAAATGATAACCCGGTCGTCATAATCAGTATCTAATTTTACTGATCAAAAATAAAATAGGAGCCGTCTCCTTACCCGACGTTAATGCGCTTCTCCTCTCCTCGCTAACTCGGCGTGTGTCACTCTCTACGCGCTGTTTCCCTGACTCTATGGTATATTCCCGATCACGTGGTGTCGGTAGTGGGCGGGTGTTTTGGACGGGAGGTTGTGCGGAGGTGTGGCGTCGCTGTTGAAAGAAGGTGGAACGCGTTATTTATTGTTCGTGGGTGTATAGATGGTGCATGAGACATTGTCCATGGTAAAAAATGGTAAACAGTGTACAAAGATGTAACAAATATAAACAATTGTTAACGTGTCAAAACGGTCTATCAAATAAGGCAGTTCCATAGAATGTTCGATAAAATGTTCAGGATTAGATTTTAAAGAAAGCAATTTAAATCCATCCGTTCATTTAATCCTTTTGGATGTGTGGTACATAGGTGATTGATCCAGAATACTTCCCTCCTTAATAAGTAGTTATTGTTGTCCCTTCCTGGGAGGGTTGCAACCATTTCCAAAATGCAAAATTTCAACTGGCTCACATTATGATTCGCTTCGTTGAAGTGAACTGCCACCGTGGATTTCTGATTTTTTAGTCTAATATTGCTTTTGTGCTCAAAGATCCTCGTTTTTATTTTTCTTTGAGTTTTCCCCACGTAAGATAAGCCACACGGGCATCGTAACATGTAAATGAAGTTACTGGAGTCACATGTGCCTGAAACTTTCAAATTTATAGACGTGCCTTTAGTAGGGTGATTGATGGTGTTACCTCTGATGATGGCGGAGCAATTGCCACAGTTGTGGCATGGTATTGTGCCAGTGTATTTTGTATGTGCTTGTTTTTTGGTTGGTTTGAGTAGTTCCTTCAAGTTTCTGGTTCTCTAATACTGAACAAATGTTCACTCGACTTGATATTATTGATCATAGAAGAATTAGCCAAACTAATAGAGGATTTAAATAAGGAAGTGAATCAAGTCAAAGATGAATTGGTAAACATAACAACCAAAGAGGAATGGAACCAAATCCTAGAGGACACTAACAAAAAACTGGATGAATATACGAAAGAAATCAATGATAGAAAACTGAGGAAGTTCAAAAGGGACACCACAGACTACCGCTTGGGCGAAGTCTACTCATGGGCGGACATATACGCTAAAAGACGCCAACAGAAACCTAACGCATCAACGGATGACACATCATCGGAGGATTCACAGTATAAACAACCTACATTTGATAGAAGACCAGGCAGGGTCAATCCACGGAAACAACGAGTCAAACAACTGATAAAGGAACCACAGCCTCTACATCACAACAACCATCGGCGACTTTTTTAGAGACAGGCCCAGGACCGGAAGTAGAACCCGGAGGAGCAAAAAAACAAACAAACAAAGATGCGGTAGCACTAAATACAAGGAGTCAGATTCTGAAAATTTAGTCATAAACATATCCAGTCAAGATCTGAGCGACAAGGAACTCAACACATTGCAGAAAGGTTCACCATACGTCCCAACGTACCACTCAAACTTTTTGGAAACCAAAGTATGTTTATACAAATTTTTAAGATCTTTAAGATTAAGACATTTTTTCAGCAACATCATTGAACCATCGGTCACTCCAATGAAGGAAAACACACTTATGGGTCTAAGAAGTAAAAGCAAATTTCTGGCTCCCACGAGTCACAAGGTGTTAGATGCATTTGAGAAAGTAGTCATCACTGAAATTGAAGCGATATTCAAGACACCAAAACCAAAACATTCAAACATGACGAAAGAGGACATGACCGTATTACAGAAATTGGCCAAAAACGAATTAATCACAATAAGACAAGCAGACAAAGGCGGTGCCTTAGTTATAATGGACACCAGCTATTACTTACAAAACGTTGAAAATCACGTTCAAGATCCCAACACTTACACCATCATGACAACGGATCCCACTAAAGAATTTGAAAAAATCCTGAGAACTATCATTGAAAAAGCAATGGAGAATGGTATCATAGGTCAAAAGGAGAAAGAATATCTCATCAAGGAAAATCCATCTATTCCATATATATATATGATACCCAAAATACACAAAGACCCAAAATTCCCTCCACTGCGTCCCATTGTATCGACCGTGGGCTCAATACATGAACCGATTGGAAAATATTTGGATAAACACCTGCAGACGATTGTACAGAAAACCAGCACCTATATCAAAGACACCACCCATTTTTTAAACATCTTGGAAGAAGAACAAGCAAACTTTACAAAAGATATGATAATGGCAAGCATTGATGTCAAATCGTTATACACCTCCATACCACATGATCTAGGTATGTCAGCTGTTGAAAGCATGCTTATACAAGAGGATAAAACAGAGGGCTTGAAGATATTCATAATGGAACTATTACACTTTACACTGTATCACAGTTACTTCAAATGGTCAGACAAATTTTATGTACAAGCGTCCGGAACATCTATGGGCAATTGTGCCGCGCCCACCTACGCAAATATATTTATGCACAGATTTGAGACAGACAACATACTGGAGGATGAGAATTGGACAAACAACTTGATTGTTTACAGGAGATATATAGACGATATTTTCGTCTTATGGAAAGGCACAGAAGAAAGCTTAAGGCTAGCTTTATTCAACTTAAACTCAAAAAATGAGAGAATCCAATTTACATTCACCCTGAACAAAACAGAGTTATCATTTCTGGATGTATTACTAACAAATAAAGATGGAAAAATTACCACCCGCATTTTCACAAAAAGTACAGACAGGAATAACTTATTACACTACAACAGTTTTCACCAAGGGTCCTTGAAACATCATTTACCATTTTCACAACTTCTCAGAATTAAAAGAATTGCATCCACCAATGAACTATATGTCAAACATAAATCGGAGACACTACAGAAATTCAAAAAGAGAGGATATCCTGAACCCATTCTGGAGTCAGCAGCTGAGAGAGCAGATAAACTGCAACGTCATCATCTACTAACACCAACCAACAAGTCTGATGAACAAAGAAACGTGTTTGTTTCCAAATTCTCAACACGCAGTTCGAAAATAAAAAGAATAATAAGAAATCATTGGCCATTACTAGCCCTGGAAGAAGATTTTAAAGGAATATTCAACAAATTGCCAATCTTTGCATATGAGAGAACCAGAAACTTGAAGGAACTACTCAAACCAACCAAAAAACAAGCACATACAAAATACACTGGCACAATACCATGCCACAACTGTGGCAATTGCTCCGCCATCATCAGAGGTAACACCATCAATCACCCTACTAAAGGCACGTCTATAAATTTGGAAGTTTCAGGCACATGTGACTCCAGTAACGTCATTTACATGTTACGATGCCCGTGTGGCTTATCTTACGTGGGGAAAACTCAAAGAAAAATAAAAACGAGGATCTTTGAGCACAAAAGCAATATTAGACTAAAAAATCAGAAATCCACGGTGGCAGTTCACTTCAACGAAGCGAATCATAATGTGAGCCAGTTGAAATTTTGCATTTTGGAAATGGTTGCAACCCTCCCAGGAAGGGACAACAATAACTACTTATTAAGGAGGGAAGTATTCTGGATCAATCACCTATGTACCACACATCCAAAAGGATTAAATGAACAGATGGATTTAAATTGCTTTCTTTAAAATCTAATCCTGAACATTTTATCGAACATTCTATGGAACTGCCTTATTTGATAGACCGTTTTGACACGTTAACAATTGTTTATATTTGTTACATCTTTGTACACTGTTTACCATTTTTACCATGGACAATGTCTCATGCACCATCTATACACCCACGAACAATAAATTACGCGTTCCACCTTCTTTCAACAGCGACGCCACACCTCCGCACAACCTCCCGTCCAAAAAACCCGCCCACTACCGACACCACGTGATCGGGAATATACCATAGAGTCAGGGAAACAGCGCGTAGAGAGTGACACACACCGAGTTAGCGAGGAGAGGAGAAGCGCATTAACGTCGGGTAAGGACACGGCTCCTATTTTATTTTTAATCAGTAAAATTAGATACTGATTATGACGACCGGGTTATCATTTTGCTTTCTTTTTGATTCCACAGCTTGGAATACAAACCACAATTTTTTCAAGGTCAGTACCGACATGTCGACACTTTGTTAAAACTGGGTTGTAAGGTATCACAAACATTGTTTTCAGGTCCACCAGTCTAATCACGCACATTCACGGTTCGCTTATGGTCTCTGAAGCATGACCCATTGTCAATTACCATGGATACTGTGTTGTGAAATATACAATGTAGGTATTACAAAGGTTGCAAAATTTATTTTATGTGTACTCATGAGGATATATTCATGTTTTCAGATAAAGGAAACCCCCTGAAGAAGGGCGTTATCGCTTGAAATGCATTGGGTTTGAAATGTAAATTGAGAGAAAAATATTGCACAGAAAATGAAATGTTACATGAAAAAAGAAACTCGCTAACTAACAACGTTTGGAAATGAAAATAAAATTTGCAAACAACTAAACAAAACAATTGAGTAATTATTTGAGGAAAACAAAAAGGAGTGCAAGCTAGGAGTGAGTCCTGACGTTCAGGAAACACATGTCAAAATATGTGAATGGGTATAACATTATCTGTATAGATATGTGACAGGTTGTGAGAGTATCTCTATAGGTATGTGAATGGTTGTGACATTGTCTGTATTGGTATGTGAGAAGGTCTGAAAATCTATGAATGGATATATGAGAGGGTGTGAGAGCCTGTCTATTGGTATGTAAATGGGTATAAGGGTCTCTACATGGGTATGTCAGAGTGCATGAGAGTCTCAGTATGGCTTTGAGAATGGTTGTGACACTGTCTGTATGGCTATATGAGAGAGTGTGAAAATCTATTTATGGGTATGTTACAGCTTGTGAGAATTTCTAAATGAATATGTGAATGGACATAAGGGTTAATGCATGGTATGTGTGTGGATGTAAGAGTCTATATGGGTATGTTAGAGGGTGTGATAGTCTCTGTATTGGTATGTGAATAGGTGTCAGACTGTCTGTATGCATAGGTGGATAAGAAGAAAGGAGGTCTGAATAGGTATTTGACAAGCTGACAGTCTACATATGAGTATGTAACAGAGTGTGACAGTCTCTCTTTGGGTATGTGACAGAATGTTAGAGTCTTTGTATCAGTATGTGATTGGGCCTACCAGTGGCTGTGTCAGTATGTGAGAGGGTGTAAGAGTGTCTGTATGAGAATGTCGATGGATGTCACACTGTCTGTATTCAATTCAATTCAATTCAATTCAATTTTATTTATTATGATTTTGGCTCTCGAAGAGGGCCACATAAAATATACAGAATATAACACACAACAGTTACAGCTCGACCATTACATTGCACAAAGAAGAATACAAAAAATATCCACAGGTAAATACGAAACTGACATATGAATCAAAAAGGTACACAAATCGGACAGTCAAGGTACATCTCCATAGACATATTAATAAATAGCTAAAAACCCTTTAAAGAAGTTAAAAATATAAAAACAGAACATTTCATTCGGGGGGGAATAAAGTGCAAGCAGGAAATCGTTCAAAGTGACAATGCCAAGATTCAAACAGATTACTTTTATCCATCTGCATCGTAATTTACGAAGCGCCGGGCAGACCAGCAGCACATGCATACAGTCCTGGATATTTACTTTGCAAAAATTACACAGAGGAGAGGAGCCATTCCATTTAGATAACAGTCGATTTAACGGTAATAAATCATAGCGTAAAAGAAACCAAAATCTACGGATACCATGTGGTAGGTTCCATCTTACATAGGGCTGAGGGAGTTTCCACAGATAGGAATCAACTGTCTGTATATGTAGGTGAATGGAGGTATCAATGAGTATGTAAAAGGGTGTGAGAAACTCTATATGGATATGTGAAGGGGTATAAGGGTGCCTGTTTGGGTATGTAACATGGTCTGAAAGTCTATGTATGGGTATGTGAGATGATGTGAGAGTCTGTCTATAGGTATCTAAATAGATATAATTGTGTCTACATGGGTATATGAGAGTGTGTGAAAGTCTCTGTATGGGTGTGTGAATGGTTATGACACTATCTGTGTGGGTATGTGAAAGGTTGTGACAGTCTATGTATGGGTATGTGACAAAATGTTAGAGTCTCTCTATGGGTATGTGAGAGATGTCAGAGTCACTGTGTTAGTATATATATGGACATTTTGGTCTCTGTATGTGTATGTGAAAGTGTGTAAGAGTCTCTGTATGAGTATGTGAATGGGTGTCACTGTGTATAAGTAGGTTAATTGGAATAAAGGAGAGCTGAATGGGTATGTGAAAGGGTGTAAAAGACTCTCTATGGGTATGTGAATGGGTATGCGGGTATTTGTGTGGGTATGTGAGGGGGTGTGAGAGTATCTGTACAAGTATGCGAATGGCTGTGACTGTCTGGGTATGTGAGCACGTGTGATAGTCTATGTATAGGTATGTGAGGGTGTGAGTCTGTATGGGTATGCAATTGGATATAAAGCTGTGAATATGGGTATGTCAGAGGATGTGAGATTATCTGTACAGATATGTAAATGGTTGTCACACTGTCTTGCTGGGTATCCGTCTAGAAATGTTCTTATCTACTTTATAGCGATTGTCACTACATCACAGTGTCTGCTTAGGATTTTTCAGTACTTTTCTGTATGTCATACCTGCATTATGGGCCTCAGTCTATAAATGTGTTACTGTATATATAATTGTGTACTTTAATTTCTCACTATATCATCCAGTGTTTGTGCATGTCCTGCTATATAGTTTAATTACTCTCTGGGCACCTCAGCGTATGTTTTACTATTTACCTAGTTGTCTAACTGCATACATCAATTTCTCTCTGAGTGACTTACTACACACATCAGCCTCCTTCTCAATCTGCAAATCTATGCATCACTATACCATTTGCTCTGATATTGTATGCATAGCTATATCATTATGTGTGAAAAGTAAATATATTTAACTATATATTGCTGTCTTAGCAAAATCATTGGTGTGAACCAGCTGATCTTACTTCATGTGTCCGTTTATATGTATGTAATTGCATTACTATATACATAATAAACCACCATAATATTTCACTGAACATTAGCATTTCACTGCCTGTGTCACTCCCTACATTGGTGTACACCTGTGTTTTGTTTTTCGTCACCACTTTTCATTCATAGTTCCTGATCAATACACTTTACTTTGTTTTCATTTTCTCTTCACTTTCACTATTTCCTTTTATTTTTCACAATCATCCACCATACTCACATTCAGTCCTACTCTATCAATTTTTTTTTAATGTTACACCTTAATACACATGCATGTAAAATGTGATTCTTGTTGAGTATTT
The DNA here is from genome assembly GCF_964263255.1 of Lissotriton vulgaris. Taxonomy (NCBI): domain Eukaryota; kingdom Metazoa; phylum Chordata; class Amphibia; order Caudata; family Salamandridae; genus Lissotriton; species Lissotriton vulgaris. The sequence continues at coordinate 648,402 of NW_028241089.1, read as the reverse complement.
TTCTTCCTAAGTATCAGGTTGTCAAACTTGTCTCAAGAAAGCACACACAAACCGAGCAGAAGTATGGTAAACCATTTTCACACAAGGCAACCATTAATAGCATCCTATTCAATTTTGCTTTCAGGGTTACAGTGACTGAAAACAAATAGAAGCACTCCTTTGATTTCATTACATTTCCTTACTAATCATACAGATCTTCTGAATGGTCACATTTCTCAGCCCTTTGTTTGACTCCCTAAAGAGAGCCCAACTTGGAAGCGAGTTTGGGCAGTATCTGCAAATTCACTAAGGGATCCGAGGGTGTCAGCATGGCCCCCGAGTAACCTCTCGGAGAATCAATGGATCTGCGAGGGAAACCAAAATCTTTTTTTAAAACTATTCCTAAACACTACCACTCACACACCAGTTCCTACAAATCCCTAACTTTAGACCCAAACAATTATTAATCACTATTTCTTTCATGAACAATGTCTCCTCACATTGACAATCTAATCTTGTTTTGGGCAATTCTCCCATACTCCTGTAGCTCTGTTTCCATGGTGACCAACACTGTAAATTCTCTGCTAGCAGTAGGTCAGATGTTCAGAGCAAACACACTACTCATAATCGTAACCAGCCAAAGGTGCTCCTATTTTAAATGTATTGCACTACCTAGTTGTAATCACTACCTCACTTACACAATCCAATTAAATGTGGTGTTAAACTTTATTTGCTAGCATACTTTGTACCTGCCTCATTCAGCTGCAGACTTCTCCAGTGTGCTACTGCTCCATCCTTCAAAAAGGTTAGCGTGTTTACTGTGGGTCATAACGTTGTGTGGATATTCTTTGGTTTGGCCACAGAGGGCTGTAGTGGCCTCAATTGCTTCCATTGGTTGCAAGCATTAGGGAGAACCAACATCCAGACCTCATGATTGTACTCTGTGATGACAATGACATGGGCATATTGAGTGTGGTAGGGCTGGAAATCCTAATGAAAAATTCCTTTGAACAATTAATGCTACTTTTTTCTCACATTGTCTAGGTGTTTTCTAATATAAGTCAGAAGCAGAAATGGAACTGGTTTTCTGAATTTTGTCCCATAGAGTGAGAAAGCAAGGCAACATGTTAATAAAAACTTTCAGCATTCTGCAGAGACCATAAAATGGACTCTGTGTACAATAATAACCTGCTCTTCAGCATGCATGGAATATACAGGAGAGATGGTGTTCACTTCACTGATGAAGTCAACAGAGTGTTTCTGAGTAACTTGAAACTGTACATTTCGCACGTACATATGGTTATTATATGCACACAATGAAAACACCAGCTCTTCTAAGAGTCACACTATGTGTCAAAAAGTTATTTTTAACTGTGAATCCTTTTTTTTTATTAGTTGACTCCACAGGTTTTCAAAGCAAAAGCTCACATTCAATGCAAAAGAGAACATTTGATATTTTAGTAAGGGGGTCTAAAAGGATCTCACAGTAGGTATAAGAGTCTAAATTGATATCATTTTAGGTGCATAAGTGGGTTTGTGAATGGGTGCCACAGTGTCATAATATATATAATAATAAATAGGTGTGACAATGTCTGTATAGGTTTGTCAATGGGTGTAACAGTAACTGTATGGGTTTGTGAAGGGGTGTGACAGAGTCGCTATAGGTTTGTGAATAGGTGTCAAGAGTCTGTATGGTATTGTGAATATACATGACAGTCTTTGTATGGCTTTGCAGATGGGTGTAACAGTGTGTCTATGGTATATGAATGGTTGCGACACTGTCTGTATTGGTAAGTCAATGGGTGTTTGTGGTTTGTGAGTGGATGTGGGAGTCTCTGTATGGGTTTATGAATGAGTGTGCCAGTATCTGTACTGGTGTTAGTGTATGTGTGAGAGTCTCTGTATGGGTTTGTGATTTGGTGCAACAGTGTCTGTACGATATCTGAATGGGTGTGACAGTGTCTGTATGGGTATGTGAATGGGTGTGACAGTATCTCTTTTAGTATGTGAATGGGTGTGACAGAGTCTGTATGGGGTTGTGAATGGGCGTGACAGTGTTTGTATCGGTTTGTCAATGGTGGTGATAGTGACTGTTTAGTTACCTGAAAGAGTGTGACAGTGTCTGTATAGGTTTGTGAATGGGTGTGACAGTGCATATATGGGTTTGTAAATGGCTGTGACAGTGCCTTTATGGGTATATGAATGGGTGTGACAGTGCCTGTATGGGTTTGCGAATGGGGTTCTCAGAGTCTCCATGGGTATGTGAATGGGTACGACAGTGTCTTTTTAGGTATATGAATGGGTGTGACAGTGATTGTATGGGTTTGTGAATGGGTGTGACAGTGTCTGTATGGGTTTGTGAATGGGTGTAACAGTCTCTCTATAGGTATCTGACTGGGTATGACAGTGTTTATTTGGGTATGTGAATGGGTGTGAGTGTCTGTATGCGTTTGTCAATGGGTGTGACAATGTCTCTATTGGTATGTGAATGGGTGTGACAGTGTCTGTTTTGGTATGTAAATGGCTGTAACTGTGTCTGTATGAGTTTCTAAAGGAGTGTGACAGTGTCTGTATCAGTATGTGTGTTACAGTGTTTCTATGGGTATGTGAATAGATCTGACAGTGCATGGGTCCATGAATGGGTGTGACAGTGTCAGTATAGGCTTGTGAATGGGTGTGACAATGTCTCTATTGGTATATGAATGGGTGTGACATTGTCTCTATGAGTATGTGAATGGGTGCAACAGAGTCTGTATGGTGTATGGTGTTATGAATGGGTGTGACAGTGCCTTTATGAGTTTCTTAATAGGTGTAACAGTGACAGTATGGGTTTATGAATTGGTGTCACAGAGTCTTTATGGGTAAATGAGTGGGTGTCACGGTGGCTCTATGGATATGTGAATTAGTGTGCCAGTGTCTGTATAGGTTTCTTAATAGGTGTGACAGTTACTGTAAAGGTTTGTGAAAGGGTGTCACAGAGTCTCTATGGGTATGCGAATGGGGGTCACAGTGTCTCTATTGGTAGGTAAATGTGTGTGACAGTGTCTATATGGTTGTAACAGTGGAAGTGACAGTGTCTGCATGGTTATGTGAGTGGGTATAGTAGTATCTGTATGGGTATGTGTGTAGCTGTGAGAAGAGAAGAGGGTATATATATATCCTGTGAATATATCATTAACAATGTGAAACACTTTAATATGAACTGCCATTGAAACGAAGGAGACTCTTCTCACTATGGAAACCTTTGCTTCTCATTAGTGGGTATAGCAGAAGGTCTGTTTGGTTATTATGTGGACAATGGTGCTTGCATGCAGAGGAACATTATATTAAAAGATATGTCCTGTCACACCCATGATACACTCCCTCATTTATCTCGACATATTCCTGTTTGAAGTAATATGTATAGGGTACTATACCATTATTTTGTTGTGAACCTGTGAATACATCACTTACAATGTGACACACTTTAATATGAACTGCCATTGAAACTTCATGCGACACACTGTGTGCAATTGTAAATCAAACAAACCTAATCTGATTATAGAGAATGTTGGGACTGTCTCCATGCCTATGTTGATGGCACACATAGCTTTGTAAAAGAAGCAGTGAGAAATAATGTATATTGAAAAAGAATTTAGAACATTGTTTTAAATTGTGAATTGCTTTATATTAATCTAAATTAAGTTAACTAACCAAATAAGGAAAGAAAGAAATGTACACTGTATGTGTAAGTATTTTGTTTATTTCAATCTGGCGCGTCTCTTTGTGACATGGTATTTATGTTGGTGCCAGGATACTGTGGTCATGTGACCAAGACAGATGTAGACAGATTTTTCATTTTTGCCACGAAAATAAAGAAATTGAAATTTAGCTCCATTGGTGTAACTGGTTTTCCATCTCTTCACTGGGATCTACCCGTCTGGTGAGGCAATCTCATTAACGCAACAACGGTTGGCAAACAAGAGAAAGGGAGCGCCCGCCGGTCCCAGCAAAAATAAAGTATAGACCTTTCCAGCGGGACTACAGCCTGGGACATTAAGTCAGCTTGTAATCACCGGGTAGGATTGCTTTACAGACAGACTTAAACGCCTTCCACGAAGGAAATGGGAATTACCAATTAATCTGAACTGCTCCATGGGTGACCAGTGTACATGAGGGTAATTGACCCAGTGCAACAGGAGCGAACGCATATAACAAAATGGCAGATGAATTTATGAAAGAACTGGAGGCATCTGCTCTCCTAATTTTCAAATCCAAGACTGCAGGACTGAGCCAGCTCACCGCCGATGTTCAAAATGGAAGTGTGACAGCTACCAAAATTAAACAGAAAGTTAATGTGCTGGAAACGTTCAGAACAAGGGAAGTCAGCTGATGGTGGCCTGCGAAATCACTAGAAAATAACTTGGACTTGGTAGAATACCACACAGCCTGAGAACATTCATTGTCCCAACACTTGCCAACCCAAAACCTGAGTTACTGAAATACTGGACAGAAAATACTAACTCATGCTCCAAAACACTGCTAAGAATATTAATCAGAAATCCATAGAAAGAACAAAGAGAATTAACAGCACAAATTAAAATGATAATGGAAGAGTTGGAGAAAGTACAGGACCAAGAAACAGTAACGAATATGTTCAAATTGGTCAACGAGAGAGTCAAGATACACGAGGAAGAAGTAACCTTGAGAAAACAAAGCAAATTTAAGAGAGACGAATAGTATTATGAGACTGGGAGAATTTTGACCTTTGCTAGGAAATTTGATAAAGCACGACAAGAAGTAGCAAGAGACAGAACCCTTGGAGCGTTTGACAAGGGTAGGTCAGAATCCAGCACAGATTTAAGCTCAGACCTTGGATCAGTGGAAGATATAACCAGTAATACAACAACAAAGCTTTATTTTTCTAAGGAACTTCCGATGATACAAAAAGAACACTAACAGTCCTTCAAATGAAAGCCAAGAGGAAGAGGTGCAAAAATCTAAGTCAGAAACTGTGAGAACTCAGACAAATAAGAAAGGACCACTGTGGAAATAGGGGGACCGAACACAGAAGAAAATATAATGGCTACTGAACTCATGGTAATTAATCTATCTGATAGAAATCTTTCTGACATTAAATGTGAGACATTGAAATTAGGACTTTCATTCTGTCCTGATACAGGAATTGATTATGCACAAGTAAGAATTGATTTGTATAAATTTGCCAGAAACCTAAAATTACTTAAAATACATTGCTTAATATCTGATGACCAGTTCAGGCCCAAAGTATCCAATCCCCCCATACAGCTAGTAATCTAACTATTAGTGATATAAACACATTACAAATGTTGCATAATTTGGAGAATGCAGGGGAGGGGAGGTCAACCCAAAGGGATCCCATTGATCCATTCAAACTCACTTATTTGGAAGAATTCACCAACAGATTTGGCATTGATATTGGGAGGACTTGCAACACAAATTTCAGATTATCATCTAACTATATACCACAGCTGCCAACATTGATGTCTTCATCGACTTTGTGGCAAATTACATTCTAACACTGAGCAAAAAAACATAGAAGAAACATAATATAGGCAAGGCAGATTAGGATTAGGAACCTCTGGTTGCCCTTCAAAAAGACCAGACTATTGTTGTTAAACCCTCAGGCAAAGGGGGGAACATAGTCATTATGAATAGGGTAGACTATGTTAAGGAAGGACTCAGACAGCTCAGAAACACAACATGCTACACCAAAGTAGACAGGGAAAATCTCATGAAAATTCAAACAAGATACACAGAGAGATTACTAAACTGGCATGAGGACCAACTCTTAAGTTGGGATGAGTTACAATACTTGATAAAGGCACACCCACCATTCCAACACTATATTTGTTACCAAAGGTACGCAGGGATTGCAACAACCCACCAGGTTGCCCCAATGTTTCTTCCAAAAATAGTTTGTTCGAAAATGCATCTATCTTCAGTGACCACTTCCTCTCACCTTTTATATAGAATCTTAACTCTCAAGTTAGGGACACAAAAGACTTCTTTAAAAAAACACAAAATGTATGTTGGAAAAATGACTGCTGGTTAGTATGTCTGGATGTGGAGAGTCTCAATACTAGCAACAGACATGATGATGGTATAAATGCATGCAAATATTTTCTGAAGAACAGGAATGTCACTGTCCTACATCATATACAGATGTTATTAGAAATGATCAACATATGTTTGAAGGAGAACATTTTTCTGTTTGAGAACACCCCCTACAAACAAATACAAGGTACTGCAATGGCCAACTGCTTCGCCCCAAGCTACGCCAATTTGACAGTGGGCTGGCGGGAGGAGCAGGAGCTCTAGGGCTTTGAATTGAGTGAATGGACCAATGATGCCAGTGAGTGGTGCATTACATAGACAATATTTTTTTTATCTAGGAAGAAAATTAAATTGACATAAAATTCTTCTTTGGCAAACTGAATGAGAACAATGTAAATCTCAGGTTTACCATAAAATATAGCAGAAAAACCATTGATTTGCTAGACATTAGATTGACTATAAACGAGTGAAACTTACACACTGAATTATTCAGAAAAGACACGGCCGGCAACTCTATTTTAGATGCTGACAGTTTTCGCTGGAGCATTCCATAAAGTGAATTTCAAAGGCCAAACAGGAATTGCAGCTCAGAGCTAAGCTACATAAAAACAAAAGAAGAAATGAATGAACGGTTGGTAGTGAGAAAATATCCTCAGAATGCCATTAAGAAAGCTAGTGAAAAACCAGACTCCAAAACTAGAGAAGATACACTGCACCAGAGGCTAGAACAGAATATGGAATCTAACAGTTAAAATAAAAAGATGGGCAATATTGGCACAAGACAACGTATTGATGGCCAGATTTGGAGATGCTCCTAACATTTCCAGCCAGCGTAACCTTTCTTTAAAAGACATGCCAGTGCACAGCTGTGTAACGCCCAGAAATTTGAATTGGCTTCACCAAAGCAAAGGCTTCAAATGGCGCTGACATTGGAATGATGCAGACATAGCCCCAATGTCCTAGAGGTTATACTAGAAAAAGTAAGAAAGAATTGGAACATCTCCAAACTCATGACATGGAAGTCTGACTTTGTAGTGCACAATATCACTTGCCTGTGTGACAAGTGGTATATAGGCTCTACCACATTTCCAGTACGAAAAAGGATACTAGAACATTGCAAGCAATTTCTTACACACACATGAGCTACAGCACAGCACAGCAAGACATTTTCGAGATCACCATGATGGGGACTGGACGAAAGCAACGCTTTTTGGCATTGGCTCCGCACCTAGACATGAAAAGTGGGTAATAGGATTTCTGCGTTACACGGATTAGAATCTAGATTTATTATGCAAGCTGGTTGTCTGATACCCCATTGAATGATAATGATGAAGAACTACACACACATCTGTAGATAGGAAACAGTAATTCCCTAAGCTTGCACAGTTCCCTGAGAGCTCTTTAACCCCTTCCACACTCATGACGAGCTGGGCTCGTCATGGTGTAGCCTCCTCGTACACTCATGACGAGCCCAGCTCGTCATGAAACAATGTAAAACAACAATTTCCAGCACAGATGGGGAAAACGCATAGCAGCCATGGAGTTAAATTACCATAATTAGTGTAATCTCTTTTCTTGTTGGTTTTCTTTTTTTTCCCCTGTCATGTTTGTGGGGATACCATATGTGCTGTCTGCTCCTGAAATAATAATAGTATATTATTTTTCAGAATAAAGGGAGACTCACCTAATTGCAGCAAGGGAGAATGGCACCAGGAAGGTAATCTGGACGAAGGAGGCTCTCCGCACTATGGAAACCTTTGCTTCTCATTAGCGGGTATAGCGCAAGGACTGTTTGGTAATTATGTGGACAATGGTGGCGCTATTTAAGCTTATGTGCACTGGAACATTATAATAAAAGATATGCCCTGACACACCCATGATACACTCCCTCATTTATATCACTATATTCATGTTTGAAGTAATATATATTGGGTACTATACCATAATTTTGTTGTGATCCTGTGAATATATCACTAACAATGTTACACACTTTAATATGAACTGCCTTTGAAACATCATGCGACACACTGTGTGCAATTGTATGTCATACAAAGCCTAAATTGATTATCTGCATGAAATAGTTGTAGAGACACGTTCGGGACTGTCTCCATGCCTATGTTGATGGCACACAAAGCTTTGTAAAAAAAGAAGCAGGTAGAATTAATGTATATTGAAACAGAATTTCTAACATTGTTTAAAATTACAAATTGCTTTAAAAATTATTTATATCAAACAAAATGAAGTTAATTAACCAAATATGGAAAGAAAGAAATGTACAATGTATATGGAAGTATTTTGTTCATTTCAATCCGGTGCATCCTGTGTGATGTGGTATTTATGTTCGTGCCGGGATACTGTGGTCATGTGACCAAAACCAATGTAGGTCGAAATGCGTCTTTTTCTCATTTGTGCCAGGAAAATAAAGACATTGAAACTTTGCTTCTTTGGTGTGGTGGGTTGTCCATCTCTTTGCTGGGAAGGATTGAAGTGCATATATATATTTTGTCAGCTGCACTACATTCGTGGATTTCCCCGCAAAGTTATATAGGGGGCCTGGATGAGACCGACGAGCAATCCTTAAATTTTACAAACGATTAAAAAAAAATTGGGGAGGCATTTTAATGGCCATAATACATCCTCACCCTTCTTTGTAAGCATACAAACAAGTCAGGAAACTTCTCACCTGACCCATTCATTTAATATTCCCTTCTCTTTTGAGCCCCGGCAACCATACCCTGGTTAACAAAATGACGGCCACAATTTTTCTGTGAAGGTGCGGCCAACTAATCAGGAGGTCGCTAGTGCATGTGAATCCGCTGAATACCCGTGTGTGAATCCGCGAGTAATCTGCATCCCTATATATACAAATTTGATTTAAGCTTAATATCTCTGAAACTAATGAACAAATTTACACTAAATCATGAAAAAGCACATTCTGAATACTACAATCTAGCTTTCTGACACATTTGGTGTGATTCTGCCAAACGGTTCGAGCTGTAGTCTTCTCTAAAGGTCCTATGGGAATTAACATGGGAAAACGTGTTTCGGGACCCCTCTATTTTTCTCGCCCCCGCTTGACGAACCACCCTGAAACTTTCCAAACAGCATCTGAAGTACAATGGCAAATTTGTTTGGAAAGTTCATGAAGTTTCATCAACCAGCGCCAAAGATATAGGCAACTGAAAATCACCTTTTTGATAGAAACTCTGTTCTAACCATAACTACCTATTGGCAACTGCCAGTAGGTTATATATATATGTGTGTGTGTGTATGTGTGTGTGTTGTTGCTTGTAGACAAATATTTCTCCACACTGCCTTTCTGACACCCAATATCAAGCAAAGAAAAGAGCAGCACAAGCAAGTCAGGTACCTCGGACCCCTTTTATTTAATCTTTTTATCCTCTATAGTGCTTATAGTGTACGCTTGGTGACGCCTTTCAGCCGGAGTCTTCAACTGACCATAGAGTTTGTACTGTGAAGAGTGTTCTTAAAGGGAAATATCCCTCCCTCACCACCAATAACTTAATAAAGAGCTAAGCTGCAAAACAGCACTGAAAACTTGGTCACAATTTTCAATTTGGTGTCAAACACTTGATTATATCAATTCAATAGTTTCTAATAGTGAAGTAAAAGAATGACCCTAAAAGAACGCATATACTAATCATAAGAGTTTTAACCTAAGTCATGAAGCAACTTACCACAATATATTTAAAGAGAACAAGAGAGACAGCGACAATGATGAAAACACTGTAAACGTAAGATGAATATTTCCCCAATCTTATCATCATTAAAATATCAAATTTGAAAAATTACATGGAAAGGAATGGAGCCAATAAGGCATGATATTATACATATATGGCTACAAGAAAATGTGAATCTATGAGTGCAAGGTACTTAGGATAGAATAAATACTGAACACTATGATTATAAGCAATCTACATATCTTTCCAGAATACTAGTACCATAATTCTGATCGAACACTGATTTTGTTGCCCTACTTGTTCAGTGCATCATAGTGTCCACGGATCCAATGGAAAAATGATCTTCTGACTTTTTAGCATATAGCGTCATTTTAACTAGTTAAGTAATTCTATTGTACGCTGATTTTCAAACATAGAATGTCCTCAATGTATTCATGCTATCATTGTTACTTATCCATGCTGCAAAAGTACTGTAGTTCATGTTAATGGGCTCCAAATTTGCAGCCTCATCAATATGATGTCATCAACAGGCAAATTTCGTCAACAGTAGTACATAGGTGCAGATTAGGTAGGAGATCGAATGTGGGCAGAAACTTGCATATATCAAGTGACCCGTACATGCAATAAGATAGAATACCATCACATACTACAGATCTTCCGTTGTTATAATGCACAAATGCAAAAATTAAACTCAGGAAGACCAAATCAGATTCAAGGTGTCCTGTGCAAACTGTCTGTTATATTGCCAGAATGTCATGTGCAAATCACAATTAAAGTCCCTAGGAACTAAAGTGTCTAATGTGCAGCAGATTCAAAAGTTTTGAATATATAATTTTATTGCCACAGTATTCTGTGCAAATCACTTTCAAAATGGCTAAAAACGAAAGTGCCTATGCGCTACCGTTCCGTTTTTTTTACTGTTTCCTTGATTATACTGCATGCACGCTTGGCACACAGTGTGACACAGATTAACTCTTTCTTTCCCAAGTACATTTAACCCCTCACTGCCAGGACTCCCCCGTGCTAAGCCTTTTTTGGGCTATTTGGGGTAGTTTGTGCTTAGGCCCCTGTAACTTTTTGACCACATAAGGTAACCACGCCAAATTTGTGTCCTTTTCCTCCAACATTATGGGGATTTTTTTAAGGTACCCAGGGTTTGTGGATTCCCTTGGAGGGGACCCAAAAATCAGCCAAAATACAGCTAATTTTTGTTTTTGGAGTAATTTGGGAAAAAAGTGCTGCAGATGAAAGCGTCTGTTTTTTTTCCTGCAAATGGTGTCAACAAAGGGTTTGTGGTGCTGAAATCACCATCTTCCCAGCTTTCAGGGATTAACAGGCTTTTGTCAGAAAACATTTTTTACACAGCCTATTTTTGCTATTTTTTGTACTTTCAACCTCCTTCCAGTTAATGGTAAAAATGGGTATAAAAGCAATAATGTATCCTGGGAAGTTATACATTTCTGAAAAGTAGATACAATTCTGAATTTAGCAAAGGGTAATTTGTGTAGATCCTTCAAGGTTTTCTAATAGAAACCTACAGTTGAAAATGAGAAAATGGGAAAAATAAAAAATTAGTTGGAAAAGAAAAGCCATTTGTGCCAGTGTTTTCATCTGCAACTTCCTCTAAATGTGACTGATTTTTGAAAGTAATATACTGTTACATCCGCTTCACTCTTTTGTTTGTGGGGATATATAGGACTTGTATGTTCACCAAGAACCTGAGGAACCCAGAACCCATACCTGAACAGCATCTTGCAATGGTTTTTTATTGTGTATCGGGTATATAGCAAGTCATTTGGGAAAATATAAATAGTGAAAAATCGGTATGAAAGACACCTATGCATTTCTGAAATGGGAACAAAATATAGACTTTAGAAACAGTAGCTATTTGTACATCTCCGAAATTGTGGGTACCCATACTAGCATGTGAATTATAGAAGATTTTTCAAAATGACTTATTTTTTACTCATTGTCTAACATTTGGAAGGTAGAGATGCATCGAAAGTCAAGAGGTAAAAACAGTTGCTCTACAATTCTGTGTTCCCCTAGGTCTCCCGATAGAAATGGAACTGCACTTCTGTGGGTAGTTCTAGTGCTCGCGAAAGGAAACGGCCCAAAACACAATGCGGACATACCACATATATAAAGTGAAAACTGTCATTTTTTTTGCAAAGTGCCTAGCTGTAGATTTTGAACCCTAGCTCTGCCGGCACCTAGGGAAAACTGGCAAACCTATACATTTTTCAAAGCTAGTCACCCAGGGAAATCCAGGATGGGTTGACTTGTCTGGCTCTTTCTTCACGTACTGTTACCCAGAATCCCTTGCAAACCTCAAACTTTGTAAAAAAACAAACACATTTTCCTCACATTTCTGTGATGGAAAGTTCTGGAATTCACATGGATCCATAAAATTCCACCCACCTCGCATTCCCCAAAGTCTTCGAATAAAAATGGTACCTCACTTTTGTGGGTAGGCCTAGTGCACGTGACAGGAAATTTCCCAAAACGCAACGCGGACACACCACATTTTTACAGTGAAAACTGACCCCTTTTTTGCAAAGTGCCTAGCTGTAGATTTTGAACCCTAGCTCTGCCGGCACCTAGGGAAACCTTGCAAACCTGTACATATTTAAAAATTATACAACCAGGGGAATCAAGGATAAGGTGACTCACCAGGTTCTGTTACCCATAATCTCTTGCAAACCTCAAAATTTGTTACAAAAAGTAAATAAAAGAAACACCTTTTCTTCACATTTCTGTGATGGAAGGTTCGGGAATCTGCGTGGATCCACAAATTGATATCTACCCTGCGTTTCCCAAAGTCTTCCGATAAAAATGATACCTCACTTTTGTGGATAGGCCTAGTGGCCGTGACAGGAAATGGCTCAAAACGCAACATGGACACACCACATATTTACAATGAAAACGGACCCTTTTTTTTGCAAAGTGCCTAGCTGTAGATTTTGAACCATAGCTTTGCCAGCACCAGGGAAGCCGAGCAAACCTATACATTTTTTAAAACAAGACACCCAGGGGAATCCAGGATGGGGTGACTTGTCTGGCTCTCACGAGGTTCTGTTACCCAGAATCCATTGCAAACCTCAAACTTTGTCAAAAAACTCATTTTCCTCAAACCTCTGTGATGGAAAGTTCTGGAATCTGCGTGGATCCACAAAATTTCACCCACCTTGTATTCCCCAACGTCTTCTGATAAAAATGGAACCTCACTTGTGTGGGTAGGCCGAGTGCCCGTGACAGAAAATGGACCAAAACGCAACATGGATACACCACATTTTTACAGTGAAACTGACCCTTTTTTGCTTGTCTGGCTCTCACCAGGGTCTGTTACCCAGAATCCCTTGCAAACCTTAAACTTTGTCAAAAAAACCCTTTTCCTCACATTTCTGAGAAGAAAAGTTCTGGAATCTGCATTGGTCCACAAACTTCCACCCCCCCAGCATTCTACAAAGTCTTCTGGTAAAGATGGTACCTCATTCGTGTGGGTGGGTTAAGTACCCGTGACAGGCAAGGGCCCAAAATGTATTGTGAAGACATCAAAATTACCTATCACAAATCGACCTGGTTTTGCAAGGGGGGGCACCTGGGTTTTTGGCCCCGGGCTCAGCGGCCATCTAGAGAAATATACCAAACCTACAGATTTCTGAAAACTAGACACCCTAGGGAGTCCAGTGAGGTATGGCTTGCATGAATACCCCAATGATTCCCTACCCAGAATCCCCTGCAAACCTCAAATTGAGCTGGAAAAAAACAAATGTCCCTCACTTTTCTGTGTGGGAAAGTTGTGGGATCACTGGGCTGACACAAATTTCTTACCACCTCGCATTCCCTAAGGTCTCCTGATAAAAATGGTACCTCACTTGTGTGGGTAGGCATAGTGGCTGCAACGGGAAATGGCCCAAATTGTACTGTGGTAAATTCAAAATTACCTATCCTAAAACTACCTGATTTTGCAGGGGGGGTACCTGTTTTTTTGGCCCCGGGCTCGCGACCGTCTAGGGAAATGTACCAAACTCACACATTTCTGAAAAATAGACACCAGGGGAATCAAGTGAGGTGTGTCTTGCATGTACCCACAAAAGGTTTCCACCCAGAATTCCCAGCAAATCTCACATTTTGCTGAGAAAATCAAATCTCAGTCAAATGTCTGTGTGAAAAAGTTGTGGGATCATCATGCTGACACAAATTTCCTAGCACCTAGCGTTCCCCCCGGTCTCCCGATAAAAATGGTACCTCACTTGTGAGGGTGGGCCAAGTACTTGCAAAACGCAAGGGCCCAAAACGTATTGTGCAGACATCAAAATTACCTATCACAAAATGATCTCATTTTGTAAGAAGGTTCACATGAGTTTTTGGTCCCGGCTTGGCGGCCATCTAGGGAAACCTACCAAACCCACACATTTCCAAAACCTAGACACCCTGGGGAGTACAGTGAGTTATGGCTTGCATGGATCACCCAATGTTTCCCTACCCAGAATCCCCTGCAAACCTAATATTTAGCTGAGAAAATCACCGTTTCCATCTGCCTCCTGGGGCGTAAGGACTGGGGCATTTTTATTGGGGGGCTGGGGCAGTGGCGTGGCCATTCTGGGCAGCCCTCACCCTGAAATTTGGAGAAAAAATCCCTGGTGTCTAGAGGGCAAAAAGACTGTCGCATTTTTGGGGGGGTTGGAGGCATTGACATGCCGATTCTGGGCAGCCCCCACCCCTATGTGTATAAAAAAAATCTGTGGTGCTTAGTGGGCTTTCTGCCCCGGGGGATCAGGGGCTTTTGCCCTCATTTGCCTCCTGGGGGGCAGAAAGTCTTTTGTTTCTTTGGGGAAGATTGGGTGGGGGCATTTGCATGCCCATTCTGGGCAGCCCCCACCCCTGGCCTATAAAAAAACAACTGGCGTCTAGGGTGCTTTGACCCCCCAGGGGCAGATTAGGGGCTACTGCCCCGTCTGCTTCCGAGGGGGGCTGAAAGAGTGCAGCATTTTTTGGGGGGTGGGGGCATTGCCATGCTCCTTCTGGGCAGCCCCCACCCCTTTGTATATAAAAGAAATTCGTTTGCGCTTAGTGGCCTTTCTGCCCCACTAGGGGTCAGATCAGTGGCTATTGCACGCATCTGCCTCGGGGGGGGGGCAGAACATTTTTTGTTTTCTTTGGTGGGTAGGGTGGGGGCATGTGCATGCCCATTCTGGACAGCCCCCACCCCTTGCTTAATAAAAAAAATAAAGTCTGTACCGAAATTATATGAGGGCAAAGATAGTCCCAGGTACACAGAAACAATGAAACTGAAACTGAGTTTCATATTCATTTTCATTGCAATGATGTCAGCCCACCATGGGCACGAACAGCATTACAATGAAAATGCAAATCGGCCTCACGAGGTTGGAGAACCTCTTCCCCAACCTCCCGAGGCCAATAAAGAAAAGGAAATCCATCTGTTGTCTGCAGCAGAGGTATTTAGGGCCCCTGAGCCCAGGAGCACTGATGCTCCTGAACCATTTCGTCATGTGCACCGTAAGGGTTAAAGTGTTTAGGGAAAACTGCATGTTGTATTGCCACAAGGTCCTGTGAAAATTGCACTTCAAGTGTGTAACGATTAAAGTGCCTATCGTTCGCAATGCCAGATACGTGTGTGAAACGTGGATTAGCGAGGATATGGTAGTGGAGCCCAACTTAGCCCTACCCTCTGGATTGGATACCCTATCTGTACTATTAACAGAGAGTCCAGAGGTGGAGGCATTGCAGTTATTTTTAGATCTTGCTATTCTTGCACGTTTATTAAAGAACCTATTGTAGGCTGTGAATGCGCTCGTTTTAGTATTTCTGTGAGTCCTCATTTTTCTCTCTCTGGGCTCTTGGTATATCGGCCCCCTGGTCCATCGGCCCAGCTTAAAAGTGCCCTTCTGGAGAAACAGTCAGCTCTCTTGCCCCAGGCCTGGCTAACTTCAGTATTTTTGGGGATCTTAATCTACACTTCGATTAGATTCATGAACGTGATATCTGCAGTTTTATTGCAGACTTCGCTGCCTTTCAGCTGAACCAATTAGTATCTGGTTCGAATCATATTGCACGGCATCTTTTAGACCCCATATTTTCAAATATTCAATCTTTTAAGGTGAATGTGCCTATTCCCATGGGATGGACTGATCATGCTTTGGTTGCTATGTCTGTCCGGCTTTTAGAGCCTTGTAACACTGATATTATAAAACCTGTCTTTAGACGCCCTTGGCGTAAGCTGAAGCTTGAGGAGTTTCACAACTTCCTCGCCAGCAAGCCCTTGAGACCTTTATCTGATCTTGAATCTGACTATGCCTCATTTTGCGATTGGATAAAATATGGTCTTGATTTTCTGATTCCTGCTAAATGGGTCAAGGGGCGTGTCTCTATTACTAGTCCTTGGTATAATGATTACCTGACTGCGCTAAGGAAAACTTGTAACAAAAGCCGAACAGGAGTGGAGAAGGGAATATGTTTCTAAGAAAAAACTATGTTACCTTGCTACGGTTAAACTGTATCATAAAGCCATTTGTAGAGCCCGAGCAGCGTATTATGCTGGTGAAATTAGGCTGAGTCCTAACCCTGTAAAATGTATCTTTAAGACTCTTAAAGACCTTAGGTCTAAGTCTGTTATGGTGCCCGTTATATTATCGGCACAGCAGTGTGATGACTTAGCCACCTTTTTTGTTGAAAAAGTGCGTGCTATTTATCATTCCTTTCTTCCAGATGATGATGATGATTGGAGCCTTATATAGCGCAACTTAGCCCATAGGCGTCAAGGCGCTGAAGATGGAAAAAGTCAGTGTGGAGGAGCGGAGGTGTGCCGACTAGCAATAGAATTCACTGAAGAGCCAAGTCTTCAGGGCCTTCCGGAAAAGAGAATAGGATGATTGAGCCTTGAGCTCCACAGGAAGGGAGTTCCAAATCCTTGGAACGAGGGAGGAGAAGGCCCTACCGCCCCACCTTGCTTTAGTACTTCTTGGAATGGCAAGGAGAATTTTACTCGCAGAGCGAAGAGCCCTGCCGGGGATATGACGGGACACCAGAGAACAGATACCTTCTGCCCCAAGTCCATGCAGTGTTTTATCTGGGTTTGTGGGGAGCACTCCGATTATACTCTGAATTTTGTGAATGTTCCAATGGTGCTGCGATTATTCAGGATGGTCACTCCTGGATATGAACTATGGTTATGGTGGGTGTTGGTGCCCGCCTAATCGCGCACTGTTCACCTGGTGCTCCGCACCTTGTATATTTACGTGTTTATCACCACACACTAGACTTTCTGTTTTCCTTATTCACTCATTTATTTTTGAGTTTTCAAAAAAAAGATTACGCATTTTCCTGTTATTTTCAATATACATAACAATATGCACTTATATTTTCAGTTTTACACATAACATAAGTTCTTTTGTACATTAAATTCTTTAACATAACATATGTTTTTCATTCATTTACTGATGAGCCCAATGCATTTCGGCACCTGTGTGGCGCCTTCATCAGGGGAGACTCTGCAGAATAAAAATAAAAATACTTTGTGTGAGTGTCTTATGTTTGATAGAACATGGGGGTCATTGTTGTGTTTTATATGCTTCATACCTGAAAACAACAACTAATCTGTGTTGTTATGTCTGTACAAATGTTCACCTCAATGCCTGATATTCTGTGTAAATAAAATAAAATGAAAAGCCCGTTTTTAGCTATCTGTTGGTTGAATGTTAATTCAATGTGCCTCTATTAACCCGTGAACATACCTTATTCTTTTCCTCAGTAGGCTCTGTAACAACAAATGTAAAACCTCCTTAGAGACCCACTTATACGTGAGGAAGTACAAAACTACATTACTTAAAGCACTTAGCGCCCTACCTTATCTTCATTATAAATCTGCGTCTGAAAAAGTGTAAAGAAATGCCTCAAAGTTACTACCGAGTCCAAAAGGACTGCCTTCTTACTGATCTTCCTTAGAGAACCATTTATACATGAGGAAATACAAAACTACATTACTTAAAGCACTTAGCGCCCTACCTTATCTTCATTATTAATCCGCGTCTGAAAAAGTATAAAGAAATACCTCGAGGTTACTACCGAGTCCAAAAAGACTGCCCTCTTACTGATCTTCAATAGAATGCTGCCCATACCTGTCAAGTTAATCGGATCTGTTCCGTCAGGAAGAAACCGCAGCCCTGTGTTCGCTGTTGTATTACCTCCGCTCTTGTTCCAGACGTTACTTTAACTCCGCGAACTCCGCGCGGTTGCTGCGTTCTAAACACAAACAACGGACTCCTTCTTTGAACATCGCTCCATAGAGTGATCACCCTGAGCGCCATATTGGTACGGTGGATTTAGTTCCAAATGCAGCTTTGTTAACTAGACATCAATAGTAGTTCGTGCCTCTCCACTTGGTTCTGTGTGTTATTTTAAACAGAACACCTTGTAAATACTCATTATGCTATCGCGAACAAAATAAATTCCAGACATAATGTTGGTTTCCTTCTTGATGCGTGGCTAACTATCGGATATTATAATCTCCGCATAACGTTTCCCTATTTGATGGAAATGCTAAATGAAAAAAACCGCATCCAAATGTGTACCCATATTTTAGTTCGTCCTCCTCTGTTTGTTTGTTGTAAGGCGTAGTATGTATTTTATGTTGAATGGAGTTATTGTATCATCATGCGAATTGGTGAGTTGTTAATCGTTATGTCAATTCATATACATCATAACTAACATATCATAGATCACCACTGATTTAGATCAAAACAACATAACTGTAGTACAATATTCAGTGCTCGTTTGGAATGTCAATTCATATACATCATAACTAACATATCATAGATCACCACTGATTTAGATCAAAACAACATAACTGTAGTACAATATTCAGTGTTCGTTTGGAATGTGTCTAAACATGATATTGCTTGTTTCCTCTGTTATCAAAGAAAAATCATGTATACACTATCTCATGCTCATTGGTTCTCTTTGATCATTATGTCCACTCAAAGTTTATCATTGTCAATCATAACATTTTAAAACACAGATATATTCCATGGTAATTACATTGAAAATATAGTTAAACAATACTCAGTATATATGCTGTTCTGACCGATCATATTGTCTTAATTTTAATGTGTAATGTTATGAATAGTTCTGATCTACATGTATCTTATCTCTCTCTTCTGACTGATATGTGAACTCAATCTGACCTACAGATAGCATGCCAAATCGTATTTATCATTGAGGCCTGTTGGTACTAAGGTCTTTAAGTGCTTGATCCAAAACAATTCTCGCTGCATTAACCTCTGATGATTGTCTATGCCTTCTTTGATTTGTACCTGCTCTATAATTAAGAATCTTAATTGTGAGATGGTATGTTTTTCCTCCTTCCAGTGTAGCACCAATGGTGAAGTTAAATTTTCATTGCGAATACGGCTTTTATGTTCCGTTATACGCGTTTTTACTTTACGTTCCGTTTTACCAATATACATTTTGCCACATGGGCATTTAATTGCATACACTACATTTTGCATATTACAGTCACTGGTATGTTTTAAATGTATTGGTCTGCCTGTTGTTGGATGGGTACATGTATTTCCTGTTATCACATTATTGCAATTTGTGCAATTGTAACATCTGGTTGTTCCTTTATATACTGTTGGCAGTTTTGGTGGTTGTCTTTGTTTCAATCTCTCCCTTAAATTGAATCCTCTCGTGTATGTGTGTAAAGGAGGTTCTTTAAATATTCTGTTAAAGTCCGGTTCCATAGATAGTAGTTCCCATCTCTTGTTGACTATGTGTTTAATTTTAGAGGATAGGGTTGTGTATTTAGTTACAAATACCATTCTTTCTTGTTTTGCTTTCCTTCTGGGCTTCAACAGCTCCAATCTGTTCATTTGTGGAACCTTGTCCAATTGCTCTTGTAGTGTCTCAGCTGGATATCCTCTTTCTTTGTACTTGTGTGCTTGATTGACAAGTGTGCTTTGACATGTTTGTGCATCCGAACATATTCGTTTAATCCGTATGAATTGTGACATCGGCAGATTCCTGATAAGGCTTTTAGGGTGAAAGCTCATGTAGTTGAGAGCACTATTCCGGTCGGTGGGTTTAGTGTATAATGCTGTTTCAAAACCACTCTCTGTTTTGGTAATTCTGACGTCTAGAAAATCAATGACATCCTTACTTATCTTGTGCGTGAATTGGATTCTGGCATCAACTCTGTTCAAAGTACTTATTAGCTGTTCAAGTGTTTCTTGAGTGTCGTCCCAAATTAAAAAAATATCGTTGATAAATCGACAGTACATTTTCACATGTGACCATTCTCTCAAAGACATCAAATGTTCTGCCTCAAACTGGGCCATGAATGTATTTGCGTAGGCAGGGGCCCCTGCAAAGCCCATGGAAGTTCCATTTAATTGTGCATAAAACTTTTCCTTCCATTTGAAATAACTGTTGTAAAGACAAAATTTCAGTAGTTGTAATAAAAAGATTTTGTTGGTGGATAAGTCTTCCATTTTGAGCAATGCCCATTCAGTTGATTCCAATCCTGCTTGATGCGGTATAGAGGTATAAAGTGCCACCACATCTATGGTGCACATGATCCAGTGATCTTGAAACCCTTCTTCTGTCCACATTAATTTATTTAAAAAGTCTGTTGTATCCCTTATGTAAGATCCCCATTGCTGAACAAATTTCTGTAGAAAATGATCAATATATTGGCCGAGGGGGTCAAAAATTGACCCACACCCTGAAACAATGGGTCTGAATGGTGGGTTAGTTGGATGTTTATGGATATTTGGGATCATGTAGAGTGACGGTCGTCTGGGATTATTTTCTGTTAGGTATGCTGACGTTTGGTCATCTATCCATTCGTTTGTTATAGCTGTTTGCAAAATGGTGTTTAACATCTGTTGGAGCATTGTCGTAGGATCCGATGATAACTCTAGATAAGTATTCCTATCTGCCACATGTTCATTGACTTTATATTCGTAAAATTCCGTGTCCATTATTACCAGGGCTCCGCCCTTGTCAGCTGGTTGTATTGTCAATGCTTCGTTATTTGCCAAGTTGCTTATGATGTTTTGCTCTGTTTTAGTCAAGTTGTTGTGACAGGGTTTTTTGTAGTTCAGTTCTTGCAAATCTTTTCTGACCATTATTTCAAATGTATCCAACATTTTATGTGACACTGGCGCTTGGAACACACTCTTTGGTTTGAATTGTCTCGTTGTGTTATTTTTGGTTTTGTCTGTTGGTTCAGCCACATTTTCGAAATAATGTCTGAGTTTCAATGTTCTCATGAACTTAAAAAATGCTCCTTCTGTCTCCATTTCGTTGGTCATCGTTGTTGGTACAAATGTAAGTCCTTTGTTTAAAGTTGTTGTTTGTTGTTTTGTTAATGTCACAGAGGAAATATTAATGATTAGACTACTGTTCGTCCGCTCCTCAACGCTTTTCCGGCCACTTCTTCGCCTTGTTTTCCGCTTGCAACTGGTGTATCTGTTTGTGACGTGGGGGGTTGTCCTTGATTTTGTTCCTGTGACAAAAAAGCCACACTCCTACTCGTGGTTGCTTGGTTGTTGTCCTCATTAGATAATATTACTCCTTCTTGTGTTGCTCTGACCGGTCCTCTGCGAATAGATGTTTCCTTGTCCGTTACCAAGCTTTCTTCAGATGAGTGTGCTGTTGTTGGTGTCTTCTTAGGGACAAATTGACGTCGAGCATAGATATCGGCCCATGTATAAACTTCATTTAGTTTATAATCTATTGTATCGCGTTTGTATTTGCGCAATTTCCCTTCCTGTAACTCCTTTTCATATTTTTCCAGTTTTAGATTAATTCCTTCCAAACTGATTTTCCAGGTATCCACCTCCATCCTTGTTTCCAGTTCTGTTTTAAGGGTGTAAATTTCGTCCTCCAGTTCACGTATTGTTTTGGCTAGTTCCTCTATGATAAGTAATATAAGATCCAAGGAGCACTTGTTTAGTATACTATACCACTTCTCCATGAATGTTGAGTTTAAGTTAAAGCGGAATAGCATTGGTTTTATTGATAAACGTAAGCCTCTTGGAATTCGCCTTGCTCTATGGTATTGTATGAGCGTTGAAGCGTGCATCCTCTGATTTAGTTGGCGGCGGGTTAAATATTCGAGTTGCTTAAGTTGTTGACTTATTGAACCCCCATGAGCATCCATGTTTCTTACTTCCTTGATTAGTGAATACATTTGATCTGCCTGTTCATTTGTGTAAGCCAGTATGTTGGCCCTATTGTCCGTCATTCCTGTTATAGTATCAAACTGCATCTTTAATTGATTGGGTGCCTCCTCACTGAGTTGACTGGGTTTTGAATTGTTTTATCTGGGTTTGTGGGGAGCACTCCGATTATACTCTGAATTTTGTGAATGTTCCAATGGTGCTGCGATTATTCAGGATGGTCACTCCTGGATATGAACTATGGTTATGGTGGGTGTTGGTGCCCGCCTAATCGCGCACTGTTCACCTGGTGCTCCGCACCTTGTATATTTACGTGTTTATCACCACACACTAGACTTTCTGTTTTCCTTATTCACTCATTTATTTTTGAGTTTTAAAAAAAATGTTAACACATTTTTCTGTTATTTTCAATATACATAACAATATGCACTTATATTTTCAGTTTTACACATAACATAAGTTCTTTTGTACATTAAATTCTTTAACATAACATATGTTTTTCATTCATTTACTGATGAGCCCAATGCATTTCGGCACCTGTGTGGCGCCTTCATCAGGGGTAACTCTGCAGAATAAAAATAAAAATACTAATACCAATACCAACGAAATGGAGACAGAAGGAGCATTTTTTAAGTTCATGAGAACATTGAAACTCAGACATTATTTCGAAAATGTGGCTGAACCAACAGACAAAACCAAAGATAACACAACGAGACAATTCAAACCGAAGAGTGTGTTCCAAGCGCCAGTGTCACATAAAATGTTGGATACATTTGAAATAATGGTCAGAAAAGATTTGCAAGAATTGAACTACAAAAAACCCTGTCACAACAGCTTGACTAAAACAGAGCAAAACATCATAAGCAACTTGGCAAATAACGAAGCATTGACAATACAACCAGCTGACAAGGGCGGAGCCCTGGTAATAATGGACACGGAATTTTATGAATATAAAGTCAATGAACATGTGGCAGATAGGAATACTTATCTAGAGTTATCATCGGATCCTACGACAATGCTCCAACAGATGTTAAACACCATTTTGCAAACAGCTATAACAAACGAATGGATAGATGACCAAACGTCAGCATACCTAACAGAAAAGAATCCCAGACGACCGTCACTCTACATGATCCCAAAGATCCATAAACATCCAACTAACCCACCATTCAGACGCATTGTTTCGGGGTGTGGGTCAATTTTTGACTCCCTCTGCCAATATATTGATCATTTTCTACAGAAATTTGTTCAGCAATGGGGATCTTACATAAGGGATACAACAGACTTTTTAAATAAATTAATGTGGACAGAAGAAGGGTTTCAAGATCACTGGATCATGTGCACCATAGATGTGGTGGAACTTTATACCTCTATACCGCATCAAGCAGGATTGAATCAACTGAATGGGCATTGCTCAAAATAAAAGACTTATCCACCAACAAAATCTTTTTATTACAACTACTGAAATTTTGTCTTTACAACAGTTATTTCAAATGGAAGGAAAAGTTTTATGTACAATTAAATGGAACTTCCATGGGCTTTGCAGGGGCCCCTGCCTACGCAAATACATTCATGGCCCAGTTTGAGGCAGAACATTTGATGTCTTTGAGAGAATGGTCACATGTGAAAATGTACTGTCGATTTATCGACGATATTTTTTTAATTTGGGACGACACTCAAGAAACACTTGAACAGCTAATAAGTACTTTGAACAGAGTTGATGCCAGAATCCAATTCACGCACAAGATAAGTAAGGATGTCATTGATTTTCTAGACGTCAGAATTACCAAAACAGAAAGTGGTTTTGAAACAGCATTATACACTAAACCCACCGACCGGAATAGTGCTCTCAACTACATGAGCTTTCACCCTAAAAGCCTTATCAGGAATCTGCCGATGTCACAATTCATACGGATTAAACGAATATGTTCGGATGCACAAACATGTCAAAGCACACTTGTCAATCAAGCACACAAGTACAAAGAAAGAGGATATCCAGCTGAGGCACTACAAGAGCAATTGGACAAGGTTCAGGAAAT
This sequence comes from Lissotriton vulgaris, assembly GCF_964263255.1. Taxonomy (NCBI): domain Eukaryota; kingdom Metazoa; phylum Chordata; class Amphibia; order Caudata; family Salamandridae; genus Lissotriton; species Lissotriton vulgaris. The sequence goes on along the minus strand of NW_028241089.1, from coordinate 624,402 downwards.
GAACAGATTGGAGCTGTTGAAGCCCAGAAGGAAAGCAAAACAAGAAAGAATGGTATTTGTAACTAAATACACAACCCTATCCTCTAAAATTAAACACATAGTCAACAAGAGATGGGAACTACTATCTATGGAACCGGACTTTACCGGAATATTCAAAGAACCTCCTTTACACACATACAGGAGAGGATTAAATTTAAGGGAGAGATTGAAACAAAGACAACCACCAAAACTGCCAACAGTATATAAAGGAACAACCAGATGTTACAATTGCACAAATTGCAATAATGTGATAACAGGAAATACATGTACCCATCCAACAACAGGCAGACCAATACATTTAAAACACACCAGTGACTGTAATACGCAAAATGTAGTGTATGCAATTAAATGCCCATGTGGCAAAATGTATATTGGTAAAACGGAATGTAAAGTAAAAACGCGTATAACGGAACATAAAAGCCGTATTCGCAATGAAAATTTAACTTCACCATTGGTGCTACACTGGAAGGAGGAAAAACATACCATCTCACAATTAAGATTCTTAATTATAGAGCAGGTACAAATCAAAGAAGGCATAGACAATCATCAGAGGTAAATGCAGCGAGAATTGTTTTGGATCAAGCACTTAAAGACCTTAGTACCAACAGGCCTCAATGATAAATACGATTTGGCATGCTATCTGTAGGTCAGATTGAGTTCACATATCAGTCAGAAGAGAGAGATAAGATACATGTAGATCAGAACTATTCATAACATTACACATTAAAATTAAGACAATATGATCGGTCAGAACAGCATATATACTGAGTATCGTTTAACTATATTTTCAATGTAATTGCCATGGAATATATCTGTGTTTTAAAATGTTATGATTGACAATGATAATCGATGAGTGGGCATAATGATCAATGAGAACCAATGAGCATGAGATAGTGTATACATGATTTTTCTTTGATAACAGAGGAAACAAGCAATATCATGTTTAGACACATTCCAAACGAACACTGAATATTGTACTACAGTTATGTTGTTTTGATCTAAATCAGTGGTGATCTATGATATGTTAGTTATGATGTATATGAATTGACATTCCAAACGAACACTGAGTATTGTACTACAGTTATGTTGTTTTGATCTAAATCAGTGGTGATCTATGATATGTCAGTTATGATGTATATGAATTGACATAACGATTAACAACTCACCAATTCGCATGATGATACAATAACTCCATTCAACATAAAATACATACTACGCCTTACAACAAACAAACAGAGGAGGACGAACTAAAATATGGGTACACATTTGGATGCGGTTTGTTCATTTAGCATTTCCATCAAATAGGGAAACGTTATGCGGAGATTATAATATCCGATAGTTAGCCACGCATCAAGAAGGAAACCAACATTATATCTGGAATTTATTTTGTTCGCGATAGCATAATGAGTATTTACAAGGTGTTCTGTTTAAAATAACACACAGAACCAAGTGATGAGGCACGAACTACTATTGATGTCTAGTTAACAAAGCTGCATTTGGAACTAAATCCACCGTACCAATATGGCGCTCAGGGTGATCACTCTATGGAGCGATGTTCAAAGAAGGAGTCCGTTGTTTGTGTTTAGAACGCAGCAACCACGCGGAGTTCGCGGAGTTAAAGTAACGTTTGGCACAAGAGCAGAGGTAATACAACAGCGAACACAGGGCTGCGGTTTCCTCCTGACGGAACAGATACATTTAACTTGACAGGTACGGGCAGCATTCTATTGAAGATCAGTAAGAGGGCAGTCTTTTTGGACTCGGTAGTAACCTCGAGGTATTTCTTTATACTTTTTCAGACGCGGATTAATAATGAAGATAAGGTAGGGCGCTAAGTGCTTTAAGTAATGTAGTTTTGTATTTCCTCATGTATAAATGGTTCTCTAAGGAAGATCAGTAAGAAGGCAGTCCTTTTGGACTCGGTAGTAACTTTGAGGCATTTCTTTACACTTTTTCAGACGCGGATTTATAATGAAGATAAGGTAGGGCGCTAAGTGCTTTAAGTAATGTAGTTTTGTACTTCCTCACGTATAAGTGGTTCTCTAAGGAGGTTTTACATTTGTTGTTACAGAGCCTACAGAGGAAAAGAATAAGGTATGTTCACGGGTTAATAGAGGCACATTGAGTTAACATTCAACCAACAGCTAGCTAAAAACGGGCTTTTCATTTTATTTTATTTACACAGAATATCAGGCATCAAGGTGAACATTTGTACAGACATAACAACACAGATTAGTTGTTGTTTTCAGGTATGAAGCATATAAAACACAACAATGACCCCCATGTTCTATCAAACATAAGACACTCACACAAAGTATTTTTATTTTTATTCTGCAGAGTTGCCCCTGATGAAGGCACCACACAGGTGCCGAAATGCATTGGGCTCATCAGTAAATGAATGAAAAACATATGTTATGTTAAAGAATTTAATGTACAAAAGAACTTATGTTATGTGTAAAACTGAAAATATAAGTGCATATTGTTATGTATATTGAAAATAACAGGAAAATGCGTTACATTTTTTTTGAAAACTCAAAAATAAATGAGTGAATAAGGAAAACAGAAAGTCTAGTGCGTGGTGATAAACACGTAAATATACAAGGTGCGGAGCACCAGGTGAACAGTGCGCGATTAGGCGGGCACCAACACCCACCATAACCAAGTCCATGCTGGGCGCGGTGAGTAAGGCACAAGGCCTTAAATTCAATCCTTGCTTGCATGGGGAGCCAGTGCAGGTTTTTCCTAATGGAGGAGCCTGATGACCATCTAGGAGCGTCAACAACGAACCTTGCGGCCGCATTTTGTATAATCTGGAGACGCTGGACAAGTTGCTTGTTAATTCCTAGATAGAGTACATTGCAGTAATCTAATCTTGAGGTTATGAGGGCCACCGTAACCTGTTTATGGGCTTCGATCGAGAGATAGTGGGCGATTTTCTTTAAGATTCGCATGATCCCACAGCAGGTTGAGGCAGTCCTGCTAACCTGTATGTCAAAGCGAAGCGAGGAGTCAAAAATTACAGCTTCTTTTGACTTCACTTCTGTGTCCCCAGAAACGGGATCTCGGCAGACGCTGTCAGCCATCCCTCATATATCTCAGGAGGAGCTCACTCGGCTGAGTGGTATAATTAAAACTTGTTCTCCTGCTGACACGTGAGTCCTTTTCTATCTTTTTGGCTCCCCTCTGCCATATAATCAATGCCTCCTTTTCCACTGCTATTATACCTTCACTCTGGAAACCGGCGTGGGTGTCTCCCATTCTCAAGAAACCTACATTGGACCAGTCTAAGCCGGAAAACTTCAGGCCTATTTCTCTGCTCCCTTGGGTTGCTAAGGTTCCAGAGGCACATGCCAACAACGTGCTCACTCAATTCCTGAAATCTAATGATATTCTGGATAGTTCTCAGAATGGGTTCCGCTCAGGACATAGTACGGAGACTGCCCTCCTGGCCACTACTGAGCACTTGCGGTCTATTCTTGATGCTGGTCAAAGTGCGGCACCTATTCTGTTAGATTTGAGTGCCGCCTTTGACACGGTATCGCATGACATCCTGCTAAAGCGGCTTGAGGGAGCTGGAGTGATCGGGTCTGCTCTGATGTGGTTCAGATCCTTTCTCACCGGTAGATCGTTCAGAGTGTACGCACCTCCGTTTCTTTCCCAGGCCCACTCTATTGACCAGGGGGTACCCCAGGGCTCTGCTCTGAGCCCAGCATTGTTTAACCTTTATGTCCAACCTTTAGCAGCAGTCGCCAAGCAATGGGACCTTGTGATGGTCTCATATGCTGACAACACGCAGCTGGTTGTTACTTTGGCAGAAGGGTCTCTTCCTAATGCCTCTAGGTTTAGAGAGGGGATGGTGGCTGAGGCTCGCTGGATGGCTTCCAACTGTTTGCAACTCAATGCCAACAAAACTGAGGTTTTGTTGGATGGGAAGCAAGCTAGTCTGTGGAACGAGCGGTGGTGGCCAGACATTTTGGGAGTAGTCCCCATGCCTAAGACTCTGGTTAAAAATCTTGGAGTGTGGATGGACCCATCCCTGAGTTTTAGAGACCACACTAGGAAAGTTGCTGGCACTTATTTTGGCTTTTTGCGTGGTCTGAGACCTATTCTGAAATTTTTCAGCCCTGCCACTCATCAGCTGGTTATTCAGGCCACTATCCTTTCACGCCTTGATTATGCTAGTTCTCTCCTACTTGGAGCTAATAAGGACGAATTATGCCGGATGCAACGGGTCCAAAATGCAGCTGCTAGAGCTTTGGTAGGCCTCCCACGAGTGTGTTCTGTTGCAGATACCATTTGGAGTTTGCACTGGCTTCCTTTTGAGAAACGGATCCAATTCAAGGCTTTGTGCCTCTCCTTTAAGATTGTGAAATCCGCCTGTCCCAGCCTGCTGAGCAATTTGCTCACTTTGTATGTTCCTACACGTAGGCTGCGCTCGGCAGGACAGCAGTTGGTTATTGTCCCGTGGGTTAAGCGTTGCCGCGCGGGAGGACAGTCCTTCTGCTACTTGGCAGCCAAGTTGTGGAATTCTTTGCCAGAGAAGATCCGTGGTATGGACTGTTTACTTGCTTTTAGGAGAGCTGTCAAAACTTTCTTTTTTCCTTTGGCCTAATTTCTGGTAGCTCTATGGCTTTTGGTTACTGTGCACACCACACTCTGTAGATGTAAGCCCCGGGACGCCCCTTCGCTAGGGCAGCTGTGCGCTATATAAGCTACATTAACATAACATAACATAACATAACATACCATGAATATGTTCTCTCTTCCAAAGAATGGATGCCAATGGTAAAGTGCATAACTTTACCAGATCTAAAGTGCCATCTATAAGAAACTTGTATATTATATGTAAGTAGGGTGTCCTAAATAAACCTTCATTTAGAAAGCATGATCCATGTTTAAACATGACTGTACCTCATCTTTTGTATTGTGATAATATAGAGGGCATTATGTAAACAGACATGACCCCATGCTCAACTATCATGTTCTGATAATCACTTAAATCACTCTAAAAATGAATAAAAGCAGTAGTCCATGATTACACACTTGAGTCTGATAACATTCCCCAAATTGAGTGCTGATAGTCATGTACACTGATTAGACACCCCTGAAGCATAAACATCAAAAATGGTTCTGCACACAAAAAATATGGTTATACAATTTAGTTTTAGATATTTTTATCTTTGAGATTGCCCAATTGTTCACAAAGCAGCTATAGGGATATCAGGTTCCATGTCAGATCTTTGTTTTTTGTTCTCACTGTCACGTAATAAGACATGTATATGCATATGTGCAGGGGTATAGAGTCTGTGTAATTGTCTGATAGAATGAAATTGTAAAAAAAAAGGTTGTACATTTTGTACATATGCAATTTGTATTGTTGTGGATACTACACACTATACAAAATGTGTGACTTCTGGACATGATTGCCATCATAGAAATCTTACAGCGGACATACGCTGTGATATTTAATACAAGGTACGTTGATGTGGCAGTATGCTATTAGGATTGTTATATAGACTATAAAGGCTTTACACTATACTATCTATGAAAGATTACAGTATACATATCATTCTCCCACTTATATGATGTAACAAATGAATTAGTTGTTAGTTGTTAACTCCGAAAGTAGATTTCTTCTTCTTAGATCTGTGTAATCACATTTGAGGAAATTTTTCATGAGTGTCTGTTTGTATATATGTATATATTTTAAATAGAACTTTTATGTTTCTTTCTGTATCCCTGAAGAAGTCCCTTTGGGGATGAAACGCGTCGGCTACTGGATGTCAATTGTCTGTTAAATCATCTGTTTTCAATAAAGAACGCTGCATACAAAAAAACAAGACCAGGGCGATTGAGAATTTCTTGGATCTAGACATAATAATTGTTATCTAAAACTAAATTGTATAACCATATTTTTAGTGTGCGAAACCTTTTTTGATGTTCATGTTGTTTTGAGTTATCCCAAATTGAGAGTAGAGAAGGGTGTACTCCTTGGTTCCTCTGCATCAATATAATTTTCCCGCACACTGGTTTGACAGGTGTGGGTGTTCTTTATTGCCTCAGCCCTCAGCTTTTGATTGTATATCCCTAAAGCATAAGTCAAATGTCATACACTAAAAAAAAATTGAGATCAGTAGCTTATTCTCTTATGTTGGAAACCCTCATTCTAACATTAAACATCTAAAGCAATCATGTTGTGTTTTATCACAATATATCAATATACTCATCGCTCTACTGAAGCGGGATTTTCATTACACCCATTATTCCTGGAAAGACTTAATGTGACGTAGGAGAACCATTTGTGAGATAAAGCTAAAACTGATACTATCAGACATCTCTGAAGTTCAGGTCTTCAACAGAATCAGAAAATACCAGGAAGAAAATTAATTATAGATGTACATGTAATTCTGCATCTGCATTTAGGCCCCATTGTACCTCAGTGCCCATCATGATTATCCACCCGGGTTCTGATCTCTATAAGTCTGTGTGCACATTTAAAAAACAAAAAAATCTATGAAATTCAAAAGCTGGGCCCCATCATGCACTATGCATGGCCACAAATAAAAATCACTCATGGCATATTAAATTGAAGGTATCACTGATGACAACTCAAATTACATTATTGCTTACTTCACCGATGGCACCTCAAAGGAAATCCTATTTGTTACTGTTCTTTACATTACTCAATCAGCCCTTACTTAATTAAAAAAAATTGTTATAAGGGTCTACAGTTATTTATATATAGCACACATGGGGGTGCATAAAATGGAAATTGTGTAGACCCTGGAGGGTGTTGTGGTTTTGCATGTTGAAAGATATATGGTGCACCATTTACAAACCAGTAAAGTTTGTGGTGCAAGTAGTACTCCATGTTAAACAAGGTTAAGGCTGATCACACCTAGTGTGGGTTGCAGAGGCATGTTTCAAACGAGGTAATGGTTTAAAGCCAACGCCTGCTGCATAAAATGTGCCAGAAAAGCCAAAGCTTCTGTAAAATAGATAATCTACCAGTAGATATATGGGCATGTGCCCTTGCTAAATAGTTGTAATAAAGTGCTATAAACATTTTATTTTCTAATGAAGACATATATGAGATGGGGAAGTTTATTTCCAGAAGTGTGTTGAGTATTTTGAGGCATTGTAGATTGCTTAATAATGTAGACCATAGCGGCATTTTAACTTACATTGGAGCTGTAAGCATGGCTGAATGGTTATATGGAATTGTGCTCATCTCGGGAATGTGTGTAGTGCATTTTGATAAAATACGTAGGGTTATTCACACGGCCTGCAGAAGAAATCTTATCAGTGGCAAATGCATATCTGTTAATCTCTTGACTAAAAATTGTAGGTCATGTGAACACTTTAAGAAGGTGATCTATTTAAGGCTCACAGAGTTCAAACTCTTTTTTAGAGAATGTTCTAATTTTAAAAAGATGGTGAAGCCATTAACGTCTACGGAGGCATTTTGTTTGTTTTGTGAGGTGATACCAGTAATAAACATCCACCACATGTGAGTGACTTGACATATATGCTATATGTTCAGCTTATGGTTTAAGGTCATGTTCTATATATCACTGGAGTATTAATAGACAATTGGGCACAGGTGTAGCGTGTTGATTTCAAGTCCACAAATGCTACAGGACCCTGTCACAGTGACTGGATGATAAATACAGTTACATCATCAATGACGTCATTTGAGATATCATCAGTGTGGTCATCAGTGATTTAATTTAACATGTTATGAGTTATGTAATATGTGATGTCTTGAGCAGTGCATGGAGGGGTTATTGTGAAAATCAACAGATTTGAGGGTTGAGGCAATAGCACTCCACACCTGACATTCTCCTGAATCTTTTTTTAAATGGTTGAATATATGTTTTTTACATAGCCCTGAAGAAGTCCCTTTGAGGACGAAACGCGTCGGCTATGGTTTTAGAACTGTAACGGAAAATTCAATAAAAAACAGTCTGGAATAAAAAGAAACAATCGTGAACTGGAAGTCTTTCAATAAGCACACAAGGACTGCATTGATTGGTATGTTACTTTGTTGAGTGCGGAACCTCATTGTGTCAAGGGGTTATGGTGGCTTCAAGGAACTTTTCAGGACTTTTTCAGTTTTAAAACATTCATTTTTATCTCTTGTCAGCATTCCAAACTAATTATACCTCCCTCCCTCACCATGCACAGTGTTGTCAACAATGATGCAATTTCAAATGTTGCAGTAATATTATGAATGATGTCATAGAACATGTGATGAGAGATGTAGTATGTTAGGTAGTTAGTAGTGCATGGCTAGGACGTGAGTTATAGTTACATCAGGGCACGAGTTCTATTTACTTGTGATAACTATAACTGGTGAATTTCAGTCATTTTGTTGAGTTACAATGGAAACATTTAATTGACATCGTCACCTAGCTATAAGATCCCTTTAACATTTGTTTTTTTTCCAGTGAATTTCTACGTTTTTTTTAATGTAAAGTAAGATGTCCATCACCAGGCACTGTGTGGGGCTGCCCTGCATCCAGGCCCTGTACCATACACTCCTGCTAGCTCCCAACCCTCATCACACACGGCCATAAGTAGTGCATGGGGTCGGGCACAGGGCTCAGCCTGCAGCTAGGCCCTGCGCAAAACCCCCAGCTGCTGAGGCCCACCTTTTTTTCTATCAGAGCCGTCGATCCACAGAACCTCTGCGGATCAACTGGCCTGATCAAAAAACGTATTACGCTTTTGACCCCTTTGACGGTCCCTCTGGAGACCTCTCACCAGGCCTAGAGGAGCAGGGTAGTCCCACCCTGCCCCCTTATATATTTTCTGAAACCTTTTTTAAGGACAGGGGACTGAGTTCCCGAGCCTTAAAATTGCTGCCACCACATCTTTATTAATGTTGGCAGCCAATCAGATCTTATCTTTAGATTTGTTGATTCCACTGTTCCTCCTCCTCAGGTATCATAGATGCATACATTTTAAACCTTAATTTCTCATAAAATATTGAATGGATTTACACCAAATCACAAAAACCACACTTTGTAGACCAAGATCTAGCTTTCTGCCAAATTTGGCGTAGATCCGTTTTTGCAGTTTCGCCGTTCAAATTTCCTATGTAAAAATGACTGAGGAAAATATGTTTTGTGATCCCTGTTTTTCTTGAATCCCGCTTGACAGATCATGCCAAAACCTTCTAAGGAGTAGCTGAGGTGAATGAGACTTATTTTTGGAAAATTTCGTGAAGATTCATCAAAGAGCGCCAAAGTTATAAGCAAAATTAAACATATTTTTCCTATGGAATAGCACCTCAGGTACCTGGATATAGGCATATATCTGGGTCAAGAGCTATATGTAAGCCCTATCGCATGGCCATGTTGTTGCTCAATCAATCAAGGTTCCTATAGAGCACGGATAATCAACCGTTAGGGTTTGAAGGTGCCGGGTGAGTTTCTGCAGTTCAGTTGAAGAGACAGGTCTTGAGGGCCTTCCTGAATTGAGGAACTGAAGGTGATTGTCTGAGATGTTGAGGTAGAGAGTTCCAGGTCTTCACCAGGAGGTAGGAGAAGGATCTTCCTCAGGCTGTGGTCTTGTGGTTCATGGGATATTGGCCAGGGCTATTTGGGCAGAGCTGAGATGTCTGGTAGATGTGTAGAAGGAGAGGCATTGGTTGAGGTATGCAGGTCTGGTGTTGTGTAGGGCTTTGTAGGCATGCGTGAGGAGCTTGAAGGTGATTCTTTTGTTGATCGGAGCCAGTGAAGGTTTCCCAGGTGACCGGAGATGTGGGTGTAGGTGGGGGGTATCCAGGATAAGTCTAACGGTGGCGTTCTGTATGCTCTGCAACTTGATGTTTTTAGAAGGCACTGGCGTAAAGTGCATTGCTGTAGTCGAGCTTGCTGCTGAGAAGAGCCTGGAAGACCATGCACCTGGACTCAGTGGGGATCGACTTGAAGACCTTATAGAAGCAGGCTGAGCGTTTGAAAGCAGGAGGATGAGACAGTGTTGATTTGGCAGTTTATCAAGAGCAAGGAGATGAGGATTATGCAGAGGTTACCTGTGCGGTCGGAGGGTGTTGGGCATTACAAGGGCTGTGGCCAACCAGGATTCATCCCAGGCAGAGGGAGTGGTGCCCTGGGTAAGGACTTCAGTTTTGTTAGAGTTCAGTTTGAGGCAGCTGTCCTTCATCCAGGCGGCTACTGCCTTCCTCCACTTGTGAAAGTGGCTCTTAGTGGCTGTAGGGTCGTCGGTGAGGGAGAGAATCAGAGGAATGAATAAATGAATGAATGAATGAATGAATAAGAATTTGCATTGCGCAACTTTACCAGAAGGCATCAAGGCGCAAAAGATGGCAAAACAGCTGAGTGAATAAGTGAACACAAATGAAAGGTTACAGGTAGGCCTCTGCAAAGAGCCAGGTTTTTAGACCTTTGCGGAATAGGTCTAGGGACTCCAGGTCCTCAAGCTCTGCAGGAAGCAGGTTCCAGAGTTTTTGGGCTAGGGAGGAGAAAGCCTTCCCTCCCCATCTGGCCCTGGCGGTTCGAGGGACAGACAAAAGATTTTTACTGGCGGAACGTAGGGCCCTGCCCGGGGTGTACAGAGACACAAGAGGCCTGATGTCCTCTGCACCAGATCCGTGGAGAGCACGGAAGGCAAGAACCAACACCTTAAAGTTAATTCTAGCCTGCACAGGAAGCCAATGAAGGTTCTTTCTGATAAGAGATCCAGAGGACCGTCTCGGTGCATCAACAACAAACCTTGCTGCTGCATTCTGGACGACTTGCAAGCGGTGGACCAGTCTTTTGCTAATGCCCAAGTATAGGGTTTAACAATAGTCCAGACGAGAAGAGATAAGTGCCACTGAGACTTGTTTACGTGCTTCCGGGGAGAGAAAGTGTGTAAGTTTCCTCAAAATCCTTAAGACACCACAGCAAGTGGAGACAGTCCTATTGACTTGCTTGCCAAAGGAGAGTGTGGGGTCAAGGATAATACCCAGATTACGAACAGCTAGAGAAGGCTTGGGCATGTTCCAAGGGCACCCCCTCTTACATTCTAAAGGACTTGTTATTGGACTTTAGCGCCTGGGAGCGCTTTACTTTCTGCAGTTGGGACTTCAAGAGTAAGCATGAGTGAATTTTGCGAATCTGGCGTTCGCGAATTTGCGTATTTGCGAACTCGCAATCCGCAAAATCCGCGAATTCTTGTCAATTTGCCTATTTTTTTATTTTTTTTTGTGTTCGCAAGGGTTTCTGCCAGTTCGCGAGGGTTTGGTACCAGTTCGCAATTGCGAACTTACTTGTCGGCTCGCAACGGTCGCGACTATGTTGTTTCTACATCTGGTTCATCATCACAGGTTCCCAGCACCCTCTGTTTCACCACTGCCACCCTCTGTTTCACCCATGCCACCCTCTGGTACATCAATGCCACCCTCTGGTTCATCATCACTATAGATTATGGGGGGGAAAAGCAAGCACACCTGCCCTGCTTCAACTGACATGAATTAATTTGGGGTTGGTTTATTAATGTGTCACTGTTTTAAAATTCCAGTCTGGCACCTGCTTTCTTATCAGTAATTTGCTTTCTGTTGCAGAGCATTTTTTTTTTCCAGGACCTTTGTGGCCTACTTGTAGCTATTCTATGAGCCTGCTGTGAGGGTCAGAGCAGGGTCATACAATTGTTGCAACTAGCAACTGAACTCTGGAGGGGCCCCAGTCAGGAAGCACTACAGGGAATGGTTACTAATGATGAGTTTGAACTTTTGCACCTGCTGAGTGCTTTCACTTTTGCAAAACTCGTTTTTCTGCAATTTCGCGGGATTCGCGGGGCGCGAACTTGCGCGAGATTGAATTCAGAAGCCGCGAATTCGTGCGAATATGCGATTTGTTTTTTTGCGGCGTGTTAGTTCGCAAGGTTTTGTGCGTTTTAGTGAGCCGCTTGTAGCGCAACGGCGCGAAGTTACCCTCGCGGTCGTTCACGGGCGCGGCCATCTTGTTTGCATGACGTATTTCCGTTTTCGGGCGCGATGTGTAATCTCGCAAAGTGTGCGGCTCGCTAGTACAATTTCGCGTGTGTTCGCGAGCAAAATCTCACGCGAACTTACCCACGCGGTCGTGAACGGGCGCGGCCATCTTGTTTCTCATTCATAGCTATTGTTCTGGGCATGCTTCTTCTATCCTCTCTGAATCTCTGCCATCCTTTGCTTGTTTGAAGTTTTTTTTAATCTATTTTACTTATTATCTATCCCTCTATTTATCTAGCTCTATATTTTTGTGTTTTCTGCTACTTTTGGTTAATTTTAAACTACTTTTTTAAACTCTTTTCTTTTCTTCTCTTCCCTATTCTATTTTCTTTATTATTTAGCTTCCTTTCTGCCCAGACCATGGTAAAGGGAGCTGGGAAGCAGCCCGAGAAGGGGAAGGGTCCCACACCCCGTGCCCGGCTCCCGTGCGGGCGTTTGAGGGGGGAGACAGTCGCACCCCGGGAGATCTTCAGCCCGGAGGAGGTGGCCGCACTAATTTTTTATGTTCAGCGCCGCCTCCCCAGGACCATCATGGCAGGCGGCAAGATCGGTAGCGGGTACGGAATCCGGGAGCGCCGGAAGCGGTGGGAGAAGGTGTGCCGGGCCATGTACCACCACTCTCGGGTCTGGCGCACCTACATCCAGGCCACCCACCGCTGGACGGATATCCTGGACCGGGAACGCGATCTGCTCGACCTGCTCGGCCTTGAGATCCCCGGGCTTGGTGAGTAGTAGTAGCTATTTCTTTACTATGTTTTTTCCTGCTCTGTGTGGTATTATCTTGCAAATTTTTGTTTTTTACCAAGAGCAATAATGCTGCTGATTACATTGTAGGTAAATTATATTTCAAAATCTTCTGTGCATTTCAGGTGCACTGCTCTCCTTCTCAGTAGCGCTGCTACTATGCTTATTTGTTTTCGATTTTGTGCTCATTTCATTGGCCTGTGAAATTATGCATGAGTGTAGTTTAAAGAACTGCCTAATGCTAGACACTAAGGGTCAGATTTTTAATTACCGGCGCATCTCTGCAAAGTAGCAGGGATGCGCCAGTAATTGTGCGCCACGCCACCACCACCCATGGTACGCCGTATTTACAATGCGGCCCACCATGGGCCCAAAACATCACCAAAGCGTTACGCATCTGTGCCGTAAAGGCGGTGCATTGCTGGAGTTGCGTCGCAACGATGGCGCAGCTCCAGCAATGCTCTGGGGTGCCCTATATCCCCAATGCTGCGTCAAGCCGTACGTCTGCTTCAAGCAGGCGCAGGGTTTAAGTCACGCATCATTGTCCTCAAAGTGACTGATTGAAATCTTGTAGATTTCCCTCAGCCACTTTTTACAATGCGTTCCTGCGCGGGAACGCCCTCCCTTGCGCCGGAACACCCCCTGATGGCGCAGGGCTTTACAACGTGATGCATCTCCCATATGCGTCACGTTGTTAATATACGCCGCACCATGGCGCCTCTTTTGTTCTGCCGCTGCGTCACAAAAGTCATGCAACAATGGAGAAAAAGAGCCGCAAGGGGCTTCTAAATCAGCCCCTACAGACTCAAGTCCAGTCCTTCCTTTGTACACATGGCGATAAGAAGAAATAGTGGTGGTGGATTGATAGTTTGAATATTTTAATGACTGGTTAATGTAGTAGGAAACTTTAGTGTTGTCGCTGATCTGCAATCACGATGGACTTTGTCTGTCACTTCGCGTGCTGCGGACTGCTGACTGCCAGTCCTAGGCAAACCTTTTTAGTACTTTGGTTAGTGAGTTACATAAGAACTTTCCAAGTCGACGGTCCGCAAATCAAGCAGTACTAATAACGTAGTAGACCACATGAGATCGGTCAATATATCCCGTGGAATAGTTGTCTATTTGCTATTTCGCCAAAATGTTTTGTTATTGTTCTTTTGAAATGTTTGATTTGGTTGACAAATCTCATCCATGTTTTCTGGTCTTTCTTTCTTTCATGTTGTACATCAGCTCCCCCCAGGGGCAAGAGGGCATTGGAGGAGGCTGCTGCTGCTGCTGAACAGGATCGGTCAGGCGAGGGCTCCTTTGCTGGCCCCGGTAAGTTTTAATTTTAATATAGAGTACCTATTTTTTCCTAGCGTTCCTCATTCGATTTTTTCTAAATCGTCTTTGATCTTCTTGTAGACTGTATCTAAATTCTTATCCTGCCTCGACTATGACTCCCTGTGGTATTACTAGATTATTCTTATTAGTCTGTCTGTGTAGCTAAGTAAGATTGCACATTTGGCAATTCCATTGGACTCCCATTCTAGTCAGAAATAACTCTATGCACTGAGTGCTGTCCTCTGGGATTGTCCATAATGTCTTTTCAAGTCTTCTAAATGTTTATGCTTTGACAATTGCCAACAATAAAAAGGTGAATGACCACCAAGAATGAATAAGATACTACTTTACTTTTGGTTTGGATAGGAGGACAATCCATTCTCCTACTGTTGCAGGGACAAATCTGCACAAAGAGAACTATGGACACTAAATAGTGCATTGTTTATCAATTATAATAGGCGCAGGTAGACTTTCCTCATACCTCAGTGATATCAGACTTTGAAGAACCCCCAATCTCCTTACTGACTAGATAGTGTGGCAGAGTCATTTAGCTCCCGAATTCATCGATGATTGATCCCCAATGATGAATGAATATCCAACGCAGGACAAGAGTACGGAGTTATAGTCCAGAAGTGTCAGAGGCACGGGCTCATGCTTGCAAATTGCAAAACCTTTTGCTCATTCACTCATGACCAAAAACCACAGAGTCTATTTAAGTTTTAAAGCTTTATTAAAAGTAAAAATATTTATTAAAATCAAGCTTGTCATAAAACAGAAACGGTTGATTAAAAATGGAAAAGTGCTAATAGTGATTTATTTCACACATTTATTGTGGGCGAGCCGAGCCCTCACCTGGTTTGAAATTTAATTTTTCTTTTTGGTGATGAATCGTTGGTCCCTCTGTCCTAGTGGTGATGATGATGATTTTTTCTTAGAAGTGAAGCTTCTGTCTGTTATTAGAAAAATGGTGTGTGTTAAAAAGCAAGCATTCATCAGTTGTGCCAAAAAGTGCAGCAAGACAAGACCCTTCACTGGAAAATTTTACTTTAGAGTAGACAGTCACAAATTATTAGATTGGTTTCTGTATTCACATTTCTTCATTCCTAGACAAAATGCTAGTGAGTGGTATATGTCTATGACATCTAACATTCTTAAATGTACTTTGTAGGTGGAACATCTGGTGCTGGGCCCAGCACGGAGGTGGAGGAGGAAAGCTCTGGGGAGGAGGCGGTGCAAGTGCCAGACCAAACTGCTGTGCGGGTTGCCACGGTAGTGGCGGGCAGTGGTAAGCTCTTATATTCCTTACTTATTGAGATTGCAGACTGCATAGTGTGCTGCTCCCCGTGAGAAAACGTAAGGTTTGTCCAGATGAGAGACATGAAGAAGAATGATTGACATTTAGGAGCCTATTATGATGGCGGACGGACCTGAGTCCGTCCGCCACCATAGAGTAGGAGGGACCGCCCGCAGGGGCAGCGGCGGTCCCTCCGTGGTAATTAGGATGTGACCGCCACCCTGGCGGTCACATCCTGTATTTTTATCATTGAGGCGGGTGCTGCTTGAAGCAGCACACGCCGCAATGATAAAAATGTAAGTTGTGCATTTGCATGCACAAAGCGGCAGGCACCGCGTGGTGCCTGCCGCTTTGTGCAGGCAAATGCAGGGGGGTACCATAGGTACCCCCCATGTGCACCCCCCACCCCCCCTTCACCTCTGGGGGCCTGCAACGGGCCCCCAAACAAAAATCCGTATGCCTTTGCACGTCGGAAATGCCGCCGTGTAAAGGCATGTGTTCCTCCAGACATCCTAATATGGCTGGCGGTGTCTGATAGACACCGCCAGCCATGTTAGTGCTTTTCCGCCGCGGACGGGAGGCGACCGCGGCGGAAAAGCTGCGGACTGAAAAATGATCCCCCAGCCATCCTAATCTGGCGGGGGGTCTTTTTCAGTCTGCTGCGGATTTCCCGCATCCTCCGGGCCGGCGGTGGATTCCGCCGCCCCGGAGGATGCGGTAAATCCGCAATCCTAATCTGCCCCATAGTTTGAATGGATGGATGCCTGGATCATGGTACTATCTGAGTCTTAGATAGCATATGTGTATCTAGAGAGAGTAGACGGTCACTGGATGAACTAAGTGTTACTTTGAAGAGCATGTAACACCGCACCCGTACGTCCATCCCAGTGTAGGAAAGGCAAGGAAAAGAAGTTGTAATTTTGTCCGAATACTACCATGCATAGTAGCAGTAGTTTGTATTGCAAGCACAGCATATATCCGGCTATTCGGATGGCCACTCACTACCTCTGTTAATAAGTTTAGTAGAACTCGGTCATTCATGTGTGGATGTATCACTGTTCACTCAACAAAAAGCAAAGCACCTAAAGTCATCCCATATGTAAGTAAATACATACCATGTGCAGTGATAGATAATCAGATTATTTATCTTCTTAATTTTCCTTTTCTAGTATTCATTGGCACTGTAGGGTGAAACTAAAATTAATTAAGCAGTAGCCCTTGTAACAGTGTATTCTCAGTGCCACCCGTAATAGAAAAGTAACAGCATCACCACCTGTATGTACTGGACTGGTACAGTAATGCAAGTCTGTCTCACTCATCATGGCGGGCGTCTGTTTTCCTCGGGTGCAAGTTGACTGCGCTGGCATGATGCCGGCTTGCAGAAGTTAACGTACCAATTTTGCTAAACAAGAGAGAAGAAGAAGAATAAGACTGGTGTACTGTCATAGTCGACTCTAATGGTGTGAGTCCATAGTGTTCGTAGAATTGATTCCTTAAACTCCCACTAATGTTAGAGCAAGGGTGAAGAAGTGGGAGGTTAGATAGATACTGGCCACAATAGTTATGTACTGCACTTGCAAGTTGTTAGTTCTACTGTGACACAACATTCTGCTGAATCATTTTTGTTAATCTTAAAGAGCATTGGTTACAGACTATGTCTTTCTTTCTTCATATAGATGCTCCTTCCAAACCAAGCCGGAAGGAGCTGGCTACACGGGCCCGGCAACGGAGGCTGGAGGCCACTGTCGCTGAATATCGGCGGCTGGTGTTCCAGGAGGAGGGGGACACGCAGTCTACCACTGCATCTACAGGGACTGCTGCATCCTCCTCCGCGCTCCCTGGGCCACCCAGACGGCGCAGGTCTCCAGCGGTACGGAGCCGGGGTACCGCAGCCACCCACCACCGCCGAGCAAAGAAATCAGCTGCCCCCACAGCAGTTGGAAGAAACGTATGCACCGCCTTTCCCTGAGGGTTTCCTACCTCGAGCAGGAGCTGCTCAACACCAAAACCCTGCTCGAGACCCTCCGCAAGGAGCATTCCGACCTGGACCGGAAATTCAACAGCAGCAGCCAGCAGTAGGAGGAGACTGTCCCTTGCCCCTTTTTTAAAGACTTCTGGGGGGTGGGAATTGGGAGTTGGGTTTTTTCACTTTTTTGGACTTTTCACGGACATTCGTTGGGGTTAGGGAGTGGGGGTGGGTTGGGTCTTGTGGGAGATTATTTTTGTCAGGGATATAAATATACTTTAAACTCTATCTTAGCATAAGTGTTTTTTTTACTGCTTTTGAGGCTGGTGGGTGGGGGTTTAACAGTAACTTTGTTTTGGTGACACTTAAGTGGCATCTTGATTCAAGTTGTGTAATTAATTGCCCAAATGTTTTCAAAACTAAGTGCCTCTCACAGAGTAAGTGAATTTAAGAGTGCTAGGACTTTAGTACTACTACCGTTAATCTCTCGTCTCTCCTAATACTCCATTATACTACCTCCCACCAAACGCTTATCTTACCTGTAATTTGTGTTTGAAAGTAGGGCTAGGCCCAGGGCTGGCTCCACGGGAAATGGCGATTAAGGTTGGCAATCCTGGGTGGATGAGATGTCCTCATTGCGGTGGTACTAGTGGTGTGACACAGTGGCAGTTGCATGCCTATGGAAAAAAAGAAAATGAAACCTGGTTTGTCCTTACTGTAGCATTACAACGGTACGATAGAGAATATAGCAGATGACAGTACACTAGAACAGTGCCACAATGTAGCCTAACAAATGGTAAAGTATTGAAAGTATAACTAGTACTTGCGTGAATTTCTTTGACATTGGCTACTACTACAAGAAATAGTACTGAAGCTGAGTAAGTCTAGAATATATCCTCGGATTCCTTCACCAGCCTGTTGCTGTGACCTTATCCTCCCCAGCAAGTGTGTGGAATTATTGATGTCATTTAGTCACACATCAATCAAAACCACACAGCCCGGGGGAAGAGGGTTAGGGTTTGGAAAATGGATGGGAATGGGGGTTTCTTTTTGGGTAGGTTTTGTTGAGAGAAAAAAAAAAGCACAGCATGGACAAACAATAATTGAACATAAAGAAATCTTTGGGTACAAAGCTAACCATAAATCTTTTACGTGACATAAAGGAAGTGCATGCACTACTGAATGCATTGTTACTGAAAAGTAAGTAGTACTTTCGACAACCGTGAATGAAAGAATGCGACAGTACAGGGCTACATTAAATTAGGTTTAAAAAATAGCCGAAGTAAAACCTATAGAATGGCTGTAGGGATCAATTTAGAAGCAGAGATAGATCCAAGAAATGCTGTCACACTCATAGAAGAAAACAATGGATACTGTATCTGTATGTTGTTGTAGTTGTCCTGTTGAAATTGGTAAGCAAGTTGCATGCAGCAAACCATTCCTCTTATTAGCGGCACTCCTCCATTCCAGCTGACGCTTCGTCCATCAATGTTGGTGACCAGAAGACACCCTGTCCACTGCCTGCCTGGCGGATGTTGAATTGCGGCTCGCTAATGTGAAGCCTGACTCCATCCTTTTTTCCCCATTGCACAGACTGAAACCCGGCCTGTAATTATTGAACGAAAAACAGGAAGTGATATTACAACACCACTGATAAATAAATATAAGGTATGTACGCTGTGTAATGCAAAAAGTCACACTTTGAGTTTCCTAATAGACAGTACAATATTTTTGAAAGTGCGTACTCTGTCTGAGTCTCCTTTTGAAGGATAAATAAGTATGGGCAAATTAATTTAGCGGATCTTTCCCCTCAAGCTAGGTGTACTATAAACTGTGTTTTAGAACAAAATAAGACCTTCCCAGCAGTGCTCCCACCCAGACCCTTACTAAAGCCAGCCGCAAAAATGTAGAAGACCCCCAATCAGATCTCAAAAAATGAGGCCTAGCAGAAAACTGGTGACAAAACGTACTTTGAAAGTAAAAGTAGGCCCAAATACCCCCTTACCCACCGTGGATTGTATTCAAACCACTTGCAAGCAAGCAAAAGTATCCATAGCCAGCATCGCTCCAAGACTCGAAACCCCCCCCCCAAACACATGCAATAGAAATACTGCTAACCCTAACGAGCCCTAAGTTAAGAAAAGTGTCAAAGGCTTTCTTTAACTATGCCAAATCCCCCCTTTCCCACCATGGATTTTCTTCAAATGACTTGCAACCAAAATTACACATTCCCACGAGTGCTCTAAGACCCCAGAACTCAGTTGCAAAAATCTAGAACACCCCGAAACACATGCAATCCTGCTGCTAGGGCTAACCATAACGAACCATAAGTTACAAAAAGTGCCAAAAGGCTTTTCCTTATGGATTTTGTCCAAACCACTTCTATCCGGTATTAGACCTTCCCAGCAATGCCCCAAGACCCGCCAACCCACCCGCAAAAAAGCACAACACCCCCAAACAGCCAAAAATGAAAATCTGATACTTACAATATTTCTCGGCCTTCGGTCCAGCTAGGTCATAACTCCCGTTTTCCACCACGGGTTTCCTGAAAAGCAAATGCAATCAAGATTAGACTGTCCCAGCAGTGCTCCCAGACGCCAAAACTCACCCACAAACACCCGGAACCCCCCCAAAGAGCACCTGAAAGGCAAGCAAGTCAGCAAAAACGCAAAAAAATGTTCGCCTCCGATTTGGTCCAAACCACTTTTATCCGGTATTAGAGCTTCCCAGCAATGGCCCCAGAGCCGTCAACCCAGGCGAAAACTAGTAGAAGACCCCCAAACAGCCAAAAAGCAAAAGTACAAAAATGGGGACTTAGTCATTTTTTTGGCAATTTCCAAAATCACTCCGCGCGTGCTCTGCAGCTAGGCCCTAACTCCCCTCTGCCACCATGGATTTGCTTCAAACCTCTTGCAATCTAAAGTATCCATAGCCAGCAGTGCTCCCAGACCCCAAAACCCACCCACAAACACCAGGAAGCCCCCCAAACAGGCCTCCGAAAACGCTACATTGAGCAAAATGTCAGAAGTAGCAAAAAAAAATTCTGCATGGATTTTGTACGAACCACTTCTATCCGGTATTAGACCTTCCCAGCAATGCCCCAAGACCCGCCAACCCACCCGTAAAAAAGCACAACACCCCCAAAAGAGCCAAAAAGGAAAATCTCATACTTACAATATTTCTCGGCCTTCGGTCCAAACGCGCTGTGCAGCTAGGTCATAACTCCCGTTTTCCACCACGGATTTCCTGAAAAGCAAATGCAATTCAAATTTTACTGTCCCAGCAGTGCTCCCAGACCCCAAAACTCACCCACAAACACCCAGAACCCCCCAAAACTCACCCACAAACACCCGGAACTCCCCCAAAGAGCACCTGAAAGGCAAGCAAGTCAGCAAAAACGCAAAAAAAAATTTCGCCTCCGATTTGGTCCAAACCACTTTTATCCGGTATTAGAGCTTCCCAGCAATGGCCCCAGAGCCGTCAACCCAGGCGAAAACTAGTAGAACACCCCCAAACATCCATAAAGCAAAAGTACAAAAATGGGGACTTAGTCATTTTTTTGGCAATTTCCAAAATCACTCCGCGCGTGCTCTGCAGCTAGGCCCTAACTCCCCTCTGCCACCATGGATTTGCTTCAAACCTCTTGCAATCTAAAGTATCCATAGCCAGCAGTGCTCCCAGACCCCGAAACCCACCCACAAACACCAGGAAGCCCCCCAAACAGGCCCCCGAAAGCGCTACATTGAGCAAAATGTCAGAAATAGCACAAAAAAATTCTGCATGGATTTTGTACGAACCACTTCTATCCGGTATTAGACCTTCCCAGCAATGCCCCAAGACCCGCCAACCCACCCGCAAAGAAGCACAACACCCCCAAACAGCCAAAACCGAAAATCTCATACTTACAATATTTCTCGGCCTTCGGTCCAAACGCGCTGTGCAGCTAGATCATAACTCCCGTTTTCCACCACGGATTTCCTGAAAAGCAAATGCAATCAAAATTAGACTGTCCCAGCAGTGCTCCCAGACCCCAAAACGCACCAACAAACACCCGGAACCCCCCCAAAGAGCACCTGAAAGGCAAGCAAGTCAGCAAAAACGAAAAAAGAAAAATTTGCCTCCGATTTGGTCCAAATCACTTTTATCCGGTATTAGAGCTTCCCAGCAATGGCCCCAGAGCAGTCAACCCATGCGAAAACTA
This sequence comes from Lissotriton vulgaris, assembly GCF_964263255.1. Taxonomy (NCBI): domain Eukaryota; kingdom Metazoa; phylum Chordata; class Amphibia; order Caudata; family Salamandridae; genus Lissotriton; species Lissotriton vulgaris. The sequence continues at coordinate 602,834 of NW_028241089.1, read as the reverse complement.
GTAGAAGACCCCCAAACAGCCATAAAGCAAAAGTACAAAAATGGGGACTAGTCATTTTTTTGGCAATTTCCAAAATCACTCCGCGCGTGCTCTGCAGCTAGGCCCTAACTCCCCTCTGCCACCATGGATTTGCTTCAAACATCTTGCAATCTAAAGTATTCATAGCCAGCAGTGCTCCCAGACCCCGAAACCCACCCACAAACACCAGGAAGCCCCCCAAACAGGCCCCAGAAAACGCTACATTGAGCAAAATGTCAGAAATAGCAAAAAAAAATTCTGCATGGATTTTGTACGAACCACTTCTATCCGGTATTAGACCTTCCCAGCAATGCCCCAAGACCCGCCAACCCACCCGCAAAAAAGCACAACACCCCCAAACAGCCAAAAAGGAAAATCTCATACTTACAATATTTCTCGGCCTTCGGTCCAAACGCGCTGTGCAGCTAGGTCATAACTCCCGTTTTCCACCACGGATTTCCTGAAAAGCAAATGCAATCAAAATTAGACTGTCCCAGCAGTACTCCCAGACCCCAAAACTCACCCACAAACACCCGGAACCCCCCCAAAGAGCACCTGAAAAGCAAGCAAGTCAGCAAAAACGCAAAAAAAATTTCGCCTCCGATTTGGTCCAAACCACTTTTATCCGGTAATAGAGCTTCCCAGCAAAGGCCCCAGAGCCGTCAACTCACCCGGAAAGAAGTAGAACACCCCCACAAGTGCAGAGTCTTTCTTCATTGGGCGTAATCCAGCCCTCTGCTTTGAGGGAATTAGGAGTCTGGAGGAGGAGGATAGAGGAGCATGTTCTTGTGAACTTGTGAACCTGAGGAATGCAGACTGCGGCACCTTCAAATCAATAAGTAAACAAGTGAAGACAGTTCTGCTGATGGGCTTGTTTTTGTGATTAGGTGATTAAAGTTTGAATTATATTAACTGTGCACAACAAAGCAAGACAGACACACAGAAATAAAAGTGAATAAGGACGAAAAAGAAAGTTATTGATTCATTGTCTCATTTTCAGGGCTCGGTGTCAGTGAATAAGAATAAGGCTTCGTCATCATACTCTGCGAATTCAGGCAGGGTGAGGTCAGTGTCACCTAACAGAGAAGAAATTCCCTCATCTACGTTGCTGTCCACCTCGTCTTCATCCGGCGTGCTTTCTTGTACTTTGTAATCTAGTGGTATGAGGTGCTGATTCATCTTGATCATTGTTAACCTCTCCACATTTTTGGGAGAGAGGCGGCTCCGTTTGGAAGTTACAATGCCACCAGCAGCACTGAAAACACGTTCAGAAGACACGCTTGCGAGTGGGCAAGACAAGTAGTTTATAGCCAGGTTGGAGAGCTGTGCCCACAGTTCTTTTTTCCCATGCCAATACGCCAATGGGTCAGCATTAACATAGACCTCTGTTGAGTCATTCAGATAGTCCTGCACCATCGACTCAAGGTCCTCCAAGGTTCCTCCACTTTACTTACTTTTTGCTGTGACCTTTTGAGAACCAAACCCAAGCCGAGTTAGCCAATCCTCTTCTGCATCCAATGTTACTGTTGTGCATGGTGCAGATGATCCGGTTGCCGTTGTCTTTAACGGCTGAGAGGTCACTTGTGCCACAGCCACAGGTGCAGAAGTGGATTCTTTTGACTTGGGATGGCCTGCTGATGCTGATGTACTGCCTTTTCCTTCAATTTTCTGCCGTTCTCTTTCAAACCTCTTGGCTGACAAGGCTAGCCAACGTTTGTACTTTGTAACATCTTGATCACCAAAAGGAAAGAATGCTTGGCCTGCCAGCGCCTTTTTGTAGCGTGGATCCAGAATAGTAGCACAAATGTAATGCTGTTCTGAGTGGATCATTGTAAGACGTTAATCACCAAGTAGGCGCTCTAATAATTTCTCAGCCAAAAGAAAAGCTTCTTTCATTTCTTCATCTTTTTCAAACATAGAAGACACCGCCTTCAGTTGGTGCTCCAGCATGCACAACAATGGGATAGCTTTTCCCAAATTACAGTCCTCCTTGCTGACTGAACGCGTGAAGACCTCAAAAGGACGAAGCATGTCTGTCAGGCTTTTAACTAGGTCCCATTGCGCCGCATCTAGCCTCAGGTCCTTCTGAGCTGTACCCACTGTTAAGAAATAGTGATCGAGTACCGTATACTGCTCATACAGACGCTCAAGCATGTAGAAGGTTGAGTTCCAACGTGTTACCACCTCCTGGATGAGTCCTTTCACTGGCATTCGACGTTCATGTAGCAGGGTCCTCAGACCCTTCCGGACCTTAAAAGAATGGCTGAAATGGTTGCACATTCTTCGGCAGATGGCCACTAACTCGCACGCTGGACTGTCTTCATCACTCAAGAATTTTTTAACAACCAGGTTTATACAGTGCGCCAAACACGGCACTCTGAAATAGTCACCTAGCTCCACGGCCTTAACTACATTGGCGCCATTATCCGTGGAAACATAACCAATCTGGCATTTTTGGGGGGACAGCCAGTGAATGACATTTGTCTTAAACTCATTCAAAATGTTTTCTGCTGTGTGACGTTTCTCCAAGCCAAACATGGCTAGTGTTGCATGTTTCCGAGCAGCTTTAAAAACTTGGTCCGGGTCAACACCTGCGTTTAGCTTTGCTTTAACCCCTGAAAAAGAGACCCAGTGTGCAGTGATGCACATGTAATCAGCGCCTGCGCCACTGGTCCACATGTCTGATGTATAGTGTGAACAGCACTCTTCTGCAAAGCTGCCCCAATCACCTCCAGCACATCTTCATGTAGTGCTGGAACCGCAACTCTTGCAAAATAGAACCGGCTAGGAACCTTCCATTTAGGGCAGAGCGCTGCCACTTATTCTTGAAAACCAACCCCTTCTACAAAAGAAGAAGGGAGAAGGTCCAGAGCTAGCATTTTAGCCAGCTTAGTGTTATACAGACGCGTCAGTGGGTGGTTGCGTTCATATGCCGTTTCTGTAAACAACATGGTTCTAATGTTACCCTGGACCAAGCATTTACGGGATGATGATGATGACTTCTTCGACCCAGTTACGCTCGCTGATGAACTTTTTCGCATTGGTGCCTCACTCTCTCCCACACTCTTAGTGTGGCTCACATGGGGTGTGCTGCTGACAGGGGTACTGGGTGTAAGTGAAGTGTTTGACACGTCTTCTTCCTCCTCGTCATCATCAGATGAAACATCAACGTTTTCTTGACGTGCAATTTGGGCTTCCTTGATCACCTTTAGGTGCGCAAACCATTGGACAGCGTGCTGTCTCTTAAGATGACCTCTCTGGCCTCCGGTACCATAGTTGGTACCAAACTTACCACGACTAACTGCAAGCTTACAAATGCTACAAATGGCAAAGTTTTCCCTTTTTGGGCAAACACTAAAGAAGTTACCGTGAATACTTGCCCGGATTGTGATTTGTGCTGAACGCTGCTGCAGGGACCATCAAAACAGCGTTTTCGCCCGCCCGCCTCCCGCTCTCTGAACCCCCATCTGCAGAGGCAGAACCAACGAGTGGAGCGCTGCGCAGGGGCAGGAAAACTACCATTCCCAGCATCCCTAGCGGCACCGGCCGCGTCAGTTTCGCGCCAGGAGGCGCAGAAATACGGCGTCACCCCGGTCGAGGGGGTGTTACCGTGAATACTTGCCCGGATTGTGATTTGTGCTGAACGCTGTTGCAGGGACCGTCAAAACAGCGTTTTCGCCCGCCCGCCTCCCGCTCTCTGAACCCCCATCTGCAGAGGCAGAACCAACAAGTGGAGCGCGGCGCAGGGGCAGGAAAACTACAATTCCCAGCATCCCTAGCGGCACCGGCCGCTTCAGTTTCGCGCCAGGAGGCGCAGAAATACGGCGTCACCCCCGTCTCGCGGGACACGAGCGGGACGCCGGGCGAAGCCCGGGCAAAGGGCGGGCCCTCTGTGGCCCTCAGTGGCTGAGGTAGGCTGGGCTGGGCCCGGTCATTTTTATTTTCGTTGTTTGTGTCGCTATTCATACTATATACTTCTGGCTGCTAGAGGAAGTAACACTTTGCGAAGTTAATAAGTCGCTCTTTTTTCTATCTTCCACTGGTGAGTCATTGCTGCATCTCCAGAGCTTTATTTATATTTTTATGGACATTGTATTACTCTGTGAACTCCTTTTCTGGAGGTAAACTATTTGAAAAACAACGAACTGTGGGAAAAGTCTGCAAAAGATGTCTAAAAAACTTCGCTCTGGAAGACTTGTGGGAGGAAGATCTGGTGCTAAAACAGTTACCAACCCCACGCGAAATAAATCCGTAAATAATCCCCCGTTGAAGGGTCAATGCCAACTCTTTGAGTTATGGGATAAACCTGTGGATAAGAAGTCTAATACTTCTGTAAAGGAAGCTCTCCTCTCTACGGCTCGGGAGGAACTTACTCAAGTTATTACTAACTCTATGTCTCCATCCTTGTTGACCGTGTCACCGCAAACAGCAGTGGTGGTGAATTCCCGTCTTGTTCATCTTGAAGGAGAGGGGGAGAGTAAACTTGGCGTTCTTGCAACAGAAGGAAAACGAGAGAATCAACCACTTATGCCTCAAGCCCCTTCTGTGAATGACAGGTTAGGTGGGGAATCCTCATCATTATCTATTGATCTTGAACTTTGCGGCCGCTATGTAAATGCAGCTAGTTTGGAGGCTTTAGAACCCAATAAGCCTTCTGGGGGTGCTACTCCCTCTGGGCTAATGTTATATAGTAGTACTCCCTCGTTAAATGGACAGGACATGTCTGATCTGTTAAAAGCTTCCAGGAGTCCGGGTCTTAATCTTTCTGGTATTTGTCCTACAGCTGAAGCTTGTAATAAACCTATATCGGAATCTTTGATTGCTTTGAAACAATTACTAGCCTCCATATTATTTCTCCTGGGGAAATTTGTAGGCAGCTCGGACTGTATCCTGGACTCAGTCACTCAAATACTGAAGGCATTGCTACAAAAAACACCAGAAACGAGGAGTGTTCCCGCGCCTAAAGCCGAATCTAGCTCTCCTAAGGAGAAAATAAACGCGCCTATAGTGAATTCTGGTATAAAAGCTGTAGTAATAGATCATGAAATGCATACTACAGTCCTGCCTTTAACCGCAGTGCCCAATTGTGTTAAGAACTCTGTTCTCGAGATTGAGGAAGAAAACAAATCTATCCCTGGCTCCAAAGTGGTTCAAGATCTATTTCCAATTTTCATGTCGGAAAATAAAAAAGAACAACCTGAAGATAAACAAGAAGTAAAGGTAAAAAACGGTAAACATAGAAATAATAAAGGGAATAAAAGGAAACCGATCCGAAAATACAGGAAGAAAAGACAACGACGGATAATCTTCCAAAACTCTATAGTCTTGTCTGAGAATGAAGAAATAGACTCAGATCCAATTTCTATGTCTTTAAAGGTGGATAGTGAATTTTGTCCACCAACGACTGTGGAAGATTTACCGCAAAAGGAGGGTCCGGTCCCGAATATTACTCCATCGGTAGCGATAAGAGCCTCTAACTTACATCAATTCGGGCCCCTTAACCCTTTGGCCTCTCCTTTTTCTCTTGCACCAGAGGTTGGAGATCGCCCCCCTCCCTCTCTCCAGCCAAAAAACTCAAAGGCTTATGTGGACACTCGTGTGCTTGACTTTTTACCTTTATTTGATGCAGACTTACCCTTAAACAGAACATGGCTACTTAAGCGTTTTAGCGAGATGGAAAGTCTTCACCCTATTCAATCTAGGGACATTGAACTAGTCTCTTTGTTTGGTGGAGACAGGGTCTCATGTATAAGGGTTAAATTTTACTCCACAATTATTGTAAATTTGATATTGCAGCAAGCTGAGAATTTCCAACGTACTGGTATTGATGTTCTCCCTATTTTTAGTCTTGGTAACACCCACCCTTCCCATGGGATGACACTAAAGGGTGATAAACAAAATGGGACAGCTTCTCCACTTAGAGACCTGAAGATTTGGGTCTCTAAAGGGAAACGTTCGGTCTCCCAGGTAAAGCCACTTCCACTGCTTCAGAAATCCTCCTCAATAGAGGATAATAATCGGTGGAATTGGCTACACAGTGCTTTATCTACTAAGACCACAGATAATCCAAAATTGTTTCACCATCTTTAACACTCCATTGAAAATTATTTCTTGGAACGCAGCAGGGATTCACAGTAGCCCAGAGAAATTTGACCTTCTATATTCTCTGGGAGCAAATGTGATCTGCATCCAGGAAACTTGGTGTACTAATTTGCTGGATGTTTTAAAGGATTTCTATGTTCTGGAAGTGCCAGCTGCCCCATCCAAGAAAGGTCACGCTAGGGGGGGAATTGCTTGTCTATTATCAAATAACTTGCAGTGGAGATTCTCCCATTATACTGACCCAAGTAATCTTTTTCAAGCTATAACAATAGCAAACTTGTCTAGTAATTTAAAAAAGTCATCCGTTGTAATTATTAATGTGTATATCCCTCCAGAAGAGTGTTTTAATCCTATATTGAAGCAGGTATCTCAATATATTGGCCAAATTAAAAATTTACCATCCCCTCCGGAAGTTATCCTAGTAGGAGATCTGAACTGCAAAATTTCCAATGCTAGTCTGAAGCTTTTCAGAAATAAACCCAAAGAAGAGGCGCATTTTGTACCCCAATCCCTCTTCCCAGATAAAATAGTGACTAACAAAAGAGGGAAGATTCTGCTAGAAGAACTAGCGGCAGTTGAGGGACTTATATTAAATGGGAGACTCCCGTCTGATGTGCCTGCTAAATTTACACATAAGTCACCTTTCGGGTTTTCCATTCTTGACTATGCAATTTCGGATTATGGTTTGTTTCCCTGGATTCAGGATCTTAAGATAATCCCAACAACTCTGAGCGATCATAGTATAATGCTCATAACTATTTCTTTAAACCCTCTGCCCACTGTGCCATGGGCCCTTAACGGCAGTGACGCGGCTTTCCATGCTTCTACGGGAAGATGCTTTTGGAATCCCTCTGCCATTAATGGGGTCCATGATATATTATGTAAGACCCTATTAGAATTAAATGAGTGGCGTGGTTTAGAAATAGTTAATTTTGAAAATCTTATGCGAAATATCATTTTAGATGTAAAAAAGGCTACCCGCCCTAGAAAAGGGGTAGTTGTGCCTAGTACAGTACGTATCCTGAACAAAGAAATAAATAAACTAGTCCGTGAGCAATATTTAGATAGAGTCATGGAACGTGAAAAAGAAATCTCCAGGTTAAAAAGAAAGAGATGCAGACTAAAGGCGAAAATAAAAAAGGAGAAGGAAGATACAGTTTGGATTAACTTGAGGGAATCAGTTGTCCATGGTAGAATTAGAGAATTTTGGGCAATAATTGGGAAGGGATGCAGTACTAGAATAAGTCCTTGCCCCATCCCTATAGCTGAAGAGGTTTGGATCACTTATATTCGGGACCTCTATGCAGGGAATGGTACTCCAGGTGAAGATATTGTCCTAGCTGCAACGCCTGAAGGGCTCATTAATTATCCCACAGAGGAATCAATTGAAATAGCCATAAGGAACATGCGCGCCTCTGGTGCAATGGGTCCCGATGAACTCCCTATGACAGTCTTGAAGCAGGATCCTTTAATGTGGAGTAAAATCCTGTACCCATTGTTTAAAGCCTGTTTTCTGTCTAATACGGTACCTGCCTCCTGGAGGGGAAGTATTTTGGTCCCTATTTTTAAGAAGGGAACTAGGGACAGCCCCAGTAACTATCGTTTGATCGCCCTCCTCGACTCTATCGGAAAGGTTTTTGCGAAATGTATCTTAAATTTTCTTTCCGATTGGGTCGAGGAGAACAATATCTTGCCTCTTGAACAAACTGGGTTCCGTAGGGGGCACGGTACTCTAGACAACCTCACCACCCTCCAGGTGGTAACTGATAAATATGTGCAGGTGAGAGGTGGGGTGGTCTATGCGGCTTTTATTGATTTCTCCACAGCGTTCGATAAAGTGGACCGTAGAACGCTGTGGAGAAAATTGGCAGCGCTTGGTGTCCCATCCTATCTATTGGAGCTTGTTCGCACACTCCATACAGAGACTTGGTGTAGTGTCTTGCAAGGGGGCGAAAGGGGGCTCTCCCATCAAATTTCTTCTTTGAATGGCCTAAAACAAGGCTGCCTATTGGCTCCCCTTTTGTTCTCCTTGTATACTGTTGACCTGCCTGTTGCCTTGTCTGTCAGTGAAGGTATTGCTCCGGTGATTGGGGGGACCCCAATATCTTGCTTGATGTATGCCGATGACGTCCTTATTTTAGATCTGACTCCCAAAGGCCTTGCAAATCGGCTATATGCCCTTCATGATTTTTCTGTTGCTCATTGCATGAAGATTAACATTTCCAAAAGCAAAATTATGTGCATAGCCGGGAAAAAGAAGTGCCGATCTGAACATTTTGGTTGGTATATCGGCGGTCAAAAACTGGAGGTGGTTAAATCATATACTTTTTTGGGGAAAATTATTGCGGCTAACTTGAGCGAGAGGCCTCATATTGAGCATAGTTCGCGAAAAGCCCTCGCACATGGCAAAGGTTTAAATTCTCTGTATCAGGCCACTGGGAAAAGGCACTTTTTGTGTTTACTGGAGGTATATAGGTCCAAAATTCCCGCTACGATACTATATGGTATCGAACTGATAGAGATGAAATATTGGGACTTTTGCCATAAGATTGAGGGGAAACTGTTAAGATCCCTATCTTCTCTGAATACTGCGTGTCCTTTGGCCGCTTGCAGGCTCGATTTCGGTCTCAGGAGCAGCTGGGTACAGGGATTATGCGCCCTGGTAAGATGGGTGGCTTGCCTGGCTAGAGCTGAACTGGGGACGATGAGAGCTCTCCTTAAAACTGAATTACTGGGTAACTTTAGGGAGTTTTCACAAATTGTAAGGAATTTTAGAAAAGCTGTAACTCTTCTAAAGTTAGATGAAAACACTTTGTTTTTGCACTCCCCCTTACAGTTAAAACTCTTATTAAAACAGGCCTCGTGGGAACTGTGTTTTCAGTCAGATAAGAATATAATTTATGAAAAAAGGGAAGTAGACCTTCTCCTTAATTCTTACTCGATTAAATTGGCCCAACCATATGTTACATGGAACTTGCCGCATGGTATTCGTAGATTATGGTTTCTTTTACGTTATGATCTATTACCTTTAAATCTACTTTTATCCAAATGGTATGGTTCTTCCCCTATGTGCAATTTATGTAACCTGAGCACCCAGAATCGCATGCATGTTTTGTTGATCTGCCCTGCGCTTCGCATATTGCGTCTCAAATGGTTAAAACCTATTTGTCTTCGTCTGGGCATTTCTACTCTGAACAGCTTTCTCCAAGCACTTTATTGGCCTCCTAATGAAATGTTTTGTTTCTATATTTTTAACTTTTTCAAAGGTTTTTTAGCTATTTATTAACATGCTTCTGGAGATGTTTGATATTGCTTCCTGTTGTAGATTTGTCATCGTATGTTATTTTGTATTCAAATGTGTTTTTGAATGTCATTACTTTGATATGTATTTGGTTTTTCCTTTTATCATTGTGAATTTTTATGTGGCCCTCTTTGAGAGCCAAAACAGAATAAATAAATTGAATAAAGAAGTCCCAAGCTGGGGACTTGAATTGTCTGTGGGGGCCGGAGGAGGCGGCGATACTGGTGGTGATGGCCACGCTGCTAATGCCGGATGAAGTGGAGGATGTGGATTGCCGAACTTTAGTACGTTGTGCACTTTCACCACCACTAATTGAGGTCGAGGTGGATGGAGGTCCCTTATGGCGAGGAAGAAATATGGAAGCGGTACGTGTACTAGTTAACTCCAATGATTGTTGTGTTTCCATTGCCTCCTCGTCGACATCATCATCACGCTCAGCAGCTTCTCGGGCTAGGGTCAAAATGTCTGTTTGCTGCATGCCCGCTGGGGCTGCAGTGACCTTTATGATGACTGGGTCGGTGTCGTGAGAGCCTTCATCAGCAGCAGTATCCGCCACTTCTTGTTGAGCCTCATCACACTCCATAACTATGAGACTTTGGACGAGCTTCCTTTTACGCTTAAGTACCTTTTTCAGATCATGGTGTGCCTCACTCTCAGACGGCAGTGGTGCTGATACCCAATTTTGATCCGTATCATCAGAAGGAGGTGTGCTTGAAGAAGATGTAGACACCACCCTTGATCTCTTCCTTGCTAGGGGTGTGGAAGACAATGAATGATCATCAGGAGGAGTGGCTTCCTCAAATGATACCCCGCCTTGATTGTCGATTTCCTGATGTGCCCCTACTTCGGGAGGAACAACTATTGTGGGCACTTGTGACCCTCCATGCACCTCTGCTTGCGCATCTCCTTGCGCTGCCTCTCCTTCCACTTGTACTTGGGCTTGTACTTGCACATGTGGTTGTTGTTGCGGCTGTGGTTGTTCAACACTCGTCAGATGAGTTACAACAACCTGTGTTGATTGAGGGACATTGCTGCTACTTTCTTGCGATGAGCCAACATCACTGGTCGATGGTGATTGAACAAGTACACTGGCTGCCTCTGCAGCACTCAAGGGCTTGGACTTAAGTTGGCGTGGTGGTGGTGGTGGCACTGAGCCCAATGGAGCGGGGGTGCTGCTCCCAGCTTGGTCCCCAGCAGATCCCGCTGCTGCTGCAGGCATACTTTTTTTTTACTCCCAAAAAATGTGGCGGGCGGCACACCAGTCTCCTTGGTAACTTGCTTCTTCTGCTCCTTACTGGCAACTTTCTTGCTAGAGGAGCTACGGGGAACTTTTTTTTGGGGCCATCTTCTTCAAAGCAGGTCAGAATAGCAGGCCGCAGTTGCACGAGTTGCAGAGTTGTCTGTGGCCAGACGTGACATCGCGTGACGTTATGCTGCACACACACACCGCTGCAGGACTTCTTCCTGGCACTGGTGGTTCTCTTGAGTCTTGTGCACCTAAAAGCAATGGAAGACAGAGGAACATCAGTTCAGTTATACAAAAACGAACATCACAGAAAAATCAGCACGATCCCAAGCCATCCAGACCCCTTGGCATAAAGGTTGAAAGCTAGGCGAAATGGTTGCAGACCTAAGAACACTGCCTGCATTCAAAATGGCCCTCTGCCTCCCAGCACATGGCCAGGGCCTGCCTGTAACAGCACTCAAAATGGCCCCCACCCACATGGCCTGTCCCCATGAACACCCCAAAAAATCGAAAAACACAGAAAAATCAGCACAATCCCATGCCATCCATGCCCTCCATGATGTTTAAATTCAAGACACCCCACAGAAAGACTAGGCTCATGCACCACTCACTACCCCTGGTGAAAAGGCCACAACAACAACCCAAAAAAACGAAAATCACAGAAAAATCAGCACAATCCCAAGCCATCCAGGCCCTCCATGATGTATAAATTCAAGACACCCCACAGAAAGACTAGGCCCATGCATCACTCACTACCCCTGGGCATAAAGGTTGAAAGCTAGGCAAAATGGTTGCAGACCTAAGAACACTGCCTGCATTCAAAATGGCCCCCTGCCTCCCAGCACATGGCCAGGGCCAGCCTGTAGCAGCACTCAAAATGGCCCCCACCCACATTGCCTGTCCCCATGAACACCCCAAAAAATCGAAAAACACAGAAAAATCAGCACAATCCCATGCCATCCATGCCCTCCATGATGTTTAAATTCAAGACACCCCACAGAAAGACTAGGCCCATACACCACTCACTACCCCTGGTGAAAAGGCCACAACAACAGCCCAAAAAAACGAAAATCACAGAAATATCAGCACAATCCCAAGCCATCCAGGCCCTCCATGATGTTTAAATTCAAGACACCCCACAGAAAGACTAGGCCCATGCATCACTCACTACCCCTAGGCATAAAGGTTGAAAGCTAGGCAAAATGGTTGCAGACCTAAGAACACTGCCTGCATTCAGAATGGCCCCCTGCCTCCCAGCACATGGCCAGGGCCTGCCTGTAGCAGCACTCAAAATGGCCCCCACCCACATGGCCTGTCCCCATGAACACCCCAAAAAATCGAAAAACACAGAAAAATCAGCACAATCCCATGGCATCCATGCCCTCCATGATGTTTAAATTCAAGACACCCCACAGAAAGACTAGGCCCATGCATCACTCACTACCCCTGGGCATAAAGGTTGAAAGCTAGGCAAAATGGTTGCAGACCTAAGAACACTGCCTGCATTCAAAATTGCCCCCTGCCTCCCAGCACATGGCCAGGGCCTGCCTGTAGCAGCACTCAAAATGGCCCCCACCCACATGGCCTGTCCCCATGAACACCCCAAAAAATGGAAAAACACAGAAAAATCAGCACAATCCCATGCCATCCATGCCCTCCATGATGTTTAAATTCAAGACACCCCACAGAAAGACTAGGCCCATGCATCACTCACTACCCCTGGGCATAAAGGTTGAAAGCTAGGCAAAATGGTTGCAGACCTAAGAACACTGCCTGCATTCAAAATGGCCCCCTGCCTCCCAGCATATGGCAAGGGCCTGCCTGTAGAAGCACTCAAAATGGCCCCCACCCACATGGCCTGTCCCCATGAACACCCCAAAAAATGGAAAAACACAGAAAAATCAGCACAATCCCATGCCATCCATGCCCTCCATGATGTTTAAATTCAAGACACCCCACAGAAAGACTAGGCTCATGCACCCATCACTACCCCTGGTGAAAATGCCACAACAACAACCCAAAAAAATGAAAATCACAGAAAAATCAGCACAATCCCAAGCCATCCAGGCCCTCCATGATGTTTAAATTCAAGACACCCCACAGAAAGACTAGGCCCATGCATCACTCACTACCCCTGGGCATAAAGGTTGAAAGCTAGGCAAAATGGTTGCAGACCTAAGAACACTGCCTGCATTCAAAATGGCCCCCTGCCTCCCAGCACATGGCCAGGGCCTGCCTGTAGCAGCACTCAAAATGGCCCCCACCCACATGGCCTGTCCCCATGAACACCCCAAAAAATCGAAAAACACAGAAAAATCAGCACAATCCCATGGCACCCATGCCCTCCATGATGTTTAAATTCAAGACACCCCACAGAAAGACTAGGCCCATGCATCACTCACTACCCCTGGGCATAAAGGTTGAAAGCTAGGCAAAATGGTTGCAGACCTAAGAACACTGCCTGCATTCAAAATGGCCCCCTGCCTCCCAGCAAATGGCCAGGGCCTGCCTGTAGAAGCACTCAAAATGGCTCCCACCCACATGGCCTGTCCCCATGAACACCCCAAAAAATGGAAAAACACAGAAAAATCAGCACAATCCCATGCCATCCATGCCCTCCATGATGTTTAAATTCAAGACACCCCACAGAAAGACTAGGCTCATGCACCCATCACTACCCCTGGTGAAAATGCCACAACAACAACCCAAAAAAATGAAAATCACAGAAAAATCAGCACAATCCCAAGCCATCCAGGCCCTCCATGATGTTTAAATTCAAGACACCCCACAGAAAGACTAGGCCCATGCATCACTCACTACCCCTGGGCATAAAGGTTGAAAGCTAGGCAAAATGGTTGCAGACCTAAGAACACTGCCTGCATTCAAAATGGCCCCCTGCCTCCCAGCACATGGCCAGGGCCTGCCTGTAGCAGCACTCAAAATGGCCCCCACCCACATGGCCTGTCCCCATGAACACCCCAAAAAATCGAAAAACACAGAAAAATCAGCACAATCCCATGGCACCCATGCCCTCCATGATGTTTAAATTCAAGACACCCCACAGAAAGACTAGGCCCATGCATCACTCACTACCCCTGGGCATAAAGGTTGAAAGCTAGGCAAAATGGTTGCAGACCTAAGAACACTGCCTGCATTCAAAATGGCCCCCTGCCTCCCAGCAAATGGCCAGGGCCTGCCTGTAGAAGCACTCAAAATGGCTCCCACCCACATGGCCTGTCCCCATGAACACCCCAAAAAATGGAAAAACACAGAAAAATCAGCACAATCCCATGCCATCCATGCCCTCCATGATGTTTAAATTCAAGACACCCCACAGAAAGACTAGGCTCATGCACCCATCACTACCCCTGGTGAAAATGCCACAACAACAACCCAAAAAAACGAAAATCACAGAAAAATCAGCACAATCCCAAGCCATCCAGGCCCTCCATGATGTTTAAATTCAAGACACCCCACAGAAAGACTAGGCCCATGCATCACTCACTACCCCTGGGCATAAAGGTTGAAAGCTAGGCAAAATGGTTGCAGACCTAAGAACACTGCCTGTATTCAAAATGGCCCCCTGCCTCCCAGCACATGGCCAGGGCCTGCCTGTAGCAGCACTCAAAATGGCCCCCACCCACATGGCCTGTCCCCATGAACACCCCAAAAAATCGAAAAACACAGAAGAATTAGCACAATTCCATGCCATCCATGCCCTCCATGATGTTTAAATTCAAGACACCCCACAGAAAGACTAGGCTCATGCACCACTCACTACCCCTGGTGAAAAGGCCACAACAACAGCCCAAAAAAACGAAAATCACAGAAAAATCAGCACAATCCCAAGCCATTCAGGCCCTCCATGATGTTTAAATTTAAGCCACCCCACAGAAAGACTCAGTCCACCCACCACTGAGTACCCCTGGGCAAAAGGCCCCAACAACAGCCCAAAAATCGAAAATTCCAAAATTGTATTTGCAGCAACTGTAAAGCCCCAAACAAACTTACTTGTGAAATTTCTAATCCAAAAGTGATCCAAAGAAAGTCAAAAAGGCCTCCAAATCCAAATATCCAGCAGCATCCACAAAAAGTAATCCTTCCAGGTGAAGAATCCGAATGAAAGTGACCAGCACATGAAGAAAGCACTGGGAGGAGACTGCTAGACAGGAAAAGGAAGTTGGAGACTGTGGGGCACTTCCCCCCCCCCAAAATGGACTCCTTGCAAAAGAAAGTGCAGGCAAATGTCAACCTGAGAAGTTATTCTGATAAAAATTATCATTTCCAGAAGGTTTATGCTGCTTGCTGGTGGATTTCTTGTGCAGAATTGCAAATTTTGTATTTTTGCGAGTGCGAGATTGTTGCTGCCCGCCGCATCTACGTGTTCGCAATTGCGAACTCCCGCGATACGTGATTACGGCGTACTCACGTTGACAAACTCTCGCTGTGCAAGGTGGCAAGCCGCGATGACGTAATCGCGGTCGCCAAACTCCCGGCGGATCCCGCAGCAAGATCCAAAATGGCGCAGCACTCGCAAAATATCGAGAAAAACAACTCGGCAAACGCTGAGTGACGGTAAGTGAACGCCGCGCGCCGCAAAATTGTATCACCAAGAAAAAAAATCCACTGCGTGCGAATTTGCAGATTGTCGGTAAATTCGCGAGCGTTCGCGGATTGCGAATTTACCGAAAATCCGCAAAATCCGCGAGCGGAACGGATTTTCCGCCCATGCTTATTCAAGAGCCTGTGAGCGCTGTATTTGGTCCTTTTGGAGAAGAGCCTGAGAGCGCTTTACTTTCATTGTGAAGAGCGCTTTACTTTTATTAGGAAGAGCGCTTTGCTCTGGGCAGCAGGGAAGGAGCTGACGGTGTGCAGTGCTGAAGTACGATCCCTTTTTGAGGGAATTCGGATGTAGGGATTCCCCCGCTTATACAGATTTTCAGCGCGGGTGCCCACCCCGCGCCGCTACCACAAGAGGGGGGGCCTACCCCGCATTGTGCATCATTTTATATGCCGCGCGGGTGCCCACCCCGCGCCGATACCTCCAGAGCGGGTGCCTACCTTGCATTGTGCTTCGTTTTATATCCCTAGCGGGTGTCCACCCCGCCAGGGACTTTGTGCCAATTGTTTTAGCACCTAGCGGGTGCCCACCCCGCTTTATATTACAATTCCAGAGGGAGCCTACCCCTCACCTGCCCCGCATCACCGCCGCGGCCCGGGATCGAAGGGAAACGCTGCCGCAATACCGGAAACCCCGGAAGTCAGGCAACCCTCGCCCTGACGTGGGCGGGGCCGGACCCGGAAGTGGTGGAGAGAAAGCAGGAAGCAGATGGGAGCCTACCTTGCGCTCCTGCATATGCCCGCGAAGACAAGTCCGGCATTTGCACCCAGGGCCCCTGAGAGTGAGGGAGAGCCCCATGGTGCCGAGGAAGGAGAAAGGAAGTGCTGCATCAAGCGGGGCTCTCGTGAGCGGTGAGAGCCCCACATGCTGCCTATTCCCTGGAGCCTCGGAGGCTCTACAGAAGAAGCGCCACCCTCTAAACCCAGGCGGGAGCCTACCCCACGCTGGGACGAGCATCGGATCAAGTGCCCAGGAGAGTGCTTCTGGGCAAAGGAGAGAGTCCCCAGGCTGGTGAGGAAAGAAGACCGACAGCGCAGAAGAGCCCGGTGAGTAGGGCTCGTTTGCAAAGGGGAGGGGAGTGTGAAGGGGCCCCTTCCTGGTGCCCGCCCCCCTCCTGCCCGTACTAACTGATTTGGGGACACCTCTGCTGAGTGGACTCGCCAGAGGGTGAGCCGCTCTACCGTTGGGGGCAAAGTGGATTAAGGGCCGCAGTGGGGGTCCAAAGGGCCAGTGGTGCCTGGGTTGATTGTTTGTGGGAGCATATTCACTTTTAAGTCCCAGAGTGGAACTTGGGGCCATTTGATCTTTAAGGGTCCCGAGTGAGGCTCAGGGGGCACACTGGTGTCCATGTTCCCTGCCACAGCTGCCCAGCACTTAGTGGGCAGCTGCAACCTTTAGCCAGTGCCCCTGTCCCTTTGCTCTAGCTGCCTAGGCAGCACGCCCTGACTGTTGGTGGACAGAGGTGCCAGTAGCCATCGGGCTGTTTCACAGCTGCCCAGCAAGTAGTGGGCAGCTGCCACGTTTAGGCTGCTCTTTTCCTTTGTTGCTTTCGCTGATTGCACAGCCTGCCCGTACATTCTGGACATAGGGCATTGGAGCCCAGGTGGAAGGCCAGTTGGCCTGGGAGACAGTCCTCATGTGTTGTGCCCTCGCTTGGGGTACACTGGTTATGCCTAATGTGATTTATGCATAATGTGCAATGCCTTTATGCCTGTGATACCTCTAACTGTGTTTTTATGCTAAGGTGGTTGTTTTGCCTAGTATAGTTTATGCTAATTAGTTTATGTGTCCCTGCGTGATCTATGCCTAAAGTGATTAGGATTGCGTAATGTGTTCCTACCTTTTACAAGGGGTTACGGGTTGTGTTCTACATTTTTGTGCTACAATTATTCTATGTTCTAGAAGTGCTATTTCTACTAAGTGCTGATTCTGACAGTGGCCCACGTGGCCCTGTCATGTGTATACAATCCCCTGTAGATACTGCCCAGTGCCAGTTGGCACAGTGTATCTGTGTGATTATGATCTAATGTGTTTATGGTAATACAAAGGCTATTTTTATATATAACCTGTGTGAAGTTCCTTTTTGTGGTGTACCTAGTGTGTTGCTGCTGTGTGTGAGTTGCTTAAACGCTTTACACATTGCCTCCGGGATAAGCCAGACTGCTCGTGCCAAGCTACCAAGGGCGTGAGCAGGGGTTATCTTGGTGAGTAACTCCCTTGCCCTGACTAGACTGGTGG
The DNA here is from genome assembly GCF_964263255.1 of Lissotriton vulgaris. Taxonomy (NCBI): domain Eukaryota; kingdom Metazoa; phylum Chordata; class Amphibia; order Caudata; family Salamandridae; genus Lissotriton; species Lissotriton vulgaris. The sequence continues at coordinate 585,308 of NW_028241089.1, read as the reverse complement.
TTTCTGCCTGCTTTGGTGCAAGCCTCAGCCAACCATAAATCCCATTTCTAACAGTTACTATTTCAAAGACAGATGATATGCTAGTGGGCCACAGGTGACCAGAAACCAACTCCAGTATTGCTGTGTTATTTATGATTCCATGCTGATGCCCAAAAGAAATGGATGAAATGTTACCCTCTGTTCTGAAATGATCAATGTGAATGATGCCTAATGTCTATCTTTTATCAATGAGAATGATGCATACTTTGTCTGTACTTTGGGAGAAATAACATCTTTTAATTACAGTGTCCAACTGGTCATATTAGGGCATGTTAAAGTCCAACTAATTATAGGACATGATGATGTATGTACCTATACTAATGAATATCAGGCTGTAAGTTGGAAGATGCGGCACACAAGCTTTTCAGGTCTGGTACCGTCAGGTAAATACATAGAAAAACGCTGATGCTAAACCGTGAGAGGATACTGAAGAAAAGAAATGCCCATTATCTTTAAAGATCGTATATCAAAATAAAGATACTGCGCTATATTTAGTAAGATTAATAACTTACATGTTTATTTGCAAAACCACAGACGTGTAGATGATTGAAAAATCTCTTGAACAATGATCAGGTCACTCGAACGAGATAAGAGCGCCAGCCAAAACACATTGTATTGTACTGCTTCAACTCTTTATTGGGTATTGGGAGCTGAAAAGAGACCCAAACTAGTTTACTATTCATATCTCTGTTCAAAAGATCATATAATATCTACGCACTCTGGCAATGTTGTTGCTGTAATAGTATTACATTGCGGGCAAATAAACAATCAAAATGGGCCTGTTAATCTAAGCCCAGGTTACTTCTAGATGGATAAAAAGTAACATTCAATGCAATGGCGTACTATGATAGCAATGCGTTGCACATGACTCAAACAATCAAATATGGACCGGTTAAATTCAGTCCACATAATTTCTAGATGACTGAGGAAAAAGAAATTTTACATGGCCAATGTGTCCCCTGCGTGTACCCAACGTTTAGTGTATATGCATGTCACCCATGCATTTTCCCTCTCATGTCTGTAATAATGATGCCTCTGCATTTACGTCCCACATTAGGATGTCAGTTACCAAGTCTCCCATGAAAGAAACGTTAATTCTGCACTGAGGCCTATGTTTGCATGTGTTTGCATTGTGCACTTTCAAAATCGAGATGAACCCATTTTGTGGCTCAGCCTGAGCCAGGACCCGAATTAAGGTTTCATGCCTCCAGACACTCTGAGGGCTGCAGCTACGTATCCCTGACCTCTCGCATACTTTTGGCTAAGCCGAGAGGGGCCCAGCCCGGGGTGCCAAGACAGTATTTTGCAAAACAGTTATCTGCTTGCTCTACAGAATCACATTCCTGCCTGGTGAAGAAGGTAAACAGAACCCGTCTGCAGAGATAGGGCCTAGCTTTTCTGTCTCCGTTTAAGTGATTTGCAGAGCTCACATCCTTAGAAAGCCCACGGCCCCCACACAATGAACGAAGAAATATATGAAATATATGCCCACACCGGCTCTTGGTGATGAGCAACCTTTGCTTGAGCGACCTTTGCTTCAGATAATACATCCTCGGACCTAAGATATCAGATAATACCAGACGTGCAGGTCGTCCTGACACTGAAGGCCTCTCTACTAGACCGAAAGTCAGCTTCACCCAGTTACACGTCAATTACACGTCATGACCAAGTCGCGCACACAAGTAGGGTAAAGGTTCCAGCTGGCCATGCGACCCCCTCCATGCATCCACCCACCCATGACTCACCTATGACTCCTCATACACGCCCACATGCTCTTATCTCTCTTTTTCTTGCTCTGCCTGGAGCACTCCTCCCTATGTACGAGATTGAATGTATAAATATTGTACTCTGTAAATAAAGTTCAGAAGACCCTTCCTGAACCTTAGTGGTGATGGAACCGATTCTCCCTTAACTCGAGTTATTGAAATAAAGCCCTTTTGAATCGGACACCACGGACTCTGCCTCTCATTTAATACATGACCCTTTGTTTAAGTATAGAAATTATGACAGGGTAATACTTTATTTACCACATAAATCTGGCGCCCGAATAGGGACAAATCCCCTTCCCCACGCGCCGGAGATGTAGGTCCAGCCCTTGCCCCCTTCTACAGACGTGACGGACTTCAAAGTGTACACGCCAGCGGGATTTCCTGCTTACTCCCTCAGGCCCACGGAGGAGACGGACTGCGACCAGGCATCCACACGAGGCGGTGAGGATCGCGGATCATCCCAACCAGAGCCCAACCCGTGAGAGAGCAAGGTCCGAGGTTTCCGAAGGCCCACCTGTTCCGTGGCGCATGCGCAGTATCAAGTTTCCGAGGCCTTCAAGTTCTGCTTCCCGGTGAGTACCACTAGTGGGAACGCATAAAGTTCAAGACGGGTTCATTTATTTGAGCTCGGTAAAGACGTGTCCGTTCACTCGAACACGGTAAAGACGGGTCCATTTCGGTGGGCACGGTAATGACATGTCTCTTTACGAGACCGGTATGGTTGTACTGTATTCCAGTGCATAAAGTTAACTGTTTTCAAGTACATGTTTTACTCCATGTATCAGGTTAGACTGTTATCTGTTTTAGTGTTTTAGCGTTGTAGTGTGAATGATTGTTTCAGTCAGAGTATTTTTGTGTGTATTGTGTTTTCGTTAAGTTGGTTTCAACATGCCACTGTTTTTGAAATTACGCCAGATAGGGACTAGGAAAGGCATACTAGAAGAGTCAGTTAACATCCCGCCTAGAGACACACCTGGTCATTACATGTATAATAAGCACGGGCTAGACGCCATATTGTTTTTAGACTTATGGGTAGATTACACGAAGGATTTAGAGGAGAAGTACAGATGGCCTATCTCGGGAACGTGGGATTCTGAATGCATTATGAAAGTAGAGGAAGCGCTATGGAAAAAGAAAGCAAGACCCTCTCAGAAAGATGCCATTGAATTATGGTGCAAAGAGTCACATAGGAGAACAGAGAAAGAATTCCACCAAGCAGAGAGATCTAAACAAGCAGCGGAAAAAGCCAAAGAAAAAGAACTGCGGGAGGAGGGGGAACGGGTCAAGGCAGAACAGGCTGATAGAGAAAGAAATGCTGTCGTTACTGGTATTTATCCCGTCCTCTCAGAAGAACTAGCTAGAGTGACCCCCCCAGAAATACCCCGTAGGTCGCGAACGCCACCACCTGTACCCTTTAGAGTACGTAGAAAAAAGCTGACAGCCTCCAAAGCTTTTATTTCCTCCTATCTAGAAGAATCCGCACCGGACTATGTAAACACAGATTTCCCTCCGCCCCCATCAGCAGATCAGCTCCAACAGCTCCAGCAGCTCGTGAAAGACGACGTAGGACAAGGGGCTGTAGGGGAAGGGGGCCAACGCTAACGCCAAGGCCAACGCCAACGTCAACACCATATAAGTTTACTGTAGATGTAGCAATCCCTCGCTGTATATACGATCCAGAACCAGGAAAGGGCTCAATGCTCGTGATTTCACTAAGATTAAGACAAGCTGTCGACTATTTGGTCACACTACCAGACATGAAAGAACACCTAGATAAAATATACCGTTTCATCAGGACGGGGCAGGGTCCCGAGAGTATAGAACAGGCCATGGAACACAGAAAGGTGGGGGTTAAGAACTACATCCTACGTTTTATGATTAACTGCCTGATCAGGGAACAAGACCAAGGAGACGGAGACGTAAAGCATGGTTTGATAGAATGGAGTGATAACATAGATGCCGGTCGGCACGACAAACAGGGACAGACAGATAGCATGTACAAGAAAATACGAAAGGAAATATTAGCGATACACAGAGCAGGGTCTGACGAGAAGAGTGGGTTATCAACGGAAGAGTTAGAAGAGGAACAGGACAAGATAAATTATATAGGCAGGGCACGACAGTTCGACAGGCCCAAGTGCCTGACCTACCGTAAACAGGGATCAGCCATTAAAGAAAGATATTCCCTTGAAGATCTATTCCAGGCTACTGAAAAAGCACTGAAACGACGGATAGAGAGCGAGCGATCTCACACCCCCCACGAAAAGGAATTGGCCCGGTCAGCCACCCAATGGGTGTCCAATTCTAATATATATAGCAATGATATAGTGGCTCAGACTTTCTTGAGCCTTCCGCCAAACGAACAGCGTTTGGCCGGTATTTACATGGTCCAACATTTAATAACGTTGTATGAAAGTCAATATTCTGATCCCGGTCACTTGTATAAATTACTGGACGACATACTTTTAGAAAGATGGACAGGCCTGGGTACTGACTTAATTAATGTGATCCTGGATCAACGACATAAGTACTTAAATTCTCTGACCACATGCATGTTTCCCGCCCCACACCTCGACAGAAAGCACCTATACATAGACAGACAGAACCCCCTACGAGAGGTACATCCCGTTAAAAATGCAACAGGTGAACTTCAACGAGTGTATGTCTACACCCCCTTAACGAAATTAGAAATACTGGAAATGAAAAAGATGTTGCCCTGCCATGATAAAGATCCGGGGGGGTTTCACCGTGAATTAAAAGACATTCTCTGCATCGGAGATTATACGTATGCTGACATTCTGAAACTATTGAAAGTACTGTTGCCTGCAGGTATTTATGAAAAACTTAAGGAAAAAGACTGGGAGGTGGGAGAGAAAAAGTTAAGTTGGGCAGAATTGGAAACAGAGGATAAAGCCAGGCTTCCGGGGGTTGGTCTTGGGGACAAAGCTAGAGAACTACCTGAACTCCTAATACAGGTTTTGCCGAGACTATTGATTACTAAAAAGGAAGACTGGGATGCTATTTCAGCCTGTAAACAGAAACCAGACGAGGACACAAGTGATTTCTATTCTAGATTCGAGAAATGCTTTGCCATTAATAGTGGCCTTAAGCCCAGTAGTGAGTCATATCCACATCTTTTCGTGAGCAAATTAGTAGAGAATTCCCTACCCCAGATCAAGAATAGAGTACTGAAGGTTGAGAGTACTTGGCAAGCAAACAGCCCTTCGCAAATGTTGCAAATGCTACAATATCACCAGAACAGGATTAGAGAAGAGCAGGATCAGGAAAAGAGACGCATGAAAGAGACAAAAATGAAGGTGCTGGCTGCCCAAACAGTACCGGCAAACACGAACAAAAATGGCAAAAATGCCACGACACCTGTCAAGGGGAACTGTAATTATTGCAAGCAACCAGGTCACTATGTAAATGAATGTGCTGTCCTGAAACACAATATAGCTACAGGCAAAACAAAAGAATGACCACACGTTCCTAGGCAAAATAGCACCCCACAGAGCACACAACAGACAGTAGCGAATTTTCCACCCCCACCACCGCCCGTTCATGCCACACAGCAAATGTATCAGTACACACAGTCAGACTATCCAGAATATCAAGCATTCTCATGAAACAGCCTTGAGAGGGAAGTTGGCTTGCCCCTTATTGAGGTTCCTGTAGATCAAGAGGGTCCTTATGTACATAGTCGTGTATTGGGACAAGACAGAAAATTTCTGATTGACACAGGGGCGAGCAGAACTACCATCAGTCATGACGAGGTTCCAGGGGCACCCCTCTCGGGCTCACAGAATGTTTCCCTGGGATTTTCAGGAAAGCCTATTGTTAATGAAGTATCGAAACCAGTCTCCCTAGGAGTTGGTCCATTGTCACGTACCACAGACTTGCTACTTACTAAATCATGTCCAGAAAACTTACTTGGTATAAAGACATTAAAAGAACTAGGAGCAGTTATATGTTGTTCTCCGGAGGGAGTGCGACTGTTCTTACGTGATTTTAAAGGACATTATGTGTTGACAGATTTTGATCACAGACTCCAGAATGTACCACAGCACCTATGGGCACAAGGTCCGACTGATGTAGGTTACATGAACATAACACCACACCGTGTCACTCTCAAAGCAGGAGTAGTACTACCACGTATACGACAATACAAGTTACCACATGATGCCGTAGTGGCCTTATTGAAAATTGTTGACAAACTCATTGCACAAGGGGTGGTAGTGGAGACTGACTCGAATGTATGTAATTCACCTGTCATTCCTATCCTTAAACGAACAGACTTTAATGCACCACCAGTTTACAGACTAGTTGTTGACCTCCGAGAATTGAATAAATGTGTAGTTCCACAGTACCCAGTAGTCCCAGACATTTCTTCATTACTGACTGCTATTGAATCTGAGGCAGCGTTCTTTACTGTCATTGACTTGAAAAATGCTTTCTTTAGCGTTCCAATTCATCCAGACAGCCAGTATCTCTTCGGATTCAGTTTAAATTGACGCAGCTTTAAATTTACGAGAGCACCACAAGGTTTTACAGAGAGTCCTAGCATTTACAGTCAAGCATTGAAAAGACAGCTGGACAGTATTAATATGCCTACCAACACTGCACTGCTCCAGTACGTAGACAACATCCTAATTACAGCACGATCAGAACCAGACTGCGAAAATGCATCACTGACAGTTTTACACTTCCTGGCAGACAAGGGGCACAAGTGTCCCCTTCAAAGTTACAATTCTGTGCATAGCAAGTGGTGTACCTTGGACACTTGCTGTCCAAGAGGGGTAGACAGCTGACACAAGAACGTATTCAGTTAATTGCTAACCTTTCACAGCCCAAGACACAAAAGGAAGTACGGGCCTTCATTGGCCTCACTTCATACTGCAGACAATGGATTCCCCAGTATGCCTATCTAGCCAAACCACTCATACAGTTGACAACACAGGAGGCAGCGTCTTCGACTGTCCTCCCTTGGACACAAGAACATACCTTGGCATTTGAAGAATTAAAAAGAGCCTTATGTCAAGCGCCAGTTTTAGCGACTCCTTGTTACAGCAAACCCTTTATGCTTTTCGTAACTGAACGAGATGGAACAGCATTATCTGTTCTCACACAAGATCAAGCAGGAAAGCACAAGCCTTGTGCTTATTTTTCTAGTACACTTGACCCAGTGGCCCAGGCTCTGCCTGCGTGCCTGAAATCAGTTGCAGCAACAGCCCTAGCCATAAGACAAAGTGACTCTATAGTGCTGGGACACCCCCTGACAGTACAGGTACCACATGCAGTGGAAGTTCTCTTGAACAGGACACAGACACAACACTTGACTGTAGCGAGATTGACAGGATATGAACTGACGTTATTTCAGCCACACATAGAAATCAGACGATGTAACATTCTGAACCCTGCTACACTTTTGCCCTCAAGTACAGTAGACACTGCACCACATGACTGTGTGGAAGTAATGAATACAGTGACGAAACCAAGACAAGACCTGACAGACATTGCACTGACAGACCCTGACCTGACACTTTATGTAGATGGTTCATGCATGAGAACGAGTGCAGGGGAGTTAGTGGCAGCATATGCCGTGACCACTGCTACTGAAGTCATAGAGACACAAAGAATAGACATACTGTCAGCACAAGCAGCAGAGCTCATCGCTCTGACACAAGCCTGCATAAGAGCTAAGCACTTGAAAGTGAACATTTATACAGATTCACAATATGCATTCGGTGTAGTTCATGATTTCGGAGGCCTGTGGAGGGAGAGAGGTTTCTTGACCTCCCATGGGGCCAAAATTCAGCACGGCCCGCTTATTCAGGCTCTGTTAGAAGCAATACATTTACCTACAGCCATAGCTATCCTGAAATGCAAAGCACACACGAAAGTTACAGATACCATTTCCCAGGGTAATGACCTGGCAGACCGAACTGCTAAACTTACAGCCCAGACACCAACAGACACGACAAAGACAGAGGTACCATTATTGACAAAAAGTATGACAGTCAGGGTTCCTTCTCAGGATGTACTCGACATACAGACACATGCCACTTCAGATGAAATAAAGAAATGGACTGAACAAGGAGGGGTCCAGACTGACCAAGGTTGGATGACTAAGGGAAAAGCTACATGGTTTCTTCCAGATTCCATGGTACAAGTGATCATAAACACAGCACATAGTCCAGCACACTTGGGAGAGAAGGCATTGTTAGACAGCTTACAGAATATCTGGTTTAACAAGCACCTACGTGCAGCAGCGAAACAAAAAGTTAGAACTTGTATGATCTGTTGCCAGTTCAATCCAGGTAAAGGCATTCCGGTGGAACAAGGCGGATTTCATCCTCCTGACCATCCTTTTGAGGTCCTCCAGATGGATTATATCCAAATGGACAGATGTAGAGGTTACAAGTATGTCTTGGTAGTTGTGTGTGCACTAACTAGATGGACAGAAGCGTATCCAGTCCCAGATTATACTGCTGTGACAACTGCCAGGCAATTGGTGCGAGAGTTCTTCCCCAGATACGGATTGCCCCGTGCCGTGTACTCAGACAATGGTCAGCCTTTTTCTTCTGAATTAATGAAACAAGTGTCACTTCTGTTAGGATATAATTGGAAGTTTCATTGTGTACGGCACCCTGAAGCAGCAGGCCTTGTAGAACGACATAATCAGACAATAAAGACGAAATTAGCAAAGATCTGTGCAGAAAAAGGCGTGGATTGGATGGTAGCCTTGCCGGTTGCCCTCTTTTACATGCGTATGGTAGCCCATTCCAGAACAGGCCTATCTCCGTATGAAGTGGTTTCCGGTAGACCGCCAAATATGTGGGGTACGCCTATGCCTAAGAAAATAACTGATGTTGACAGTAACATGCTGACAGATTACCTGGCTTCCTTGATGTCTGCACTACTCTCTTGTCGTTCACAGGTTGCCGCCGCCTTCCCTGACAACACCCAAGTCAAGGAGCACGCCATAGTCCCTGGTGATTTCGTCTTCGTCAGGAATTTTGATCGATCAAGCCCCCTTGAGCCGCGTTGGAAGACGCCGAAATTAGTGTTACTGACCACGAGGACAGCGATCAAGGTCGAAGGAAGAAAAGGATGGCTCCATGCCCACCATTGTAAAAAGTACTTTGGAGATTCTGGAACTTTGATAAAGACAAAAGACAGTACAGACTTTGAGCCCCCTTTGCTAGAAAAGACTTCACAGCAAGAGTACAGGTCCAAATTACGATCTAGAAAGTCAGACAGCGTTTAATTGTTTAAGTCCACTAGGTGGTGAATTGGTTAGACAGGTTCCTGACATGTATAAGATCGTAGACCATAACAGCCATAACAGTAAAAAGAGCAAAATGAAAGAAAAATACTGCAAGATATTACGCAGTAGATGTATAGTAACTCTGATTTTTCTATCTTTTTTGTGCATCACTATAATCTGTATCAGCTTAATACTACATGTTTTCTTTCCTCCTATTGCCTCACATATACACTTTTCCATTAATGACACTGTAGAGCATACATTTAGTGATCTGCCACCCCATGAACTGTCATATCGACTAGCCCTGCGCAACAATACTTTCATTCGAATGTTGCACTGTTCTCATCAGACCAGCAATGCAACAGATTGCTGGGTATGTGGCCAACTGCCACCTTATCAAAAGACAAAGGGAGTTCTGCCCTTCTTCCCTTTTCCGTTCTCCCACAATGGTTCGTGCGGAGCATGGTTTGCCTTAATGTCATCACTAGACAGAAAGTCCACAGTTTACAAGGATGACTGGATATGGGGAAACATGAATAAAGTTATGAATGAGGCATGTTTTCCAGACGAAGACGGTCTTCCCCAAAGGAAGGGGACCGATCTAGAAAATGAAGAGTACGAGCAAGGAAATGCTTCCCTCAGCTTTATGATTCTGAATGTTCAGCCCAAGCAAAATGCGGGTCCACCGTTTATTTCAGTCCTACCAGTAAAAGGTGATTTGTGCGTTAGAAAGAAAGGATCAGTACATATGGGACACAGCGAGTGTAATGCTGTAGTCGAGTTTAATGATAAAGGAAAGTCTTCTTTCAAAGCATCTCGCCATACCTATTTCATTTGCGGTCAGACAGCCTATGTACATCTGCCCTTAGACTGGAGTGGGACCTGCTATATAGCGTTCCTGCTGCCACCCGTCTTTCTGGCCCCATCCCATTATCATCGAGATTCACGTCTAGAGCATGTTAGACACAAAAGGGAGACCGATTCCTCAGTGATTGATCGGACTGAGACAGCCTGGGAGCAATATACAGATTTTAACAGAGGATTCTTTTTCTTCATAGGTCCCGTCCAAAATAGTAAACTCATACGCAGGTTAACAAGAACTCTAGAAGCAGTAGTGAATGAGACTACATCTGCCCTGGCGAACTTGACCCAGGAACAGTCTGCCATGAGACTTGTTGTTCTTCAGAACCGTCTTGTTCTTGACGTCATCCTGGCAGATAGGGGCGGGGCTTGTAGAGTGATTGGCTCCAGTTGCTGCGTTTTCATTCCGAATAACGGGCCATCTGTGTACGCAGCAATAACAAGGCTCCACAAAATTGCTCATGATATACATCAAGACCCAGGCACATGGACTTGGTCCAGTTGACTCTGGAGTGTAATATCGGCATGGGGATGGAAAGTGTTGTCGTTCCTAGGAATGATACTGCTTATGATATTCGGCTGCTGTCTCTGTCTGCAGTGTGGCCCGGCGATTTGCGGCCTGTGTGCCACTGTCTGTGTTCCCCATCCACGTATACAAAAGATGAAAGATGAACAAATGATGCTGTATGATCAGATATACGGTATCATGAACATGGATGTATCCTGAAGGGTACAGTAGGGGACAAGGAGGGAATGAGGAAAAAGAAATTTTACATGGCCAATGTGTCCCCTGCGTGTACCCAACGTTTAGTGTATATGCATGTCACCCATGCATTTTCCCTCTCATGTCTGTAATAATGATGCCTCTGCATTTACGTCCCACATTAGGATGTCAGTTACCAAGTCTCCCATGAAAGAAACGTTAATTCTGCACTGAGGCCTATGTTTGCATGTGTTTGCATTGTGCACTTTCAAAATCGAGATGAACCCATTTTGTGGCTCAGCCTGAGCCAGGACCCAAATTAAGGTTTCATGCCTCCAGACACTCTGAGGGCTGCAGCTACGTATCCCTGACCTCTCGTATACTTTTGGCTAAGCCGAGAGGGGCCCAGCCCGGGGTGCCAAGACAGTATTTTGCAAAACAGTTATCTGCTTGCTCTACAGAATCACATTCCTGCCTGGTGAAGAAGGTAAACAGAACCCGTCTGCAGAGATAGGGCCTAGCTTTTCTGTCTCCGTTTAAGTGATTTGCAGAGCTCACATCCTTAGAAAGCCCACGGCCCCCACACAATGAACGAAGAAATATATGAAATATATGCCCACACCGGCTCTTGGTGATGAGCAACCTTTGCTTGAGCGACCTTTGCTTCAGATAATACATCCCCGGACCTAAGATATCAGATAATACCAGACGTGCAGGTCGTCCTGACACTGAAGGCCTCTCTACTAGACCGAAAGTCAGCTTCCCCCAGTTACTCGTCAATTACACATCATGACCAAGTCGCGCACACAAGTAGGGTAAAGGTTCCAGCTGGCCATGCGACCCCCTCCATGCATCCACCCACCCATGACTCACCTATGACTCCTCATACACGCCCACATGCTCTTATCTCTCTTTTCTTGCTCTGCCTGGAGCACTCCTCCCTATGTACGAGATTGAATGTATAAATATTGTACTCTGTAAATAAAGTTCAGAAGACCCTTCCTGAACCTTAGTGGTGATGGAACCGATTCTCCCTTAACTCGAGTTATTGAAATAAAGCCCTTTTGAATCGGACACCACGGACTCTGCCTCTCATTTAATACATGACCCTTTGTTTAAGTATAGAAATTATGACAGGGTAATACTTTATTTACCACATGACTTATGAATAATATTTAGTGCAATGGTGTCCCATAAGTTGCCTTCGCCACACGTATTACTCGTTGAACGTTTTTCTAAATTATGAATGACATGGCGCTAACCTAGCGGTACTTACATGATGCTATGCGCACGAGGCAGACTCGATAACAGACCACAGGGGTAAGTCTGTATGACTGAAATATAAAACTGCACTTCTACATTGCATAAAATGGAAAGCCTTCATGGGATAACTAGTAACACTGGCGCACACTCGTGTTTTCGAACAGCCAACTTACTTATGATGTAGCTCGGGCTGCACGGTATTGGGTTCCTCCTTCTAAAAGACATCCTCTGAGTGACTGGAGTAGCGTACACTGGCCACTTTTCAAAGACACAGTACGTCGAAATCCCATGATGCAATGTATCTTACAATATGTCAAAACTCAGCGTCACTCAACTGTATTGCAGTTTAACAATGATAATCTAAACAGCGGCCTCACCTACACCGTGCTGTCAACTTGCAAAAGTTGTTTTCCCCCTCCTACTCAAACAAACCGTCATGTTCAAGAGTAACACAGTCGTAATTATTTAATGATCAATAGTGAAACAAAAAAAACACTCTGATAATCTTCTGTGGCAACCTGATACAAAAAGTATCATAATCTGCTGCAAATTAGAATGATATAGACTAGATAGACAATCCATATGCCCAATAAAAGTAAATTAATCAGTTTCCGTAAATTCTAGCACAGTGACCTATATCTGAATAGAGCACCTTTGGACAATTGTAAGTCCAACTAGATACACGTTCCATATGTCTCCTGGAGATTGATGGGTACAATTACTGCTACTCTGGCATTAAGCCTTATGTCAGAGTGGGTGATCCTCATTCCGTTATAACCACTATAGATGCTTTTAGATGGCATATGTAAAAGGATAATCAAAAACCAGAAAAAAAATAGAAAGTTTGAAAAATAGTGGGGTTCAGCTGGCATTATGGCGTATCGCTTGTTCCCACGGAATTTCCTGATTTAAACCTTGTGTGACTGTATCTAAGGTAAAAATCCAATATATTTATCTACTTTTCCTAATCCCTTTCGGATCAGAACCTGGTTTTTGATATTTTTTTCTAAAATCAGCCAATCAATCTCTTCGGGACCATGTCCAAATCCCAAATAGGGCTTAACCAGAGGCGCCAATGTTTTTTTGGTGCGGGATAGCCGAATGATGTTCAGTTAGTTGTGTTGCTAGAGATCTAGATGTTTCTCCTACAGGGAGAGGGGAGAATCTGTCTTTGATTCATTTATTCAAATCAAATCAAATCAAAAGAGACTTTATTTCGGTTATATTTCAAACCATAAAAGTACACATATACACAACAGTTTAAAAACATTACATACATTATTGCCATATATTAAAATCATTATACAATACATGTTTCCTTTGTCCCAATTTCGATATACAGACAGGATAGTTATAAAGTGCAAACAGTGCTTAATAGAATGCAAAAAGGCGTAATTAAAAAGGTCCAATAAGTTTTGCCATTTAGACAGATAAAGTTTGTAGGGTCATTGATCTGGACAGGTTCTCATTCTGACGGCTAGTTTTAAAAACGATATTATTTGGAGAACACTATCCTGATGCAGAAGTTGTAGGTAAATGAGAGCTGGTCTGATTTGATTAAAATCAAGTTTTCTTAGTAAGGCAACAAGATAACGACGGCGAGGATATTCATAAAACCTACATAAAAACATAAAATGCAGCATATCCTGTGGAGACTTCCCGTCGCAGCCACAGGGAGCTGCACACTTGCTAAAAATGTCCGACTTGGGTCTGATTAAAAGATGATGAAAAATGTTGAATCTGAACCTTGACAACAACAATTTTTCATGTGAACTGAATGATCCTGCCAGGTAGGGCTCTATGCTATCGCATGTCTTTAGCAAAACATATTTCCTAACACTTGGCTTCAACAGTTCCACACTTTCTCTATCGGCCAGCTGATACTTACAAAATGCAGTTTTAATTGCTATTACATCCCCCTTTACAATCCCGCTGGGGCGGGTAAATAAATCTAAGCGCCCCAGCCTTTCAAAACATGATTTCAAATATTTTAACCAGGGGATGCACATAGAGTTATCCTGAGATACAAGATCTCTCACAATCTGGTGGGTAAGAGGTATGTCCTCATTTAACCACAGGTTAACCCAACAAGTCAATGGCCTTAAAGCAAAGTTGTCACATAAGTACTGTGTCCCTAGTTCCTCATGAACAGCAAGATTAGAGGTACTGGGGGAAACACATAGAAGACGTTTAAGGAAAGTATTTTCAGAGACCTGTAACTGTTCTCCTGATACATAGCCCCATAGTTCACTACCGTACACTGCAGTAGCAACTGTTTTGGCGTTGTACAGTTTAACCATTGCATTGACTGGTTTCTTCCCCAATTTTGTTGCAAGATTGAAAATAGATGCGTTGACCCTCAACATTTCCCCTTTTTTCTTAGCCAGATGAGGGCCCCAGCTGAGTTTAGAGTCAAATAAAACGCCAAGGTACGAAAATGTTTCTGTAACCGGGATAGGCACCTCATCCAGTTTAAAAACAAAGTTCCTTTTTGGCTGCCGGCCAACATGCATAATATATGATTTAGAGTTGTTGACCAGTAGGTCCCTGTCGGTCATAAAAACGTTAAAAGCATTTAAAAGCAACTGGAGTCCCTTCTCCGTCCCTGAAATTAAAACCGCATCATCTGCGTATAAAAGAACAGGAATACCCCGCCTGCCCACTCTCGGACAGTCTGACTGTACCTTCTGTAAAACAGCATCCAACTCATTTATGTAGAAATTAAAAAGAAAAGGGGCAAGAATACATCCCTGACATACTCCCTTCTTTATATCAAACTTATCAGTGGTATCACCATTTGCAGAGTATCTTACATTAGCGCTGGTGTGATTGTGCATGTCCACCAGAAAGTCAACAGTCCATGTGTCAACTCCCCTCTCCCTCATGTACTGCCACAGCCTTCTCCTGTTGACACAGTCGAAGGCTGATGACAGATCCATGAAGGCGAGATGGACCGTTCCCTTCTGCGCCACCGTATATTTACTAAGAATGAGAAACAAATTAAGACATTGGGTTATGGTGGAACACCCCACACAGAACCCATACTGGGAGATAGACATGATGTTATTATCATTCGCCCAGCATGTAATTCTCCGCAAAAGAATTCTCCCCATGATTTTGACCATCGAATCTATTAGTGAGATTGGCCGATAACAATGGGGGCTACCCCTATCTCCTTTTTTAAATACCGGCACAATAGTCGACAGTCCCCAGGCCACAGGACAGCCTACATTGGCAGCAGCATTAAAAACTGCCACTAAAATGGGTGCCCAGAAAAGCGGATTTGACTTAAACAAGTCTGGGGGAATCCCATCCGGGCCTGGTGCCTTGTTTGCTGTCAATCCTTTTATGGCCTCCATCACCTCCCTGTTGTCAAACCTAATTGTTCCTCCACTATCACCAATGGCTAGCCCCTCGCTTACGATATCCTCTGAACGATACAAAGTTTTAAAATGCCGCTCCCAATCCTCTTTAGCTATACAGCACTCGAGCCCGTCCCCTGGCTCTTCCACCAGAAATGGTTTTTTGACTAGCGCCCAAAATCTGGAGCTGCAGTTAAGGGTGGATGGATCTAATATCTCACACCATGCCTCTTCTCTCAAAAACTCCTTCTGTGTTTTAAGGACAGACTTATAATTTTTACGACAAGCTCTAATATTCTCCTAAATTCTCGGAGAAGCTGACAATGCTAGCCTAAGATTACGGGCAGCTTTGGAGCAATCGTGGTTAAACCACCTTGGTCCACATTTCTCCAAACTATTTTTAACTGGAACCGTCAACAGCCCTGACACCTTCCCCGACAGATCTTGGTAGGCAGTTAGCACCTCCCGTGGATCTGCTCCTTTCCTAGTACAATTAATAATGTCTTCTGGAAAATTGTCCTCGATGTTCTTATACAGAAGATCCGGGGTTACCATTGACCATTTAAGTCGCCTCCTCCCGTCTGTAGTACTCAGCCTTCCTTCCCTACTGGTTTGCTTTCCTTTAGTGAGCCCAAATCCCTTTAGATGAATCACAAGAGGGTTGTGGTCACTAAACTCGCTTTTATCAATGTCAAAAGATTCTAGGAAGGGCAACATGGTCTGTGAAAATAACATATGGTCAATAAAAGTGCCCCTGCCATGCCCCTTAAATGTAGGAGTATCGAAGCTTCTTTGCGGGTCCCTGATTGTGATACCCATAGAGAGATCCAAATTATCTAGTAGGGTATTACAAAGTTCCCCATCTACTGTGTGTTCCAGATGTACGCCATTAATTCGTTCACCCTGCAAGTCCCCTATACATTTCTTCAACGGGTCGCCACACAAGTGCACATTAAAATCCCCCATAATCATTAGATTGTGACTGTACTCCTTCATAGAAGTGGTAATAAAATCATGAAGTACAGATAATTGGTTAGATGCTGCGGTACCATTAATAGCATTATAAAAGTTCACCAGGCCAACCCTATTGTTCTTTCCTTTTAGTACTACGCCCTGCACACAGGCTTGATATACATCAATACTATGGATTGTTGAAGTGTCCAGAATAGAAACAAATATCACCAAGCCACCCTTTGGCCTGCCTCTAATTGATGGTGTGGCCGGTACATAAAAAGCCTTGTAGCCTTCTAAGAACAAGTCACACTCTACATCCCATGTTTCTTGGAGACAGATAACCTTGAATTGCTTGATGTAAGTGACCCAATTTTCGTCTGCCATCTTTGCGGCCAGCCCCGCAACATTCCATGAGACAACATTCCTATATCCACTTATATCCTGTGAGTTAATAGTGGGTATTAAATCTTCAGTGATGGACATACCCTGACCCACAGGTATTTCATGTCAGTCACACATTTCCAAACCGGATAAAAGCTCATATCTATTGTGTGTGTTGACATTAAAGCCCTGCTGATGTTGACCACTGTAGTTGAGTCTGTTATGCGTGTTAACAACATTTCCCGCTTCACCAGAATTAGCAACATTGTACATAAATCGTATATCATTAGTCGGGGTCTGGGTGTCGTACAAAGGTGTCATAAGTCTTTGTTGGGGGGGATTATTACACAAGTGAGCATAAAAATACCCTAATGGGCGTACACATATGCTGTCCTCATTATATATTAGAGAAGATGCTCTCAGGAGGACAGTAGCCACATGTTGTGGGTGTTTAAAGTTCACCATGATACAATCTCCGCTACCCACTTTTTTAGATGGACCCACCCAGTTCACCCTCCTAACCGCCATTACCTGATCTGAATACCCAATGGGAAAACCACAATTTTTATTTAACCACGATACTGTTTTGTTTTTGAGTGAGGTGTGTGACTCTCCATATGGTGAAGCAGGATGAGTGCCAACCGGTGGGACATTAGTCAGAACCACCACAAAAGGCGCGCAATCTGGTGGTAAATTAAGATAGCGGTTATTTCTATGGCATCTAGGAACAACTTTATTGCCAATAATTGGATTTGATTGCAGCTGCAAGTTTGAAGTTTTAGGCTGGGGTTGGATAACTGGTGGTGTTTGAGACCTACTGCTCACGATGCTAGATACTACATCAGTTTTACTGGTATTCTGCTGCTTTTTGCCTTGTGAAACCGCTATCTCCCTAACTTCCTCCGTATGGGCCCTCAGACCTGCCCTACCCCTTTGCTGGGGGGAGACCAGGCCTCCAAGCCTGTCCACTTCTTTGACCAGGGTGTCTATTCTGGCCACCAAAGGTCTAAATGCCTCCTCTAACTTTGTCTCCAGTTTAGACTCCAAGTTTTTAATAAGGGTAGTAAACTGTTCAATATTAATGCTTAAGTTAGGGCTTAAGTTAGGGCTGCCTTCCTTATCCCCCGTAAACACAAAGGGGTTAGTTCCTGGGCCAATATTAAATTTTGGATTAGTGGCACCTCCATTCCTATTCTGCTTCCCCCCTTTTTTTGTCAGTATTTTCCTGCACATCCTTACCGGCCTTGTAGCGGGAGGAACCTCCTCCCTCTCCTCTGTAGATATATCATGTTGCTCTGTATGCTCTGTGTGTTCTGAGTGTACCTCTGCCCTAACCACAGTGGGTATTGGGAGCTCTATACTAATTATACTATCACTGTCAGCTGCCATCACAACATCCCCTGCAGCCGACGACTGGTCAGCCAAGCAAGGTGTTGTGCTTCCTTTCCCTAGGGAAGCCCTACGTTCACTGTTGATCTGAGCAATCTTTTTAACCATATAGTTATCAATGACACTTTGCCCAGTAACAGTTTTATCATTTTTGCATTTAGACATGCTGTATATCAGAAAGGACCTAGGTCTATCTCTATATGGCAATAATAACACGAAGAATACACCACGTATTAAAAAAGAAAAATAAGCCTTACTTTTGAAATTTAGAATGAAAGATAGGGGTCAGTTCAATTGGACCAAAGTCCCTGGCCCAGTCCAGTCTCTTCAGGCCTCTGAGGGCCACAGAGGGCCCGCCCTTTGCCCGGGCTTCGCTCAGCGTCCCGCTCGCGTCCCGCTACGCAACAACTGGTCCTTAATAAGGGGCGTTGCGGGCGGGGGGCGTGGTGTCCAGGGGGCGCGGCGGCAGTTACAGGCGAAGCGCTGAGCCTCCTGGTCAGTGTAGGCACTGACACTTGCTCCGCCTCCCGCCGATTCCTCGTTGCTTTTGGCTCGCTTCTCGTTGGCGGCAACCTCCTCAAGGGACTAAAGACCCCTGTGTCCCCTCACTGAGTGCGCGATGCGGCACCCGCGATGCGGCACCCGCGAAGCGGGTGCGGCGAGCGGTTGTACTGGTCAGCGGTATCCCCACAGAGGGGGGAAAAGGGCAAGCCTTGGTCGTCAGCCTCGTGTCCCGCACAGCGTCCGCTCACAGGTAAACTGTCCCAATTAGTTGCCAGCAAACCCAGCCTTTTGCACCTGGCCGGACGGGGGCGTGGTGTCCAGGGGGCGCGGCGGCAGTTACAGGCGAAGCGCTGAGCCTCCTGGTCAGTGTAGGCACTGACACTTGCTCCGCCTCCCGCTTATTCCTAGTTGCTTTTGGCTCGCTTCTCGTTGGCGGCAACCTCCTCAAGGGAGTAAAGACCCCTGTGTCCCCTCACTGACCACGCGATGCGGCACCCGCAAAGCGGGTGCGGTGAGCGGTGGTACTGGTCAGCGGTATCCCCACAGAGGGGGGAAAAGGGCAAGCCTTGGTCGTCAGCCTCGTGTCCCGCACAGCGTCCGCTCACAGGTAAACTGTTTCTCCTACGTATTCCAGCTTGCAAGGGCATAGTTAAATATAAACAATGTTCTTCGTCTTGCAATTTGTGAAATATTTGATGGTTATTTTTTGAGAATTATGCACAAATGTCTTCATTATAATGGCATTGGCACATGCCTTGCATTGTGAACATGTGTTGCAGCCCACTAATGGATACTCACCATCTAGAGTTGCCTGGATCAGAGATTTCTTGTGATTCATGCGCAAATTAACTATCTGATCTTTCAGATTTTTGTTGCGCCTTTGTTCGAACATCAGACGCGGCAACATGCTGTTCTCATCTGCATTAACATTTAATATGTGCCAGGTCTCACATATAATCTGGCAAACTTTCTCAGTAAGTGTAGAATGTCTTGTGACACAGACTACATTCAGCACAGCTTTGGAAGAATGGTTACCTAGTAGATGATCTCTGTCTTAAAAACATGCACATGTATATGCGGTCCAACCTTCTTGGGTACCCTCTGGATATAAATTTAGATTTCATCATTGCGGATCTAATATCAGAATCCGCTAGGTTGATACAGTTTCGTCTGAGGTGGAGAAACTGTCCAAATGGAATAGGGTCCTTCAGGTTTTTGGGGTGGTAACTATTGAAGTGTAATAACGTATTTCTAGCTGTGGGCTTAACATAGAGGTCTACTTCCAGGGTATGATTTTGTTCCTTAGTTTCTATATTGAGAAACTCTATACTACTGTAAATTTCAGGTTAGGGTCACATAAATTGATCCATGATAGGAATTCAGTCAACATGTCTGGCTCTCCACTCCAAATGAAGAAAATATTGCCAATGTAACATGCCCTATTATGGATAGATTTTAGAAAAGGGGCTATTTCGTTATATATGAAGATTTTTTCAAAATGAGCCATGTATATGTTTGTTACGGTGGGACCACAGGAAGCTCCCATGCTGACTCCCTTTACTTGTCTGTAAAGGTTCCCGTTAAATTGAAAGGTGATCTCCTCTAGTACCACTTGGAGGATCTCATTCATAAAAACAGGGCAGCAGTCTATTTGGAAATGTTCTATAAACCAATGTACTGCTTTTAAAGCACCAAACTGTGGTATAGTGCTATAGAGGGACTCAATGCCCAATGTTCCAAGAGTTTCTCTCAAAGCGTCAAATGTGTGACTGTAGAATACAGTCAATATATTTTGAAATCGGTTCAGCCAGCAGAGGGATTTCCTTTCTTTATTTCTGCCTCAGGAGCGGAAGACCTTTCCCAACCTCCTGAGGGTTTTTATTTTCTCCATTGTACTGACTATCGCGTGCATGATGCGCAGATGCCATTATATTTTAGTTTTAGTTTTAGTTTCAGTTTCATTGCTTTGGTGTTCGTGGTGCTATCTCAGCCCACTGAGCACCCGAATTGCATGGAAGAGGTAACATTGGAAAGGGGAGAATCTCTCCTTTCCAATGGTACCCTTACTAGTGGATCCCTGCTTGGAGAATGCCCCGGGAGGGTGATCCCCAAGCAGGAATCCACCCACTAGTCTCCAAGGAATGAGGGAGCGGCCCCTAGGGCTAGGGGCTTTGCTCCCCCCACATCCAGTCTTTCTGCCCCAGGGGGGCACAGAGCACCCTAGGCGACAGGGATTATATTTGTTTAGATCAGGTGAGGGGGCTGCCCAGAATGGGCATGCCAATGCCCCCACACATAGCCCCTACAAATGCAAAAGTCTTTCTTCCCCCCACCCCAGGACAGTAGGTAGTAACAATGGTCTCAGAAAGCGATAATACAATGCACAAAATTCTCATGGATCAAAACATAAATTCAAAACTAGGACAAAGAGTATTTGTTTTATTCACACTGGGCATCAATCTATTAGTGAAAGTATTTACACATTATTGCATATGAAAGTGCCCCTAGAAGGGAACGGGAAAAGGGGAAGAGAAGGTGGGGTGATTGTGGTTCAGTGAGGAGAGGGAAGTGACTGCAGGATAAAGTGTGCATCTAAACAATACTTCACTTAGAATACATAGCCATGGTTTTAAACAATAAAACATTATAGAATATGTGTTGTTCACGCTGGCTAAACGGTTAAATATCAACGTTTCGACCCCTATAGAACAGTAGGCTGTTGTATCCCTTATGCCGGGGTCTTCATCAGGACAGAAGTGTTGGGGACGGGGGAGGGAGTGATCTAGGAAAGAGCATGAAAACAACTTAGAACCATAGTCATGTAAACAAGAGTTTACATCTACATGTAAATATGGACTGAATCCGAAGAGTGGCTCTTACCATGAGTAGCCTCTGAACAGAGGCTGCAGACGGAGAAGGGCGCGTGGGCTCTTAATGCGTGAGAGCGAAAAAAAGGCACCTGAAAGGTTACGGTGCAATGTCAGCTATGAGAATTCGTGATTAAAATGGGTAAATAAAGACAGAAGAATGGTCACTTACTCTATCGAAAGTTAAACATTGGCTGTGTCATGCCGGTTAGTCGGCTGTCACTGACATAGTAAATATAATCTGAAAAATGTAAATCAAGGGAGAACGCTATCAAGGGTCAACCATGGAACCACCTCATAGTCTAAATCTAAATATAATACAATACAAAGCATGTTGCGCGGGGGAAAGAAATGCAATGCCTGAGCTACTGAAAAAAGTTGGCCAAATAAACACAGTATCCAAATCAATCTGTGGATAAAGTATAGAGAAAAATCTGAATTAGAACGGAGTGTGATATGTGGATAAAAAGCAGCATCAGCACGATTGTAAAAGTATGATTGCAATTACCTTCGCTTTACAGTGCGGGCCAGACTACTCCTGGTTTCTTAACACCTAAAAACAATTAAAACAGAAGGGGGGGCTTTCGTTAATAAATCCCAGTTCAAAAGTTAGATTGTGCAATAAGCACGTTTTGCAAAGCCGAGCGCTTCATAATTACTCCCCGCTGCTCTGCTGGGAAACCTCTGTGCAAATGAACAAACCTGAGGGCTGCAACCAGCTGTTTAAATAAAGCTGTCAATCATGCGTGTCAGGAGTGAGTAGGAGTAAGGGGAAAATACTTTTGGATGGAGTGACTTCTGTGACTCCCACCAGGTTCTGTTCCCCAGAATCCCTTGCAAACCTCAAACTTTATCAAAAAACACATTTCCCTCACATTTTTGTAATGGAAAGGTCTGGAATGTGCATGGATCCACAAAATTCCACTCACCAAGCAGTCCCCAAAGTCTTTCGATAAAAATGGTACCTCCTTTGTGTGTGTAGGCCCAGTGCCCATGACAGGAAACAGGCCAAAATTCAACATGTACACACCACACTTTTACTGTGAAAACTGACCTTTTTTTTGCAAAGAGCCCAGCTGTAGATTGGAACCCTACCTCTGCCGGTAACTAGGGAAACCTAGCAAACCTATAATTTTTTTAAATCTACACACCCAGGGAAATCCAGGCGGGGTAACTTGTATGGCTCCCACCAGGTTTTGTTACACAGAATCCCTTGCAAACCTCAAATTTTGTAAAAAAACTCACATTTCCCTCATATTTCTGTTATGGAAAGTTCTGGAATCTGCGTGGATCCACAAATTTCCACCCAACCTGAATCCCGCAAAGTCTCCCCATACAAATGGTACTTCACCTATGTGTTGGACCCAGTGCCCACAGCAGGGAAGGACCCGAAACACAGACAGAGAGTGGTTTAGTTTTCAAACCATAAAGGTATTTTTAAAGGATAAAAGTTTACAGAAGTCAAAATTATCAAGATAATGACAATCAATAATCAGTCAAAAAAATGCATAGTGAATATGGAGTTCAGATCAATCAGTCATATAAGTAAAAAGACGAACGATCATAAAGTCGCCTCAAAAGAACAACTAAGAAAAGTCAATTCTCTCATAAATAGAGTATGCTTAGGGGCAGCTTTATAAAAACGTGGCGCAGCGCAGAGCAGAAATGCATCTTGCTGTGCTGCATCACAGGGATAGGGCACGTATGCACTGTATTTAAAAAAATACAACACATTCCTGAGCTTGTCCCTCCTCTTGCACTGTTTTGGCTGCCTAGCGCCAACAGTGGCACCCTTGCAGGGTAGTGCAAGGGTGCTTGTGTTGCATGCAGGATTGATTTTGTGCAGGGAGAGGTACAAAAACAATCCTGAGAGGCGAATTTCACTTTCCTTGTGTGCTGCACAGTGCAGCACACCTAGAAAGAAGAAGTAACGAGGAGAAATAAAGATATTTCTCCTCGTTACACCTCCCCTAGGATGGCACATCTTTTTTTTTTAGGTTTACTAGTTCTGGTAAATCTGGGAATACGTCAAAAACCATGTGAGTTGCTTGGGAACACCCATGCAATGCTCATGGAAAGGCTTCCCAGAGCAGAATAACACAACGATTAATGCTGTTTTGTGCTACTTTAGGTTCATGGAGCCACTCAGGGTCACACAAGGAGGCCTTGCATGGCTTCATAAATCTCATTTTGGACTTGAATCGCACTTGAACTTTTTTCCATGGGCCAAGAGCAATGCAACTCCTGTCATAAATATGCTCTATTCAAAGTCTAAAAAAGGTTTGCTTAGTAAGCATTCTCTAAGCATTCTGCACTGTAACTTACTCTGCACTAGCCTAAATCACACAATTGTAATATTTGCTACACCTACCCATTATCCCAGTAAAGTGATTCAATCAAGTTTGACTGAAAAGATACAGTTTTGAGCTCATTAGTTTCTCAGGATCCTCCATATTACATTTTTTTTTTTTTTAATTTTTGAAAACCTTTATTTATGTGGATGGTTGTATACAAATACGGGCCTACAACCCAGAGGCCGGCCACAGAACAAACTGGAAAGCACCAATGTCAATAAAAAGTATGGAGTGGTTACGCAATACTACACAATGCTGAGAGTCCATAATGCCAACTGAGTGTAACCCCCCGGCACAGGATCACAGAAGGTTAATTTTATGTTAAAGAATAAAGGATCGGTTGTATAATAAGCGTCCTGGTGCACACGGCGGGGAACAGAACCAACCACATTATAATAGGGAATCCATAGATCTGTTATCAGAATAGTCCAAAGCGTTCAAGCCATAGATGCCCCTGCAATTCTTCTTCGGTCAGTGTCCACCCGCAACCTCATGTGCCCAAAGACAAGCAGAACATCACTCTCATGATAATCAAGTTATCAGCGAGACGGATAAAGTTGCAATCATTATACAGCCCAACCCGGAGAGTAAAAGAAAACGAAAGTATTAGAGAAAAGGAAAAGGGGACTCCACGTTACTGTACCCGCCCCACGGCGATAATGGCGAACAACAATCCAGACAGCAAACGTTCTTAGGGGCGGGGCGGCTAAGTCAGGATAAGTGGAACCTAAAAGTACCATATTATATAGGAATACCCAAACCTCCCCCCTCAGGCACTCACCCCGCGGGAATCACGCACAGTCATGGAGACCCAAGAAAAGGACACAAAAGAGCCATAGAAACAAGTAACTATCTAATAGACCCCAATCCACCCGCCCCACCCTGCACCCCTGCAGAAGGCTATGGCCTACCCCTCCCAGCAGCGTGCCTGTCGCCCTAAACATGAACCCGAAATATAGAATGAGATAATATAGGGAAAGGGAAGAAAACAGATAAAAAGGGAAAAAGGAAAGCCAGGGGGGAGGATACCATGTAACAAGGCGCACGGCCCCCACCCCCGCCCATACAAACAATCAGTGCAGCCCAAAACGAAACTGGCATGTTTTCAGGTAGCCATACATAGTAAGGATTTGACAAATTTTCTCAATTTGGGGCAGTCCATAACTCCGTGCGCCAAGCAGCTGTCCTCCGGATTAAAAACCGGGCTCACCCCAGTCCTTTCTTAGCTATCGCCACGATGTATGTCGAAGTAGCGGGCATAAAACAAAGCGGAGAGAAAAAGCTGTGGAGCAGCCGCAGAACGGCCAATGGAAGCAACCCATGGGATCTCCTCCGCCGACGGTAATGCAGAAGCTGTTTACGGCGGTCATATACATCAGTGTCAATGATCCTCAGCAAATCTTTCCGCATGCGAACCAAGACATCGCTACCCCCACCAAAATGCGGGAAACAAACAGCTACCATCTCGGGCCCATCCGCGCCTTCGAGATACGGCCCGGGAACAATGGTGGTTACCACATTGTCTTGCACACAAGAATCCCGGGCCAAGGTCATTTGCCAAATCTTCAGCGCTCGTAGGACGTCGCCAATCGTGGGTTCACGCTCCCCAGTGCAGGCCCCATCACAGTACAGAGGTACAGCATCGACTTCCCGGGGCGTTCCACAGCACACGGCATCAGTCGCCATTTTGTGATTACAGCGCGTCTTTCCGAAACCAACTCCTGGGGCGGGATCACAAGCAGGGCCCCCGCGGGATCCCCCTCAAGCATCCAAACAGCAACCTCGATGCAGGAATGAGGGCCACCAAAAGAGGGGGACCCGCCGGCGCCACCGCTCCGCTGGGGCCACTCTCTGCCAACGAGCGATGAAAGTCGGAATGGCCGGGCAAGGCAACAAGGGGGGGAGCCACCAACACGGCATCCCCCACACACAACTTGCCGCACCTCACCTCTGGATCACCGGACGGTAGTCCCAGGCGCGTTCAGTTGCCTCCGGCTTTTTCGCACAACGTCCTCCTCCGGCCGGCCTCCATCCTCCACCCGAGGCCGCCACCGACACCGTCTCGCCGGCCACTCGCTGAAGGCAAGGCCCCGGTCTCCAAACCACGGAGGCCGCACTTCCTGGGAGGACGCCGCTGCGGACCCACTGAACGCCGGAGCCACCAGGACGGGTGGTAAGTATCAGCAGACCTTCATCTATAAAATGTTATCGTTTTTGGGCAGGATGGGCGGCAGGATAAATGAGTTTGGGCAGGGAGGCCGGCGGAGCCGAGCTACCGTGCGGCCATCACGATGTCGAGCTTGGCTCCTCCCATATATTATTACATTTTTTATCAACATACTTCAAACTTGCATTTATCTGCAACAAAACAAGATACATTGGACCATCATTCAACAATGATTATGATAAAAAGAAAACTTTTCTTTTCCTGAAAAACACACTGGACGACCGCTTTGGAATGAATATTGCCTAGAAATAAATGATCACGTCATGAAGCAAGATAGAAACCAATGTTGACCTTTTAAAATGCAGCCTTATATTAGCCATAGTCAATCTAAGCATACAAAGACACGCAGTTAACAGCATTTGTGTGTTTACATGTTAATATTGCTATAATGCAAAACATTTAATATGAATAAATCCCTTTCAACCCTCCCTCTGGGAACCATCACAATTTGCACCTTTACGAATTGAAATCTGCACCGTATGCAGCCGTTGTTGACTTATACAGGTCAAGTCTAGATTTCTCTAATTTTTTTAATTCATGTAAAATTTACATTTGAGGACTTCAGCTTCCACTTCTTGCCTCTTCCTTTTATTCCCTCTCGATTCAGGCAGCTGCTTCTCTCCATTGCACTTTGATCCATCTTGCACAAATCGTTTTTATCCCTCTCGATAAATGAAATGGGCATGTAACACAAATGATAATGATTAGTATATAGGTTAGTATTGTATTTATTATTCCAACATCAATATCACTCAATTGCTCACCAATCTTAAAAAATCATTTCCTTATTGCTTCCCAAGCACCTTTATCTTTAACTCCTTCATCTCAGGAGAAATGCAGACATATTCGTAAAGAACACGTTAATTTACCAGTTATCGGGTATGTGCGTGCAACACTGCAGGACATGTAACATGCAGCAGACTCTGACCTTCCTTTTCAGTAAGATTAAGTATTTATAACTATACCTACAGAAGGAATCATAGCTCGAAATATATCACCTACTAGTTGTGAAGCACTGCACTTAGCTCTTTTATGTGTCACAATCCCCTTCTTGTTTATGTCACCTACATCATACACTTTAGGAAACACTAAAGCAAGGTAGCAAGTATCTACCTGGTTAGTTGGAAGCTGGAACCAGAATTTTTCCGATACACAGTAGTCTCCTGTAACAACAGGTTCTTATTCCCAAATAAATTGATCACCCATAACTTGGAAGCTTTGTTCGCAATGACTGCAACCCCTCCATATGTGGTCCATTCACCTGCTATCTGTCTCACAAAATGCAACTTGCCCCTCTTTTTAAAATCCAAACTAAGGGCCTAATTTACATTTTTGACAGAGAGGGAACTATATTGAAATGTTGAGGGTGTTCCCTTCCTATCAATATTGAGGTCCGCCTGCCCGATTTAAATGTAGGCGGAGCAAAGGTTTAATCACGGAAGAGGCTACCCTATCTTCACCATAATTAAACTCCTCCAACGTCCCAAGGGAGTAAGGGCGCTCACCTGATTTATATGGGCAGATATAGAGGTCAGTTTTTCTTGCCCATCATCATCAGGGGCACCCTAGCGGTGAGGGGTAGTGAAAAACGAATAAATGTTTCTCTTACGAGGGAAGAGGACTCCCATGGCAGGGTGGACATTTTCTTTTTTATTTTCAAAAAGAAAATCCCACTCTGAATTTTCTTCTTGAAAATATAAAATAAAAAAGTGTGGTGCAAGGATCCATCATGTTGACAGAGCCCTACCCAAACTGCAAATATCATTGATAGGAACGACCGTGAAGGACTATCCAGGACTAAGGGGGGGGGGGGGATCATAAACTCCTTGGGATTAGGACAGCGCTAGCTAAGTGGGCCCCAGATGCTGGCGCTCTCCCTGACCTCTAACTCTGGAGAGCTCGAGGGTGCCAATGGACTAGTGCACAAAGCTGGAAAAAACAATTTACAAATCTTTTGGATGGCCTAAAAAAACATGAGAGGTATGGAGGAAATTGATAGCGAATTATGGCCTGGAGTGAAAAGTACCATGAAGTGCCTGTTTCAAAAAAGTATTATCTACTGTGATGCCAGTCTGTCATCTGTTATGTTGGTGTATAAGATGAGAAAATTGTATACAATTTTTCTTTTAAAAAAACATTTTCTGACTTGTAATCAAATGCATCCCAAATTCGATGTCCAACCTTCCAATTTCTTATGTGTCGCATCAATGAACTCCAGCTCGAGATTTCCTTTTGTAAGCTCCTCAAACTGCCTTTAATTTTAAGACATTCAATTCACTAAGAGTGTTTTTTCCTGTCTGAAATTGTGATAATGAATTTGTGACAGCAGCAACAACAGATATATTTCTGGGGGAAACCCTCTGTATGAGTTTGTGCTCTCTGGGGGTTGTGGTGACAACAGACGCACCAGGGACATAAATGAAGTTAATACTGACCAGCATAGTATCCTTAAAATTCGTAAACACTTTGTGAACCCTATGTGCTACAGCCACTATCTTTTGGTAGGGACTTGAGAGAAAGCAGGACAATGACGAGGGAAAATTAAATAAATAATACTTTTTTTTTTAATCGTCATTGTCAGTCGAACCCCGCCCCCTCCCCCACCACTCTTACCTGCACGGGCCACGGCTGAGGCACAGGGCACCTGCCTGTGGTCTTCATTACAAGTGCGGGGATAAATCCAGATCCCTGTGGAAACCATTGTTTGCACATGTATCTGACTTCTGAGAGGTACCGATAATTATCATACCCTCACAGATTCCCCTCAATAGATTCTAGCAGTTGACACCTGCAGACATCTATCATGGAAAAAGACCCGCAAAAACAAAAAAAATGTTCATTGTTTTGTGTTAAATAACGATTCTGCAAGCTATGGCTTATTTTCAAGTAGAAATTTCATCATACGAGATATTACCACATATGGTTAAATACTAACCCTGGGCGAAGAACTACGCTCCGTTCGCGGAGTTTGCGGAGTTTCGGCAACTCCGCGTTCCGTGGAGTACGCGTAGCTGTCGATTACTCCGCGATCCGGTGCGTAGCGTAGTTCTCGCGCGCTGAATAACATTATCGCGTGCGCGGCAATGGCTTACCTTGGTTCTGCGTTCGCTTTTTCCCGGTCGCGTGTGCCACCATGTTTGTAAACCCTCCCGCACCATTCCGTGCGACTGTGCGAACGCGATAACGTCATTTGGATGCGCGATAGCGTCATAAGGACGCTCGTGGGTAGGTTCGCGCGATATTTACCGCGATCACGCACTTTTGTAGTGCGAACGAGAAGATGAGTTCCCGAACATGTCTTGCACACCCCGAACACGTTACTTGTGACCCGGAACAGGAAATAAGGGAACGCAAGCGGGCGGGACAAACCTCTTGGGTAACTTAGCGCACTAGCCATCCCGAGCATGCAGGCAACGCCCCGAACACGCGCACCGCGCTCCCGAAGACGAAAAACGGCGCGCGAACGGGTCTAGCAAGCAACTATGCATGGCTGCGGAGCTACGCGTAGTTCGCGGAGTGCAAGTGCGTCTTCGCGTAGCTCCGCGGAGTCCGACTCCGCGAACTACGCCCAGGGTTATTAAATACCTCATCCCGGAGTCATCCTGTCTACCACGTATTTTAAATACATCACCATTTTCTGCCTAACTTGTAATGAGGACCTACGTGGTGAAATGGCCTCGCTACATTGCAATTTCCGATTCTGGATGGACTGAAGTCCATTAATCTAATCTAATGTCACTTGCTTACAAATTCTGTACTTCTGTGCATAAACCTCTTCCTCCGTCTGCTCAAATATTATTACTATTTTCTGTCTAAAAGTCCAATCAATTCTCCTCCTCTTGGGTGCACCTGGTTACCACCTGATTTCGCTTCATGGTATTTTGCACAGGCAGTTTGCTTCTTTTGTGAATATTCATTATTTGCAACTGCTTCACACATAATATTTGTGCCTCACTATCCAGAAATCATTTTTATGGAATCGCAAGCCCCAGTCATAAATAAAGGAATCGTTATTTTGTTCTTCGGTATGCTATTTTAAGAAGCTTTCATTCTTTGAGCGGGCCACTTTATGCGGTAGAAATTCAGTTTACGATCGACTTACATCTGCTCCCAAATCACACGAAATTACTGTGCACACCATGCACAATAAATCGAAATTGCTATCCTAAGTTCCACATAACCTCGATCTCCAAGAGCATAACACAGGAAAGACACTGCCTGAATCATTGAATCCTTTACTCCATTAAAACACGCGTGCTAAGGTGATAAATTAGCGCCTTGAGACCCTCCGGGTGAGTAGTACGCTATATAAATGCTGTGATTGATTGATTGATTGATTGATTGATTGATTGATTGATTGATTGATGAATTAGCATGGAGAAATCATTAAAACATTTTTAATACCATTCACTACAGAATACTATAAAATGGCCTTCAGAGAAAATAAAAACACTTTGCACCAGATTTAGGTACCAGTCAAACAACGCAGCACAACACCCATGGATGCTGCGCTGCGTGACGGGGAGAGAACAGGAAAGCACCATATCTACAGATGTTTGGCACTCTCCTCTCCTCTATCTAGCACAGGCGCAGAAATGTGCTGCTGATCGCCACCGACACACCTTTGCGCCATAGTGCAGAGGTGTCAGAGTGGGTCTAATATAGGTATTGTATCAGGAGGGTACCCTTCTAGTACCAAATAATATGATAAGACTAAATTTAAAACAGTTGCTACTTTATAAGTGTGTTGTACAGTGCAGGACACATGCAAAGTCGGAAAAGAAAGGAGAAATGAAAGCATTTTTCCTTTTACTGCATGCTTTCTAGTGGCATTAATTCTTGCCGCAAACCCTGTCTACTATTGTTAGTAGATAGGATTTTGCATCAAAAACCAAGGCTGGTTGCATGGGAACGCATGTGCCACCCATGGAATGCCCAATTGTTGCGAAGTAGCGCAAAACTTTGTTTCGCGCTGGTTTGCATTACTTTCAGGCTACTTTCCAGCACAAAATAAGTTTTGCACTGGAAGGTATATCGCAAATAACATTTGTGTTGGTTTGCACAACTTTTGTTTCGCAACCCCAGTGCAAAATACTGGTAAAACTGGCCTTTCGACTCTTATTACCTTAGTATTTATTGACCCAGGAATTGTTCAGAATCATTGATCATACTGAACTTTTCATGGCAGTCAACAACTTCAAGAGGTTGCTATCAGCCAAATGTAATTTCAGTCCTAGCAAAATAACAATATCTCGCTACAGTTTTTAACAATATTCAGCAAAATCTCAAACAAGTCACCTAATTACCCCTAGTTATCACAGCTCTGACATTGGGAACACTGATCTCTACTTTTCTACTCAAACCATCACCTCTTTCACCAAATCTTCCTTAATAGGTATTGAAAGAAGCAGCTCTCCTACAATGTGTTAAATGAACAAAATATTAGTTCACCTTCCTTCAAAGGTGATGATCCATGATACAGAAATGACCAGCCCACACAATGCACCACAATGTGAATCATAACAAGTATGATCTTCAAACTTAGTTAAAAGATCTTTGTAAAATCCTGCTAGGCCAATTAAAAACTGACATTGGCATCTGCCTTGCTTGAGTTTATCATCTGCACCCCCACACTTATAAAATAAACTATCATACTCAAAATCTAAGGATTCATCTTAGAAGAATCACACTAAAAAAACAAATGCTCCATTGTCTTCAAACTTTTTGCAGTCTATAATATGTTAGATGATCCAACTAGAGCATTGAAGGATTCTCCCCTATGATATGCCGAATTGTTGCCTAGCGCTTCAAGGCCCAGGGATATCTGGTCGCCACTTACATCGTACCTACTGGCACGGCCCGTGAATCCCCAACGGCTGCACAGTCAGGAGAGGCCTCATAAAGTATCTGGCGATGAGGGTCTGGTGTGAAGGTCTATGACTCTCATTGCAACCCGACTGTGAGGGGTGTAGGAATGGGAGCCGTAGCTATATTACACGTTGAAGCACGTCAATAACGGGCCCGTGCAGCCAAATACCTCTGACGGAGTGCCGGAATGTGAGTTGCCCCTGTGGGAGACCGCAAATCCTCTGGCGAACTGTACAAGAATAATGCAGTATTATGTGATGCACTATGATGTAATCAGAACTATACACATGTAGAAATGTTACCTGAGCATGCCGTACAAATGTTGACAGTGATGTAAGATGCCTGGTTGTTAGTATATAATGGTTGGATGGAGAAAAAAAGAAAAAAGAAAATGTTTCGTTTGATTTGACGCGGCCGGCCCGAGGTGGTTGTAGGCGGCTTGCTGTGTATTCCTACACTGATTACAGCACTCTTTATTTGATGGATCACTACGCTGTCGGCCCGAAAAGGGTTGTAGACATCATGCCGTGTTTAACAATATATGCTAAGAATAAGGGTTTTGCTTGAAACTCAAAAAAAAAAAAGATTCTCCCCTATGACTGTAAAGTAATATATAACGCTGCCCGTTCCCCTTAATCTCAAGCAAGGATAACATGCTCAACCATGTCTTGACCAAAAACGCAGTTCTACTTATGCCTTGCGGAATGACTAATATAAATTCTACTTTGTCAACTCTACCGAAAGAGTGTTGGGAGCGGTTTACTAATAACAGCTGTTGTAAAATATCATTTTAGGACAAGGAGGCACTAAATAAGCCTCAGGCCCCATTGTACATTACCTTGAAGGAGGTTCTTCTTGCCTTAAGTATGGGTGCCGGAGGGAAAGAGTTTGGTTGATGGGGTTCGAGTAGACACTTTTAAAGTTGAGGGGGAATTATGAGGTCCCATGTTGACAAGTGTACTCAATGCAGCTATAGAGAACCTGATTCCTCACTCCTGGGCTATTTCAACTACTATTTCCATTTTTAAAAAGGGGAATAAATCTGACCTGAAATGTTATCGGCCGATTTCCCTCCTAGATTCATCACCTAAACTTATGGGCAAGATTCTCCTTCAAAGGCTTGAGAACTGTGCTGAAGATAATTCCATCATATCTGAAATACAATGTGGATCCAGGAGAGGGTGAGGGACAGTAAAACAAGGCGTAAATCTTGAATTGCTTATAGGGAATTACACAAAAGGTATACCAGGGTCTCTCTACCTATGTTTTGCAGACCTAAGCAGCGCCTTCGATCTAGTGGACCATTAAATACTCTGGTCTACTCCTATTTTCATAGGCGCACCAAGGAATATCATTAGTTTCCTAGCTAGTTTATATGAAAATCTACAGGTTATGGTGCGGTATGGCCCCAATGGGGAATGTGTAGTGTTTTCTCCTTGCGCATGTCCCTGCGCGGGGACACTGTTATTCTCTGTGTCTCGCGCTGCCCGTTGGCACGCATGAATCTGTTATATGTTGACAGTTATTCTGAGTGGCAGTTGGATGTTCTACTCTCTGTGGTGCTTGCACTCACACCTGTGCTCGCCTATGGGAACTTCATTTATACGAATAAACTTCGTGAAATTACATTGTCTGCTGTTGTCATTACATCTTTGATTGGCGACGAGGAAGGAGAAGTTCCCACATACCGTTTGGCATCTAAACTTCTTCAATACAATTTTGATGTTATACACATTGCAGGTGGAAAGAATGTACGTGCAGATGCATTATCACACCTTCCCTCTGCAACAAATACTTTGACTCTGGATCAAGACAACATTGAGGAATATGAGCAAGAAGATTGCATTATTGCAAGTGTAGAGTTACAAAACGTGTGTTTTGTTTCTGAAAGCAGCTGGTATGCTGCAATGGATTCTGATAATACTTTGAAAGATGTAAACTATACATTACACAAGGGTGGCCAAAAGAAAAAAAGTAAATGGTGATCTTCAACCGTTTGTAAAAATATGGTATGAGTTATCATTAGAAGACGGTCTTGTCTTCAGGTGTGACAAAATTGTTCCTCCGAAAAATGTTAGGAAAACACTGTTATCTAAGGCCCATGAGGGACATTTGGGAGCCACTCTCACAAAAAGGAGAATTAGAGAGTACTTTTGGTGGCCGAAAATGGACAGAGACATTGATGAGATACTACTAGAATGTGCCATTTGTGCTAGCAGTGACAAAAGTCTGCACACTACTAATCCCCCTCTCACACCTATTCCCTTTCCAGAAAGACCTTGGGAGAAATTGGGTATAGATGTGTTAGGACCTTTTCACATTCTGGCTCAACAAAGCAAATTTGCCATTGTCCTAATAGACTATTACTCAAAAGGGCCAGAGGTCAGATTTATATCCAAAGCTGACTCCAAAGAGATAATTGAGTTCATGAAAGAAATTTTCATGAGAGAAGGGTTCCCTAAGACTATCATTTCTGACAATGGTGTACAATTTGTCCCATCTGATGGTGAAGATTTCCTCAAGGATTCATCCATTACTCATTACTAGTGGAGAAGTGTGGCTCAAGTGGTTGGAGTGGCAGACCCTGATGCAGAGGTCTGGCCCGGACCAGGGTTCAATTCCCCGCCTCGGCGGGTCTTGGGCTCAAATCTCCCCGGACCTGACAATTCTCACCTCGGCGCCTATTCCAATCATGGAGTCCCACTCTGAAACTCTGTGCAATAGCTTGCTTAACACCTTGGCTGCTATGGCTTTTCCCGTCCTGTTCTGGAAAAGCTTGAAAGGCATTATTTCATGACGAGCTCATATCATAAGCACAGCTCCAGTGTGCCTCATGACGAGCTGAGCTCGTCATGAGCATGGAAGGGGTTAATCTCCACGACGGCCCCTCGCAGGGGGATGCCTGGCTTTCACCTTGGGGATGCCCAGTAATGGGTTATCTAACAGGGGAATACCAGAACGGGTTCCCTAAGCAAGCGCTTAGAAACCGGTCGGTGATACAGCGCAATATAAATGAATCTACATTTACATTTACATACATCTAAAAAGCTCACTATACCCATCCCCAGACCAATGGTCTGGTAGAAAGTCTCAACAGAGTCATTGGGGATTGTATAGGGTGGGCCATACAACATATCAATGACATACCTGCAGCAGTGAGAAGCATGTTGTGTTTATAGAACCACTCCCCACTCATCAACTGGTTTAGCACCGTTTGAATTGTTAAGAGGTAGGAAACCTTCCACGGAATTCACCCCTACATGGATTTCAAAATGGTTTAAAAACAAAGAATCGCTCCAAGAATTAGATACAAGGGTTAGAAACAAAGTCCATGAGGTGCAAAACAAGCAAAAAACGTATTTTGACCAAAGAAAACATGTCTCAGAACAGAATTTGGCTGTAGGTGATGTAGTGAAAATAAAGAAACAAAGTTTTGTGAAAAAAGGTGCACCCAAATACAGTGAACCAGTAGTCATTGACAAAATATGTGGCAGTGCCGTTCGTGTCAATGGTGGCAACTGGTGGAAAATGAATACGTCTGTAAAAGTCAATTTGGTGTGAAACATTGTATAAATAATGAAACGGACTTGACACGTGCTTTTGTATCTAAAAACTGTGATGTAGATTCTTCTCAGCACATTATGGTTAATTCTAGGAGAAGTTGTAGAGTAACCAGGTTACCAGCCAGATACGGGTGAATCTTCTCTTCTTTTCTCTGGCATTTTGGTTCAGGTTATTTCGCTTTCCACAGATCTGTTCTTCTATTTCTTTCTCTCTTCCTCTCTCTCGTTCTCTCTCTCTCTTCCTTAGCTTTCTTTCTTTCTTCTTTTCTCTTTATAGGAAAGGAGATATGTGTAGTGTTTTCTCCTCGCGCATCTCCTTGCGCGAGGACACTGTTGTTCTCTGTGCCTCGGGCTGCCCATTGGCACGCGTGAATCCGTTATAGGTTGACTGTTATTCCGAGTGACAGTTGGATGTTCTACTCTCTGTGGTGCTTGCACGCACACCTGTGCTCGCCTCTGGGAACTTCATTTATACGAATAAACTTCTTGAAATTACATCGTCTGCTGTTTTCATTACAGAATGTTCTCCTGTTTTTAAGATCAATAGGGACATCATACAGGAGTGTGCACTTGTGTCATTTATTTTTCACTCTTTACTAATGGGGTGGATGACCCCCTACAGTCTTTGCAAGCTGATGTTCCCACTGTCAAGGGCAGTTTGATACCAATATTATTGTATGCCAACAATGCTGTCCTGTTATCCAGCATGCCGGTTGGCTTAAAAAGATTTATGGATACTTTTGGATATTTCATGGCATCTAGGAGAATAAAAATAAACTGAGGAAACACATTTTAGGGAATGTTGGAATGGGTCTATGGGAAAAAGGTGGACAAGTGCAGGTCTCTCTATCTAGAAGGTTCTCCATTTGCTAGGGTAAGCTCCTTTTGGTATCTAGGGATTTTATCCTGTTGGCCAATCAAGGCAATGGCCGATATGTATATGAAGCAAGAGATGTATCAACTGTCGCCTACAGGGAAGAACTATGGGGCTACACAGCCAGTAAATGCCTTCAGAAAGAAGCGACTCATTTCCTCAAAAGTTTGTTGTGTGTACCTAGCTCTGCATCTACTTTTATAGTTCATAGGGAAACTAGTCTGTGTTACTTAGAGGACATTTTAGCTTTGAAAACGTTATTTTTATGGCAATACATCTGGACATAAGATGAAACCAATTATATAAAGTCTCTTATCTGAGACTGTCTTGCCTTAGACTAAGCTCTTAAGATTCTGTGGTAGTCCTATTTAAATGACTCCTTCTCATTGTTTGATCTACCTGTGCTGAGAAACAGGGTCAAGACATATTTGCGTATGGCTGGGTCTAAACTGGAATGGCATTGCACACAAAAAAACAATGGATTTAATCCAGATCTGTAACTGGGGTGAATAGTTGATTGATTCAGCACTCCGTCCATCATCTGTTCTTCTTATTTATTTTTATTTGTTAGCTTGCCATGAGGGCATGAAATAGCACCAGTCAAAAATGTTTGTGCTCTGACCCCTTGTCCTCTAAAAGGAAATTGAAAATGCCCTTGATCTAAATCCAGTTCTACAATTCATCTCCATTCCATTATTCAGTGATTTATATGCAAATATAAAACTGTCAGCCAAAGACATTTCTGTATTGCAACTATCCTTTTTTTCTGGCTCACATGCATTAGTGAAATACTAATTGCTGGCATGTTTCAAATTGCTTATGACAAGGTAAACAAACAGCCTTCATCTCTTGACTTTTTAAGGATGGTATTG
The DNA here is from genome assembly GCF_964263255.1 of Lissotriton vulgaris. Lineage (NCBI taxonomy): Eukaryota > Metazoa > Chordata > Amphibia > Caudata > Salamandridae > Lissotriton > Lissotriton vulgaris. The sequence goes on along the minus strand of NW_028241089.1, from coordinate 548,191 downwards.
TACAACGTCTTATTGCATTCAAAATTAGACTGAGAAACAGATGTGAACAGCTGGATCAAACCCAGGTGAACTTATGCTCTGAAGCAGTCACTGGATTTCCCAGCAGATATTACAGCCCAGGTTATATCTCAAACAAATGCTCAGCGACGTATCATTTGCTGGTAAGGAATAGAGCAGCCTAAACCTGAAGGCCCTTCACATGATCTTAATAAAACAATGAATGCCCTAAAAGTTTAAAGTCACCTTTATACTTCTACTTTATAAGTGATAACACACACACACACATATTCACTGAAAAAACAATAGGTTAATGTAGCTTAATAGTTAAGTGAGGAAATAAGATATTGGGCCCCATTATGTACTTCTTATGAGCTCACGTATCATATCACTTATGACTTGCTAAATTACATCACTGATGACATCTCAAATGACATGATTGATTAAATTGCTGATGACAACAATGATGACATCATCCAAAGACTGACAGTGTGCTATCTGCGTTGTGAACTGAAAGTAATTGACTACTGTACAACCGTGACCAATTATCTGACACCAATACAAGGTGTTCAACGTTTTGAAACACACACGATACAAACCATCTCTGAACTCGCCCGCATTTAGCTGTTGTCATTCTGTTATAACTAGTATTCACCCATCAAACAAACAGTACAATAAGTTTATTGGGTCACCCGATTTTTTAACCTTGAACATCGTACAATGAGTGTTCATTCTGTATACACCTTAAATGGATAACACTGTTAACACTTGACTGCTAAGGCTTTGTACAGCTGGTGCTTAACCCTTTTTTGGAAGTTTGGGGTAGTTAGCACTTAAACCTTCTCTAACTTTTTTCCACAAAATGTATCCCTGACAAATGTGCAACCTTCTTTCCCAACATCCTGGGTTTTCTAGCAATCCCTGGAAGTGTGTGGAATCCTTTAGACGGAACCAAGAAAATAGCCATAATGTAGCAATTTTTAGTTTTTGAGGTTGAAAATGGAAACAAGTGCTGTACAAGAAAGTGCATGTTTCTTTTCCATTAATACCAAAGACAAAAATGTTTATGTACTAAGATCAGTATCTTTCCAACTTTCAGGAACAAGCAGAGTTGTATCAAACATATTTTGTACCAAAAGTTTTGTTTTGCATTTTTCTAAGAGGTAATTCATGTTTCCTCATTTATGTGGGTTCAACCTACTTGCAGTTTGTTTATGGAAACAGGTGTAGAAACCCTGGGTGATTCTGGAAATCTATTGACATCTGAAAAGTAGACAAACGTTCGAATTCAGCAAGGAGTCTTTTGTGTAGATCCTCCCAGGTCTTCCAATAAACGAATCATTGAACTAAATGATTAATGATAAAGATTATGAAATAAATATCCATTGTTAGCAACAATTTATTCTGTCATTTTTTGACATGATATTCGATTTACAAAATCAATAAATTGTTACATCTGATAGATCCTTCTGGTCATGAAAATATGTAGGGGTTGTATGTTCTAAAAAAACTATGATACTCATAGCGAACCACTAAGCTGCAGCTTATAACGATATTTCATAGTGTATTAACTAAAGAGGAATTCATATGGTAAAATATAATGACTGAAAAATAGGTGTGGTGACAACCAATGTATTTCTAAACTGTGCATAAGATACTGAGTGATTATTTGTATATCTGAATTTGAAGTTACACATGCTATTGTGGGATTCAGAAAGTATTTAGCAAAATGTCTTCTTTCTTGCACACTGGCTTACATTTGGATGCTAACCACTGTTATTCTGTGTTTCCACATGTCTTCTGATGAATCTTTACCCCAGTTATGTGGCTGGGCAAACCTTATGCGCAACGTGATCAGGAGATATCAAATTTCAGCAAGCAAAGTAAACACTTTTTTTACAATGTGGGTAGCTGCAGACTTTGTTTTCAGCGGCCACTTGGGGAAACCATTCCAACATTTATGAATTCTAGACGCCCAAAGGAGTGCAGGGTGGCATTACTAGTGTGGGTCAAGTTATGTTTTCTTATCCATAATTCCCTTCAAACCTCAAATTTTACCAAAAACATAAATTTTCCTCCAACTACTGTGAGTGAAGGTTCCAGTAGCTGCGGAGATCTACAAATTGTCATTGCATGAATTTAGGCAAGGTTTGAGGATTGTAGGGCATTGTTGATAAAAAAAATCATGAGTGCTGAGCGTGCCTTACCGTGAGCCTGGAGAGCATTGACTGGGTAAACACGGAGTCTAGCACACATTGTTCGGGTGTGAAAACTAAAGCAGGAAACTCTTGTCACAAGGTTTGCATGTAAGTATGCAGCATGATGAATCAGGGAGGTATTTCAATGCTCTTGGCAGAAGAACATCACTTGACTTTTCAGCATTCCTAACCTCACGCATTCGACTCACCTGTGTTCCATTGTTTCTTGACGTTCTCGGAGTTCTTCAGAAACTGCGGCCTCACACTCTTGACTTCCTTGTTTGGTATCAATTTCCCAAACTGCTGCTTTTCAATGTTTCTCTACAAAGTGATAGAAAAGTAATCAACAAGGCATTTTCAGGCGGTAACAGTGCACTTGCTCGCCTTACCTGTGTTACTTATCTTTGCATTTTTGAACATCTCAAACTGTGTTCCTTTGGAGGTTGTGACTTGGCTCTGCATTATTCTGTAAGCCAAAAAGGATAAGAAATATTATTTTGGAAACTTTCATTTTTGTTAGAATCATTCTAATTATTGTACATTTTAAATGGCTATATCTAGAAGCTAGTCCAGGCATGCTACTGCTTTAATGCCAGTGATATGAGTGAATTTAGCTCGTTATGTGTCCAAAGTAGTTCTTAGATTAAGGTATTTGTTTATGACTGCTCTGAGATTTGTTTTTTAACATTGTTTACTGTGGTAAATTTGACTTGCAAGATTTGGAACAATCACTCAGTCTATGGTATGAATGCTGTCATGTACACTAACATTTATATTACGTGAACCTATGACTCCAATTACTTTCAAATTGTTCATTGTTCCAGGTTTGCCAATTCCAGAAGTTCTCTTGGGAAATATTTTTGTTTGACATTCTCCATTTACGTGGGGAAGAGGACATCAACAGGTAGTACCCTTATTTTGGGGCAGATTAAGGGTATCTTCTCCTGTGCCTAAGACTAGCCTGATCTCTTTTTCCTGACAGGAAGCAGCAGTGCGGGCCTTATCATTGCGGTTGCGAAGTTCTGAATCTAGAGCAGTGTCATGTTTACTATCATCCATTTCCCTATTCCCCCACTTTGAAGAAGTCACCTAGACTTAAAATATTCCAGCGGCTGGAGCTTAGTGAGGGAATTGGGGCCTTGTTGCGTACTTCTCAGCTCACTCCTGCAGGAAGTCCAGGTGAGTGCTTGACAAAACATCAAGTCCATGACTATCTTATTGCTAACTGAGAAGGAAACAATAGTCCTTGCACAGAGAGTTGATGCATTACAGGAGCGAGGTGGGGGGGAATCCCTTACTAGGAAAAGCTGACAGGGTTTCAAACCCACTACTGCGTCTTTTCTGCAACCCTCCTCATCAAGGAACTAAATTGATGTGTTTGGAAGTATAGGCAGACTGTGACATCCGAAAGCTGCGGCCTTGCAGATAAGAAACAAGCCAGTTCAGGACAAGCCCGTCCTCACACCCCCCTTCTAAGTCGGTGCACTAACAGCTCATGTGACACCGTATCAAAAGCTGCGTTGAGGTCTAAAAGGACCAGCACAGTCTTCAGGCCTTCTTCCACTCTCTTACATACTGTCTCAGTAGCATAGAGCAATGCTGTCTCAGTTGAGTAGGTCATTCTAAAGACTGATTGAGTGGAATGTAGTAAGTTGTGTTTCTTTATGTGTGCCGCGAGCTGTAGATGAACCACTTTTTCAGCCATTTTGAAAAGTGGGGGAGCAATGAGACCTGGCACAAATTTTCCAATAAATTCCCTTCAGCTGTAGGTTTTTTTCAATAGGCGAACAATTGCTCGCTTCCACACATCAGGTACCCGCCCTAACCGAAAGGAAATCTCTAACAACTATTGGATGTAGGGTAGTTTAGCCTCTAGTCCTGTGCAGATCACCCTAGGTGTAGATGGATCTTTTGGGGAGCCTGATCTTATGCTTAGCGCTACTTTTTTCAACTCTTCTAGAGGAGGAGGAAATAATTGTGAAAAACTGTTCTCCCCCACTCCTGCGTTTGTTCATTATGGCTTATATAGCCATTTTGTGCATTGTCTGGGAAGGTGTCATAAATTGTGGATGATTTTTCTGTGGAAAAGTCTGCAATTTGATTGCATAACTCTTCCGAACAAGAAGCTGCTGATACTGTTCTTTCTAGTCAGGGTAGTTCTTTGAAGATACCAAATAGCTCCCTAGATGGGTTATCTGCTGTCTCAATTCTCTCTGTGTAATAGGCAGCCTGTGTTTTCTTTATGAGTGAGTGATAGTGCCTTAGATTCAGTTTGTAGACCGCCTTATCTGAGTCTAGGAATCCCACCCTCCATTTATGTTCTAACCATTTGCATGCCTTTCTAGCCATCCGTAAAGCCTGGTTAAACCATGGCGTGCTCTTGGTGCGTCTGTGCGGGGTGCTAGTGGTCCATGGGCAACCACATTCAATGCATCCGTAATCCATTTGTTTTCTTCTTGACCAGCCTCATTAATGTTTGTGTTTAGGGAGGGGGGATTTGCTAGCAGGGCCGGTGTAAAGCTGCTCTCATTGAAATTTGCTCTTTTCCTATGCAGGCTGTTAGGTGGCGGACCCCTTTTTGAGGGTGGACTTGTTAGGGGGATGGAAAAGACCACCAGATAGTGGTCTGACCATTGGAACACCGTTGGGCTGTCAGCCCCTGGCAGTTTGAAAAATGGGGCCTAATAAGTGCCCTAGTTGGTGTGTTGCATGTGTAGATTTTAGTTGTAATTCGAGTCCTGCAAGTTCCTGGCATAGGGCTTGTGCTTCCCTGCATAATTTTCTGTCAATATGTAGGTTTAGGTCGCCCAGAACTATAGTGAAGTGCTGGTTGGATTAGTCCAACCATAAGGCTCTCACTAAAACCTGAGACTGACCCTGGAGGTCTATAAATCAAAAAGCCATTTATCGTCTGTTTGTCATTAGCCTTTATTATAAAGGAGGCTGCTTCACAGTGATCTATCTCTACCTTTTGCTTTATGCAGCCTAGTAACAATTTATGAATCATTGCTATGCCCCCTCCCTTTTTCTTAAGGCGATCCACTCTAGGGATCCCATATTCAGGTGGGAGTGCCTGTAGGACATCAGGATCTGGGAATTCATCCAGCCAGGATTCTGTCAGAAACAGGATATCCAGATCTTTATCTTGGATACAATCATGTATCTCAATTTTGTGCCTATTCAGCAATCTACAGTTAATAAGTAGGCATTTCAGCCCCCTAACCGCCTTTTTTGCAAGAGTAGTCCTGGCTGTTTTTAGCTTGAACGGACAGTGTGTACATAGCTCCATCCCCTGTTCTGCTGATATCCCATGCCTGCAATGTGCTAATCCCCTTGGCTCTAGCCGTCTGAGTTCACTGCTAGAATACTTCAGACACTGACCTGTGGAAAATTGCCCAGCATTTATGGCCCCTGGCCCCGATCGGATGTGAACGGGTGCTGACGCGCTTGCCTTTGCTGCAGTGGCGGCGATTCCGCTGCGCCTCCTTGCTGGCATCAGCTTTATGTAGGCTGTAATGGCGACAACTAGACCACTGCCTTTTTGGCAGAAGTAGGTAGTCGGACACAAAGATGAGATTATTTGCAGTGTGTTAGGAAAAGCTAAAAACTGACACTAAAACTAACCTTGGTACTTGCCTTTAAAGTACTTTATTACAGCAAAGTTAAAAATACACAAATTTAAAAACACATAAAGTGCTGAATCTGATTACTGCAGTTGCAGTTGCTGATAACAGCGTTCTCGCAGCCTAATTACTTGCTGCTATCTTTGCGACCCTTGCTGGCATCTGCTTTATGTAGGTGGTGTAATGGCGACAACTAGACCGTTGCATTTAGACGGAAGTAAGTAAGCTGAAGTGAGACAATTTATGCGCCTGACCCTGCCCTCAGCTTAATCAGCACTAGCCGCAGCAGAACAGGGCGGCTCAGTCAGGACACACAGGTGAAATTATTTGCAGCGCGTTAGGAAAGCTAAAAAGTGACACTAAAACTAACGTTGGTGCTTGCCTATAAAGGACTTTATTACAGCAAAGTTAAAAACACACAAAGGTAAAAACACATAAGGTGCTGAATCTGTTTACCGCAGTTGCAGTTGCTGATAACAGCGTTCTTGCAGCCGAATTACTTGCTGCCATCTTTGGGCATCCTTGCTGGCGTCTGCTTCATATATCTACTAGTCTATTATAAAATCCAGTATTGAAGTGGTGTCATACACAATCTTGGGCAGTACATCCAGGTGATAAGAGAACGCTGGAATTGGTCAAACTTTATTTTCGGTGTCCCACTGTATCTACAGATGCAAAGAGGTTTGTCCAGAATTATGCTATATGGGCTCAAGAAAAACATTCCCATTTGGCTACTACTATTAATGCCCATACCTACTCCACCAGCTCCTTGGAATACAGTCTATTTAGAATTTGTGGCGGAATTGCCGACAACCGAGAAAGGGTACACCACTGTGCTGGTAACAGTTGTTTCACCTAAGATGGCTCACTTTAACCCTATAAATGGATTGCCTACATCTAAGGAATTAGCAGTGGTGAGTGGTGTTTCTTCAATCAGTTCTTAATGTACAGAGTTCCTTTAATTTATATAAAAATGTTGGAAGTCCATGTTTAAGATGGATGCCTGCATATCCTCTAACTTCCACCTACAGACCAACTGGCAGACTGAGGGTTTAAATCATTGCATGGAACAAAATTTGCAATGTTAAGTAATGCAGTCTGATTCGGAAAGGGCTAAATGTCTCTTGGTGGCAAAATATACATATAATAATTTCGAAAACAGCTTGTTAGACTACACCCTCTTCTTCTGTAATTATGGTTACCCTCCTAGAATGCTAGCACCTGATCTGCCACCCGTCTCTGCAGTACCTGCAGTCCCAGAAATTTGTGAAGCAACTGACAGATATACATCAGAAAGCACAAGACAATCTGACCCTGTTTAAGGAGCATTACCAGATACAAGCTGGTAAACATAGACAACCAAGTCCGATCCAGCAGGCGTGTTTGGCTTTTGACACAAAATATTTGTCGGAAAGGACCAAGAAAGTTCCAACCTCGATTTATAGGGCCCTTCAAGATAACGAAACAAATCAATGAAGTGGCCGTAAAACTAGAGTTACTTCCAACTCTTCCCATTCATTTTGTTTTTCATGTCTCCTTGTTGATACCTGTGAACCCAGGCACAAGTCTTTCAAACGTACCACTAGCTATATTAATCAATAGCAAACCTGAATTTGAGTCCTAAAGAATCCTAGACTGCAAAAGAATAAGACATAAACTCTTTTATTTGATTGACTGGAAGGGTTATGGACCAGAGGATCGTACCTCGGAATCTGCAGGCCATGTACAACCCCCCAGATTGGTGCGTCCGTTTCATCAAAGATATCCCACAAAACCAAAACCTGTGGCAGGGATCCTGGAGGGAATTTACTATTGAACTTGCCTTACTGTGAGCCTGAAGAGCATCAATCGGGTGGACGCGGATTCTCATACACGGTATTTGGGGGTGTGAAAACTAAAGAAGGACTAGTCACGCTAGAGCATATGGCTATGATGGATCAGGAAGTTATTTCAATGTGCTCAGCAGAAGCACAGTGTTTGTAATTTCAGCATCCCTAGTCTTCCCTGTTCGACTCACCTGTGTGCCATTGTTTTTTGGCATTCTCTGGGTTTTATGGGGTCGGCTTCAGTTTCTCAGAAGCCACGTCCTCACAGTAGTGGTGGCTGCTTCCGAAAGGGGTGGTGAGGCAGGGATGGGAATTGGATAAACAAGTTTTAAACTTACCTACTTCCCTGCCAAACGCCCTGCCTCTGTCCTCACTCTGCTGCACCAGGAGCAGCCAGGCTCCTAGCCTCTCCCAGCCAATCACAACACTGCATGAACAGCATTGTGATTAGTCTGAGTGGCCAGTTTGGCTGTTATGCCAGAAACCGGTCCCCGGAAGCTTGTTTCCTTCCCAGTATAAGAATTGGCTTGGTAGTTTGGTCTGCCCTGTTCCCATGATGCACTGGGCCAGGGACAGACTAATTTGCATGTAGCCAGGTTCTGAGCTGGGATGGTGCAGTGAGCTAAAAAACGGTGATGGATCAAGCCCTGATCTGTTGACTGGGTATGAGTGTTCTGTTTAATTCAGATACTCTGTCCATCACCACCCCCTTTTCTGAATCGTTTTGTCCACCATAAGCGTGGAAGGGTATACTCAGATGTGAGTCCCTTGCTCATTGCACCATCAGGATTCAAGCAAGCCGGGCCGAAGACGGCTGTAATGCCAGAAACCGGTCCCCGGAAGCTTGTTTCCTTCCCAGTATAAGAATTGGCTTGGTAGTTTGGTCTGCCCTGTTCCCATGATGCACTGGGCCAAGGACAGACTAATTTGCATGTAGCCAGGTTCTGAGCTGGGATGGTGCAGTGAGCTAAAAAACGGTGATGGATCAAGCCCTGATCTGTTGACTGGGTATGGGTGTTCTGTTTAATTCAGATACTCTGTCCATCACCACCCCCTTTTCTGAATCGTTTTGTCCACCATAAGCGTGGAAGGGTATACTCAGATGTGAGTCCCTTGCTCATTGCACCATCAGGATTCAAGCAAGCCAGGCCGAAGACGGCTGTAATGCCAGAAACCGGTCCCCGGAAGCTTTTTTCCTTCCCAGTATAAGAATTGGCTAGGTAGTTTGGTCTGCCCTGTTCCCATGATGCACTGGGCCAGGGACAGACTAATTTGCATGTAGCCAGGTTCTGAGCTGGGATGGTGCAGTGAGCTAAAAAACGGTGATGGATCAAGCCCTGATCTGTTGACTGGGTATGAGTGTTCTGTTTAATTCAGATACTCTGTCCATCACCACCCCCTTTTCTGAATCGTTTTGTCCACCATAAGCGTGGAAGGGTATACTCAGATGTGAGTCCCTTGCTCATTGCACCATCAGGATTCAAGCAAGCCGGGCCGAAGACGGCTGTAATGCCATAAACCGGTCCCCGGAAGCTTGTTTCCTTCCCAGTATAAGAATTGGCTTGGTAGTTTGGTCTGCCCTGTACCCATGATGCACTGGGCCAGGGACAGACTAATTTGCATGTAGCCAGGTTCTGAGCTGGGATGGTGCAGTGAGCTAAAAAACGGTGATGGATCAAGCCCTGATCTGTTGACTGGGTATGGGTGTTCTGTTTAATTCAGATACTCTGTCCATCACCACCCCCTTTTCTGAATCTGTTTGGCTGCTCAGGCAGCAGCTGGGAGTCTGGTCATGTTCTCCACTGGGATGTGCAAGACAGCCTTGTGGAGAATATGCTAAGTGCACATGATTGTTTGGCTGGCCGAAGAGGGCCAGCCACACAATCATGCATACTTTGGAAGTGCAAAAACCACTCCTCTCTGAGCTCAGCCCCACCCGCCTCGAAAAATGAACTGATAATAACAGCTTGTTAATATCATTTTCTTTTTTGCACTGCTCAAAAAGCAGTGGGGTGATGCTCCTCTTCCTTAGCGGAGGATCCGCCACTGCCTCACACTCTTGACATCCCTGGTTGGTGTCAGTTTTCCGGACTGCAACTCTTCAGCGTTTTTCTGTGAAACAAAAGACAAGTAATTAACAAGGCATTGCCAGGTGGGAACTGCATACGCTCGCCTTACCTCTGTTACTTATTTTTGCATTTTTCAGCATCTTGTACTGTGTTCCTTTGGAGGTTGTGACTTGACTGCATTATTCTGTAAACCAAAAGAGATAGGAAATATAATTTTTGGAACTTTCCTTTTCGTTAGAATCATTCTAATTATTGACATTTTCTTTTGTTATATGGATATATCTAGAAGACAGTTCGAGGGCACTTGAATGCTCGTGGTATGAGTGACCTTAGCTCATTATGTGTCCAGTGTAGATTTGGTATTTGTTTATGATTGCTGTGAGCCTTACTTTTTTAACATTGACTTACAAGATTTGGAACAATCCTTCAGTCTATGGTATGTATGCTGTTGTGTACACTAAAATGTGTGTTGCTTGAACCTGTGACTCCAATTACTTTCAAATTGTTCATTGTTCCAGGTTTGCCAATTTATCTGAAATTCTCCATTAAAGTGGGGAACACAAAGTTGCACTTTCAAACTTGAGTGTTTCTGTTATACTTAGCTTTGGTGCTTTCCCTGCTACTCAGCTGGTGTGGCTCTTGGAATGCCTGATGTCATAGTAGAATCCTGTGTGCCTGGCTTGTGTGGAGTGGCAGTTGATGGCAGGCAGGCTGAGTGGCAGGGAGGCCACTCCTGGTGGGGTTTATTTCTATTCATTTTAACTTATGTGTTTAAACCTGAACTTGTAACTAAGCCTAATTAAACCTACGTGATATTTATACCTGGCTTATGGACTTACATTAATTACAACATTTTTGGCGACGTTTGGTGAACCTACATTCTACAGGAGAGAGCCAATTTACAAAAGAACCTACAGCGTGCAAGAAAGGAAAAAAAATAAGGTATCTATTAAGAGAAAAGAAACTGGAAATAAAGAAAAGAAGCCACAGTTGTGTAGTGAAACTGTTAAAGCAGCACCTAATTTTAGAGAAAAAAAAACGCCTTGATCAGACCCCACCAGTGTCTATTTCTATCACGACGGCCTGCAGCCCAAGGCGTTCAACCATCTACTGAGTAAGTACAACGTGGCAGTAAATTATTGCAGGGAGGGCAGAAGAGTCAAGGAGGGCAAAGGAGTCAAAGTTCATGTGTGCAGCCTTTGTATGAAGATTGATGCCGTCCTGTTGTTTCTCGGTTTTAATGCACTTGTGAGTCATTCTACTGGCTTGAGTTAACAGTGCCAACTGGTGCTTGGGAAGTGGCACCTTTGAGGTGTTTTGAGAGAGTCCAGGGTGAAAATTCAGTTGAAGTAAAGGAAGGGCTAACTGGATTAATACTTCACTGTAAAACTGCGTGCGAAAGTAATTGGGAGGCAGAGGTACCGTTAACTCAGCATCTAATCTAATTCACATTGCTGTTGTTAAGAGGCCGTAGGGATCGGGAGCCTGACAGAGTTGAAATCAGACAGAGACTGAGCAGGGTCATACGGAAAATTTGTCTTTGTTTTAAACAATTTAAACTGTGCAATGCCAAGTGTGCTACAAATGGATAACTGTCACCATTATATTTGAAAATGAGATGCGCGAGGAACGTGAGGAGCTTACCTTCGCGTTTCAGCTGTGACATAGAGATTCCTTCTTGTGCTGTGATTGTACGTTTGGATGCAGAGGTGTGCCCAGAGCCACCCGTGCGACGCAGTATGTGTGCCGCCATCTTTGGATTATATAATTTTACGGAGGAGCCATGGACGGAGAATCACAATAGAGACGTGACTTCGTGGGATGAACAAGACTTTTTGGGGAGTCGCTGCGGTGAATAGTGGCAGATGGTGCCCCTTTAGCGACATAAAAGCAGTTTTGGGGGCCATGTCGCAAAGAATGGATGCGGTAGGGGGTGCATGTAAAGGTACTTTTCACCACTAATGTTCATGGGGTAATGCAGCTGTCATTTGGAGAGCTATTCTACATTCAAAATAGAAGATAGCCACGGGTGAGGGACCGCTCACTGGAGCACGAGACTTTCTTTGGCATTACTATGCTGGTCATTGTGGTGTTTGTCTCGTGGTTCGTGTGGGGTTGATGGTGAATCTGTAGTGTTTTAACTGCTTAATTTAGCATGGTGTGTGCCTTGTGTGTTTTTGGCTCATGTGTTTTTGGGTGGTGAGCGGCTGTCTGTGCCTTGCGAAATTTGTATAAGGTCATGTTTTGGGGTGGTGAGTGCCCTATAGGGTGGTGAGTGCCCTATGTTGTTTCTCTATGGTGGTAAGTGCCCTATAGTGGTCAGTTGTGGGGTGATGAGTGCCCTGTGCAGTTGTATTAGGGTGGTGAGTGCCCTATATGTTGTTTAAGGTGCTGTGACTTGTATGTTGTTGGTCTAGGGTGGTGAGTGCCCTATAGTGGTCAGTTTTGGGGTGGTGAGTGCCCCGTGCAGTTGTATTAGGGTGGTGAGTGCCCTATATGTTGTTTAAGGTGGTGTGTGTTCTATGTTGTTCGTCTAGGGTGGTAAGTGCCCTCGTATGTTGTTTGTCAATGGTGATGAGTGCCCTATAGGGTGGTGAGTGCCCTATGTTGTTTCTCTAGGGTTGTGAGTGCCCTATAGTGGCCAGTTTTAGGGTGGTGGATGCCCTATGTTGTTTGTCTAGGGTGGTTAGTGCCCTATAGTGGTCAGCTTTGGGGTGGTGAGTGCCCTGTGCAGTTGTATTGGGGTGGTGAGTGCCCTATATGTTGTTTAAGGTGGTGTGTGTCCTATGCTGTTCGTCTAGGGTGGTGAGTGCCCTCATACGTTGCTTGTCTAGGGTGGTGAGTGCCCTATATGTTGTTTAAGGTGGTGACTCGTATGTTGTTTGTCTAGGGTGATGAGTGCCCTATAGGGTGATGAGTGCCCTATGTTGTTTGTCTAGGGTTGTGAGTGCCCTATGTTGTTTGTCTAGGGTGGTTAGTGCCCTATGTTGTTTGTCTAGGGTGGTTGGTGCCCTATAGTGGTCAGTTTTGGGGTGGTGAGTGCCCCGTGCAGTTGTATTAGGGTAGTGAGTGCCCTATATGTTGTTTAAGGTGGTGTGTGTCCTATGTTTTTCGTCTAGGGTGGTGAGTGCCCTCGTATGTTGCTTGTCTAGGGTGGTGAGTGCCCTATATGTTGTTTAAGGTGGTGACTCGTATGTTGTTTGTCTAGGGTGATGAGTGCCCTATAGGGTGATGAGTGCCCTATGTTGTTTGTCTAGGGTTGTGAGTGCCCTATGTTGTTTGTCTAGGGTGGTTAGTGCCCTATGTTGTTTGTCTAGGGTGGTGAGTGCCCTATAGTGGTCAGTTTTGGGGTGGTGAGTGCCCCGTGCATTCATGCATTAATTGTAATATAATTAGTGTTATTTATGCATGTTTTAATTTGTATTTTTCCTGAGGGAAAGGGATGGGCAATGTAAATGTTAAGTTTGGAAATGCATTGCTCATCTTTGGAGTTGATGTTTATCTTTTAATGTGCAATGTAATGTTTTCTTTTACAGTGCATTGTATTTGCAACGTAAATGCTTTCTTTTACAATGCATTGTATTCGCAACACTAATGCTTTCTTTTAAAAATACATTGTATATCTTCTTTGTATGTTTTTGATTTTTGTTCACATTTCTTCCTTCACTTGAGAATTGTCTTTTCCCTAAGGAAGGGAGATATGTTATACTTAGCTTTGGTGCTTTCCCTGCTACTCAGCTGGTGTGGCTCTTGGAATGCCTGATGTCATAGTAGAATCCTGTGTGCCTGGCTTGTGTGGAGTGGCAGTTGATGGCAGGCAGGCTGAGTGGCAGGGAGGCCACTTCTGGTGGGGTTCATTTCTATTCATCTTAACTTATGTGCTTAAACCTGAACTTGTAACTAAGCCTAATTAAACCTACGTGATATTCATACCTGGCTTATGGACTTCCATTATTTACAACAGTTTCATCTTCAAATTTCTACATGGCTCCTTCCCAAAATGTGTTTACAACCTTATTCAGAGATATATATCGGCTCGCAATCGGCGCTCAGCCCATCTGAACCTCCTGGTCACACCGACCTACAAACTGAATGGACTAGGTGGTTGTAGATTTGCCATTTTAGCCCACCATTTTTGTAACACCCTTCTCCCTAATATCAGATCCTGTACAGACCTCCAGATCTTCAGGAGACTTCTTAAGACCTAGCTGTGTAGCCAGGCATATGAATAACCTAGCAGGCATCCAGGCTACTCCTATATTTAGCGCCAAGAAACTGACTGTACCTAGGACTAACCTTATCTTTATTTACCAACAGGAAGCAGAGGTGCAGGCCTTATCAGTGTGGTTGCAAAGTTCCGATTCCAGAGCGGTGTCTTCTTTTCTTTCATCCATTTCCCCTGCAGTGCAGAAGTCGCCTAGACTTAAAATAGTCATCTGGCTTGTGCTTAGTGAGGGAGTTGGTGCCTTGCAAAGTACTTCTCAGCTCACTCCTGCAGGAACCCAAGGTGAGTGCTTTACATTGGGATCCGCATAATGCACATCACCCTGGACTCCCCTGTGTGTCTGGTTTTAAGAATTGTCTGGGTTTGGTAGGTCTTACTGGTGGACCGGCTGACCCTGTGCCCAAATAGTGTAGCCATCTTTATGACAAGTTAGAGGTCCACCTCCACCCCTTTATTTTTTTTGCAAAATAAATAAATAATTTATTGGTGTCCTGTGGCTTTTTACCCCCAAGGGGCAGATTGGGCACAAACTCTACAATCTGACTCCCGGGTGGGCAGAAAGACTATCTTTCCAAAGTTCAAAGTTGAGACATGCACTTAACATAGGGAAGATTGCCCCCCCCCCTCTTTTTTATTTACTTTCCCTACCCTGGTGGTTAGTGGGATTTCTGCCCATCAAGGAAGCAGATTTGGGGGGAAAATCCCCAATGTGCAGTTCTGGGGGCAGAAAGACTTTATTTCCATCCTTTTGGTAGAGGGCCGATGTCATGGTGGGCTGCTCCAACCCTGTTCATTCTTTTCCTGTATTTACCTGCTAGCTAGCGGGCTTTCTGCACCCCGAGGGGGCATACTGCGGGGAAGCAGCCCATTAACTCCCCTGGGGATGCGGAAAGACTGACAGTGCATATGGGGGGAGTTTTGCATCAAGGGTTTGACAGGTATACATTTGCCTCTAGTAAGGCACCTTCATACAGCAGTTTGTTAGTAAAATATACTACATATATTACAGAGAAGAATAGAAATTACTACAACCTTAAATCTATGCCACAATCACACCGTGAGTTACTCCATCTCTAAGTGTGTCAACCCTTCTTTGTACATTATTTGGCAAAGTCTTAAAATCTTGAGAGAAGTTCTGCAAATAAATGTCCACATCATTCAAATCTAAAATCACCAGTCAATGTACAATCTACCTATAGCATTGCGTGACATTTATTTAACATGGGCATGCACCCAAACATCCACAGGTTACTAATAATGTTTTAATAGAAGCTTTTGCTTTCCTCATAGATTTTTGGAAACCTTTATGATCAACCCACAACTTACTTTAACACATGTCTACAACTCACATGATTCATTCTTATCCTTTGTGATATTTAACATAGAGTTTTTATTCCACCCATAACTTTAATGGTAGGTAAACCGTGCACCATATAACTTTTGAGATACAGAATTAAATATGGCTCAAGTGTCTATCTAGAGATTGTTAATTCTATATTGTATATGACTATATCCCCACATATATATTCATTTATTTTTTTTAATTAGGTAAAGCTAATGTGAATAACAGTATCATGGATGATTTATTCATTGATTCCATCACTGTGGCAGCATTTGATTATCTACACAAAACTTTCCCAACTAATTCTTCCACTCAAGCTCCATCATGGAACTTTTTGCACAGATCCGGCAAGCGGGACCCATGAAAAAGGGAGGATCTCAAAACATTGATTTCCCATGTAAATTTCCATTTACTTTGTTCCTCAATACAGAAAACATTTAGCATAAAGATAGAACTATACTCAGAAAGCATGATGTTTAGGATTTTGTGTAAACCCGTTCAAGCATGAGAAAAAGTAAAAGAGGGGGGCCAGTTCAGGCACAAAGTTGTTAAAATATTAAGTATATCTGGACAGTTCATTTTGTAGGAGTCCCGCGGTATCAACATTCATTTTAAAATAGGGCTTTTTCTCCCATTGGCCCATCGGTCCCACAGTACCGGTGATAGTCCAGTGAAACACTGATCTATCTGATTGGCTGGCAGCAATTCTGAACAAAATGTTGCATCACCATTACAGGACCCAGGGACTTGGCTCCTTGTAATGGAAAAAGTTTGACAACATTAGGATAAGGGGGCAGGGTAGAGACAGTCTGACCACAAAGCACGTAACAGGGGGACCCAGATGTACATTTTGTCCTTACTTCCATGTTGTGTGCTTTACACCCTCCCATTCTTTTCCATATCCTGTTTGTGCTCTTTTATTCTCTCGTCTTCTCTTCTTCCCAAATAACTTCACCCTACTTTCTAGTACCATATCCATTATATTTGGTCCTTCACTTTTTCGTGTTGTCTTCTCCTCACCCATTCCTATGCTTGCTTCTTAGAAAAGCAACTATGAGGAAAATGTTGGTCATTACTTTTGCAGAACAAGAATGGAAAAATAGTATTTCATTAGAGAAAACTAAATTCTATGGCAGTGTGACTAGACCTACGAGGTCAAACTCCTGTACAGTGCTCAAACTCAGTGCATTATAGGAAAGGTTTTAAACTTATGTCCTTTAATTGCCTTTGAAAGACACTGTTCACTATTTACTCACAATATAGATTATAATGTTGAACCTTTCTGACTAGGTTAGTGTGGTTTCTACATGTAGAAAATACCTAATTGTAATGTCAGTAATACAATTTGGTAGAACATGACATATGTATGTACTACTTTATGCTCTATACACAGAACAGGGATTAAAGGAGATTTGGAAAAAAACAAGTGAGTATGTCCCCAGAAAACTAAATACACACCAAAGGTACCCAGTGGGACAAAGGGGGAATTTAGAACAGCACAGTGTTCATATAGTGAATCACTATGGGGCTGATTACGATGTTGTTTCGAAAGGCTCTGAATGGGATTCAGTATTGCAGAATCTGATTTGAAACCCTTGTTTCTAAACGAATCGTACACATTTCCCAATGACTGTTTACATCCCCGGAAACTGTTCAGGCAATACGAGTTGGTTCTGAAAAGCATTTGGACAGCCTGAGTCTTTCAGAGACGATTCATACAGCTCTATGGAAACAGTTTCCGAACAAGAGATTACGATGATCGATTCAAACAGCCGATCCGATTCGGTCGGTCTGACTCAAAATGGCTGTTGGAATCTGTCTTTAGGGGCCTGCTGTAGGCCCCCCTTCACCTGATGCATCCTATTGTGGCCTGGGGGGGTACCTAAGTGACCCCACTTTGCAACCATGCACAGTGTGGCAGGCACCATGCGGTGCCCGTCACAGGGTGCACAATTTTACCCTACCACCCCTTTTTTTAATGGATCGGAACACAGGCTCCCATTGAAGTCAAAGCGAGTCCGACCGAACAATGTTAGGAAGCATCGTAATTGGTCAATTGGACTCCCAGGGCCCGATTTGTTCGGAAATTATTCTGAGACCGATTCATTCAGATCAGTTTCCAAACGGCATTGAAATCGGCCGCTATGTCTTAAGAGAAATCCTCTTTCAAAGGATGAATACCCTCACACACCATCCGCTGTCATGCTTCATCACAGGGTATCTCTTCATGATGTTGGCAGTTGCTTCCAGTGTGGGCTACAACTCTGCGGAAAACTGAAGATCTTATCTATGATTCTAAAGTAATCTCCCACGATGAGTGACTGTGGTGAGGGTAATATGCTACAAGCCGTGGTTGGAGGTAGACATTGTCTATATTTTGGCAATCGATATTATTTCAGTGATCCACTGTAGGACCTGGTTGTAGCTGCTGAGAAAAACTTGCGTGTTGGCAGCTGTAAGAAATAATAGCTAATTTTTTAGGTCACGGTATGTATGCTGCCATCTGAGCAGTTGAGTAAGGTGACCATACATCTGAGACAAAGGGAGTTTAAATGTGTGTATATGTACATGTTATCTCCGTTATTCGTGCCCTGTGTCAGTTGGGTCGGTGTCACGAGACAATAAAAATATCGATTTTTTAATAATATATAATATTTTATAGTGTATTTTTATGTTATAATATGTGTGAAAAGTGTGTATTTATGTTATAAATAATGTTATTAAATTAAATTTTTTTTTAAATAAATGTAATTCTGTAGCGGGTTGTGGGTTTATAGGGGAATAGGGTGGGAAGTAATTTAATTATAATTAAATAAATATGTAAATGTATTTATTGATAGTAATTAGTAATTAATTGTTACTTAATTTATATTTGTTAATTAATTTAATTAGAATTTTCAAATCATTTATATTAATTGATTAATTGGTAATTATGTAAATTTTACTAATTTAATTTCTGTAGCGGGTTGTGGGTTTATAGGGGAATAGGGTGGGAAGTAAATTAATTATAATTAAATGAATATGTAAATTTATTTATTGATATTAATTAGTAATTAATTGTTAATTTATTGATATTAGTTTATTAATTTAATTATAATTGTTAATATATTTATATTAATTGATTAATTGGTAATTATGTACATTTTACTAAATTATTTTCTGTAGTGGGTTGTGGGTTTATAGGTGTCTATGGTGCAAAGTAATTTTGTAATAATTAATTAAATAATAAAATTAATTAAACGTTATTTATTTGGAAATAATTGTGAAATAATTTTTAAGTATAAAAAAATAATTGTTAATCTATAATTAATTTGTATTAATAGGTGATTAATTAAAATAATTATTGTTAAATAGTAATTTTAAAATATTATTTATTCTATTAGATACAAATTTTATTTACTTTTTATTAATTATTAATAGATATTCATTGTTAGAATTTTGAATAATATATGAAATATTTACTTTCCCTAATGTTGTATTCTCTGGAGTGGGAATAGTCATTTTTACCTCTACCCTATCCAACGCTTTCCCTACTGTTGCACCCACTGGAGTGAGAATAGTAATTTTAACCCCTACGCTATCCAACACTTTCCCTACTGTTGCACCCACTGGAGTGGGAATAGTAATTTTAACCCCTACGCTATCCAACGCTTTCCCTACTGTTGCACCCACTGGAGTGGGAATAGTAATTTTTACCCCTACGCTATCCAACGCTTTCCCTACTGTTGCACTCTTTGGAGTGGGAATAGTAATTTTAACCCCTACGCTATCCAACGCTTTCCCTATTGTTGCACCCACTGGAGTGGGAATAGTAATTTTTACCCCTACACTATCCAACGCTTTCCCTACTGTTGCACCCACTAGAGTGGGAATAGTAATTTTAACCCCTACGCTATCCAACACTTTCCCTACTGTTGCACTCTCTGGAGTTGGAATAGTCATTTTAACCCCTACGCTATCCAACGCTTTCCCTACTGTTGCACCCACTGGAGTGGGAATAGTAATTTTTACCCCTACGCTATCCAATGCTTTCTCTACTGTTGCACTCTTTGGAGTGGGAATAGTAATTTTTACCCTTACGCTATCCAATGCTTTCTCTACTGTTGCACTCTTTGGAGTGGGAATAGTAATTTTTACCCTTACGCTATCCAACGCTTTCCCTACTGTTGCACCCACTGGAGTGGGAATAGTAATTTTAACCCCTACGCTATCCAACGATTTCCCTACTGTTGCACTCTTTGGAGTGGGAATAGTAATTTATACCCTTACGCTATCCAAAGCTTTCCCTACTGTTGCACTCACTGGAGTGGGAATAGTCATTTTAACCCCTACACTATCCAACGCTTTCCCTACTGTTGCACTCTCTGGAGTGGGAATAGTAATTTTTACCCCTACGCTATCCAACGCTTTCCCTACTGTTGTACCCACTGGAGTGGGAATAGTAATTTTAACCCCTACACTATCCTACGCTTACCCTATGCTTGCATTCTTTGCAGTGGGAATAGTAATTTTTACACTTTTGTTATTGTACGTTAATAATATTGGCTATTATTTAATTATATTTTGTTACTCCATATATATGTTTTAAGAAATATGATTTAAAAAAAATTATTTTGACTTTCATTAATTATTTAATATTATAAATTAATTTAAGTATTTTTAAGTATATTTTAGTAATTCATTATTAATATTAATGTAATTTAACATTGTTTTTATTAAAGTCGATATTTTTTACAACTATATTTTTGTAAGCGATATTTTAAACTCGATATTTTTGTACTTACCTGTTAGTACATAGAAACTCTATATTTTGACAGTCTATATTTTGTCAACGATATTATTGCAACTCGATATTTTGGCAATCGATATTATTTCAGTGATCCACTGTAGGACCTGGTTGTAGCTGCTGAGAAAAACTTGCGTGTTGGCAGCTGTAAGAAATAATAGCTAATTTTTTAGGTCACGGTATGTATGCTGCCATCTGAGCAGTTGAGTAAGGTGACCATACATCTGAGACAAAGGGAGTTTAAATGTGTGTATATGTACATGTTATCTCCGTTATTCGTGCCCTGTGTCAGTTGGGTCGGTGTCACGAGACAATAAATATGCCCAGCACAAGCCAAGTAAAGACTTCTTCGCCAATCTCAGCAACAAAACTCTTACCACTAACCAATTTGATGCATTATATACTTGATCACATGCCTTTGCAATTTGCAATATGTGGGTACGGCCACACACAACATGAAAGTGAAAAAACAGGAATACTGCAGCAATGTCCAATGCAAAAAGACCACAAGAAACTTGACCCCAGACAGTGGACCATTATAGAACAACCTTGGTTCAATAAAAAATTCCAGAGCAAATATTTTATTGCACAAAGAACAGCAGTGGATTTTAAGGTTATGAACTCATGAAATAGGATTAAATGATGATGTTTCCTGAATGTCTCTTAATTAAGTAACCTGACCTCTCACCAATCGAAAATTCAAATCAAACCATTATTAACATACCAAGAAACAGCCAAACAATGGCGCTTCGCAAGCACAGTACACTATTCTAAATATAACACACTATATCTCATAATATGTATACAAACATCAAAATATGTATTGAAAATGGGATTTCTGGTTGGCTAGGGTATGCACCTAAGCAAGGCTGAACCCACACCTCTAGTCAGGGTAAGGGAGTTAACCACCATAGATAACCCCTGCTCACCCCCTTGGTAGCTTGGCAGAACAGTTAGGATTATCCCAGAGATAATGTGTAAAGTGGTTGCGCAACACACACACACACCAGCGACACACTAGGCATGCCAGCAAAAGACTCCACACAAGGTTATATAAAAATATCCTTTGTATTTTACATAAAACACATTAGACCACAATCATATAAATCACTTTGCCAACTAGACTATTGCCATGATGTCACATAGGACTTTGCTCAGAAAATCACTTTGCCAACCAGGCAATTGTCATAACCTCACAAGTTAGTGGAATCAAGTAAATACATTGTATAAATACCCTTACTGCACATAGAAGATGAACCTTGGAGTATTGTTCGTTATTCCGACAATGCAAGGAAAAGCAATATACATTAGAACACATCAGGGCCTAAAATGCGGGTTAGAGCAGACAAAATCATGGCTGCTGGGAATACTATGCCAGCCCTGGAAACGTGAGGGAACACAACCTGCATCACAACATCAGGGCTTAAGTAAGAAGCTGTAGTTTAGAGGCAGAGCATAAATCAATCAACGTTATTAGGAACATACAGGTGCAGCTTCCCTGCACTACTATAACACTTTATATGGTGATTCCCTATCTGCCCCTGGAGCCTCTGCTCTCCTTCTAGTTACTTTGCTGCAATGAGTAAATGCAGGCAGTTTCTTTTCATAATCTGGAGCCTTCGAGGTCTCACCCCATGATCATCACCAACAATAGCCAAAGCCCCCAAGGTACGAGTATGCATGCAGGAAAAGGAGGGAGGGCACCCTTGCCTCAGGGGAATCCTCACCTGATCCTCCTCGAGAATGGCCAAAAGGCAGCTGCTGCAATGTTGCAGCATTTCCATCAGGTAACTCCGTTATCATGGAGCAAAATGAGGGAAGCCCGCTGTGGTCCCTTAGGTAAGGGACGGTGACTGCGGCACTTGGGGTCACTCCTGCCACACCAGGACCTGTGGCAGTCTGGGTCTTCTCTATGACTGCTACTTCCGGAGGCTCCCTTTCACTGCAGAGACCCCTCCTCCTCGTTGGGGAGTGTAGCGCAATGCACAAGGAAAGGCGAGTGCTCCATGACAGAACAAGCCTATGCCTGGAGCTCCAGCCTCCGACTCCAGGCAATCATTTTCCTCGGTCTTACCCGAGAGGTGGGCCCCATCCACTGGTGATGTCAGCATTGCTCGGCAACGCGGACACTCCGTGCCAAGGTTTACTTTTGGCTTTGTTGCCGCAAGTGGGCACACGTGCTGGATGCAAAGGGGAAAGAGCACTTCCATGCTTAAGCTCTCCCTTCCTGTGGCCCCCAACGTGTGGGACCAAGGGCAGTGCACGCCACACTTCTTGTGCTGCCACCAGAGTGGACTGAAGCACTCCACACACGGACCATGAGGCGATAGCAGAGAGCTCACCACGTGCTCTCCGGGCCAGTTGCAGGGCAAGAAATGAAGCACTCCTCACACCCAAGGAGGGAACCAAGTGCTCATCCTTTGCTCTACTGTCAAAAACAAGGGGCATAAGCACCCCTTCCTAAGAGAGCACTGGGGCACACCAGCAAGGTGCAGACAGGCAGGTCAGCACAAGGGTCCCCAGAGCGAAGTGGCAGTCCTTATCTCACGGCAGTAGTTCAATTCTACAGAGGAATCAAGATCCACAGCGGTTCCTTCTGGCAATCCAGCAGTCTTTTGGTTACACACCCCATACAGTGTTTAAAATCATGGGGTCACAGCCCCATTACAAATACTCCTAAAGTCGTTGTTCTGGGGGCACTTCAAACAACCTTTGAAAGTGCACAACACCCCCATTCAATCCCCTGTACCTGGCACACTACAAGGGGCAGAGATAGCATTGTGAAAGGCAGGCACAGCCCTATTCAGTTGCAGGTGACAACTCCTCCCAGCACTCTAAATGCAGAAGAGACCCATTCAGCCCAAGTATGAGTCACCTAGGAAAGATAGGACACACCTTAACCCCCCTTGTGACTGGCTATAGTGAATTCACATCCCCAGCTCCTGGTATTCTAAACCAGATGTTGAATACACATCCAGGCCAGACACAAAGAATCATAAGCACACAGAAATGCCCACTTCTAATTTTGGTGGGTGGCGAAAGCAGCGCTGCAGACCAACTAGTAGCATTTAGTTTACAGGTCCTTGGTATATGGGATACCACTGTACTAGGGACATACAGGTAAATTAAATATGCCAAACAGGTGAAGACCAATCTTAGCAAGTTTACAAGAGAGCACATGCACTTTAGCACTGATCAGCAGTTGTAAAGTGCCCACAGTAATGAAACCAAAAAAAAACAGGTCAGAAAACATACGGTAAACAGCCATTACAACACAGCTGTTTCTACGCAGGGCCTTTACCACGCAGGCATTGCCACACACACACTGTTACCACACATAGCCATCACCACGCAGTTTTTTAACAACGTACGTGTTGAGGGCACATACTGGTAACGGCACCTGCGTGGTAAAGGGAATCGGCATAGTTAGAGGACCAAAGAGGTACTTCTGTGCCCTCGTGTCCACGTGTGTGCAATGCCTTATCCGGAAAAGGTAAGGGGATTGTTGATTTTAGTTTAAAATATCTGGGGGCCAGGGGACAGATAGGAGGACAAGAATTAGGGCTTAGGGCAGAGACGAGTATTTTATAAACAGGGCAGGAGGCGCGCTGGCATCTAGATTTATGGCTCAGAGTACGGTCATGTATTTTTTAAAAAAGGGCAAATCTTACCAAACATGCTTTACAACAAAATATGTTGTAAAGGCATACGTGGTAAAGGTTATATGAGGTGAAAGTATTTGCGTTGTAACACATGTGTGGTAAAGGCATACATTACAAAGGAATACGTTGTTACATCATACAACCAAAAAATACTGCATGAAGGCAAAAAGTTCTGGGATAACCCTGCAAAAAGGGCCAGGTCCAACAATATGTCAAAATGAAAGTAATACATATCAAATAAAGAACATAAACACTAAAGTTCAAGTTACACCCCAATCAACCAAACAAATTAATTTTAACCCCTTTGCTGTTAGGCCTTCACCCCCCGTGCTAAGCCAGGATATAGCGGCATGGATTAGCAAATTTAGCGGCACAAAAATGGAAATTTAGCGGTACAAATATGGAAATTTAGCGGCAATTTTGCGGCATTTCATTTGGCCCTGGACCTTCATAAAGCGGCCTCCAGTGACCCCATCCGTCACCCGCCCTTCCTTACACTCTTTCTGCCTCCCAATTCTCCCTCTCTTAGTTGTGTTTTGCCGCTTTTAGCTCCTCTATCTTCCTTCCTAATTCACTCTTTCCACTGTCCCATTCAGCTTTCTGTTTCTCATGCCCCCTCCTTTCTGTGCCTCATTCACTCATACTCTCTCTCTCACACACACACGCATCTTTCTCTCCTTATCGATATCTCTCTCATCAGCCCAGTCTCTTCTCCCCGTCCCTCTCTCTTTCCATCTTCGTATATCTCTAGCACCCTGCCTCTCTAGTTCTCTCTTGTCGCCCTCTCTCCCTTCCTAGCCCTCTCTTCTCTCTCTAACTCTCATACTTTCGTTCTTCCAGACACTGTCTTTCTTCCCCTTCCTCTCTCGCCCTATTTCTTGCGCATTCACCCTCCTTCTTTCTCTCCTGCTCACTCCTCTCTACTTTTCTCCACCTTTCACTTTCATTCGCCCAGTTTCTCTCACCCCCTACTACCCTTTACTTCTTTCCCACCTGTGACTTCTTTGCTCACTCCCCCTCTCTTTCACCCCTTCTTTCTCGTCTCACCTGCCCCATACCCTCAGTTTTCATTCTTGCTCCCCCTCTTTACCTTTGCGCTCCACTGCTACTGGATAGGGCAAAAGTAGGCACAGGCTGCTATAGGCTGTCTTCCATTGGCTGGAGGCTACTCACATCAGTGATTACTCAGGCTTTTAAGTGAAAGTGACACACTTTTCGATGCTAGATAATGTGCAATTTGAAAGTAGCACTTATTTCGATGTGCTACTCTGTAGTTGCTGACGTTGCAACGTGATTTGTTGATAGTATCAAGACTGTCTTTAGGATATCTTCAAAGGGCCGGTAGAAATTGTAGCATGGCTTTATCATTTAGGACACTTGAACATTTGACTCTAATTATCGTTTATCCATAATGAGCATATTTCCTTTTGAAGCTCATTACCTGCCTTTGCATTTCAGACCTAGGTTTACTGCCAATTTTATCTGTGAAGCAAGAGGAGTTCAGTGCTGTGGGTTCTCTGCCGTATGGGGGGCGGTGGAGGTGCGAGCCCCTGCTTCCTGCTGGGAATCCAATCCCATCACAATCCTCGTGTTTGTTTCATTTCCTTCCCGAGACCCCCCGGCTCCAGAGCTCATTACCGAGAGGAATGTCGGGATTACACTGAGGCTTGTCTTCAGGGTGGGGGGGTCGGGTGTCCACTTCGAGCCCCCCCGGCCCGCCCTGCAGCGATGTTCACGCTCACCCCACATCACAGGCAGCGCAGTCTGTACACAGGGCAGACACACACACACTGCAAGGCACGCCGCTCCTCTCCAGCAGACACCCCCACCTTGTCTCTACTCCCCCCCCCGCCCTCTGGAAGATAGATGCCCCCCAGCCTCTGGCCACCTGCAGCCCCCGCCCCGCCCTGCAGCGGTGTCCATACGCACCCCACATCACAGGAGCGCAGTCTGTACACAGGGCACACACACACTGCAAAGCACGCCGCCCCCCTCCAGCAGACACCTCTTGCTCTCTGCCCCGCCCCCTCCGGAAGATAGATGCCCCCAGCCTCTGGCCACCTGCAGTCCCCGGGTCGGTCTGTGCGCTTCTATTTATTGTGAGCTGAGTGAGCTGCTAATGCCCCATTAAGCCCGGAATGTTATTCTTTCGTGCTTCTGTGTCCTTCCTGCCCGCCCCAATAAACAAAGTAAGTCAGACCCCCCCCAGGATATAGCGGCTTTTGTAAAAATGCCGCGATTTCTATGAAAAGTGCCGATTTTGCGGGCACTTTTGTAAAAATCGCGGCATTTTTACAAAAGTGCCGATTTCGCGGCAAATCGCGAAATCGCGATATCCTGGAGGGTCTGATTTGGGGTAGTTCGTGCTTAGGCGCCTGTAAGTTTGTGACCACATAAGTAATCTCACGCCAAACTTACGACTTTTTCTTTCAAAATCATGGGGATTTTAAATATAACCAGGGTTTTTTGATTCCCCTGGAGGAGACCCAGAAATTAGCCAAAATATAGCTGAATTTAGTTTTTTTGCAGAAAAATGGGAAAAAGTGCCGTAGAAGAAAGCATCTGGTTTCTTCACTGCAAATGGGATGAACAAAGTGTTTTTGGTGCTTAAAGACTTTTGTCAGAAAACCACATTTTCTACACAGTTTTGACATTTTACTGGCAGTTAACCTATTTTTGAACTTTTTTGTGCTTTCAAACTCCTTCCAGTTAATGATAGAATGGGGTTTGAAAGCAATAATGGATCCTGGAAAGCTATACATTTCACAGAAGGAGACAAAATTCTGAATTCAGCAAGGGGTAATTTGTGTGGATCCTTCAAGTTGTTTTTTAGAAACTAACAGCTGTAAATAGGAAAAATTGAATTGAGTTGAAAAATACAGTCATTTGTGCCTGTTTTCTGCTAAGTATGACAGAGTTTTGAAAGCAATATGCCGTTACAAGTCAAGTCAAAAGGCTTTATTTCGATAAAAATTATCATAAAAGCTTCACAATAAAAATACACAAGTTCATTTGATGAAAAAAAAACAAAAAAGAAATACAAAGATTTAATTACATTAAGCTTTAAAAATCTTGATTTTCGGATAAAAGAAGCATATCATAGGGATTTGGTTAAAAAAGAGTTAAACATTTTCTTTAAGCCTTTTACTTCTAATGCACCAGGCCCATGATAAAAATTTTGAGAGGGTACAAACATACAGTGGGCGAGAGCCATTACATCCACTGGTCCCTTCTGGTTGTAGGGATATTAAGGACTTGTAGGTTCACCAAGAACCCAAGGAACCCCAAGCCAATAACTGTGCGGTGTCTTGCAATATTCTTTTAGGTTTAAAGCATTTTATTAAGCATTCACAAAGAAAAAAGACAAACAGTTGACACATGGGAGCAAGCGTCTGTTACAGTCATATAATAGCGCACCAGTGCATTAGGGTCCTGTAAAGTCAATGTACATTCAGATGCAATAGCTGGGGCGTATGCTACCACAAGGTGCTCCAAAGTGACCAAACCCCTCAACTCCCCACCACCCCAAACCCAACCATGCCCCTTCCCCCCACCCCCATCCAGTGCTCCAATACAACACCCGCTCGCCCCTCCAAAGACCGTTCCCTTCTGTCCCGTGCCCTCACATCTAGGCTCGCAGGCCTTCCAAGTCTGCCAATGTAGTCAGCCTCAACAGGCAGAGGTATCTGGGGCACGTAAGCTCTGTAAATTCCCCCACAAGCAATGAGTGAAACGTTTGCCATAGTTCATTAAATTGTTCCACCTCTCCCGCCACCATGAGCGACAATTTTTCCATTCCCAGGACATGCCATAGTCTATGCAACCATCCCGTGGTGGAGGGAAGTGTGGTAGTGCGCCAGTGAATAAGTATATTTTGAACAGCAGAACCCAGTGCTATCGCAATTTGCCTCCCTCTACGCGACTTCAGAGGATACATCAACCCGTTGGGCAAGCCCAACAGAACATACGCTGGAAAACGAGGCAATTCAATCTCAAAGTTGGAGTCAATCAAGTCTAAAACCTCTTTCCAGTAGGGAGCTAGTATCGGGCATTCCCATAAAACATGAGTGAGGGTACCCAGTTGTCCACATGCTCGCCAACAGGTGGCGTCTATGTTGTGATTCATCTCGTGTAGCCCTTGGGGTGTGTAATACCAGTATGTGGATACTTTTGTGACTGTCTCCGTTAGCCCAGTGTGATATGCAGAGTGTCGGGCCCTATATGCAATGCTGTCCCATTCCTTATGGCTCAAGGATCTCCCTAATTCTCTTTCCCATTGTTCTCTACCTGGGTTATAGATGTCAAAGGGGGAGGGCTGCAGGAATGTATACAAGTCCGAAATGGGTTTTTTGTCTGAGGTGCGTGTTACAAGCCATTTCTCATATGGCAAAAGCTTCCGGTCTGCCGACTCTCGAATCTGTGGTTGCAGTGCCCAATGTCGCACCTGCATATAGCGCAACCGTTCCCCCTCCAGCAACTGATATTCTTTCCTGAGTTCCGGGTACGGGATAATGCCCTCCGGGCCATACAGATGAAAAAGAGCCCTGCACCCGGCCACCCTCCAACGTGCAAAGGCCCCTGGTTCTGTGCCGGGGCTAAATTCTGGGTTATCGATCAGGGGCGTGAACGGAGAGGGGAAGGTGGTAAGTGAGTGAGTCAAATTTGTGGCGTCCCACACCCTCAAGAGGGCCCGTGTGATACAAGATGCATATAGATTGGAAGGGCGATGTATTCGTCGCAGAATGGGCACTTCTTGCAAGGTCCGACCCGCAACCGCCTGGTCCTGAAAGAGCCAGTGTTTGTCGGACTCCCATTTGCTCCACTCTACCAGATACCTTAGTTGGGCTGCTTGAAAATATTTGCGAAGGTCCGGTATCCTGAGCCCCCCTGCCTCGGGTGCCAGAGTGGCCAAGGTCCTCTTGAGTCTGGGTTTACGGCCCTGCCATATAAAGCGCGCAATGTCCGCCTGAATCTGAAGCAGCCATCCCTTTGGGGGCTGCAGTGGCAGGGCGCGGAATAGGTAAAGCGCCTGCGGCAAGATGGTCATTTTCACCGCGGCAATCCTACCCAGCCAGGATAATGTGCCCTTGACCCAGCGGCCCAGTTCCTCCTTGATTTTAGAGCCTAAAGCGGTGTAGTTCGCAGCCACCATAGCAGGTAGTGTAGGCGCTAGAAGAATGCCCAGGTAAGGTACCAGATCTTTCGACCAATGCATGGGAAATCGCCTCTGCAAGTCGGTTCTAGTGGCCATGGTGAGTGAGACGTCAAGGGCCGCCAATTTCCCCATATTCATCTTAAAGCCCGCAATGGCAGCAAAAGCTTCCATCTCGTGGATGCAAGCAGGGAGCGACCTCCCCGGATCCTCCAACATCAGAATGATATCGTCTGCATACAGACTGATAGTGTGGGTGTACTCCCCCATCTTAACTCCCAGGGCATTCGGATTCTGACGAATTCTTTGGGCCAAAGGTTCCATGTAAAGCGCGAATAAGAGGGGGGATAATGGGCACCCCTGTCTGGTACCCCTTTCGATCGCAAAGTGAAGAGAACTGCAACCGTTAACCTGTACCACTGCTGATGGAGACTTATAGCAGTTAAACACCAGAATACGGAATTTCTCGCCAATGCCGACTTTCGCCAGAACTCTCTCTAGATATGGCCAGTGCACCCTGTCAAAGGCTTTCTCTGCGTCGACTGCTAGTAACATCCTTTCTCCGGGTATTCTGGAGGCCTTCTCCAGAACATGAATTACCCTCTTGGCGTTATCCACCGTCGGCCTCCCCGGAACGAATCCAGCCTGATCCCAGTCCACCAGACCCGGAAGATGAAGCGCTAAACGAGCCGCCAAGATCCCAGTGTACAACTTAAGGTCGACATTCAAGAGGGAGATAGGCCTGTAAGAGCCACATTGAGTCCGGTCTTTCCCTGGCTTGGGGATAACCGAAACC
This sequence comes from Lissotriton vulgaris, assembly GCF_964263255.1. Classification (NCBI taxonomy): domain Eukaryota; kingdom Metazoa; phylum Chordata; class Amphibia; order Caudata; family Salamandridae; genus Lissotriton; species Lissotriton vulgaris. Next base: position 518,515 of record NW_028241089.1, on the reverse strand, counting down.
GTTGCTCTAAGCAGATCCGGGGGAATAACTCCAGGCTCAGAAAAGGAGTTAAATAGGCGTGTGAGAATCGGGGCCAGTGTGGGGCAGAAAGTCTTATAAAAAAGAGGGAGGTATAACCGTCGGGGCCCGGGGCTTTCCCGTGTTTAAGCCTGGAAATGGCTGAGATTACTTACTCCACTCGGATATCCCTCTCAAGATATTCTGCCTGCTCCGGAGCAAGGGAGGGAAGGTCAACCGAGGACAGGTAGGTCTCCTCTGCCTGTGCTGACGGGAGTTCGCCCCTATAGAGGTCGGCATAAAATCGACTGAAGCCGTCAGCTATTTGATCATCTTCCGTCACCGACTCCCCGGAGGGCGTCGCTAGCTCCTTCACCAAGTGCCTCTGATGCTTTTCTCTAAGTTTATGTGCCAGGAGTTTCCCACATCTGTCCCCACCAGTATAATACGCATGTTTCAAGCGCAGTGCAGCGTACTCCGCCCTGTCCGTATCTAAGGCTGCTAAAAGCTTCCTCGCCGCCTTAAGCTGCTTCCAGATTCTGGGTGCCCCCGTCCTCTGGTGAACTTGTTCCAGTTCTCGCACCTTGCCTGTGAGTTCCTCACGTTTCCGCTGACGCTCCCGATTCTCAGCTGAGGAGATGGCAATAAATTCCCCTCGGAGCACCACCTTCAGCGCCACCCATTGCGTTGCTAGAGAAGTGTCACCAATATCATTGTGCTCCTGGAATTCCCGAATCGAATCCTGTATCTGTTTTACCACTGTCGGTCTATGCAACAAGATGTCCCTGAGGCGCCATACCCCACGCCTCGGCGATATCGGTGGCAATTGAAACTCTGCCGTAACAGGGGCGTGGTCTGATAGAGAAAGAACCCCTATCGTTGATGCTATGGCTAAATCGTGGAATGGCTTAGAGACCAGGAGATGATCGAGGCGAGCGTAGGTCTTATGAGCGTGTGAGTAATAGGAATAATCCCGGGTGGTGGGATGCAAGGAGCGCCAGAGGTCATGGAGATCGGAGTCCTCCAGCTGGCGTTTGCCTATCTGTGAGATCTCCCCAGTCTGCGGTCGCCGTTGTACGGACCTATCCAGGGAGGAGTCGAAGACCATATTCAGATCCCCCCCTATGATGATGTGCCTATCTGGTGTGGCGGTGATATCCACCACCACCGAATGTAGGAAGTGTTCCTGGTGTTCATTGGGGCTATACATCGATCCTACAGTGAAAGTCCGTCCCCCATACTTTACCCTATAAGCCAGGAGCCTGTCCTTCTGCTCAGCAAACTTATGTAGAACCTCCCCCTTGAACTTGTGGGATATCAAAATTGCGACCCCAGCAGTCTTAGTGGTATTACAGGAGAAGAATTGAGTGGGAAACTTATGGGAGCGCATCCTCTGGCAATCCCTGGCCAGTAGATGTGCCTCCTGTAGAAGACAAATATCTGCATGGGTATTTTCCAGTAAAGAAAGAACAGCCCTTCTTTTGATAGGATTATTTAACCCCTTTACGTTAAGGGTAACCAGCCACTGTGAGAGCTGTCATCTGTGTGGGTTAGACCAAGGCATACGCAATGTGACACGGCCCGAGAGGGGTAGGCACGGTGTAGGCGATGTGTAGAAGCACAGCCAGGCTGTGATGAGTAGCACAGTTGCACTGGACGGACCCCGTGATTCCCCCCAAACCTCCCCCACCCAACTCCCAGACTGTCCAACCCTCCCCTCCCCCTCCCCACAACACCCTCCACTTCCCAACACACCCTTCATGCAATCAACCAAAGGATCTCTCCTCCCTCCCCCAACAAACCCCCAAAACCCAAACAAATATTAGTCCCAGTCATGCCCTCGGGCAAGTCTGTGGTGAGTTACCAATGTGGACGTCCAGCCACTTACCCTCTTCCCCACTTCCCCCCACCCCCCCGCCCTCCAAGACCCGAACCTGCTATTCCAGTAAGGCTGTGGTGTTCTCCCCCCGGAGCATCATCATGCTGTAAGAGCCACATCACCGGTAGCTGTGTTGCTTCTGGCAGCCTCGGAGACCGCGTCCGCCATGTTGGCTCTAATGGTGGGTGAGTCTGGCCTCCTGGGGTTGGCCGTTCCCCGTCTCCGCGACACCCTCTGCCAGCCGTCTCTGGGGCCGCGTCTCCCGCTCGGCATGTTCGTGTCCTCCTCCTCCGCCGTGATCCCCAGGACCTCACAGGTGTCTTGCAGCGATCGAAGTTGGTGCATCGTGCCGTTCCATCTAAAGATGAGGCGGAATGGGTGGCCCCAGGCATATGGCGTTTCGTGCTCTCTCAAGAAGTCTGTGGCGATCTTAAAGGATTTCCGTTTTTGCAAAGTGATGGCGGACAGGTCTTGATATAGTCCCACAGAGTGGCCACGGAAAGTGGACCCAGATTGTTTCCGGGCTTCCGCCATGATGCGCTCTTTCAATGGGAAGTCCGGAAGGAAAGCCAAAATGTCGGGGGGGTGCTGATTCTCGCCATGGTGGGCCCACCCGATGCGCCCTGTCGATCCTGACCGGGAATTCCGGTTGCTCTCCTAAGATCGCTCGAAACAGGTCCTTCAGGTAGCCAGTTACATCCGTGCCTTCATCCGAGGACGGAACCCCCCGGACTCAAATGTTGTTTCGCCGAGAGCGGTTCTCAAGATCTTCGTTATGCATCTGCAGATCTAGGTGCTGTTCTCTGAGGCGCAGCACCTCCTGTTGTAGCAGGGCCAGCTCCTCATCGATACGGTGGTTCGTACCCTCCACTGTAGCCACTCGTTCCCCGATCTCTTCCACTTCTCTTCGCACCTCCCGGACCTCGCCCGCCACTTCCTGTTTCAATGTCTGAAAATCTCACAGGTGTCTTGCAGCGATCGAAGTTGGTGCATCGTGCCGTTCCATCTAAAGATGAGGCGGAATGGGTGGCCCCAGGCATATGGCGTTTCGTGCTCTCTCAAGAAGTCTGTGGCGATCTTAAAGGATTTCCGTTTTTGCAAAGTGATGGCGGACAGGTCTTGATATAGTCCCACAGAGTGGCCACGGAAAGTGGACCCAGATTGTTTCCGGGCTTCCGCCATGATGCGCTCTTTCAATGGGAAGTCCGGAAGGAAAGCCAAAATGTCGGGGGGGGTGCTGATTCTCGCCATGGTGGGCCCACCCGATGCGCCCTGTCGATCCTGACCGGGAATTCCGGTTGCTCTCCTAAGATCGCTCGAAACAGGTCCTTCAGGTAGCCAGTTACATCCGTGCCTTCATCCGAGGACGGAACCCCCCGGACTCAAATGTTGTTTCGCCGAGAGCGGTTCTCAAGATCTTCGTTATGCATCTGCAGATCTAGGTGCTGTTCTCTGAGGCGCAGCACCTCCTGTTGTAGCAGGGCCAGCTCCTCATCGATACGGTGGTTCGTACCCTCCACTGTAGCCACTCGTTCCCCGATCTCTTCCACTTCTCTTCGCACCTCCCGGACCTCGCCCGCCACTTCCTGTTTCAATGTCTGAAAATCGTCTCTGAGGGTGCTAAACAGCGACTCAAGAAACGATCTGGTGACTGGTGGCTCTCCTCCAGTCGAGCTCTGCGAGGCCCCGGCCGGACTAGCTGAAGACGGCCCCCTATCTCCCCTCAGTTGGGATCGGCTGAGCATCCCCGGGGGAGTACGCTCTCCCCGCTTGTTGCCTTTGCCCGACGCCATCTTGGGTTGAATGCAGGCCTGGTCACTTCTCTCGTGATAAACAAGGGCCCGTGGATCGCCACCAGCACTACACCAAGCACCCTCTGGGGCTAGTACTTCTGGGATCTTCACATGGGGGTCCGTGTGCGATTGCAATCGCAGGGCGTGCACTCCGCCTGCAGGCCTCACCAGCCTCCGTCTAGGCCAAGATACGATCACCCGTGACTGTCCCCTCTTTCCATCACTGTTCATGAAGCGTTATGGATTCCTCCGTAGATGCGCAGGACTCGCTATTAGAAGCCTCTCAGGGTGATTCCGCCATCTCTAAGCGTCGGCCAAATTCGTCGTGCGTCACAGTGCTAATGGCCGGGATCCGCTCTGGGCCTGACTCTGCAGGGCATGGCGTGGGTCCGCCGGGGACACCGGCGTCACTGTGGGCCACGGCGTGCACGAAGTTGTGGAGTCCTGCCTCTGGAGAAGCCGAGGGGGGTAGGCACCACACCAGGCCCCGGGTCCGCACCCTGGTCTCTTCGATGCCTTCTCGAGGATGGCCAAATGGGTATGCCGGGACTCAGGCGTCACACCCTGCTGCTCCAGCGGGGCCACTCCGGTCGTCTCACCCAATGTCCAGGACCCCCTGAACGAGGCGTTGCGGCGTCTCTACCGGCTGCTCACTCCAAGCGGCACTGGGGGCGGCGTGCGTCAGGCCGACGTGCTCTGGGGTCGGCCTCCTCCTCCTCGTGTCTCCCGGGTCGAACCTTCAACACCGTCCGACGGGCTGTCCTGAGGCTGAACGGAGGCTAGGACTCGACCAGCTTCGCCTCTGTAAGTTCCGCTATCTCTCCCCGTGCCGTTAAGCTCCGGTGGGGGGAGAAAAGAGCTATTTTTCAGGGCTCGGGCCTAGTCGGGCCGGGGAGCACCGAGAAGAAGCGTCCTCTCACTACACCATCTTGGCCACACCCCTTGCAATGTTCTTTTATTTATTTACTGGGTATATAGCAATTCATTTGGGAAAATAAAAACTGAGAAAAATCGGTTTTGAAAGACACTTATGTATTTCCACTATGGGAACAAAGTATAGAGTTTAGAAACAGTAGCTATTTGCACATCTCCGAAATTGTGGGTCTCCATACTAGCATATGAATTAGGAAATTTTTCAAAGTGACTTCTTTTTTTACACATTGTCTTACATTTGGAGGCAGAAATGCATCGAAAGTCAATAGGTAATACAATTTGCTATACAATTCTGTGTTCCCCTAAGTCTCCCAATAAAAATGGTACCTCACCTCTGTGGGTAGACCTAGTGCCTGCAGCAGTAAACGGGCCCAAATGCAACGTGGACACTCCACATTTTCACAGTGAAAACAGACCCTTTTTTTAAAGTGCCTAGCTGTGGATTTTGAACCTTAGCTCTGCTGGCACCTAGGGAAACCTAGCAAACCTATACATGTTTGAAAACAAGACACCCAGGGGAATTCAGGATGGGACGACTTATGTGGCTCTCACCAGGGTTCTGTTACCCAGAATCCCTTGGAAACCTCAATGTTTGTAAAAAATCTACATTTTCCTCACCTTTCTGTGATGGAAAGTTCTGGAATCTGCGTGGATCCTTAAAATTCCACCCATCCCGCATTCTCCAAAGTCTTCCGATAAAAATAGTATCTCAGTTGTGTGGGTAGACCTTGTGCCCATGACAGGAAATGGCGCAAAACGCAAAATGGACCAACCACATTTATTTTGCAAAGTGCCTAGCTATAGATTTTGAACCCTAGCTCTGCCGGCACCTCGGGAAACCAAGCAAACCTATACAGTTTTTGGAAACTAGACACCCACAGAAATCCAGGATTGGGTGACTTGTGTGGCTCTCACCAGGTTCTGTTATGCAGAATCCCTTGCAAACCTCTTTGTAAAAATAAAATATACATTTTCCCCACATTTCTGTGATGGAAAGTTCTGGAATCTGCGATGATCCAAAAAACTGCCACCCTCCCCCATTCTCCAAAGTCTCCCGATAAAAATTGTACCTCACTTGTGTGGGTGGGTCAAGTATATGTGACAGGCAAGGTCCAAAAACGTATTGTGGAGACATCAAAATGACCTATCACAAAAAATACCTGGTTTTGCAAGGGGGGCCACCTGGGTTTTTGGCCCCGGGCTCAGCGGGCTCAGCGGTCCTCTAGGGAAACCTACCAAACTCACACATTTCTGAAAACTAGACACCCTGGGGAGTCCAGTGAAGGCCTGTGTGGATCCCCAGTATTTCCCTGCCCAGAATCCCCTGCAAACCTAAAATTTAGCTGAAACATATCACATTCTCCTCACTTTTCTGTGTGGAAAGTTGTGGGATCCCCAGGCTCACACAAATTTCCTACCACCTAACATTCCCCCAGTCTCCAGATAAAAATGGTACCTCACTCGTGTGGGTGGGTTAAGTACACGCGACAGGCAAGTGCCCAAAACGTATTGTAGATACATCAAAATTACCTATCACAAAACAACCTGGTTTTGCGGGGGCACCTGGATTTTTGGCCCCGGGCTCACGACCATCTAGGAAAACATAACAAACCCACACCTTTCTGAAAACTAGACACCCTGGGGAGTCTATTGAGGTATGGCTTGTATGGATTCCCCAATGTTTTCCTACCCAGAATCCCCTGCAAACCTCAAATGTAGCTAAAAAAAACACTTTTTCCACACATGTTTGTGTGGTATCACTGTGCCGGCACAAATGTCCTACCACTCAGCATTCCTCTCAGTCTCCCAAGTAAAATGATACCTCAACTTCTGTGACTGCCCAATGCAGAATCAGCTAAAAACCTATTTTTTTTTTAATTGTAGCGCTTAGAATTTGCAGTGCTATACCCTTAATCCCAATCCCTTTGGCCCTTCCCAGTCACAGGCCTTTGGCCCATCCACACAAGTGAGGTATCATTTTACTCGGGAGAACAAGGGAAATGCTGGGTCATAGGACATTTGTGCCGGTATGGTGAGACCACACAAAAATGTGTGAAATTTTTATTTTTTTCATCTAATTTGAGGTTTTCAGGGGATTCTGGGTATGGAAACGTTGGGGGATCCATGCAACTCCTACCTCAATGGACTCCCCAGGGTGTCCAGTTTTCAAAAATGTGTGGGTTTGCTAGGTTTCCTTACATGGCCGCTGAATTCGGGGCCAAAAATCCAGCCCCCCCGGTAAGTTTACGCTCTATCCGCTGACATTGTAATTTGGCAGTCGGAAAGTAAACCTTCCATGTTGATCGTAAATCCTCCGACCTTCCGACGGACATTGAAATAAGGCCCTATGAGTCGATGTATGACTGACCATAGAAAATGCATATTGCAGAATGTTAGTCTCAATTGCTTATAAAGAGAAAACACAATCCTATATCGCTCGAGCACAAAGTAAGGCCACATTAAAGTAACTAGAGATAGGTACTACCTCAGTCTTGCTCTAGAGCCAAAACCTGAAAATGCTTCCTGATAATACATGACTATAACCGGAGACCTCCCAGTCGGATCTATATAACTAAACTTTGGTTAGAACTTGAAGTTGAAATACCTATAAATGATCTACATAAACATGTGTACCCCTTCACAACATTTAGTGCAGAAATATCATTAATCTGATTCAGAAACAGAACAGAATGAGACAATAATACAACTTTTAACAAACAAAGTGACCTGTTTAAAGATGGGCGATTTTATTATGTTTACATTAATTGATTATCTCAATTGACAAACCTTTTCTCAATTTCAACACATAATAATGTTGACTTTAGAAAAGCATATAAAATGCAAGTGCAATTGTTGCAAATATAGCATGGGAGGTCTACACTGTGCAAAGCAGATATCTATTTATAGGGGATCTATAAAATGTCTTCCTGGAACATGATAAAAACTATAGAAAAACAACAGGTGCTGCTTACGCTCCTCAAAAGAGTCATCATATGGGCAGACGAGTAGATATAATTTCTCACAGTTCTGGGACCTAAAGAACACCAACAAATGAACTGTGTTTAATCCAAATCTGGCAAAGAAAAAGTAATGGTAAGTGCTAGGTATCCAGCCTAAATAGGGCTGTAAAACTTGTTGGATCAAAATACCATTGTACTCTAACACTGTCTGTTTCCTAGATTCAACAGTGGCACGTTCAGCCACCCAGGACTCAAAAAACAACATTTTAAAATAATTTCTGGTTATACTAAACAATGTGGATGGGTTCTGAAAGAATTGTCCCTTGCCCCGCTTGAAGCAAATATTCTTGATGTTGGTTAACCATGGATTTGCTTCACACCAACCAGGTTTAAACAGTCCCTAATTATTGTAGTTATTGTATAGTTTACTAGCTGCTAAAAGTGCTCCCATGCTTCATCCCGAATTTCCAGTTTTGTTTGTGTTATGGTGAACTTATAGGGGTACCTACACTTTTTAATAAGCCTCACATCCTTTGGACAGGATTTGAGAGCTGACTTAAGATCCTTCTGAACTACACTAAAAGCTCTGTTAAACCATCCAGAGATACTTAAAGACCTCGGATGGATCATTAATCTTACCAGTATAGAAGAGGACAAAGTGGCAAAAGTCATCAGGATCATATTTCCAGAAGCATATTCATCTAAGCAAATATCTACATGAGTTTTCTGTTTGCTTAGGTAATCAGATAGAAACTTCTCACTATCAATCCTATGCTATTTAACAGTGATTACATTCTATTTTCCTACGTCTAACCCCTGGACTAACAATATTGGCCCTTCCTTTCCGAAAGGGAAAACGGGGTCCACTAAGAGTGGGTTGTGAGGATTTAAAAAAAATCCCTACTAAAAGGAGTCAGGTTATATGAATTCAAACTGAAATTAATAGTGCTACAGCATCTGTTCCCAACATAAGTGGACACAGTGCCATTGGAGTTGTTGCATAGTCTGAAACAAAGGGGAAATCATATTAATTACTAGTTTGTTAAGGGCCTCACCATGCCATGTGGGAAAGTGTGGCAAATCCTCAACATTGGATATTGAAATCGCCAACCCAAACTAAACTAAATAAGGGTCCTTTCTGAAGTAATTTAAATGGTTGTCAAGGTCACTTTGTAGCTCTAAAACAATATCACTACAAGAAAAATCATGAATGTTGATACAAAAATGTATGAATAAAAACACCCCCGCCCCCCTTTGGGTTTGTAACCCAATAGTTGATAGTGAATTATTTTCTCTTCGTACTGTCGAAAATTAGGCTAGCCAGATGCCCTCTTAGACCTTCCCTTCTTAGATGCCCTGGCTGGGGTACAAAAAAGCATTACAACCTTCTACATAAAATGGGGAGGTAGCCTACGCCTCCTGCAAACGGGAGGGTTGAATGAAATTGCACCAGTCAGTGATCCTGAACTTACTTCTTGCCCCTGTAATATTCCACCAGAATAATATTGTGCCCTTGCTCTTATTCTCATTATTATTTAACATTTTCTTCTCCCCTAAAAATTGTAATATTTGCCCCTTCACTTTGTGTGTCAACAGACTGCATTGGAGTCGGATTAACTCAATGATTAATGAGATGTTCATCATTATATCACATGAATTGAAACGTTGAATACAAGAAATGATACTGATTATCACATATAAACTTTGAAAATACAAATCAACATTAAGTGGAGTCATTATTCTTTTATAGTCCCTCAGCCTGCTCGACTACAAAGAGAAGAGCAATAATGTCACCTCACAAGCCACTTCCTTTGTTCCCCCCAGCTTCTGCTTTAACAAATATAAAGAGATGAGTAACATTGTCGTATATAGGAGTGTTTCCTTTGGCAGACTATGCCTATGCTGAAGCATAAGGTGTGATTTGTAATACCACAAACCATGTTTCTCCTCTAAGTACATTAGACAAACAGGATTGAGCACCAGGATTCCGAATGGATTTAAAACAGACCTGTACCGAAAACCTACAGACAGTAATAATACCCTTCACTACTCCAATTTTCATCAGGGAGCACTCAAAAAAGACTTACCATTTTCGCAAATGCTGCGTGTCAGACGTATAACATCAGATGATCAACTTGCTGAAGTACGCATGAATGACATGAGCAAACGATTCACAGAAAGAGGATATCCCAAATCCAAACTAGATAATGCGAAATCAAGGGCTCTATCTACCAGCAGACAAGAAGCCTAAAAGAAATCTTCAAAACAACCAGACGACAGAATGGTTCTTGCATCTAAATTTTCCACCATGAGCCCTGCTTACAAGAAAATTATTCTTAAACACTGGCCGATCTTAGAACTTGAACCGGATTTCAAAGATATGTTTAAAAAACCACCTATATTTGCATACTCAAGAAGTCACAACATCAAAGAAATTCTTGAAAAACCTCTTGTTACTCAAACAGAATATAAAAGGCACGCGCCCTTGTATGAATTGCAGCAATTGCAACAATATTATTAGAGGTAACTCCATCACCCACCCCATGAAAGGAAACAACATAAAACTTCATGTAAATGCAACCTGTGATTCCACGAACTTGATCTACTCCCTGAAATGTCCATGTGGAAAAATCTATGTGGGAAAGACTGAGAGAAAAATTTAAGTGCGGATAAATGAGCACAAATCAAATATAAGAACTAAAAATGAAAATTCTGCCGTTGCTGTCCACTTTAATGAACAAAGACATACTGTTGGCCAAATCAAATTTATGGTCCTGGAAACCATCAGTAAAGTTGAAGGCAGAGACAATCGCAAACATTTACTGCAACGCGAAATGACATGGATTTATCGCCTACAAAGCATGAAACCCTTTGGGTTAAATGACAGAACGGAATTCAGTTGTTATCTATAATCACTTTTACTTTTTCTTTTTGAACCACTTAGTGGCTGACTGACACTGATACTTTGCTGTAGCTCGTTCTTCATTAGTTGGCAACTTGTAGATGTAAAGTGTAATACCACATGTATTTTTATTTGTGCTTTCACATTCATGTAATTTTTCACATCTATATAATTTTTCGAATGTGTTCATATGACTTTCCTAGTATAACGGTTCAAATCAGGTTTTTTTTCAACTTCCCCGCAGTCTTGCACTCCTAAGATGGCCGCGTCGCGAGTCCATCTTTTATTTTTATTTTTATTTTACTAGTCACGTGATTAACCTTCCACACCACTTTAACCGCATACAGTCTCACATCGCGTTTTGGTCGGACGACCGTCACCGTGTTTCCCGGATCCCAACAGACGCTAACTTCACCAACTTGCTAATGTAAGTCACGCCAGTCACTTTTCTATGGGATATGCTGTCTGAGGCATCAGCTATGCTCAAAGGGAGCCTAACGTTACTCTATCTTTTCTCGTAGCTATGCTGATCACGTTCGACCGAATGACTGTAAGTGGTTTCTCCGCAAGTGCTTTGCATGTACCCGTCACGCTGTTTAAGCACGTCCCTATTAGCCATCTCCCCAGAATACACTGCTCTTCATGGGTTCCTCGGCGTTAGTACACTTGACCTATTAGCGTTTTTTTCACACCACCATGTATGTTGCACTATCTTTACCATTTTGAACCGCACTGGGTCTACACAACACGTGACCATTAATAACTGGCACTAGTACTTAGCACGATATCTGTACACATTCATTCACTAACACATCACGGCGGTGCATGGTACCCAATGCATCACCTGCATGTGATTTTTTAACAGCATTTTTTAATATCATTAGTATTACCTTTCGCATCATTCATTATATCTTCTTCGTTCCCCACAGTACTCCTTGATAAAGGGCACCCTGGCCCGAAATGCATTGGAGTCGGATTAACTCAATGATTAATGAGATGTTCATCATTATATCGTATGAATTGAAACGTTGAATACAAGAAATGATACTTATTATCACATATAAACTTTGAAAATACAAATCAACATTAAGTGGAGCCATTCTTTTTTGAACCTCAAGGAGTGCCTCATACAGGGATGCATTCAGTTGCATGTATGCACATTTGAACTATATTTGTTAGCGTTGTGGACGGACACGCTACCTGTGAGCGCAACCTACACCTACTAAGTTTGTAGCCAAACAATTATTAAACTCGATTGCTGTGCATCTTCGATCTTCTCGTTTTGGACTATAAAAGAACCCAGTGGAACCACAGAGATTGCACCCCCTTGCTCATCTGAAGATGTGAGTAGGTTAAGCGCCATCCCTGCTAGGAAGGCTTAGTGAAAGTTGACAACTGCACACTCATCTCATTGATTATATGCTGGCACCTTCCAACTCTGGGGCACAGGCAATGTCTCTTCTTGTTTAATAACTTTATCCATCCCTCAACCTGACCTTGTATTAAACGGGGCACCCCTTTGAAGAGAATGAAATAGGATGTACAGTCGCTGAGTAATTGTAAATACTAAGGGCTAAGGTCTACTACATGCATCCTCCCACCATTCTGTCCCCAAGTTGTTATATGACCTGTAACCTGTGTGTGGTTGCCTATGTCCTGTGCATCTCAGGATACTGTGGGTATTGTTTGCTTGGGATCCTCTCCCTTCTGATTTTCATCTCTATTACATAAGTGGATCATAGCTGGGACCTGCTTATCGATCTCACATGCCCTACCGGTGCCCAGTTGTTTTTTAAAGGTTAGACTCTGATTCACAAGACTTCTAGTTAGTCCCTTCTGACCATTAATGATTAAAACATGTTGTTAACAAGGCCTTAGCAGTTTGATCATGAGAGGTTTGCAACCCTCTTGGAGGTTTCATAGATTTATTGGGTAAGAACACTAGGCTGACATTATTTGACCGCTCTAGGTTAACATCTGATCTCAAAGAAAGGGCCTTTTGGGTTCTTTGCCAGAGGAAAACTTTCATTATCTGGGGACAGACCCTCCTCAGTTATAAGGGAGTCCCCCAGGACTCACGGATTAGGCCTTGTGGCCATGGGTGCAGTGGGAGTACAAGAACCCGAAATAGGGGCTTTATTAGCTTCACTCATTACCACCTCATCCCTTGGCTTTGTCTTTCTAGTGGCCCTTCATTCCTTTTCTAACCTTAGTTCTGCATTATTGATTTCTTCATGTACGGCCAACATGGCATCTGTTAGAAATGACTCAATACTTATTGTTTTCCTTACCCAAACAGTTCCTCTTTCCAATGATACCCTTTGAACAAATGCTCCAATTGTTCAGGTGTAGATGAAAGGGGGCTGTGGCAGGCCCAGCCTCTTCTGGTCTATGATGGGCTAAAAAATGTCATGTGTTGCTACGTTCTTCACCTAGTCACAGTCCAGGCACATCCCGCGCTACAGGAAGAAGCACTGGTTTATGAAGGGTGTCAGCCCTGCCCCTCAGTTTATAACAATGGCAGGGAATATGGAAATTGTAGTCTCAGGCTCACCAAATTGTCCTGCGCTGCTGGGATAAGCACTGGTTTATGAATCTTAGCCTGCCCCTCAGTTCATCAGCAGGGCACCTCCAAGCAATCTGGGTAATTAAGTTCTAACCTTACCAAATCGTCCTGCACTGTGGGGAGAAGTGCTTGTTTGTGAAGGGGCTCAGCCCCGCCTAAGTTCATCAGCAGGGCACCTCTACTCCAGCTTGGAATTGGAACCCCAGCCTCACCAAATTGTCCATTTATGCTGCTAACCTTCAACTCAGTGTAACACATGGATGACAGATGGCACTCCAAAGTTGTGTCTCTGCCCTCCAACTAGTCAACTGTACATAATTCATAGTCAATAACAAATTACAAACATCCCATGAGTAGATGCACATTTATTTAATAGTCAAAGTGCAAATTAAAAAGAAATTCAAACACATATAAAAAAACAAATTAAGAACTTAAACCCACACACAGGAAATGAAGTTGATGATACTTAAAATCTACCCACACACTACAATTAATGGGTGCCACTATAATGTTAAACAGAGCATATGGAGGTGCCTAAAATATCCTCCCAGAACATAGAATGTGTACCTAACCTAGAATATACACACACAATATCTTGTAGTATATTACAGTGTTGAAAACATGAAAGTAATGCAAAGAATTCATGTTTTCTAAAAAGTCTTATTACAACATATTCAAAAAAATACAAATACAAATGTATGACCACTGCAAGTATATTATGTGTGTGAATATACTATTATGAAGTAAAAATGTTTTTCTCTTGAACATAAAGAAAAAGTAAAAATGTTTTGTAATTATTGAAAAATGCATACTGAAAATGGTATAGATTACAAAAAAGTTTAACAATACATTATAATAATATAATATAAGACATAATACTTTATAAAAACAAAATTACAATATGAATATCAAATTCAATATTATCACCAAAAACTTGCCCACATTTGAGAGTTGGTATAATTTGGGGACTGTCTAACATATTACTCCAATTGCAAACTTAATCTTATTCTGAAAACTGTTGGACTTTGAGTGGTTCTGATTAGCTACTCCAACTCGAAGCGTTCCCACATTCAGAAAGTGTTGGACTTTAAGGGTTCAGCTTTACTATTCAAGTTCCAAACTTAAACACATTTGGTAAGGTGTGGGGTGGAGTGGGTTCAGACTTGCTATTCCCATTCCAATCCTAATCGCTTTAGGGAAAGGTTTAGATTTCAGAGCTTCAGAATTAGTATTCCCACTACAAACTTAACCACCTTGGGGAAAGTGTTGGGCTTTCGGGAGGTTCAGATTTACTATTACCTCTCCAAACTCAACTACACTGGAGAAAGTGTTGGACCTTGTGGGGTTCATATGTAATAGTCCTACTCCAAACGTAACCACATTCTAGAAAGGGTTGGATTTTAGGGGGGAGGGGGGGTCAAATGCATTATTCCCACTTCCAACCTAACCCTACTGGGGAAAGTTTTAGACTTTGTCTCGCATCTGATTGTTCATTCCACAACAGCACCGTTCACCTACCACCACTGTCTCTTCACCTGCAATGTAGAAGCACCTGCCCTCCCAGAAACCTGTGCCACTCCCACTTTGCCGACAGAGACCACCCTGGGAACAACTCCAATGCCTCCTGATCAATGGCAGACCTCTCTTCAAACACGACACCCAAGTCTGGAACACCATCTCCACCCTTGCCCCCAACATGACTTTCATCACAGAGACCTGCCTCACCCCATCTCCCCCCCGACATTGCCACCACAACGCCAAGTGGCTACAAGATGACACACTGGGCCCACACCAACATACTCAGAAGAAGCATCACCATCATTCACAAAGAAACAATCTGCTGCATCACCAACGAAGTTGACACCACACAGATCATGGAACACCTCCATTTTCAACTCCACACTGATGACAAAACAACCATCAAAGTCACTTTCGCCTACAGACTCCCAGGACCATGCACTGGCCTCAGCGACATCATCACAGATTTCATTGCCCCACTTGCCATTGAGTCCAAGTACTACATCTTCCCCGAAGACCCCAACTTTCACCTGGACGACCCCACAGACACTAACTCCTGGAACTAAAGTACAACAGTGGCCTCACCCAGCTGGTTACGGAACCCACACACTGTACCTAAACTTCACACCCAGCAACAGAGGTAAATACAGCCATGCCAGAGAACTCACCTGGACTGACCACTTCACCATCGCAGGCTCACTGTGCGCTGCCTACAACCCCTCCAACACCTCCTTATGCAGCTGGAGCAAAGTGATACAGACCCAATGGATGGATGCACTTAACACCACTCAGCCCAATGAAACACCAACATGGGAAAAGCAGTCCAGAACTTCAACACCTGGGTTACCAATGCCGCCTACTGAGTCACCCCATCATAACAATAAAAACCTGCAGATTCACCAAACAAACCAGCTGGTACACACCAGAACTCAGTACAATAAAAAGTAGCTGCAAAGAACTGGAGAGAAGATGATGCTCCAGCAGGTATTCTACAGGCCAAGCCACCTTTAAGTCAGCCCTCAACGAATACCGCCAATGAGCTAAAGACGCAAACAAGGACACCCTTGCAGACCACATCGAGGGAAGTGCCAGCTACACTAAGAAACACTTCAGCATAATCAGAGAGTACTCCTGTCCATCAGCCCCTGAGAACATGATTATTCCTTCACAGGAACTCTGCAACGCTTTAGCGAATCACTTCCACAACAAGATATCCACCATCTACAGGAACTTCTAGCCCCAGCCCATGGACCTCCTCACCCTCCTCACCCCGCAGAAGACTCCCTGTCCAGCAACTCACCACACCGAAGATCTCAACCATCATGAACTGCATTCAACTTTGGAAAACTCACGCACCCCTGACAATACCTCCTCTTCAACCTAGGAAGCAATGAGATCAGCCACCAACTCACCACCATTCTGTGCGGTGCACGAGTGGGCAAAAGCAGAGGAGGAGACACTGAGGGAGTAGGAAGCAAAGGGTCTACGTAAACATCCCTTATCGTTCGAATGGGCCCTACTATCCCACCAGTTTGAGCAATTACGCATGCGCACTGACGCCAATGCCTCTCAGCATGGTCCCACAAGCCCGGTGGCGCGTCCCTCACAGCGAAGCATACACGCCACTAACCCCCCCACCCCAACCGCCACATGAAGTAAACGCCTCCCCGCCACATGCTCCACCGTATAATACATCTAGCGACACTGTCCAGCAAACAGCCCTCCAACAGGGATAGGTCATGCCAAAGGCCTGTACCTGACTTGCCCCAGACGCTCTACATGATGTCTACGCCCTGACTCACCCCTCCCTACACCCCCAGTTAATTATCCCTGGTTCTTACTGGCAGCACGTTACAGAGATAACAAGTGAACTGCAACTACAAGTGTTTCTGCTGCACACACGATGAACGCTCTTTGACAGAATAACAACATCACGGTTGTTGTAAATAGTGCAATTACCATGTAACGTGCTTGTTTCTGCAAAAACGTTAATAAAAAAATATTTAAAAAAAAAACTCACCACCATTCTCAATGCATCCTTTGCCACAGACACCTTTCCTGACTTAAAGAAACAAGCAGAAGTCAGACCACTTCTCCAGACACCCCCCTTCCAACCCGTGTGATCTCCAGGACTACTGTCCCATCTCACTGCACCCTTTCCCCTAGAAAGTCCTAGAGAAGGCCTTCAACCAGCACCTGACCAAACACCTAGAGAGAAACAACATTCTAGATGCCTCTAAATCCAGGTTCTGAACCAACTACAGCACCAGACCACCCTGATCACCACCACTGATGACATCCACACCCTGCACGACGGGAAAGAATCAGCGGCCCTGATCCTACTCGATCTCTCCGCAGCTTTCAACACCATATTCCACCACACACTCATAAAGAGACTACACCAGATCAGGATCAAGGCAGACACTCTTAAGTGAATTGCATCATTCCTCACGGGACAAATGCAGAAAATCCGCCTACCTCCCTTCAACTCGGAACCCACAAGCACCATCTGCGGCATCCCTAAAGGTTCATCCCTCAGCCCCATCCTCTTCAACACCTACAAGACACCTCTAGCTGGCATCATCAGAATCCATGATCTCAACATTATATCCTATCCCACAATACCTAGCTCATCCTCTTACTCTCAGCAGACCCAACCACCACTAAGACCAACTTCCACAATTGCATGAAGAATGTCACAGACTGGATGAAGGACAATTGTCTGAAGCTTAACACTGACAAGACCGAACTAATGATCTTTGTCAACCACGACTCCCTCTCGAATAGCACCTGGTGGGCCGCCAAACTTGGACCCACTCCCACACCAAATGATGACACCCACAACCCATGAAAAAAACAGATCAACACGGTCTCTTCCACCTACTTTCACACTCCCCGCTTGCTCTGAAGACTCTTCAATGCCTCCCCATCAGCACGAGAAAAACAGTCAAGCAAGCCTTAATAGCTAGCTTGTTTGGCTACGGCAAAGCACATACACAGGGATCACCACAAACTCATGAGATGGCTCCAGACAATACAAAACTCAGTGGCCAGACTGATCTTCAACCTGCCCAAATGGACCAACATCACGTAACACATAAGAAACCTCTACTGGGTTCCCATCCAGAAACAATGCCAATTCAAGTTCGTCACACATGCCTACAAAGCCCTCTATGACCAAAGATCAGGGTGCATGAACCATTGCCTGAACTTCCAGCAACCATGAAGACACCTTTGCTCTCCCTCCCTTGCACACTGCACATATGCCACAGCCACAGTGGAGGTTGCTCCTTTACCCACCTCGACACCACAAACTGGAACCTCCTACACCTCTGAATATCACCCTCGCTGGCTGACTTCAGGAAGAGACTCAAGACTTGGCTCTTTAAATAAGCCCAGCAAGCCAGCGCCTGGATACCCTTAAGGGTGATATGCCATGCTTTACAAGCACTGACTAATCGATTGATTGATTGATTGATTGATTGATTGATTGATTGATTGATTCATTCATTCATTTAGGGGAGGGGGTTGGGTCAGATTTAATATCTCAATTCCAAAATCATCCACACTGAGGAAAGAGTTGGACCTTCAGATTTCATATTCTCACTCCAAACTTAACCACAGTCAGGAATTGGTTGGACTTTAGGGAGAGTTATATTTAATATTCCCACTCCCACCTTAACGAGACTGTGGAAAATGTTATACTTTGGGTAGGTGGGGGTCAGATTTATTATCTCAACTCCAACCTTACCCACATTGGGGAACATTGTGAACTTTGAGGTATTACAAGTTACTATTTCTACACCAAACATAACCACAAAGGGAAAAGTGATATAATTTGAGGGGTTCAGATTTTCTATTTCAACTCCAAAATGAACAACATTGGGGAAAGTGTTGGAGTTTGGGGGTCAACTGTACAATCCCACTCCAAACGTAACCACTCATTGGAAACTGTTGGACTTTTAGGGGGTTCAAATCTATTATTCCAAATCCAAACATCACAACATTAACACTGTATTGGACTTTGGGGGAGTCACATTTACTATCCCCAATGCAAACAAAGGCATTAGGAAATGAGCTGTACTTTTAGATTTCAAAATGAACTACTACCCCACAATGTATAGTAGACAATCCACTAAAAATAATATATTACATATAATAATTGGATACATAACTTTTAATCCATTTTGATATAACTTAGTTAAAAAATCAAAATGTTAGTTAGGGTGGGTACATTTTTCTAAAAGTATTGTTTTAGAAATACCATTCATACTTTAAATGAGGATATTTCAATGTTTGTATTCATAATTAGACATTTGATGTGATAGATTAATATGCTGTCTGATTTTATTTCTTAGTTCCAGGTTAATAATCCATTTTATATTTATATTATACAGTACAGTATATATATATATATATGTATATATATATTCACAGAAAAAACCATAGGTTATAGTCGATATATAGTTAGGAATTTGCATTTACAAAACCTTGAAAATTCAATGAAAAAACCATTGGTTTTAGGCCATATATAGTTAGGGATTTGCATTTACAAAACCTTATTTTACTCGCATAAAACCATTGAAATTCCATATATAGTTAGATGCGCTAACTATATATCGCGCACCCGCAATCCACTGCTGATGATGTCACATATTACATCATTCATGACATGGTTAGTGACATCACTGATGACATCACTGATGACATCTCAAATGACATCACTGATGACATCACTGATTACAACATCCAGTGACTGTATGTTTCTGTAAAGTTAAAATATGTTTTACATATTAAAGAATGAGTGGATATATAAGTGTCTGGATGAAGGATTTACTAGGTGCATGACTGACTGATTGAGTGAGTGATTAAATGTGTCTCACTGAGTGCATGGGTTAGTGACTAAACTGTTTTAATTTGTGCATCATTATATCTGTTGTTCTACAAACTGCTGCATATGTTGATCAGTAGCTATATGAGTAACTGTATGGGTTATTGATTGGTTGTCCAAGTATTTGTATGGGAAACTGAGTGTATGTGTATGGGTGGCTGGGAGGTGTGTGACTCTGTACATAGATGTGTGAGTAGTTGATTCACTATATGTATGGATTCAAAAGTGCATGTGGAAACAGCTGTATGGGCGGTTGACTGTGCATGAGTGTATTAGTGAGTGAATGGATATCTCAGTGCTACATGTCAAAGTAAGTACATATGTAAAACACAGTACATGTGAGAGTTGACATCTATAAATAACTGTGCATAAGAGCCAGTGAATGTGTGAGTGGCTGTATGGATCATTGTGAACATGTATCAGAGATTGTATAAGAGAGTAAAGTAAATATGTGTTAGTATATGTTTGAATAAGTAAGGTGTGTATAACTGTATAGTTGAGAAAATGGAGGTGTGATTGATTTTTGGCATAACTGACTAGGTGTGTGAGTAACTCCATGGATGAGTGACAGTCTGTGACTGTCTGTTTACACTGATTGTATCTAAGGTTATATTAGAGTCTGAAGAGGTTCATGGTATTATCACATGAATGATATCATCAGTGATGTGATCAGTCATGTCAAATGAGATGTTATCAGTGATGTCATCAGTGATGTCATTTGAGATGTCATCAGTGATGTCATCAGTGATGTCACTAACCATGTCATGAATGATGTAATATGTGACATCATCAGCAGTGGATTGCGGGTGCGCGATATATAGTTAGCACATCTAACTATATTTGGAATTTCAATGGTTTTATGCGAGTAAAATAAGGTTTTGTAAATGCATATCCCTAACTATATATGGCCTAAAACCAATGGTTTTTTCATTGAATTTTCAAGGTTTTGTAAATGCAAATTCCTAACTATATATCGACTATAACCTATGGTTTTTTCTGTGAATTTCAATGTTTTTTTAATAGCAAATATCAAAAGCTGTCAAATGTCAAGTACGTGATAGGTAAAAACGTTTTCGTGTTTATGCACGCTGATGTGCTTTGAACGCTGCCCCCCCCCCACACTCCCCTCTTTTCTCTTAGTAGTACTCTCTCTTTGCAGATAGTGAACGGTAGTTAACGCAGGCCTTTACCCCTGTTGTAATCCGTCGTACCTGCTTGTCTTTCCATTTGATTGATTATTATCCAAGCATTTACTGTTTTAGAATTGGTTCTCTTTGGATTATTCTCTATTTACAAACAAGCACAAAGTCGCAATACTCTGTTTAGTCTTTGCAGATAGTGAAAAATCGTGTAAAAAAATAAAAGTAATCGAGCAAAATCAGTAGACCACTAATTCGATCTCTTTTTGACCTCGGTAAAATACAAACATTAGGAACAACCCTTCATGAGAAATACGAAAATAGTGAAATGAACTGAGCTCCACACCATGAGGGCTGCAAGACAGCTCGACTCCGCCACCCACCCCGCCCAAAATAACGACAAACCCTATGCAAATATTATAAATATACACAACACACCAGCAAAGAAACAGGGTAAAACATTTTATTAAATAACTATTTACATAACTATTTTATACTTTTTATTGCCCGATCCGGCTAGCTCAATCGATCGAGCATGAAACTCATGCACTGATAGCAAGCGTTGAGAGTTTGTAGAACGATGGCTTCAGATTTTCCACATACGGTGTAGTGGCGCGAACTGGCAGGGGGCGTTTGGATTCTACCCCTTCCCCAAATAAGATTTTCATACGTGAATGTTCGTTCATGCTTTTTGTCCCTGAGTTGCTTCCATGTCACTGCATTACACAAATGGCATAAGTCCTGGTTGTTGAGTGCCATACTTCAGAGTTCTAAGCAGCTCTTGTAACACTGTTTAAACCTTATTTGCACCTGCTGCAGCTTCACTATTCAAAGTAAGTGGGGTCCATTTGTGGACCTGACTGCATTGGAAAACAATGTGATATGGTGCCTCCCTAAACCGCTTGACGGAGGCCCCCGAGGGGCGGTGAGATGGCGCGGACTGAGAGGGGGCGCTTGGCTCCTGCCCCGTCCCAAGTCGTGTTGCTCTGGTGTGGCCTGAGATCGCCCCCGGCATAGGCGGCCGGCTCCCGGGGTCCAGCGGAATTTTCTCCCTTTTGATGACTCTTCCATTCTGGACCTTGTCCCACAATCCGTTTGACCTGAAGACACGTTGTCGTGGGGCGCCCCTTTACCGTTTTAGTTGCCATTCCGCCCGCTTTTGGTACTCTGTGCCTCTTCCGCCATTCAGCTGTTTACCGCCCGCTCTTGCAACTACAACGTCTCGCTCACCATGTAGTTGAGTTGCTCCCGCTCTTAAGATTTAACCGAACTTTTTGGACTGCTGAAAGCGGTTGTATTCCGACCGCTGGTTGGTGGAGACATTTTGACTATATTCTGGACCTGCATTGTCGCGTAATGCGTCATATGACGCGACGCGTTAGCGCACCTGGAAGTGCTCCGGTGCGCAAGGCGCAGCTTCCCGGAAACGATCCAGAGCGCGCCGCGCAGCGCGTAACGTAAGCATAACAGGTCATGTGACTTGTTAATAAAAATTTTCATTGGTTCATTTTACTTTTGTTTTCCTAATGATGTAAGACTAGGTCATGTGACCTAAAAATAACACTTTTCATTTAAATTAAAACATTTTTTTTCCCAAACGATGAAAGCCCCACCTTGTTTCTGGATGTTTCAGACTGAAGCTGGCGTCACCATGAGAGCACCACCATCTCGTAGCTCCGTCATGGCCATTCCGCAAGCAATCATGGCAGCCGCTCCCCACCGGAAGCCTGCAGGAGTCGACGACCCCCAAGACTTTTGTACAATCTTCAAGGCTGAGGGGACGCTTTCGAGAATGGAACCCAAGCCCTGGCAGACAAGCGTCCGAGTTCCAAGGTGTCCCAGAGTCATCTTACTGGACCAGGCCCAAATCCGAAGAGCCGGCCGCCATTTTAAGAGTCCTGTGGAAGCCGCCTATCGCTGCACCGCAAGAGTGGGAGCAACTCAACTACATGGTGAGCGAGACGCTGTAGCCGTAAGAGCGGGCGCTAAACAGCTGAATGGCGGAAAAGGCACAGTGTAGCAAAAGCGGGCGGAATGGCGACTGAAACGATAAAGGGGCGCCCCACTACAGCAGACAAGCCTCCGCCATGTGCTTCAAAACTGCATATGTATCTCGTGATATCAAGGTTCGGCAACCAGTACACAACAAGCAGTTACGAGTCCCATTTACACCGGCACCATTTTGGGCGCGGCCGGGCAGGTCCAGGATCTAGTCAAACATAACATATGAGGCTGACGTCTCTGAAGCAGTTGACGAACAGCAGGACCTAGCAAATAAACATGAAGTCTCTAAAGCTGTTAACTCACTGCAGGACAAAACAAGTAAACCTGAAACCTCTGGAATAATTGTCGCTCAAAAGAACAACACACAAAACTCTGTAGAGCCTGAAGAAAAAAAAACAGAAGGGCACTGTAGTTTCAGACACACTTAACACTAATGACTAAACAAAGATATCGTCTGTTTATGAAGCAGTTATCATCTTCACAGAATTGACAAAGAAGTGTGCAGACACCAATGCTATTAAGAAACACAAGGAAATCCTAACGCATCAGCATTCTCGGAAGAGGTTGACACAGATAACATCTTAAGGAACAAAGAAAGACCTGTTCACTCTTGACACCCCAGGTGCTGTGTATGTTGCACTATAGTGCTGCATCGAGAAAACGGACAACCCTATTGATGTGGATTTTTCATTATTGATTATTGTAAAGAAATGGCGACTCCCCCCTTTAGCAGATTAGCTAAATGTTTGCGTAATTTAGGCATAAAAGTTATATTATTGTTGTTGTTGTTGTTATCGTTATAGTTCTGGTTAATTTAAAAAAATAGTTAAATATATTTACAGTGCAGACACCAATGCTATTAAGAAACACAAGGAAATCCTAACGCATCAGCATTCTCGGAAGAGGTTGACACAGATAACATCTTAAGGAACAAAGAAAGACCTGTTCACTCTTGACACCCCAGGTGCTGTGTATGTTGCACTATAGTGCTGCATCGAGAAAACGGACAACCCTATTGATGTGGATTTTTCATTATTGATTATTGTAAAGAAATGGCGACTCCCCCCTTTAGCAGATTAGCTAAATGTTTGCGTAATTTAGGCATAAAAGTTATATTATTGTTGTTGTTGTTGTTATCGTTATAGTTCTGGTTAATTTAAAAAAATAGTTAAATATATTTACAGTGCAGACACCAATGCTATTAAGAAACACAAGGAAATCCTAACGCATCAGCATTCTCGGAAGAGGTTGACACAGATAACATCTTAAGGAACAAAGAAAGACCTGTTCACTCTTGACACCCCAGGTGCTGTGTATGTTGCACTATAGTGCTGCATCGAGAAAACGGACAACCCTATTGATGTGGATTTTTCATTATTGATTATTGTAAAGAAATGGCGACTCCCCCCTTTAGCAGATTAGCTAAATGTTTGCGTAATTTAGGCATAAAAGTTATATTATTGTTGTTGTTGTTGTTATCGTTATAGTTCTGGTTAATTTAAAAAAATTGTTAAATATATTTACAGTGCAGACACCAATGCTATTAAGAAACACAAGGAAATCCTAACGCATCAGCATTCTCGGAAGAGGTTGACACAGATAACATCTTAAGGAACAAAGAAAGACCTGTTCACTCTTGACACCCCAGGTGCTGTGTATGTTGCACTATAGTGCTGCATCGAGAAAACGGACAACCCTATTGATGTGGATTTTTCATTATTGATTATTGTAAAGAAATGGCGACTCCCCCCTTTAGCAGATTAGCTAAATGTTTGCGTAATTTAGGCATAAAAGTTATATTATTGTTGTTGTTGTTGTTATCGTTATAGTTCTGGTTAATTTCAAAAAATAGTTAAATATATTTACAGTTTTTGTTGCGTTCGTTATATTTAAAAGTTAATAAAGTTTTAAAATCTAACTTTGTTGGAGTGCTATATATGTTTAAAAAATCGGGTGAATGGGGCCTTGAATCGGGTTATTGTCATGTGTGGGCTTTGCAAGTGTACTGCTACAAGATCGGACATTTCAAACTCAAATGCACGTTCTTTTTCTTACCTTTCCGAAGCATGGAGCGCAATAGCAGGCAGAGAAAGGGTGATGCACGTGTTGAACACTGCCTGGCCTGGCAAGTTGCTGACAGTGCCCCCCCGCCCGCTCCTGAAAGAGGGCACACACACACCGCCGCCCCGAGTACTTCACAAATCTTTAAAAGACCATGCGCTTGTTCATGAGGCTTAAATGGTTTATCACCCCTTCTAGAACCCCTGCATCGACCCTCTGACGTTTCCTGGAAGAATTAGCACGTAACACAATACCAAGCCCTGTCAGCTGAAACCCCCGAGAAATCATGGGGCATATTATCAAGGGGGTTTATTTCCGCTTTTTTGGCTTTAAAAGCCAAAAAAAAAGAGATAAAATTATCTCCCTATTACCAAGCTGTCGCTAACACCAGTTAGTGACAGCTAAAAGGAGATAGCGACCATCTTGGGCCCCGCTTTGTATATCAGTGATATTTATCACTAATGACATGCAAAGTGGGCGTGCCAAGATTTTAGCGACTGGAAACAGTCCCTAACCATCGCTATCTCCTATTACCAACTTTTGGAGATATTCGCGCTAAGCGCGAATATCTCCAAAACCTAACACCTGCCCTGAGCAGTTTTTAGCCATGTTATCCAATGGGAAGTGGATAACATGGCTAAGAGCATTTGCTGGATAATGCATGAATATCGCTGACTTTTCAACAATATTCATGCATTGCGGCCGTTTTTTATCGCATTTGCGATAAACCTTGCTAATAGCAAGGTTTATGTGCGATAAAATTCGCCGATGTGCGGCGATCATTTTTGTCTCTAAACAAGTTAGAGACAAAAATTATCGCTAGTTGTTGGTAATATGCCCCCGGGTTTTTGCTTGCAGAAATCGGGAGGCGAAAGACTAGCACTGAAATCAGTAGTCTCACGCCTGAATCGGGAGGGTTGGCATGTCTGGATACTCTACAGCTGGGGCCATAAACTACATCCGCAGGGCTAGGTGATAGCCTAGGTCCGGCCTGGACAATCGGACACAGAGGAAGAGGAGTGTCAGAGGGTGCGTTAGTGAATAGGGTGAAAGGGAGGTGTCGGGCAGCCACAGTAGGTAATATATATATATATATATATATATATATATATATATATATATATATATATATGTATATATATTTAAAAATAGGCATTCTGAGATTTCTCTATATGTTCCCATGGAGATATCTCCACTATTGATGGAGACCTTCACCAATAGTTGAAAAGTTACTGGTAACAACTTTCCACTCAAATTCTGTTGTTGGAGGCTCCACCCTCATTCGAGGAAGTGGAGATGTGGCCCTGATTCACAAACAACATTTTGGTCTTCACAAAACAAATAAAGAAAAAATATGTGCTGTTTTTGTATATCTTTTTAAACATTAATATATGTTTTAACATTATTTACTATCTGGTTTTATGTTTTTAACCATCATAAGTATTATTATTTGATTAATTAAATAATAAGCACTATTTTTATATATATTATACACATTAAGGTACATTTATTTATACTGTTTACCATTTTAAATAATTTATTTAACATTGTTTCCTATGGGGTTTAATTGTAAGTCCCTCCCTCTATTATTTTCTATAGGAAGGTGTTGCAGTACAAGTGGTTGGTACTGGACTTACTACAAAAGTGTTAGTTTTTACAAAAGAGCAGTTCCTGAACAGCAAAAAGTAGTAAACATACTCAAAAGTGTAAACATTACTCAAAAGTTCATTTTGTGAATCAGGCCAATGTAAGTCTACACTTAGGTGTCAATCTCCACTCGAAAATGGTGAGCAGCAAAATAATATAGATTTACACCTTAGTATAGAAGTAGATGTACAAATAAGTAAATCTACACATGTATATTTTCCTTCATAAATTGATCCCTATGTGTTCACCACCCATTGCAATAAACAGCGCCCACTACTAAAGACATTTTCGTTTTCCTACAATTATTGCCTTGAAGCATGTTTGCAGTGCTACATTGGCTGTTTACTCATGCTTGAACTAAACAAACAATAAATACAATGTATCCCACTTCCTACAATTTGTACAATTAACTTTTTTAATCTTGAAAAACCCTTAAGCAGACAGGTCCCATAATGTGAAACATGTTTTAGCGGCATTCTCAACCCCAACAATGCTCTCTCAATGTACTAATTGTTTATGATGATTGAGCAAAAAATGATTGTTTTGTAAACAGACTCCTTTTATATAAATCATGCCCAGGTCAATTTTAATTGAAGTCCTTATCTGAAAATTTTTAATTACTCGCATTCCCACTGTTTGCCGCCAATGCTGATGGTCTGTCCAGATTTTTCCTCCGTAGTGATAAGAACTCCCAAGAGTTAGGGTAGTTCTCCCCACACTTCAGTTGGAGGGGACACGTGTTAGACATGTCACCATTGGCGTGGGTCTCCCTTTGCTGGTGTTAGATGCTTTGGACACTGTGCCACTGCTGTCCAGTGCAGCAATGTAAATGCTCCCTATTTTTGTTTTGGTTTACCTGTCAGACCCTAGTACAGTGCACCAGGAGTGCCCAGGGCTTGTAAACCAAAGGCTGCTGTTGGGCTTGCAGCACTGGTTGTGCCACCCACAGAAGCAGCCTTGTAAAATGTGTTTAAGGTCAGCCATTGCAGAACCTGTGTGTAGTCTGGTACTGTCATGCTGACTGGGCAAGTGCACCCACTCTCTAGTCCCTAAACCTTCCCTTTTCTTCATATCAGATACCCCTATGGTAGGCCCACGGTCAGGGTGCATTGTAAGTATAAGGTAGGACATGCCCTGATGTGTGTGGCATGTACTAATAGTGAATTGCAGCCATTTTCGTTTTTCACTTTTGCAAGGCTCCCTGTTCTCCAAAGGCCAGAATGGGCAGTTATATTATTTCATTCTTATATCCTAACTGACTCAGAGAACATAGTAGAAATTCGGGTTTAGTATGCCTGAACTCAGAATGATAAAATACATCATTTAGTGAAGTTGGTTTTAACATTCTATGTTTGAAAATACCACTTTTAGAAAGTAGGTATTTTCTTGCCAAACCTTTCAAGCCTGCTAGGTTGTGTATTCCTTGTATGGTGTTTTTGAGTGACAGGGCTGGGGACCCCAAGAGACAGGATGAGTGAGCCCAGGTGGTGAATAGAAAGATCTGCATCTAGATGGGAGGGAGGAGTTGCACCTGAACCTTGAATAGGGCTGTGCCTGCCTTCCACAATGATGGCTCCACCTCCTGGGGTGTGGCTGATGTCTCTGCCCTGCACAGTGAAAGAAGAGAAGGAATCCTGTCAACAAAGTGCTCCAGGGCTGTGGTTTCCCTCCACAATGATAGCTCCACCTCCTGTGGGGCGTCGGATGTTTCTGCCCTGTACTTTGAAAGGAAAGAAGGAGTCTTGTATCCCACTTCACTCTGTGACGAGGTGTCACTGATAGAAACTCGACCTAGGAACTTCAGGGTTTAAAACTGAAGCACCCAGGTTTGAGCCAATCTCTGACACTTCCCCTCATCATGAGGAGGAGGGTCTCTAGGCACATTTGCCAGGCGGAGAAGGTCAAACTCACAGGGCAGTGAAATTCTCATCCTGGCAAAGTTGAGTTCAGGCAGCCAGGCGCCTGCACATGTTGCATATGTACAGCTCCTGCCTGTCTGACTTGAACAAGAAGAGTGCCTGTCAGGATAACCTTTGCTCAGCCTGACACACTATTCTTGGCAGGTTGAAACAGTGAGGGGGAATGACCCCTCTGTATGGATGGGCTGCGGCTTGGCAGCCTAGCAGGTCGGAACTAGGACTGCAGGTTAACTGACCTAGCTACAGTTTCAGTGATAAAATACAGCAGTATTGGAGTTCAGTCAGCCCCTCATTCCTCTGGGCCCTTGTGCCACTGCACGTGCCGCACCAATGAAAACACTTTTACCTACAAAACACAGGATCATCATGTGTGCAAGTGAAAAGCAGCCTCTAGGTTTACAGATTGGTAGAATGTTCTGTGGAGATGGACCCAATGCATAATCTGTAAAACAAAATAAGTGCTGGGTCATTAATTTAGGAGGCCACTGGCAGGGCTGCCAAATGTCGTGATTGCCAGTACAAAAGCAGCCTAGTCTTGATTGCCTCTCTTGCAGATTTCTTTCACTACCTTACTCATTGTGTCTTTCTATCAAACTTTGACACCTTTTCATCCCTAAATCGATGTTTTCTTATGTTCTTTACTCCTTCTCTGTCCCTTTTCTACCTTTCTCTGTCTTGCTCTGTGTCAGTGTTATGATGAAAAGTAAGTCATTGTCTTCAAATATGAGTGCCAGGGCTTTCCATTGACCCTGCACAAATGTAGCTCTGACTGGCCACAGCTGAATATACAGCTTTGAGAAAGATGGTCATCCCTCTGGAGCATGCACAGCAAGTGGCTACTTATATGGCGATTTTGACTCTAACTAGGCACAGTGATGACAAACCACTCTAGGCGACTGCACAGACAATGGTCTCTTCTTAACCATGCATGGGGTAGCACGTATTGGGCAACCGAGGAGGAGACTTAGGGCATGGTTTAGAGTTTGGTGTATGGGTTACTCTGTTACTAACATGCCAGATATTCTGTTCAACATCTTACAAGTAAAATGTGTCCTATGGCACTTGTAATAAGCCAGACATCATATCCTTCAAATTTGTAATGGAGCACTTATATGCCAAACTGTAAGTCAGGCGCTTATCAACAGAGGTCTACATGGATGGGTAGACGAGCACGTATTATATAGGTTTACAATTACGGCACTCCTCGCATGCAGTCAGATGAATATGTACAGGGAGACTGTAGAAGCTGGATAATGGACAGGCCATGCATCTTTCAAAGACTCATCTCTCCTTAAAACACTTGAAGTATGAACAAGGTTGAGCAAAACAGTTCTCAGGCGGCCCATAGCAATTGCACCCAACTGATAAACTCTCTCTCCTGACCTCTCTTGCTCAAGGAGTCCCTCAGGGCTCCATTCAGTCCCAGTCACTTACATTTCTAAATTCACCCACAATGAGCCCTCTTGAATAGTTACAATGTTTTTGTCCATGCTTATGCTGATGACACCTAGCTGTACATGCATGTGCCTGCCCTCAATAGGTATAATATCCAAGTCTAAATGTCCATCACCACCTAAAACTAAGATCAGTTAAATGGAATTCCTTATTTGCCCATATCACTGGTGCATTCCATTTCAAGACAGGCCCAATGCCCTCCATATTTTGACTGCATGCCATCTTTTGGAGAGCGCAGCAAGTCGCTGGGATATGTAGTTCATATAAATGTTAACCTCCATGCTCACATAAACCCCCTAGTTAAATCTACACAATAAGAGTTTAATCCCCTTAGGGGAGATAATCCTTTAGGGGCCTATTTACGAGATGAATTGCATCACGTTTACACCACGGAACGTGGTACGTGCGTGACACAAATCTTAAGTAAGATTTATGAAGCCACATAAGGCCACCTTGTGTGGCCCTGAGTGGCTCCATTATCTGGAGTAAGGCAACACAACACAAATCACGGCATTTCCTTACTTTGCCCTGGGAAGGCGTTCCATGGGTTGCATGGGTGTTCCCAAGCAACTCCCATAGTTTTTGATGCAGCACCCAGATTTACCAGAACTGGTAGATCTAGGAATGCACCAAAATGATACGCCTTTCCATAAATATCTTCATTTCTCCATGTTGCCTCTTCTGTATGTGTGCTGCATTTTGTTTTGTGTAGGAAAGTGCCCCTTCCTGCACAAAACATTCCTGCATGCAATGCGGGCACCTTTGCACCATGGTGGAAGGGTGCGCGCATTGGTGCTAGACTGCCAAAAGGGCGCCAGCGCAGGAGAAAAGGCGGGAATGTGCAGAATTGCCTTAATTTTAAGACACATTTGCTTGCACTCCCTAGAATTTGGTACCCCAACTTTCTGTTAGGTAGTGTCACCAGACTACACCTTCGACCCCTGAATGCTGTTCTTCATGTAGCAGCAAGATTAGTTTCAGGATCTACAAGGTCAGACCATATCAAACCACTTCCAATCACCATCAACTAGCTACACTTCGAAGCCAAAAGCCTTTTAAATTTGGCAAATGGTGTGCAAAAGGCTCTTGAGAACAGGTCCACATATCACGTAAACAAAAGCACCAATTCTGGAGAATTCCAATTCCTGCGAAGCTCCGGAACCCTATTTCTCTAAACCCAAACCTGTCTAAAAAAGAACTCTTACACAAACGATCTTGTAGCATGCCCACAAGGGTAAACAGACATAATATCGATTCCAAAATATCGTTTGGACAAAATATCGAGTAAAAAATATAGACTAGCCAAAATATCGACCAGACATAATATAGACTACAAAAATATCGAGTAATATCGATATTAATAGCCAAAATATCGATTCAAAAATATAGACTAGACATAATATTGACTAGATAGAATATAGACAAAAAAAATCGAAAATAAGGTAGTTATTAATAATTTTTAATAATTGTGTAATATAAATCTGTAGCGGGTTGTGGGTTTATAGGGGAATAGGGTGGGAAGTAATTTAATTATAATTAATTAATTATGTACATTATTAATAATTGTTAATTAATTATTAATTGGTAAATAATTAATATATAATTGGTAAAAAATTTATAAATAATTAAATAATTTTTAGTAAATTATTTTCTGTAGCGGGTTGTGGGTTTATTGGGGAATAGGGTGGGAAGTAATTTTATTATAATTAATTAATTATGTAAATTAATATTAATTGTTAATTCATTATTAATAGGTAATTAATTAAAATATAATTGGTAATTAATGATAAATAATTAATTGATAAACAATTAATATTTAGTAAATTATATTCTGTAGCGGGTTGTGGGTTTATTGGGGGATAGGGTGGGAAGTAATTTAATAATAATTAATTAATTATGTTAATTAATAATAATTGTTAAATAATTATTAATTGGTCATTAATTAAAATATAATTGGTATTTAATTATAAATATTTAATTGATAAATAATTAATATTTAGTAATTTATTTTCTGTAGTGGGTTGTGAGTTTATAGGGGGATAGGGTGGGAAGTTATTTAATAATAATTAATTAATTATGTAAATTAATTAAAATTGTTAATTGTTAATTAATTAATAGTCATTTTAACCCCTACGCTATCCAGCGCTTTCCCTACTGTTGCACCCACTGGAGTGGGAATAGTAATTTTTACCCCTACGCTATCCAACGCTTTCCCTACTGTTGCACCCACTGGAGTGGGAATAGTAATTTTAACCCCTACGCTATCCAACGCTTTCCATACTGTTGCACCCACTGGAGTGGGAATAGTAATTTTTACCCCTACGCTATCCACCGCTGTCCCTACTGTTGCACCCACTGGGGTGGGAATAGTAATTTTTACCCCTAAGCTATCCAACGCTTTCCCTACTGTTGCACCCACTGGAGTGGGAATAGTAATTTTAACCCCTACGCTAATCAACGCTTTCCCTACTGTTGCACCCACTGGAGTGGGAATAGTAATTTTTACCCCTACGCTATCCAACGCTTTCCCTACTGTTGCACCCACTGGAGTGGGAATAGTAAATTTAACCCTTACGCTATCCAATGTTTTCCCTAATGTTGCACCCACTGGAGTGAGAATAGTAATTTTTACCCCTACGCTAACCAGCGTTTTTCTACTGTTGAATTTACTATAGTTGTTACAATAAATTTTAACCAATTTGCTATGCTACGGTAAAAATATTATATATGTTTAGTTAATATTATGTATTTATATATATATATATATTTTTTTTTTTGTAATTTACATTAATTATTTATTAATATTACATTTATTTAATCATTTTAACTAAGTTTATATTAAATTTATTTTTATATTAGTTTTAACTTAATTTAAAGACATATAAAAAAACGATATTTTGACAGTCTATATTATTTACAGTCGATATTTTAGAGTCGATATTTTTGCACTTACCTGTATGAAGATAGAAACTCGATATTTTGTCCCTCGATATTTTCTCATCAATATTTTTGCAAGTCGATATTAATGGGCTCGATATTATTTCAGTGATCCGCCCACAAGGTATGAAATACAATCCCTTCACTATCAGATCAAACTCTGGCTACGATGTATTGAATGAGGAACTTAAGTCCTTCCTTTGTTAATAAAACTGCCCTCTTTAACCTGCAGAGGACCGATGGATACTGGTCTCGCCAGCGTCTCAGCTTTCTCTTGCAACCCCAACAATACTTCCAAATAGTCTGCAATTACTTTCTTGTCAGATTCTTCTTGTAGCTGTTTCTGTAGCTATATATAATATTTCAGTCTGTTTTAGAATGCCCAATGTAAAAAATTCTCTCGCTTGTTGTAACTGTTTCTTAACCTTATGTAAAGCTCTTCGTCATCTGGTCCAGGTCTGGTTCGCACCATATAAAAATCAGCAATAAATAAAAAATAAATCTGTTATTGTCATGTTACATTTATATTAGGCAGATCACTCATGCCTCTTATTAAGCACCATAAAATCAATGCACATACTAAAATGTAATTCAAAAATAAGGTTTTAGTTAGGAAATATTAATTTATTATTCTTTACAAAACCAGAGTAGACTACATAAACATTAGAAATTCAAAATGTATTATCACAAATTTATATTTATAACTTACAGTTATAATTTAGGACCCGCCTAAAAATTACAAAACTCAGACACCTCCCTCCGTACAGTGTTGTCCACTAGCAAGCCAAATTAACTATAACTCGTGCCTTACCTATGCGCTGCTTATACCCGATTATGTTACATCACTTGCAAGCTAAATCATAGCATTCATAACAAAACTCAAAACATTACAAATTACATAATTTATGAAAAGAGTGGGCATGGTAGAGGGTCGAGTTATAGTTAAGTTTGTTTTGTATAGAAACAATAAATTATGTTTTTTAACTATAACTAATCTTAAACCATTGGTTTGTCATTGAATTTGTATGTTTATGTTTACATTTGCCGCTAAGAAGAGGTGGCGCGAAAGAAGAATTGAATGAGATTTTTTTCTCTCCTGCCTGGAGGGAAAAAAAGCTAATTCTAAACTTGTTTATTGCAACCTATGTAACATCGTTTTTTCCAGTGGAAACATCAAGCAATTCTCTTTTGGTACAATGGGAATGAGAAAACACCTGCTGGCAATTTATTCCACCAGGTAGGCATGTGTGAAAATGAGTCAGAAGAAGAAGATAAAAGAGGCTGAAGCAGGAAGACCAGCATCAGCCACTTATTCAGTTGATGCAACACCTTTGACTCCTGATTTATCAGAAACTCCGTCACCACCTGCTGCATCTGTCGCCCCAGTAGCACCATCTAATTCTTCTGCTTCATCATCAACTCCACCGAAACCCGGTGCATCTGTCCCTCCACCAGTTCCTGTTCCTGGTGCCACAGTGCCAATATATCTTTTCAGTCAGAACTGCGATTTAATGGAGCAATATGGCAGCACTTCCCTTATGATGGTTTCATAGTTAATAGATTTACGAAATCATATAAACTGGAAGAGGTGGGAGCACACTGCTGACCTCCCAGCACAGTTTTCCCTTTGCATTCTGGTAAATGAAGTTTGCAGTGCATGCTTACTTGGTAATTTGCTCGAGAGTTCCACCAAAGTTGGTACAGATTAGTGCTGTCATCTCTAGACATATGTGTTTCTGGATTGTATCTGTCATCAGTAGAGATCAAAAAAAGATTTTCTTCTGGGGTTGCAGAACAAGCTGCCAAAATTCTTACAGGTCTCAGTACCTCTCACAGGCGCACATGTACATCTCCACTAGCTCGTCAGCTCAGTGGTCCAAGGGAGCCTTTTTAAACAGGAAGGGGTGGGAGCACACTGCTCACATCCCAGCATAGTTCGCCCCTTAGCATTCTGGTAAATGCAGTTTGCAGTGCATTCTTACTTGCTAGTTTGCTGGAGTGTTTGACCAAAGTTGGTGCAGATTAGTGCTGTCCTTTCTAGACAAAATGTGTTTCTGGATTTTATCCGTGATCAGTAGAGGTCAAAAAACGAACTTCTTCTGGGGTTGCTGAGCAGGCTGCCAAAATTCTTACAGGTCTTAGTTCCTCTCACAGGCGCACAGGTGCATCTTCACTAGCTCGTCAGCTCAGTGGCTCAAGGGAGCCTTTTTAAACAGGAAGGGGTGGGAGCACACTGCTGAACTCCCAGCACAGTTCGCTCCTTAGCATTCTGGTAAATGCAGTTTGCAGTGCATGCTTACTTGGGGGGCGATTATGATTGCGGTGAATCTGCATCCTCCGGGCCGGCGGAAGCCACCGCCGGCCCGGAGGATGCGGATTCACCGCAGAGGTGTGAAGACCCCCCACCAGATTAGGACGGCTGGGGGGTCATCGGCGGACGGGGAGACCGTCCGCCGCTTTTCTGCCGCGAGACCGCGGCGGAAAAGCTCTAATATGGTGGCGGTGTCTATCAGACACCGCCAGCCATATTAGGATTTGCCCTGTGACATGCCTTTCAGCGGCGGCAATGCCACCACAAAAAGGCATATGGTCTTTTCATTGGGGGCCCGTTGCGGGCCCCCAGGGTGAAGGGGGGGTTGGGGTGCACATGGGGGGTACCTATGGTACCCCCCTGCATTTGCATGCACGAAGCTGCAGGCACCGCGCGGTGCCTGCCGCTTTGTGAATGCAAATGCACTGTGTTAGACCTGTCTGGCCTTTTGCGTAGCCCCTCCTATTAATTATTTATTTTGTCCCCTTTATGCACCTCATTCCCTTTTTATCTTTTTGTGTCCGCTAGATTTTTATGGTGTTGTCCTGGGGGGGGATAGATGCTCTTTTACCCCATAGCCTTTTACCTCAGACCTAGGAGCCTTTTCTGACCAGAATTGTGGAAACCACAAAATGGACGCCAACAACTGCCATAACTGCCATTCCTGTGGCCTGGCCCATAGGGAAGAGTAGGAGCCTCTAGAACCTTCTGGTCCCTTCTGGACCTCCTAGGGTCAGCCTATATAAGGCCAGAACCAAGGCGGCCATTTTATGTTGGTTTTGGCGTGAAGAGGAGAGTTGGGGCAGGAGTATAGGCGGCTGAAGGAGGAGACTGGCACACTGTGGAGATCGACAGATCTGCTGGATCGCGGTCCCTGTTGTGGTAGCGCTATCCCTCCTCTTCTGACCTGACCCTGTCAAGTCGTGGACTCAGGAGATCCCCCCGCCTGGGGCGAGAGTTCCGCTGGGACTCCTATGTGGTAGCTGAAGGCGAGGACAGAGAGGCACTGCCAGGTGAGGGCAACCGGAGGCGCCTCCCCTAGATTAGGGTCAGGCTTGAGTGGAACGAAAGCAGGGAGATTCCTGTTTCCTAAACCCCCGGTGTCCGGTGAGACTGACGTAGTGACCTAAAAGAAGTGTCCTGCCTAAATCCGGCACGTCGGAGTAGAGGTTATCAAGAGTGACTCACCTCAGTATTGGATCCTCTGCCAATGAGGCGCCGCATCCCTCTGCCGGAAGTAGTGTTCCAGGCGCTGCGCAGGCTCCATGTGGTGCAGAGCAGTACCGGGACATAGAAGCGCTGTCTCAAGGCTGCGCATGCTTAGTGCCAGCGCAAGTGGTTCCTGAGGCGCAGAAGTGTCTGGAGTGCCACGCAGGCTCGGTAGAGGAGCAGAGCTGCATAGACCGGCGGCTGGTCAGGCCGCGTGTGTGGAACTGACAAGGAGGGGAGGAGCACCAAAGTTCCCGGGTGTCTATGCGGAGGACCAAGGGCTAACACAGTAAGCGGTCCGCTTTGATGAATTCTCAGAGCGGGGCGATTTCCTTTAAAAGCGGCAGGGTTCGTGGGACAGGAATGAAGCAGAGTCCCTGAAGCTTGACCAGACCGCGAGGGGATAGCTCGTCTTCCTATCCTCCGATTGGGACAAGACGAGCCTTGAGAAAGAGAAAGAGTTCTGAACCCCTATGGTATCTAACGCTGTGGGGAACCGGCTTGAATTTTATGCCTGTGTACTCGTGATTGACCGGTTAATTGGGAAAAGGTTACTGGCACTGTCCCGGCAGCAGATCCGGTCTATGAATTAAAGCTAGACAGAATCCACCAATTCACAGTGGAAGTAGGTGGTAACTTGGGACAGGTTCTCCAGGGTGGAAGGAGGAACTGTGGTGAGAACTGCATATCTTATACAGTCATAGTAAGAGCAAGCATCGGGCAGGAGTTAGATTCAGCCTGCCTGACTCCAGTGCATTGAACCGTGTGGGGGTTATTTAGTCGATGGGGTCAAATGTGGAAACCTTTGTTGTCATCATCACTCTGAGGGTTTAAAATGCTGATGTTGTTCTGGGGGAATTGAATAGGCCGATTGCCTCCCACCACTGCTCATTCTGTTCCAGCTCTGCAGTATTAAGAGAAGCTTGGTGGATAAAGTTTAGTGTGGAATTTCTAGGTAATTTGTCAAAAGAAATGAAATGTGTCTTTGAAATGTGATAACAAAGTTTAAAGGTGAAAAGAAACATAATGAGAATTAATGGTGTGAAACAAAAAGAAAAGGATAAAGTGAAACAACTCTATTTTTATAAACCAGACCATATTTTTCCAAAACAGTGGTGTAGCGTAGTTTTTATGTGGAAGTGCATTGAGATACTGCTGGGTGGTACGCAACCTTTACACTTGTGTTTCCAGGAACTGACCTTCTTACCCTAGGCCAGGCTACCCTATGTAACCAGGCTATCCTAGGTCTAACATATTGGTGTCTAGCGGTGGGATGAGAACTGTGGTTGCGAGTTCTCTGCAGTAACTAAGTGTAATCCACTGACCTACACCTGGAGTTTTCTCCTGGCGGACTTCCTAATTTTTACTTTCGCTTTTTCCAAATTTATTCCTGGTGGTGGGGTGGAGGTAGCTTCAGGTTGCCCTTGTAAATCTATTCTTTTTGTGTGCTTGTCCCTAAATTGCCTTTAGCAAAATGGAATTTGCGTTGGAAGAACTGGACACTTATTCTGTGGCCCAGCTAAAGGACTTCTGTCAACAAATGGGAGTGTTCTTTAAGCGTGGTGCCAAGAAGGGGGAACTCCAGACCAGTTTGAGGGCTTGGGTGGAAGCACATAGAGAAGGGAAGGAGGAGGATGAGGGGACAGACCGGGACACAGTCATAGAGGTAGAGGGATTGTTCCATCCTGAGGTGGGAAACCTACTCCCAGGACCAATTACCTACTCTAGGAGGGGCAGTAGTGTCTCCGGAGGAAGCTTGACCGAAGCGGAACTCACAGACAGGAAGGAAAAGAGGCAACTGAAATGGGAGTTGGCCAGGCTAGAACAGGAGAGGGAAGAGTGGAGGATGGCTCATGAATTCAAACTAAAAGAGTTAGAACTCCAGGCCCTGCAATTAGGACCCTCTCCTACTCCGAATGGTGGCAGCGAACCCAGAGAACCAACCAGGGAGTCCAGACCCTATTTGCCTAAGGACATAGTTGCCAACTATAGTCAGGGGGATGATATAGCCAAATGGCTGGCAGACCAAGGATTTTATGTATTGTGTTTTAATTGATTGCAATATTTACGTTTATCTACTAAGGCTGTGATACAAATTTATGTTTAATTTAAACACTAGGATCAGTGACTCTGAGATAGTAACCGTAAGAGGAATTGTTAGATAGAAATTTTGATATGTACCGGAGCACGTGGTCGTGATAATATATGTTGTTATCTTGCTCATGTTTTTAACTGATAAAGTAAATGGTTTTAAAGTAAATAAAAATTAAAAAACAAATGGTAAATCACTTGTAGTATTTAGCATTAATGAAGTGTGTCATATTTTTGATGTGAAAGCAAATTATGGTTTATACGTAGGCCATTTGGTCACTATTTAAAAGCACAATAGCACAGAAAGGAAATCTTTTTTGTTGATACTGTTGATACCCGGTCCTTTCTGGCCCCTGGGAAACTCTCTTATTTTTTAAGACTGGCTGCCTATGAGGTCTCCCTAAGAGCCCATGGGATCCAGGAAAAGCACTGGGGGGGTGGGTTGTACAAATATATGCCTCCTACTGGTCGGGACACCTTGTTAGCCTTAGAACCGGAGGAGCAGACCAACTACCCCACCATGAAGTTAGCATTGATCAGGAAGTTTGGGCTAACCCCGGAAAAGTATTGCCAAAAGTTCAGGGGGAGCCACAAGCTAAGCACCCAGAACTGGGTGAATTTCCTGGACTTTGCGAGGAAGGCATTGGAGGACTGGGTACAGGGCAGCGAGGTGAAGGATTATGAGGGGTTGTATGACCTTTTTCTTAAAGAGCATCTACTCGAGAAATGTTTTCCCGAGCTGCGCCAACACCTTGTGGACAGCAAGCTGACCAACCCCCGGAAGCTTGCAGAGGAGGCGGACATCTGGGCAAGTACCCGGGTGTCCTCAAAGGGGACTGGAGGGGATTCCCAAAGGGCCGGACAGGGCGCCCCTCAGAAGAAGGAGGGGGGAGATAAAAAGCGGGAGTTCTCTAAAGGTCCCCAAAACAGTTTCCAGGGAAAGGGAACAGGTTTCACCCCTAAGGCTAACCTGCCCAGAAACCCTCATCCTGGCCAAAGCCAGCAGCCAAGGGTTGTCCACTGCTTCGAGTGTGGTGGTGTTGGACATTATAAGGGAGATGTCAGATGCCCAAAGAGACCACCCCCTTCCACCAGAGGAAAAGCCCCGGGAGTAACTAGTGTAGTGCTTGGGGAGGAGTTGCCCTTAGATAAGGGGGGTGAGTGGGCGAGTGTCACCTTAGTGTCCCTGGGAGAACGGGAGATGGTTCCTAAGATCCAGGTGCCCCCAAATACTACTAAGTATGGGCAATGGATCACCATCAATGGCCAGAGAGGGGAGGCTCTAAGAGATACAGGAGCCAGTATGACTATGGTAAGGAGTCAACTGGTGTCTCCAGAGCATGTGATTCCCAATGTACTTCACCCTGCCGCGATGGCTGACGGTAGAATGGGCCACTACCCGGTGGCCCAGGTTCCCTTTGAGTGGGAAGGGATTGCAGGTTCACTTCGAGTTGCCGTAAGCCCTGCCGTGCCAGTTGATTGTCTGCTGGGGAATGACATGGAGCACAATGCTTGGAGAGAGGTGGAATACCGGACGCATTCAGAGATGCTGGGTACACCTGACTGGGCCTGTGTAAGCACAAGGTCTGCGACTGCCCGGAGAGGGAGTTCGCCTGGGTTGGAGCCTGGAACAATGGCCCAACCCGCTGTCAAAAAGGGACAGACCTGAAGACAGGAGAAGCCTGCTTTGGCTTCCACACCCCATGTGACAGATCGGCCACCTGCGGTGGTGGACCAGGAGTCCATGGAGGGGGAAGTAGTTTCTCTGGAGGACCTGCCCATCCCTGCTGAGTGGCATGTGGAGGGAGGGCCTACCAGAGAAGAGTTCTGTGAGGGCCAGAAGGAGTGCCCTACCCTTGAGGGACTGAGGCGACAGGCTGAAGCCCAGGCAGCAGGGGACGTTGCGGGACACTACCACATTTACTGGGAGGATTGACTCCTCTACAGTGAACCCAAGGTACCCTTACCTAGTTCATCAAGGGCCTTGGTAGTCCCGCAACGGTATCGAGCCTTTCTGCTGGAATTGGCTCATGCAATACCCTTGGCAGGACACTTAGGTCAGGACAAGACCTTTGCTCGGCTTGTCCCCCACTTTTACTGGCCTTAGATGAAAGTGGCGTCTAACACCTACTGTCGGAAATGTGTATCCTGCCAAGCCAGTGGGAAAACAGGGGTGAAGCTGAAAGCTCCCCTGTAACCACTT
This sequence comes from Lissotriton vulgaris, assembly GCF_964263255.1. NCBI lineage: Eukaryota > Metazoa > Chordata > Amphibia > Caudata > Salamandridae > Lissotriton > Lissotriton vulgaris. Next base: position 478,100 of record NW_028241089.1, on the reverse strand, counting down.
CCTGTCGTTAGCACCCCCTTTGAAAGGGTGGGCATCGACATTGTAGGGCCATTGGATCCACCAACAACAGCTGGTCACAGGTTTATCCTGGTTCTGGTGGATCATGCCACACGGTACCCAGAGGCAATTCCTCTGAGGACTGTCACTGCACCTGTGGTGGCTAGGGCCCTAATGGGGATCTTTACCCGAGTGGGTTTCCCCAAAGAAGTTGTGTCCGACAGGGGAACCAACTTTATGTCAGCGTACATGTGGGCAATGTGGAAGGAGTGTGGAGTGACCTACCGGTTCACCACTCCCTATCACCCCCAGTCAAATGGACTGGTAGAAAGGTTCAACAAGACCTTGAAGGGCATGATCAGAAGTCTGCCTGAAAGCCTGCGGAGGAAATGGGACGTCCTCCTACCCTGTTTGCTATTCTCCTACAGGGAAGTGCCACAGAAGGGAGTGGGCTTCAGCCCCTTCGAGCTTCTGTATGGGCACCCTGTACACGGTCCTCTCAGCCTGGTGAAGGATGGATGGGAAAAGTCTCCTAGGAAACCCCCCCAGGATGTGGTGAGCTACATGCTGGCCTTCAGGAGCCAAATGGCGAAGTTGTGGAAGCAAGCTTCTGACAACTTGGAGGCCAGCCAGGCAGTAATGAAGGAGTGGTATGACCACAACGCTCACCCGGTGGAGTTAGAGCCTGGCCAGAAAGTGTGGGTGATGGAGCCTGGAGAGCTAAGTGCCCTCCAGGATCGCTGGGCAGGCCCTTTGAGGTGTTAGAAAAGAAGGGTAAGGCCACACACCTGGTGGACCTTAAGACCCCTCGACAGCCCCTACGGGTGCTACATGCTAACCGACTCAAACCCCACCATGAGAGGCCCGAGGCCATCTTAATGATGGTGACTGATGGGGGAGAGAAAGCGGAAAGCGAACCTCTCCCAGACTTGTTCTTGTCTCAAGAAAAGGATGGGTCAGTGGAGGGAGTGAATCTCTCCCCAACCCTAACTCCTGAACAGCGGGAGGACTGCCGCCAGATACTGGAACAGTACTCAACGTTGTTCTCCCTTGTCCCGGGAAGGACTCACCTGTGTACCCATGATGTGGACACAGGAGACAGCCCACCAGTGAAGTCAAAGACCTACCGGCTGTCAGATAAGGTGAAGGCCAGCATCCACGGTGAGGTTACCAAGATGCTGGAGCTAGGAGTTATAGAACCTTCCAGCAGCCCCTAGTCCAGTCCGGTGGTTCTAGTGCCAAAAGCCGCTCCACCAGGCGCCACTCCAGAACTGAGGTTCTGTGTGGATTACCGGGGACTGAACTCAGTTACCAAAACTGATGCTCATCCGATCCCTAGGGCGGAGGAATTAATTGACCGGCTGGGAGCTGCCCAATATCTAAGTACCTTTGACCTCACTTCAGGGTACTGGCAGATCTCCCTGACAGATGGAGCAAAGGAAAGGTCAGCCTTCTCCACGCCAGAGGGACACTTCCAATTTTGTGTGATGCCCTTTGGGCTCAAGAATGCCCCTGCTACATTTCAGCGGCTGGTGAACCAGGTCCTCTCCGGAATGGAGCGTTTCTCCGATGCCTACCTGGATGACATCGCTGTCTTCAGCAGCAGTTGGGAGGACCATTTGCAACATTTGCAAGCAGTTCTCCAGGCCCTGAAGCAAGCTGATTTGACAATCAAGGCCAGCAAATGTCAGATTGGGCAGGGGTCGGTTGTGTACCTAGGCCACTTGGTGGGTAGGGGAACAGTGCAGCCCCTCCAGGCAAAGATTGAGGCAATCATGGCCTGGGAACCCCCCAAGACCCAGACTGAGGTCCGAGCTTTCCTGGGCCTCACAGGTTACTACCGTCGCTTTGTGAAGGGGTATGGCACTATTGTAGCGCCCCTCACAGAGCTTACCTCAAAGAAACAACCTCGACGGGTAGTTTAGACAGAGGCTTGTCAGCAAGCTTTTGAAAAACTCAAGCAGGCAATGTGTGCAGCACCGGTCCTGAGGGCCCCAGACTTCTCCAAGGAGTTCATTGTCCAGACAGATGCATCAGAACATGGCATTGGGGCAGTGTTATCGCAACTTAATGAAGAGGGTCTAGATCAGCCTGTAGTTTTCCTATCCAGGAGACTGCTTCCCCGGAAAAAGAAGTGGAGTGCAATTGAGAGAGAAGCTTTTGTGGTGGTGTGGGCTCTGAAGAAGTTGCGGCCATACCTGTTTGGCTCGCACTTCCTGGTTCAGACTGACCACCGACCCCTTTGTTGGCTGATGCAAATGAAGGGGGAAAATCCCAAGTTGTTGAGATGGTCCATCTCCCTACAAGGAATGGACTTCCGGGTGGAACATCGGCCTGGAGTGGACCACGCCAATGCAGACGGTCTCTCTAGGTATTTCCGCCTTAGTGATGAGGACTCCCAAGGGGTTGGGTAGCTCTCCCCACTTTCAGCTGGGGGAGACGCGTATTAGACCTGTCTGGCCTTTTGCGTAGCCCCTCCTATTAATTATTTATTTTGTCCCCTTTATGCCCCTCATTCCCTTTTTATCTTTTTGTGTCCGCTAGATTTTTATGGTGTTGTCCTGGGGGGGATAGATGCTCTTTTACCCCCATAGCCTTTTACCTCAGACCCAGGAGCCTTTTCTGACCAGAATTGTGGAAACCACAAAATGGACGCCAACAACTGCCATAACTGCCATTCCTGTGGCCTGGCCCATAGGGAAGAGTAGGAGCCTCTAGAACCTTCTGGTCCCTTCTGGACCTCCTAGGGTCAGCCTATATAAGGCCAGAACCAAGGCGGCCATTTTATGTTGGTTTTGGCGTGAAGAGGAGAGTTGGGGCAGGAGTATAGGCGGCTGAAGGAGGAGACGGGCAGACTGTGGAGATCGACAGATCTGCTGGATCGCGGTCCCTGTTGTGGTAGCGCTATCCCTCCTCTTCTGACCTGACCCTGTCAAGTCGTGGACTCAGGAGATCCCCCCCCCCCCCTGGGGCGAGAGTTCCGCTGGGACTCCTATGTGGTAGCTGAAGGCGAGGACAGAGAGGCACTGTCAGGTGAGGGCAACCGGAGGCGCCCCCCTAGATCAGGGTCAGGCTTGAGTGGAACGAAAGCAGGGAGATCCCTGTTTCCTAAACCCCCGGTGTCCGGTGAGACTGACGTAGTGACCTAAAAGAAGTGTCCTGCCTAAATCCGGCACGTCGGAGTAGAGGTTATCAAGAGTGACTCACCTCAGTATTGGATCCTCTGCCAGTGAGGCGCCGCATCCCTCTGCCGGAAGTAGTGTTCCAGGCGCTGCGCAGGCTCCGTGTGGTGCAGAGCAGTACCGGGACATAGAAGGGCTGTCTCAAGGCCGCGCATGCATAGTGCCAGCGCGAGTGGTTCCTGAGGCGCAGAAGTGTCTGGAGTGCCGCGCAGGCTCGGTAGAGGAGCGGAGCTGCATAGACTGGCGGCTGGTCAGGCCGCGTGTGTGGAACTGACAAGGAGGGGAGGAGCGCCAAAGTTCCCGGGTGTCTATGCGGAGGACCAAGGGCTAACACAGTAAGCGGTCCGCTTTGGTGAATTCTCAGAGCAGGGCGATTTCCTTTAAAAGCGGCAGGGTTCGTGGGACAGGAATGAAGCAGAGTCCCTGAAGCTTGACAAGACCACGAGGGGATAGCTCATCTTCCTATCTTCCGATTGGGACAAGACGAGCCTTGAGAAAGAGAAAGAGTTCTGAACCCCTATGGTATCTAACGCTGTGGGGAACCGGCTTGAATTTTATGCCTGTGTACTCGTGATTGACCGGTTAATTGGGAAAAGGTTACTGGCACTGTCCCGGCAGCAGATCCGGTCTATGAATTAAAGCTAGACAGAATCCACCAATTCACAGTGGAAGTAGGTGGTAACTTGGGACAGGTTCTCCAGGGTGGAAGGAGGAACTGTGGTGAGAACTGCATATCTTATACAGTCATAGTAAGAGCAAGCATCGGGCAGGAGTTAGATTCAGCCTGCCTGACTCCAGTGCATTGAACCGTGTGGGGGTTATTTAGTCGATGGGGTCAAATGTGGAAACCTTTGTTGTCATCATCACTCTGAGGGTTTAAAATGCTGATGTTCTTCTGGGGGAATTGAATAGGTGATTGCCTCCCACCACTGCTCATTCTGTTCCAGCTCTGCAGTATCAAGAGAAGCTTGGTGGATAAAGTTTAGTGTGGAATTTCTAGGTAATTTGTCAAAAGAAATGAAATGTGTCTTTGAAATGTGATAACAAAGTTTAAAGGTGAAAAGAAACATAAGGAGAATTAATGGTGTGAAACAAAAAGAAAAGGATAAAGTGAAACAACTCTATTTTTATAAACCAGACCATATTTTTCCAAAACAGTGGTGTAGCGTCGTTTTTGTGTGGCAGTGCATTGAGATACTGCTGGGTGGTACGCAACCTTTACACTTGTGTTTCCAGGAACTGACCGTCTTACCCTAGGCCAGGCTACCCTATGTAACCAGGCTATCCTAGGTCTAACACACTGCCTGCAGTTTTAACTTTGCGGCGGGTGCTGCTTCAAGCAGCACCCGCCTCAATGTTAAAAATACAAGATGTGACCGCACCCTTCTGACGGTCCCTCCTCCTCTGGGGTGGCGGACAGACGCAGGTCCGTCCGCCATCCTAATAGGCCCCTTGGTATTTTGCTGGAGTGTTCCCCCAAAGTTGGTACAGATTAGTGCTGTCATCTCTAGACACATGTTTCTGGATTTTATCTGTCATCAGTAGAGATCAAAAAACTATTTTCTTCTGGGGTTGCTGAGCAGGCTGCCAAAATTCTTACAGGTCTCAGTACCTCTGACAGGCGCACAGGTGCATTTCCACTAGCTCGTTAGCTCAGTGCCTCAAGGGAGCCTTTTTAAACAGGAAGTGGTGGGGCGAACTGTGCTCGGAGGAGAAGCAGTGTGCTCCACCCCTTCATGTTTTGAAAAGGCTTCCTTGAGCCATTGAGCTGACGAGCTTGTGGAGATGCACCTGTGCGCCTGTGAGAGGTACTGAGACCTGTAAGGATTGTGGCAATCTGCTCAGCAACCCCATATAAAATGTGTTTTTATCTCTACTGATGATGGATGAAATCCAGAAACAGGTGTCTGGAGATGTACAGCACTAATCTGCACCAACTTTGGTGGAACACTCCAGTAATATCTCAAGTAAGCCTGTATTACGAACTGCATTTACCATATTGCTAAGTGGCGAACTGTGCTCGGAGGTGAAGCAGTGCGATCCTACCCCTTCCTGCATATTATGTGGAATTGTTCACCCCTTCGTGTTACAAAATCATATAAACCAGAGGCAGCATCAAAAACATATTCCTCCCTAGAGCAGGTGTAATAAGGAGAAATGTTTTGATTTCTCCTTCTTTTTTCCTCTTTCCATGTGTTCTGCATTCTGCTGAACACATAGAACAAGGAAAACCTCTCCATGGATTGTTTTTATGCAGGAAGGTGCCCCTTCATGCAAAAAGCAATCCTGCCATTAGTGCAGACACCCTTGCACCATGGTACAAGGGTGCCTGCATTGGCACTAGGCACCAAATTGTGCACTGGCACAGGTAAAAAGAACAGGAATGCACCTTATCTTGTAAATACGGTACATACCTGCCTTTTCAAATAAGTGCAGAGCCGTGCAGTAAAGCAAAAAGATGTGTGGGTCTGTCATACGCATTTTTTTTTTTAATGAGGCTTGAATTGGCAAGCAATCTTTGTGTGGAAGGAGGTGATATCGAGGTAGAAAATGTGGTGGGCATTTTTAGGCTTGCTAGGTTTTACCTTGGGAGTCTGGGTTGTGACTGAATGTACTTGAATTGGGACTGGTACTCTTGTACCTACTGTGTGTTTCAAGGGACTGTGGTTTTTGATGTAGTCATTAGTTGTGGTGGGTGTAGCAGGGAAAGGACTGGAGTTCACTTTAGTTCGTCATGTGTCAGGGGGGCAGCAGTGGTGCAAATAGTGGTGATGGAGTCCTGTAAGCGAATAGGTTCCAGGCAGGCAAACCTGGGTGGAAAGGAATGCAGTGGTTGCGGAATCAGATCGAGTTATGTTAAAGAGGTGAGGAGTGACGAGAAGTCTCGTTCAAAAATGGTGATGTGAAGATCTGTCACTTGAATTGGTATGTACCCCGTTCTGAAGATAGATATGCTGATCTCTCCTCTAAAATTTTGGGAAAGTGCTGTGATGAGTTTTGTTCAATCTGGAATTTTGACAATTGGGCTATGGAGAAGGAAGTTGCTCCTCCATTTTCTGTCTACGCTGGTATGCTGCGAAGTTCCATGTTATAGCGTGGCCCAAGATATTGCTATGTTTTTGCCACTTATTGCTTAAAAACAATGCTGAACAAATTATGGAAGCCAGGGGACCCGATGCTACATCACCTGAAGTTGTCACTGTGTTATCACAACCAAGTTGCCCACCTCTAATGACCAGCTGCTCATTGGCCATACATTAGTAACATTTTATTGTTTATTTGGGTTCTTCATCCGAATCTACAAGTGCAGTCAATGCATTTCATCTTAACAAAGACTTCCTCAGGGCAGCTTACTCGATCAGCTAATGTCAACCAACTGTACATGTAACATTACAAAGCACACTCTAACCTCTGGGACACACTTTCAACAAAGTATACAGGTATTCCCCAATCCGTCCACCTCAAGAACATATATATCCTAATGTGTTGAGGTATAAGGGCCAAAGCCCCAAGGTAAGTCGTTCCAGCTATGTTCAGCACAAAGCTAAACATACATGAAAAGGATCTACTAGTTTTACTTTGGATCAAATCTTGTAGATACAGGTTTGTTTGATGCCTCTCTTTCCAGTTTAAATTACTTAAAACAATTTAACAAGTTCAGATCAAATAAAAAAGGACCATTTCTACACTAGAATCTATATTCCTGCCAAATTTCATATCAATCAGTTCTCCCATTTTGTTGCTACATTTCTTTGGAAAACGAACTGGTGGAAAAGTGTATTTTGGGACCCCTCTTTTTTCTTTGCACCCCCTCAACTGATCACCACAAAATTTGCATCTTCAGCTAATGAAGGAAAAAAAATAAGTCTGCAAAGTTTCCTGGTGGCAAAGTTATTAGCCAGCAAAAATCTGAGAAGTTGCTATCTCTCGTAATCTTAACTATAATTGCTGGGAGGCTGCTGAAATCCAGTAATGTAACAATATAAAGATATGCACAAGAGTACATTTTGTGAACTTAGACCCTGGTGGATGGTTAACTGGCCCACCAGAGGCTTTGAGATTATGACTTCCATTACCCTGGCAAAGGACCTATCGCTCTAATTAGATCCATGGCAGGGATCCCTGAGTTGCAAAAGGAGCTGCCGCCAAAGCGCCCCCCTTTGCAGCACTGACCGATTTGCAGAGTGTGCAGCATGTTAGAAGTGTCTCCCTGACAAACTTGTTTGTTTAGAGAAAGCAAACTCCCAACAGGTGTATTTCTTATGAAAAAACTAATAAATGGCTCAAACATGCAAGGAGCTTTCTTCCTGCATGTTGGGGCCATTCTGCATTTTTCCTTCTTTACATTGCGGACACAGGTGAGAACAATGGTAACGTTAGTCCCGCCCTGATTATGATATGATGACCATCACTGCCACATGGCGTGCCAAGGTGCTAGCCAAAAGGTTTTCACCGGTGGATGCTCCGCTGGTGAAAACCTGTCACTTTCTACAACTAGTGGTGTAACACAAGCCCCCACAGCCTGACAGAGCGCGGGAGCCCCCTAGCTACAGGGACCCCCTCTACACAGTACTCTGGCCTGAGAGCTCCAAGATTAAATCTAAAGCCCTGTGCCATGCAAGGGAGCCCCCTCAAGTTCCGTTACTCCATTGCCCGCAACCCTAAAGTAGAGGTCCAAAGAGTATGGTAGAATGGCGCAGTGCTGATTTGCGGCAATGTCCCCCCCCCCACAATAAGCACTAAATGAGACCTTAAGTCACATACTGTAAATTATAATCATTCTTGGTGGCAGAATATTACTTTACCAAGAAACCCCCTCATTTATGGCACAGCAGTAAAAAGCCTTGCCAAGTTCATATCTGAAGTTAAAGAAACTCACATGAAAATAATCTGCCAAGTCAAACCTGGTTTTAGATACAATTAGCTTTTACAATATTAAACTAATTTTCAAAATACTTTTATATAATTCTCAATTATCAGTTCTTAGTTCTTGCAGTAAAGCAATTGCCCACTAAGGGAGGTGGAAAACGGGCTTCACTGTAGTGTTTGACTTAAGTAAATAAATACAATTCTGCACTTCTTCTGTTTGCAATGCTCTCACCCATAAACCATAAATTCTTCAATGAATACAAAGCAATATCATTTCTGTCCAAGCAATGATGTACCAGACCCCAGGCATTGAATAAAAAGTCATAAAAAAGTCACAAATAGCCATCTCCTCATTTATTCAGTCTAACCAATTATAGAAAATGAATCACATGTTTGTGAAATAGGCAGGCCCATTAGTTGGATTCTACAGTCTCCACAGTTGCGCGAGCACAATTTTGAGTTTAGATGCCCTCGTCTATAAGAAAGTGCAATGATGCGTTTTTTAATAAAGCTATTTTATACTCCACTTCCCATTGCAATAAAATGCCTGAGTGAACATCAGCCATAACGTGGAAACCAGCTTCTCATTTTGATCCATTTACTGACAAGGGACATTCAACATTTAGCTTTAAATTTCTGTATTTTACATTTATATTAGTGGCCATTTCGAACACAAAAGGTCTACATAGGTTACACGTAGCAAAAAATAAGAACTTATGTGTATATGTTAAAAAGGTTCGAACTACGTTCAGGAAAGGGTGGACAGCAAGATAATAAAGGGCAATTATAATAATTGCATTCACAATTACTATTTACTTTCTGACTGTTTTGTCACTTGTCTTGTCCTCCTTCAAGTGGCGTAGCTGGGGGAGGCAGATAGGGGGTCTTTTTGAGGGCTGCGGAGGTGAACATGTCATGACTTTCGACTACCACCATCCCTCACCCCTGATATCAAGTGGTTTGTCGGCCACCACCACATCTCCAACAAGTCGGACGCTACACCCCAGATCAAGCCGTCAGTTGGTGTCACTCCTCCCACTACCCACCCTCCTCTTACCCACACAGGGCAGCAAAGTTAGGGGCCACCCCTAGGTGTCAGTTGGTCTTAATATGCCACTGCCTCCTTCTATCACCATTTTCTCTCTTGCTCAATGTCAAAGTCTGGTGGGGGAAATTCTTCTTGGTCCTTAAAAATGAATTTTGGTTCCCACTAGTGGCAATCACCTCCATAAATCGAATTCTGCGAGTCATCTAATTGTGCAAAAGAAAACAGTATGTTAGAGGTAAGATGTGGTGAGATAACATACAGGTCTATACATAAGAATAAATGCACTTTATTTACTGCCACTTCGTCTTGGCATTTAAACATACCTGCCCTTTTGTTACATATAGGTCACCCCTAATGTAGACTCTAGGTAGCCCTATGGGCAGGGTCCTCTGTAAAGAATAGGTAGGACATGTACTTTTATGTTGTGCATGTCTTGGTAGTTACAAACAGCCTATTTCATTTTTCACTACTGTAAGACCTACTACTCTCATAGGTTAGCAGTGGAAATTCCCCTATACTCTTTTAAGTTGTAATTCGAGATCAGAAAAGAGGAGCTTTTTCAAGTTTCATTTGTTTAGAAAGGTAATGATAAATCCTCCATAATGATGAAGTTTGATTTCACATTGCAGTTTTAGAAATGCCATTTAAAAAGTGGATATTTTCTCTGTGCTTATAACTCTGTGTGCTTTGCATCCTATCTCAAATACTGTTCTGTGCTGGGTGACAGCCTCACTTTGTGCATTCACTTCTAGCCAGCCACAAACACAGGAAGGAGAGGGTAATCTGCTTTCTGAGCACTCTTCTGCATTCTGATGGGTCTTCCTGGACAGGGAAGAGTGGGAGGGGCACACACTTGACTTCAAAGGGTAGTGGTATGACCCAACACAAAAGACTGATTACCTACTACATCTAGCCGGGCAGAAAGGACTTGTTTAAAAGGGATCCTTGTGCATTTCATATAGCTCCTTTGAAGTCACCTTCTACATCAAAGGCACTTTTGGGTATATGTACTGGAGTTCTGAACTCCTAATATCAGGCACTTCTGGATCTTGATCTGGTCCTTTGTCAGAAGAACTGCTGTGTTGCCTAAATGACTCACTGGACTGCTTTTCTGGAAGGACTGCTTTTCTGCTTGTTGTCCTGCTGCTTGCTGCTCTCTGACTCTGATGAATGAGAGCTGAATTTTGCCTTCCCTCCAAAGTGATCCCCAAGGGCTTGCTGGCTTGCCTCCTGTTTTCTACTTGCAATTAAGCTGGTGCTGCTGAACTCCTAACCTTACCTGAGGTATCTCTCAAGTTTTGGACCTCAGAAGTGGGTACTACAGCTGTGTTGCTACAAAAGTGAAGCATCTCCTGCCTGCTTGTAGCAGAATGGCTGCATCAACCTGGTTGCAGGAGTAAAATCAGCGCCTCACTTTAGAACCAGCATTTTGCCTTCAGAGATCGAATCATCGGAAAACATGACGCTGCAGCTTGGTATGATCGACACATTCCCTTGACAGATCCTGGCTCATCGCTTGACGCCGCTGGCTTCTGGCATCCGCCTTTGGAACTGACACATCACCTCCACTGTGTGGAGAAGATCAATGCATCCTGCGTTTGCGCAGCTCGACATTGACACATCTTGTTGCTTTTATTTTATATTGCGCAAACTCGACCTTAAGGTATCAGAGCACTTTACATGAGCACCAGTTGCATTACAGATTGACACATTAATTTTTTTAGGCACAGGGAGATTAAGTGATATGCCCAATATCACAGGATGCTTGTGCCACGAGCCAGACTGGAACCTGGTTCCCCATCTTCAAAGTCGCCCGCTCTAGCTGTTAAGCCACATCCTCTCCCCAGGAAAGGTACTTTGGGTTCTGTAGCCTGCTGGAGCTCCATCATTGTCAGCCCAAACTTTGACTTTGCCCCGGTGCAGCATGACCTAAAGTAACTTTTTTAGCGTTACTTGCTTCTAAATGCTTTACTGAATGTATTCCTTTAAAATTCAATATCTCAACTTCTACTTATTGGATTTTTGTCATTTTGGTATTGTTTTGTTTATGATATAATAATGTATTTTTATAAACTTGTGTTGAGTCTTTATGTGATGGATTCATTGTGTTACTGTGTGTGTTGCACAAATACTTTCCACAGTGCCTCTTTAGATAAGCCTGACCACGCTATGCCAAGCTATACCAAGCTACCAGATGGTGAGCATAGGTTATATTTTAGTGTATATCTAGCCTACCTTGACTAAAGTGGTGGTTCCTGCCTAACCTGGGTGCATACCTCAGCCAGACAGGAATACCATTTCTAACACTGACCAATTCTGAAACGGTTCCAAGTGCGATTAAAGCAGTTTATAAAGTTTTTTTGCAGGGTTCCTTCAGAATTCGTTTACATGCTTGATGATATTATTACATTTTCTTGTAAAGCACAGTACAAGAGATGATTTTTTAGTCCTGCGTGATTCTTCATTGAAAATTAAGCACATATATTTTATGCACATCTAACAATGCAGGGCAAATGCATGTTAAGTGGTCAGCTATCTCTAGGCTAAAGGGGTATGGTTGAATCAGGTGGTCCCATATTTACTAACTTTTTGCGCTACCACAAAGTGACATTAAGCAACTCATTGTTCTTACTTTCCAGGACATTATTGGGCTATTATACAGAAATGACTTGCACTAGTGTCAAAGTTCAAGTGTAGATTAATAGGAAGACCCCAGCCTGTGGTGGAGCACAGCAGCTAATGATGCTCCCTTCTACCAACCTGCTACATGCTCTTGCGCCTCCTCAAATTTCTCCGGCATGTGTACTCATCTGACAAAACTAGGTCCTGGCTATGAGTTGACCACCAAACCTATGGAGGCAGTGCAGTGGTGGTCAGGGACCACAGCACAAGTGGTCTGACCTCCAGGTTACAAGTAAGGTGGTCAGACTATTTTGGCCTACTGCAATTGCCAGGGAACAATGGCCTGGGGCAGCAATATGTGTGGCGGTGCAGCTGCAGCACCCCCAAGCATATTCTGAGTTTCCCCACTGCCAACTTTTTCATGGCGGTGAGCCTGCCATGAAACGCCTGATATGGGGAAACATAGGGGGCCCTACACGGGCCCCTGTTTCCCCTGTGCACTGGGATGAATGCAGGGGGGCACATGTTGTGCCCCCCTGTGTGCATGCAAACCCAGTTCCTGCACAGCATGAACTTAACAGTCCATGCCATGCAAGAACTTGCTTTAGCATTCCCATTGTGGTACCTTTTACAAAGGCTACACCTTCTGGAATTACCTGTCAACAATCTTTAAATCCATCAACCAACCTTTTTCACCCCTGTTACTAAAAATATGTTTGTTGTCATTTGTATCCTCAGTCAACTTGACAAATTTACTTAAATGCCATACACTCCCATCTTTGAATTCCGCTGAATTAATGGGGGGGAATAGTTATGCTTTTTTATCGAGGGCTGCAAATGTTCCTCCCAAGAGATGGATCTCACTGAGGGCTGCCTCTCTCTGGAAGAGGGTAGGCAAAATGTGGGCCCAACTTTATCCATACCCGAGAATTGCACCGAAACAACTGTAGTGCCGGCGAGTGAGGCTCCAAATTTTCCTTGTAATAGTTCCCCTGTGACTTTGCTCAAAGACGAGCCCCCCTCGCTATCTGACTCAAATATTCAAGCAATAGTCAGGAGGAAAAGGGTGGGCAGAATTTAAAGCCTAAACCTAAAAAAGTTAAGAGAGTTATGAGAATGTCAACACCCACAGAACAAGTAAAGATGCGGACGTATGGTTAAGACTAGAAAATATGGTCACCCTTCTGCTCCAGCCACTATCACATAGACTAATGAGGATAGAGGAAATACTAGACTCCCTTGGCAAAAATGAGTATACAGGGGTAGGGAGTCTGAATATCAGCCAAACCTTCCCCCAGGGAGTAAATTGCAATCACAAGGGGGAGTATCAGGAGGGGAAAAGGCCCTTAAGTCATCAAAGTTATTTAATCTCCAGGTCCCACTCCCAACTGCTGTTTCCCTTATTCAACGTCCCCTAGTTCTCCAACACCCCGTACAGCATAAAAAATCTGCAGAGGGAGAAAAAATTGACAAATTTAGGGCAAATGTTAGTCAGAGTGTAAATAATTTCAGGGGGGAAACACAGAAGGATGTGGCCCTGATGTCAGCAGGAGGAGTGGCGGGGTACAACAAGCAGCTGTACCAGAAATGTTTCCCCTGCCGCTTTGCCACTTATTCTGGTTTTGGCTAATGTTCGGGGTTGAGAGAGAGTGAAAAGGTTAACTACTCACATTATGAATTATGTAAGAAGAGACCAGGGTTTGGCCAGACACAATTTTAAGGCAAGGAGAAGGGGGTGGGCGGGTCCCTCAAATAAGGAATTGAAGCAGGACAGTGTAGTAACTAATTTTAAGGATCAATACGTAGTCCGTACTTACTAGGACAACTATTATGTTGCTCTACTTAGGACCCAGATCTTTGTGCTATCACTGGAGTATTTCTATAGTCCCACTTCACTATCTAGTAACGAGCCCAGAAGAGACTCCATCAACAGGTCCGTATCTCCCCCTATTGGTAATGTAAATTCTGGTTGTATGGGTGGTTTGGGGCTGAGAGTAGGGAACCGATTTGACGGTTTGACAGATTTAGAGCCTTACGACTTACTATCCACAACTGATTTAATCTAAAACGTGGAGGGTACTAAGGCAATCACTACAAAAGGAGCAAACCCCCAGAGCAGCCCATAGGGGAGCATAAAGTGAGGCTAAAGATAGCATCTTGGAACGTGGCGGGCATTGGTTCGAAGGTGGGAAATGCACATTGGTTGGCCGTTTGGCAGAATCCGGACATACTATGCCTACAGGAGACTTGGACCATTGACCATAAGTTTGTGGATAAGTACCGTTCTTTCAAACAGAAGTAGTCCCATCTCTATCAGGGAGAGCTAGAGGGGCTCTATTGACTTTAATATTGAACACTTTGACAATAAGAATTAAGAAATTTGAAAGCCTGTGTCCTTCTTTTCATTACTTGCTACTTGAGGGGGAAAGTGATCAGGATTGGATTTTAATACATTTTTATAATAATTATTTTGGAGGGAATATGCAGACTATGGTGGCTCGCTGCATAAAGAGATTAACAAAATTAGTAGTGCTGTACCAAAAAAAGGTTTTAAGATTGTGTGGGTAGGACATTTTACTGTCCAGCCATGTAAATGCACCATGAATACAGTCTGTGCCCCGAGTGGATACGACGGTCATCCAATTTGTCATTTCACGTATCATGAATATGGCAACAGTTTAAACAGTCTCTTTGCTAGAAACCTGGAAATAATGAATAGGGCAGACACACTCTTGGGAGATCTTACAAAGACCTTTACTCTTAACGAGTACAAATCTACAATTAATTTTTTACTAGTATCCAAATCTTTCTGAGGAAAGATTGTACAAGTGGACATACTATTGTCCAGTTTCAGTGACCATGTTTTCATTGATGACAGTGGAGGCCCATAGCACGTTGTCAACACTGAATATACAGAAGCCAATAATGGCCAGAAAGAACAGTTATCAATTAAAATGGGGACAATTGATAAGGTGAAATTAGTCACTCAAATTCGATGTATTAAATTGGAGAACGTATTAAACTGGCTGGATCCTGAGTGTCCCTTTGATCTTCTGCCCATACAGTTTTCGGAATTACTTGAGAAAGTGAAACTTGCATTGACTCGCAGTAAATTCTCAAACAAAGCCCCAGTAAATCGCTGGTTCGACCAGCCCTGTTCAAAATCCTTGAAAGATCTGCATAGAGGGCCCGATTCACAGAACTAACTTAAGAAAAAATCCTAAACTTACTACCATTTTGGTATTCACAGAAGACGCTTACTCATTTCGGTATTCACAGAAGTTAGGAGTCTTAACTTTAGGACTCCTAAATGCCTTCTGTGAATACAGAAAGTCTTAAAGTTAGGATTTTTCTCAGTTTAGAGTAGTAAAGTTTCCTAACTTTACTACTCCTAAACTGAGAAAAATCCTAACTTTAAGACGTTCGGTATACACAGAAGGCATTTAGGAGTCCTAAAGTTAGGAGTCCTAACTTTACTACTACTAAACAGAAAAATCCAAATTTTAAGACTTTCGGTATTCACAGAAGGCATTTAGGAGTCCTAAAGTTAGGGGTCCTAACTTCTGTGAATACCAAAATGAGTAAGTGCCTTCTGTGAATACCAAAAGTTAGTTCTGTGAATCGGGCCCAAAGCTCTTAAAGCCTAACCCAGAGATCATACTTTGATAAATATCCTTTGTAAGGCCTACACAGCAGCCAGGAAGGCAAGGGAAAGGGTTCTGAGAGAGGAGGACTGCGAAAACCTGGAACAAGTAGTAATTACCAAAAATAGTAGAGATTTTTGGAACGTGATCAATGCTCCTTTCTTTAAAAAACACTGATGACCCTACACTGGACTCTCATGTTAGTGAGGATACCTGGATGGATCGCTTTGAGCAGATTTTTGGCTCAAAGGATATCTTTTTGAATAACCCTCCCAGTTTAGTCATAGCTCCAATGGAGCATTCCATATTTTCAATAGAAGAAGACAAAAATGGACTTGGTAAGTGCAGCAGGGCAAAGGCTCCTAGTCTGGAAGGGGTCCCAATACACCTATTTTTAGAGCCCCAAGACTTGAGGGCCCCACTACTAACAAATGTATTTAATGCAGCAGCCAAGTCTGGCCCCTTAGCCTCATGGAAAACTAGCATAATCAGACCAATCTATAAGAAGGGAGACAAAGCGAAATCCCAGAATTACAGACCTATCTCCCTGTTGGATAGTTCCTAAAAGCTTATGGGCCGCAACTGGAAAAGTGGGAAAGGGAGAAGAACATTCTGATTCCAGCTCAGTACGGCTTTCAAAGAGGTCGGGGACAACAGATCAGTGCCTGAATTTGAGCCTGACAATAGCAAAATCAACCAGAGCTAAGGGTGGCCAGACATTTAGGGCCTTTATGAACCTAAAAGCAGTGTTCGAATGTGTGAGTCTCTCTAAATTGTGGAACATAACGGAGACAATGGGGATTGATGCAGCAATAGTTAATTTTATTCGTCAACTGTATTCCCAATACATTGCACCTGTACGATATTGCAAAAAATGGGGGGTTTACTCGCCCGTTCCACATTACAAGGGGAGTTAGAGAAGGATGCGTTCTCACCCCATTTCTATTTTCGATCTATACAAATGGGTTGAGGTAGCCCTTGCAGTTTTAACACCAGAGTCCCTGTTTTTGATACCCTTACTCTGCTAATACTGGCCTATGCCAATGACGTGGTCTTAATTGCTAGAATGTGGGGGGCTCTCCAATGACTGATAACGGCCTATGCGCATTTTATGACATCATTGGACCTCGTAGATTGGAGTTGATAGACACCTTTCCTTACTTTGGGGTTTCATTTCATAAAAGCCAGACCTGATCAAATATGGTGGAAAATAGGGCCTTAGTAATGGAGAGTAGTATGGTAGCCGTCTCCAGCTTCCTTGAGAAACTGGGCTCAAATCCATTCAAACCCATAAAAAAGCTTTACAGGGCGAAGACTATCCCAGCTGCAACTTATGGGGCGGGGGTGCGGGGCCCGGCTCCCATAGTTTCTTTCCAAAAACTTGAGGATAGATTCTTTAAGAGAGTTGTGTCCCACCCAGTTTATACTCTAATTTTATCTGCCACCTCGAACTAGGATTAACAGATGTGACTGACACCATAAGGCTTGCACCAATATTGTTATGGCACTCAAAAGGGTGTAGGGACATGGTACATTTAACCCAAACTATTATAAAAAAAACTGTTTGAAACTGGATAACACTCACAAAATCACACATTTGCAGTATGTAAATTCAACTTTGACTACCTTGGGATTAGCTGATTTGTTAATTATTCCCAGTGCATGCCTGAAGATTACAAAGAAGGAACTAAAGGCAATATTTTTATCCTAGGGAGCTTAATATAGACATGAAAAAAAGCATCCGAATTCAACAGTACTGTTATACAAACTGACTCTGTCCACATTAGCGGGGGAGAACTCATATTTAGAGAAAACTGGGAACCTACAGCATAGATTTATTTTACATTTGAACTTAATCCCGGTGATGTTGGGCTTTTCCGCAAGGAGCATTACTGAACTGACAACCTGCCCATGTGATAACAGTTCAGAGCAGTCAGATCTTCATCTATTATTATTTTGCGGTTTTTCTAAGGAAGAAAGAGCAAGATATATCTCACGAAATATTTTACCAATCTTAAGAAGACATAATTTTAGCCACTATGGACCTGCATTGTATTTTCTTAAAAAACGAAATGATGCATTTATATTTTTTTAGCCACATTATACTGTGCATCTATAAGGAGGAGGAAACTTTGTTGACGTAATCATTTACCAGCTGATGAAAAATTAATTGTGTTGCATATCATGGATTTATTTGGAAGATATCTCATGGGGGGCTTATTATTTTATCATTTTTAGCCAATGTTTTTAATGAGACAATCACCTTTTTTGCTTTTAAGGATTTTAAATTTGAACGGTTGTGCTGTATTTATCCAATTTTAAAGAGTTTACTGTGAGGCTTTTTTGTGTGGGTCTGTATGGGACAGAAGAGTTTGGGTTATAGGAGATGCTTATACGCTGTAAGAGGTTAATTAATTTGTATAATCTTATCTCTGAAATTGGTAATGTGATTCTTTTGAATTGTTAACCTGACTTGTACTTTTATGATCTATGTTTTAAGTGGATAGAATAAATTAGATTGACTATGACTATGAGTTGAATTGAGCAATGTTGTCTCTTACTATTGACTTTGGTTTTCCTTCCTGTAAAAATACTTCATCTAAGAATCTGTTCAAGGCTTCTGAATTTGCTTCTGTCATGATGAACCATTTAGAACATTTAGTAAAGTGATCAAGTAAAACTACTACATAACATTCAGTCCATGAGTATTTACAATTGGTCCTCAAACATCCATGGCCATATCCTCCCATTGTCCATCAGGACAGTTACTAGGAATCAGGGGTGGTCTAAGAGTAACCATATTTTTGTTTGCATGTGCACATTCATGACAATCACTAATCATCCTATCTGTCTGTAAGTGAGTCCCATGCCAACAATAGTGCCTCTTAATACTCTTATTATTTGTGATACCCAGATGACCTTCATGATTGCTTTCTAAAATGTTCTTCCTTAAACACACAGGGGGAACACATGCTCACCTCTCATTATAGAACTGTTGTCTTCCCAAGACAGTTCATTTAAGATCTCCCAAAATTGTTTAATTTCACTATTCACACCCTTTAGAGAGGCCAACCATCCAAAAGATTTTCACAAACCTTGACTAACACAGGGTCAAATATGTACTGTTCTTCCCATTTATTCCTGGGTATGCCTTCACATACCAACTTGTCAACAACTGCAACTGCTTATAAATCGCACTCCTCTTTGGAAGGGTATGATTTAGCTAGAGATGGCGCACTGCTCAAAAAATCAGCAACTCGATTCTTCACACCAGGTAAATACCCCACATTGTAATTATATTCTATCAGTTGTAAAGCCAGACATGCTAATCTGTGGGTAGGAACATTCATACTTGCCGTAGTCAGAACGTTGGTTAGAGGCTTGTGATCCGTACAAATTGTAAATTGAAAACCTCACACCAACTGTCCGAACTTACTAATATCCCACGGACATGCTAGCAATTCCCTCTCAATAGTGGAAAACCTTTCTTCTTAAGGGGTAACAAAACAAGAAGTGAAGGAAATGGCGGATTCAGCATTATATTTGTTTCTTTGTGATGAAACAGATTCAGGGCCCTTCCCACTGACATCCATGTAATGACTGTAAAATCACTAGGATCAAAATCTTGGAGGGGAATAGCTTTACAAATATCACTTTTGATGCTGTCAAAACACAATTGATGAGTATCCTCCCATACAAATGGCAAACAACTTTTTATCAATTGTCTTAACTCAAATGTTTTGGTTGCAAAGTCGTTCACGAGTTTGGAGTAAAACTCAGCTAGTTTTAAAAGGGACCTAATATTATCCTTTGATGTGGATGATGTGCATTACGTATAGACGCTAACAATTCTTTCTTAGTAAAGATTCCTTTCCCACTAACCTCATGCCCCAAAAAAGGCCACAGAGGTCAGTGTAGTTTTGCATTTCTTCAACTCTGCTGTGAGGCCTTTATCAATAAGTATGCGTAAAACTTCCTTGAGTTCTCTTTATCCCTGCTCATGATTAGTGTGTCATCCTGGAAGGAGATACACCTTTGAGATCCTTAAAAAATGTGGACATCAACTGCTGAAACACTGCAGCAGCTGATGCAAACTCAAAGGACATATGATTGAATTGGAAATTGGAATTCGTCATAAGTTGTTATGAAAGAAGTGAGGTGTTTGTTGTCAGAGTGTAAAGAAATCTGATGGTACACTGCAGTAAGATCCAGTGAACCAATTGACCCTTTTAGTCATAGCAAGCATCTCACTAATTTTCAGCAATGTAAAGTTGGCAACAAGGATATCCAAATTCAAATCACTGAGGTCAATGCATAACCTGATTTACCAATTGGCCTTGTATGTAATTGAAGACTTGCTTCCACCCTTCCACTGAAGGGAATATTCCTCATTTTATGCGATACAGAACTCTAGCAGTCCTTTCAAATTATCTTGTTCTGGAACCCTTTCAAAACTCCCAGTTTTCCTGATAAGACATCAGAAACTGTTCACATAAGTTTATGAAAAGGTTAAAGTGCAATCATAAATCAAAACTTGTTCGGGATTATAGGCATTTAATTTCTTAACTGGGTTCCCTTGATACACCCAGGCAAGCACACATGAGCCCTTTTCAGCAACATTTAACTTACCATCTGCTTCCCTTCCTGTAAATTCATTTTTCAACATACATTAGCTCACCATAGGTAAAGAGCCACCTGTGAAACTCACAGGGTAAACATCAGAAGGCAATAAAAAATCACCCAATGCACTTTGAAACATTTCTTCCCATATTGTGTGATGATGTGGTATAAGGTGAACCAGAGTCTGCTACTATTTCAAGTTGAACCCCATCAAAAACAATAGAGCAAGAAGGCTTTTTCTTAAAATCAATATGCTACCCTAGGACATCATAATCAATACACAAAACACATTGTGCATTATTGTCTTCCAACCTAAATGAGTTAGGATTCACAACACACTTCACTGAGGTAGACAATCCTTTCTGGCAATACAGTATGCTAAGTGTTCCTTGCTTCTACAACTGTAATATGTCATAGTACTTCTGAATATTTTGCATCATCGTTAAATGATTTTGAATATTTAATTCTCGAAGAATTTGTAGAAGTTTGCTTTGTTTTCTTGTATTCTTTTCTTGTATTCTTTAATGGAAGACTTAGAGGGCTTGACCATATAAACAGTATTATCTTTACTTTTGTTGTTCAAGTCTGCCTTTGCGCAAACTTTAAAGTTTGGATTTTTCCTCTATGGAAATAGCCTTCTTCACCGTTGTTCCACTATTTGGCCATTAACTTTTCTGAACATTGGGAGCATTTGTATGCATGAAGATTTGATCCCTTAACAGGTCATTATGCAAGGCTATACATTGGCATGATAAATGCCATTTTTTCTTAATTCTGATACAAAGTTGTCAATAAAATCCTGAGGAGCTTGATGCCCTTGAAAAAAGTTATATCTGTCTAAAGAAATACATACTGAAGGTGTGAAGTAGTTATTCAAATCCTCTAGTGCATGTGAAGATACATCAGTGCAATCCATAGTTCTTGGGGTTTTATCATTTTGCTCATAAAACCCTTAACATTTTGGGACCCAGGGTGTGAAATAAAATCTTCCTATTTTTTCCTCTAAATCAACCTCTGCAGTTGTTCTATGATTGAGAAAATGTGCTTTTCATTGTTTCCATTTCATAGCAGATTCCCCAGGAGATAGTATGAATGGTAGTGGAGGCGGTGAGGAAAAGGTATGTGCATGCATTTTGTAAAAAAAATAAAAATACTCCTCAAGATAAAAAAAAAATATTTAATAAAATACAACATGGAAAGATAATTAAAATGTAATATAAATGCACTTGCAGAGAAGTTGAAGGAAAGCAAATACCTCCCAAATAAAGTGTAGACAGAGATGCGTTAAGACACAGCTGAGGTAATACAAAATGTTAAGGCGCTTGCTGCATGGAGGAAAAGTGTTAAGAAATGCTCTGCACATACTGAATTCAGAAAATGTGACGGTCGCGTCAGGTCTTGTAGCGTCACTAGACACATTACGGCACTACCTGAGGAATTAGGAGGTGAATCTGAATGTAAGAGGCCACGCGCCACATGCTCAGCCGTATCCATCAGAGGCTCGTGCAGCAACACCTGTTGATGGTAGGAACAATACCTAAAAAGGTATCTACCAAAAATTACTGAATTGTGCAAAGTATCCAATGTCAGGCTCAGCAAGTATCCAATAGCAGTTCATTGACAGAAGCAAATGCTCAAGAGCCAAATCTTCTGGTGACTCCAAATACTTGTGGTGTAAACTGGGGGTCACCACTCCTTGCCAACCTTGCAGAAAAGACGTGCACTGGGGTCAAAGTTCAGGCATTGTTTTTTAGGAAGACTTGTGTTAGAGCAGAGTGTCTATCATTTGCTTTCCTTTCCTCATCTGCTTCATGCTCTTGTGCCCCCTGGATTGCTCAGGTGTAATTCCATTACATAGTACAGGCTGTACAGTGTGACATTACCACACCACACATTATAGTGAAATTACCCATAGTTTCTGGTTGCAGAGCTCGATCTACCACGACAGCCAGACAGGCGTGTGTCAAAAATCAGTGCTTCTTTGAAGCATGTGCAAACAAAGAGAAATGTTTTAATTCCTCCCAAAAGCCGGATGGCATGTGTGCTGGAGTTCACAGCACACTTCTAGTGCCTGGGGTCCTTCTCTGTTTGTTTAGACATAAGGTATGCTGCCAATACCGATTCTATGCTAGATAGCATACTGACATCTGAGAGGCTGCGTGTCATGCAAAGAAGCCTTTTGAACACAGGGAGAGAACAGCAGCAGCCGGTCTGAATAGGTGTGACTCTGTGCTATGTTTTGCCTCCTTGAACAATACAGCAAATTTGATTGCAGTGCTGAGTTGAGTTGAGAATTTTAACATACTCTTCTTGGTTTTGTTTAGGAATTTCTGTCTTGAGCCCTTATATTGTAATATAAGAATATATAATAATCATTCTTTCCATGTCCCTCAAAAAAAGATGATAACTAAGGTAACCTGCTTCAGGTGCTTGTTGATATTAGGGGCTCCATAAGGATGGCGGGCCGATCGCCCCCTGCCAGGCAGGCGGTAGCCATCGCCGGCCTGGTGGGGGCAATCTGCTCGCCATCCATGCCGGAATGACTCCCCACCATATTATTATGGCTGGGGGGTACACGGCGGACAGAAAGACCGTCTGCCGCTTTTCTGCCCCGGTCACCTTGCGACCGGGCGGAAAAGGGTCCTACGTGGTGGCGGTGTCTATCAGACTCCGCCAGCCATTTTAGAATGGGCATTTTCCAATGCCTTTCCGTGGCAGCATTGCCGCCACGGAAAGGCCTGCAGAGTCCGCTTTGGGGGCCCATTGCGGGCCTCTAGGGACTCCGGGGGGGGGGGGTGTGAGGGTGCACATTGGTGGTACCTATGGTACAACATGGCAGGCTCAGCCTGCCATGTTGTGCATGGAAGTGCACAGCATGCCTTCCTGGCATTGTGGCGGGCGATGCTGAGTGCACCACCCGCCACAATGTCAGGAATGCTGGATGCGCCCGCCACTGTGGCGGGCGCATCCTAATTGCAGGCACGGGACCCCTGCCCTTATGGCGGGCGATCACTATATACGATGGGATGGCGGGTGGACAAAGTCTGCCCGTCATCCTAATGGGCCCCTAGGTACTCTGACCACTGGACCTGTGATGCTTTCAGTAAATCAGATTTGAATGAGGATTGCCTAGTGGATTTTCATAAGCAGCTGCTTCCATTCAACATTACCTCTGAAGCTTGTTTCCAGTCCAGGGAAGACATGGCTTGGCAGTTCGGGCTGGACTGTTCCCATGAGGCACACGGTCAGACTGATTTGCATATAGCCATGTCTGAACTGGGGTGGCAGAGTGGGCTAAAGAATGGTGATGGATTAAACCCAGATCTTTTGACTGGGTGTGAGTGTTTGATTGATTCAGATGCTCCGTCCATCACCACGCCCTTTTGTACCACTTTTGGCCGCCATAAGTGTGGCAGGGTATGCTCAGACATGAGTCCCTTGCTCACTTTGCCACTGGATTCAAGCAAGCCGGGCTGAAGGCGGCTGGAATGCCAGAAACCGGTCCTCGGAAGCTTGTTTCCGGTCCAGGGAAGACATGGCCTGGCAGTTCGGGCTGGGCTGTTCTCAAGAGGCACAGGGCCAGACTGATTTGCATATAGCCATGTCTGAACTGGGGTGGCGAGTGGGCTAAAGAATGGTGATGGATTAAACCCAGATCTTTTGACTGGGTGTGAGTGTTCGATTGATTCAGATGCTCCGTCCATCACCAACCCCTTTTGTACCACTCCATTCAACATTAAGCAGTATTATATACAACTTTCATGTGTGTCACTTGTATTTATCCAGCTAGGAAGCAAGCAGAGCTTCGGAAATTGACAAAATGACTCGTGCCACTGCCTGGTTGCGTTGTGCATCATCAAAGAAGGTCTTTAAGAGTGTTAATTTTGCATGTCTTTGTTGTGTCTAGTATTTTCCTCCAGTTCACTAGTTCACTACCTCTGCTCTTTTTCCTTCTGCCCCTTTCTTATCCTGGGCGTTGATAGTTCTTGGGTCATTATTTCAGAAGCCTGAGGCAGGAAGCGATGCCGATGGGAAGGTTGACTATTCTGAAAAATAAAGAATTTTCTTTAAAACCTAATAAATCTGTGTTGTTTAAAAAAACAGCCAGAGGAAGGTGACAATGAAAAGACTAGTGAATTATATACCTGTTGCTGAAACTGTGACACAGCCAGATTCAATTCTCCGAAACACTGCAAGAGAGAGCTCTGCAGGTTGAGTGTCTACTGCAAATATCTGGGTGATGACTGCAGGATCCAATAGCTTGGCCAGAGAATTTGATGCAGACAGAGTGAACGAAAGGAGAAAGCTATACTTTGTTAAGTGTTTAATACAATATGAATAGGAACATGTTTATGTTTGCAGTGACTTCTCACATCTGGTGCTGTACATAGAGCAGTCTGGTTGCAACATCATTACAAAAATGCTGCATGTAATGATGCCATGGGGGTGAGAAAGGTGAACTTTACTACACAGTGCACCGTATATACATTACGAAGAAGGGACCATTTACATCAAAATAAGCAGTCCGCGGGACAGCAGAGGCCAGACAAACTCAGATGGTACTGTGGGATGTGTTATGTGTAATGTGTGATGTGTTATGATGTGTATGATGTTTTGTTAGTACTGGGGGTCTCTGATTGGCAATGGTACACACCTTTGACCAAATAGGGACCATTGCTTCTATGTCAGGGAAATGGGATCACACTACTGGATAACCCCTGCTCACCCCCTTGGTAACTTGGCACAAGCAAACAGGCTTATCTCAGAGGCAGTGTGTTAAGTATTTGTAAACACATACAGTAATACAGTGAAGACAGATGGACACCACACAGGTTTTATAGAAATAAGTATTCTTTAAATAGACTTATCACAAGACCGTAAACGACAAAAATCCACAATGCTGTACTCAATAATTCTTCAAGATAGTAGAAATAGTTCAAAAATAGGTTATTCACTTAAAAGGAGTATTTAGCAACAGATAACCCCAACTGGAGTTATCACGACATCAAGGTCAATGAAATCCCAAAGTACAGCGCCTACCACGAAGTGCGTGACGTCTTGCCCGGAGTCAAAACAGACCCACAGAGAACAGTACCTTGGAAAAGTGAAAACAAAGACATCACAGCGTCGGGGAGGTGCAGCGTCTTTGGTGCGTTGCGGCGTCGGTTCTTTGCTTCGGGGGAGTTGATGCATCGTTGTCCTGGATGCTTGCGCAGGCAGGGGAGGTTCCTGACCGGAGAGAAGGGGACGTCACGATGGCGCTAAACCACGGTTCCGTAAGATGTAACCACAGTTCCGTAAGATGTCACAATGTCGATGGATTCTTGACCACCCACGTCGAAGATCGGCTCCGCTATGATGTCGGCTTCCGAGTCGATGCGGCACAGCAGCAGGCGGCATCGCAAGTCGGAGCACAGCTCACGGCTATGGCAGGCTTACAATGTGGTTTGCTGGTGTCAATGTGCCACGGCGGCCCACGTCGGGTCTACGTTTCAGTGCTCACAGCTTCGATGAAGATGATGGCGTCGCTCGCCGGCGTATGTGTTGCAGAATTCCTCCTGTAGCAGCTAGAACTGCAAGCTCCAGATGCAGGCAAACAGAAGGGGTATCCCTGAGACTTCCATCAGAAGGCAAGCTCAAATCAAGCCCTTGGAGTAATATTCTGCAAGATTATGAAAGTTCTTTGAAAGTTTCTTCTCCTCTTCTTGTCACTGAAGACACCACTGTAGGCTAACCCAGCAACACAGGACTCTGGCAGGGGGGCAGTCCATCCCCTACAGCTTCCTTGGTTCTTCTCCTTGGCAGAGGTTTGTCTTGTTGTTCTAGAAGTGATCTAAAGTTTTGGGGGCTGGGCCCCAATATTTATATTAGCAAATCCTTTCTCCTCTGAAGGCAGAGGGTCCTGTACCCAATCCAAACCAGTTCTCTGCAGTCCTAGAGCACTTTGTTTACATGACCCCTGCTTTCCTTTGGCAGGATGGACCAGGGTCATCAGACACACCACAGGAGGTGGAGCCAGCATTGTGGAAGGCAGGCCCAGCCCTATTCAGACCCAGGCGCTACATCTCCCACCCATCTGCATGCAGATAGGTCTATTCATCCTTGTGCTGACTCACCCTGTCTCCTGGAATCCCCCAGACCCTGACACTGACAAAACCAGACACACAATACTCAAGCTAGCAGAGGCAGGCTGGATGGTTAGGTAAGAAAATACCTACTTTCTAACAGTGGTATTTTCAAACACAGAATGTTAAAACCAACTTTACTAAAAGATGTATTTTATCATTCTGAGTTCAGGCATACTAAATTCGAATTTACACCACGTTCCCTCGGTCAGTTAGGATTATAAGATGATATAATCAAACTGCCCATTCTAGCCTATGGGGAAGAAGTAGCCTTGCAATAGTGAAAAATGGAAATGGCTGTAATTCACTATTAGGACATGTCACAAACACAAGGGCATGTCCTACCTTATACTTACAATGCACCCTGCCCTAGGGTCTACCTTTGGGGTGTCTGTTTCGAAGAAAAGGGAAGGTTTGGGGACTGGCAAGTGGGTGCACTTACCAAGTTGACATGGCAGTACTACACTGCACACAGGCTCTGAAATGGCAGGCCTGAGACACCCTTTACAAGCTGCTGTTGTAGGTGTCACAACCCGTGCTGCAAGCCCACCAGCAGCATTTGATTTGCAGGCCTTGGGCACATTATACTAAGGTCCAACAAGTAAATCAAATTAGTTAATCACGGATTCACTAATCAATACATCAAATTAACATAGAGAGCATATGCACTTTAGCAATGACCAGCAGTGGTAAAGTGCCCAGAGTCATAAATCAGCCAACATCAGGCCAGAAAAAATACAGGAGGAAGGCAAAAAGTTCAGGGATGACCCTGCAAAAAGGGCCAAGTCCAACATGTCTTATGATGTGTTATGTTGTGTTATGATTTGTTATGTTGTTTTGTTATGTTATGTGTTATGTTATGTGGATTTGTAGAACACACTTGTCACGTGAGGGTATCTATATGCTGAGTAGGTGAGTATGGTAGAGACCAAACCTAGGTACAGGTATTCAGCTTCTTGCGTAATTTAAGAAGGGAGGAGGAGGTCCTGATGGGTATGAGGGAAGTCATTCTTGGTCTTGGCAGTAATGTGGGAAAACAAACGATCTCCGGTCCTACTTCTGTGGCACAGATGTCTAGTGAGTTGGTGAAAGTATTGGTTAAGGCATGTAGTATTGTGCAGTGCCTTGAATACTTGGGTGAGAAACTTGAAATGGCACCATTTATATATGGAGGGGCAGTGGAGCTCTCAGAGGATTGGCGTGAAATGGGTGAGTCGTGGAGGATTGAGGATGAGTCTGGCAGTGGCAATCTGGTTGGTTTGGAGTATGTGGATGAGGCGGGTTGAGATTCCAGTGTAGAGGGTGATGCCGTAGTACTGCTTGTGATGAGGGCTTGCATGATGGTGCATCTGGAGTTCAAGGAAAGTCATTAGAAGATCTTCTGATGCATTCATAGGATGTGAAGAAGGAAAAGGTGATGGAATTGACCATTAATGCCATGGTGAGTTTGTTGTCCAGTTTGAGTTCCTGGTTTCTGATGTGGTCCATATGTGTTTGAGTTGGTTCTAGCTCCACCTGCCACTGGGAGGAATTCTGAGGTGAACTCTTGTTCCCGAAGTTCAACACTTCCATCTTGTTGGCGTAGAGCTTCAGGCAGTACTCTCTCACCCAGTTTGCTATGCTGGTCATGCAGTTTGTGAAGTTGTCCCTGTTTGTGGGGGTGTTTTCTGCCAGAGATAAGAGGAGCTGAGTTTCATCGCCATAGAAGACGGTGTTGTTTCTGTGTGATCTGATGATGTTTACAAGCAGTGTCAAGTACTTTTTTAAGAGAGTTGGGCTGAGTGATGATGGTTGTGGGACTCCACAGTTGAGTTTCTTGGGTTCAGATGGGTATTGTGGAAATTTTACTTTTCGGGTTCTGCCTGTGGAGGATGAGGCTAATGATCTCAGATCTGGTCCTTGTATTCCCATGTCATGTAGTCTTGTGACAAGTGTGTGGTGTGAAACAGTGTTGAAGACAGCAGAGAGGGTAAGTAGGATAAGTGCTGGGGTTTTTCCTTGCTCAAGAATGGGCAAGATGTTGTCTGTGGCCATAATTAGGGCTATTTTTAATGCTGTGGTTGCTGTAGATGCCTGACTGTGTGCTGTCCAGAATGTGGTGGAGTTAAAGGTGGCAGGAGAGC
Organism: Lissotriton vulgaris; assembly: GCF_964263255.1. NCBI lineage: Eukaryota > Metazoa > Chordata > Amphibia > Caudata > Salamandridae > Lissotriton > Lissotriton vulgaris. The sequence continues at coordinate 449,870 of NW_028241089.1, read as the reverse complement.
TGTTTGTTGATTGCTTTCCCCATAACTTAGCTGGGAATGTTATCAGTGAGATGGGTCAGTAGTTGCTGAGCTTACTCGGGTCGGCCAACGGTTTCTTGAGGTGGACATTGACTTCTATGTGTTTCCAGCTCTCAGGTAAGTTTGCGGTTGTGATGGAGGCATTGTTGTTGGTTGTGAGGGCATGGTTTATAATCGTTACTCCTAGGTTGTAGATGTAGTGGGGGCACAGTTCTGTGGGGGCCCCTGAGTGGACTGGCATCTAGGCCTGGGCAGTAAATTCCGTTCCGCTCGTGGAATTTGCAGAATTTGGGTAATGTTGCGTTCCGCGGAGAATGCAAAATTGCCCAAAATTCTGCGTTCTGTGACTTCATGAACTTTTTTGCTTGTTCGCGTTCTCAAAGTGCTTGTTCACAAGATATTTTCCCCATAGCATGCAAACAATGATTGCGAAAAGGACAAAAACATCACGAACAAGCAATTCAGCGTGTTTGCGAAATTTCTTTTTTACAGTTTTGCAGAGATTTGCATAACGCAATTACGCAAATTCCGCCCACCCCTACTGGCATTATGAGTGAGACTGTATCTTCATTGGTGAGTGGGCTCCAGTCAGTTAGAGGTGTGTGCCTGTTGATGGTGGTGGTGGTGGTAGTCAGCTGGTCAATGCTGTCTGCAAGGGATCAAAGTTTGTGTAGTTCTTCAATATTTTGTTGTGGAAGAAGTTGCATAGGTTTTTGCAGAGATCTTGTGATGGGAAGATGATGTAGGTTGAAAACTCTTTCATAATGGAGAATAGTTCTTTGTAGTTGTTGAAGTTAGTTTGCATTCTCAAAGTCAGAGCCCTTTTCTTGGTTTTCCTCAGTTGGTGGTGGTAATGCTGGAGTGTGGCCTTATAGGTGGTTCTGGCCGTGGTTTCCTGGGTGGTTCTCCATTTCCTCTCCAGGTGCTTGCATTAGCTTTTGGATTCCCTGAGGTCCTCTGTGTACCATCTGGTCTGCTTATTGATTGTCCTTTGTTTGATGTTCTTGATGGTGCGTGGGTGTTGGTGTAGCCCAATTGCATCAGTTGAATTTCCTTATGTCGCTTTCTAGGTTGTTAGTTCCTGGTTAATTGGTTTTGAGGATGCTGATTTAGTCCGCTTCCATTATTTTGTTCCAGGTGTGTCTGCGTCTGCTGGTCTTTATGGCCGAGTGGCTTGAGGCATGGTGACGTGAACGTTTACGATGGAGTGGTCAGCCAATGTGAGCTGGTTGATTTTATTGAGTTAAACCTTGTCTCTAGAGGTGAACATGGGGTTAAGAGTGTGTCCTGCAGTGTGTGTTGGGCCCTGGATGAGATGGGACAGTCTAACGATGTTAAGGCTTTCGAGTAGGGCAGTTGAGTTGGGGTCTATGGGGTCTGCCAGGTAGAAGTTGAGGCCTCCGAGAAGTATGAAGTCCTTAGATCTGATGGAGAGGGTATCAATGAAGTCTGTGATGAGATTGAACAAGCTGGTCTGTGGCCCAGGAGATCCGTAAATGATGGATCCTTTGATGGTGGTTCTTTTGTCTGTTTGCAGTTTGAAGTGCATGTGTTCAATGAATGGCGTGTTGGTGTTTGTGTACATGGTGCATTTACCGGTGTCTTCATGGATGATGGCGAGTACTCCGTCTAGTTTGTGAAGACAATATTGCTGTAAAATCTTGTATCCTGATCAAGATGGAGGTGCGATGTCGGGTGCCAATACTTGGTTGAGCCAGGTTTCAGTGAGGAAGAGTAGCTTTGGTGTGTAAGTTGTCGATGAGACCCCGGTGGCATGCTTGCAGAGTGAGCGGTGTTGAGAATCATGCATGCAAGTTGTTTTTTTGATGCAGGTGTGCTGCGTTGTGTGGTCTCTGTGGGATGGTGAGTGTGGGTGTGCTGCTGCAGGTGAAGTGACAGTAAGTACAGTTGAAAGATCCTACCATGGTGAGAGGTGCGGCACGACAGCAGCGGTCATGATGGTGTTCCAGTTCGAGCAAGGTGAGGGCATTGGCAGTGTAGCTGTGGGGGGCAATCAGACCAGTGTTCATGGTGCTGGATGCAGTCCAGGCACAGACAGGCTTGCCTTTGGTGTGCCTGTGCTTGCCACTGGTGTGCCCGCTGCGTGCATCCTCTGTGCTGCCGCGCTGCAGCCACCATTAGGTAGGTCCTGGGAGGGAGATGGAACTCGCGGAGGGAAAGGCTGGAAGAAAAGTCAGGAAAGGGACTAAAGAACAGTTAAGGAGCGGGGCAGGAAGGGGACAAGGGGCACAGGCAGGCACAGGGTGAGAATGGTAGAGACGGAGGTGGGAGCAGCAAGATGATGCACAGAGCTCAAAATGGGTGAAGGTTGAGCAGAGTTTGAAATAGGCAAAATAGCGGGATAGAAGAGAGTCAAAGAGTCAAGGAGCAGGGAGAGCAGGAGCAAAACACGGGGGAAGAGGGAGAGCAGAAACAAAATCAGGATAAAGAGTGAAAGTAACAGCAGAAAACGGTGGAAGTGTGAACGAGGCAAAAGGTTGAAGTGTGAGAAATTGAGTCAAGGAGACAGAACAAAGGCACGAGGCCAGAAAGCCAAGGCGAATGAGAAGGAAGGAGTGAAGAGAGGCGGGGGGGGATGGGGGGGGGGGGCAGAAAAGGGGCAAAAAGGGCGAAAAACAAGAAGGGAAGGAGTTAACAAGAGGCAAACGGGCGAGTGATGAAAGAGAGTCAAAAAGTGACTGAGAGAGAATAGAGTTCCAAAGCAGGGAGAGAGGATTGAGTAGAGGGCTGCAACAGAGGTGTGGAGTCGGGTCTAGGAGGGCCTTGAACTGGTCGGGGATCAGACCAGGTATGGGGAAGCTGGGTTTAGGCACCTAAACCTTTAAACACTTTTTGCTATATTCCCAGTGACTTGCTCAGTTCCACATATCATATAACTTCAGCGGATGTTACCTACAATTATGTCACTTTGTGAAAGGTCATGCCTTACAGGGCAACTTCTACCTATCGGCAAAAATTGAAGTTGCCTGCTCTGAAAACTGGTGCAAATCGAAAATATAATGATTTTGTGGACAGAAACTAATATCATATCAATTGCTTCTCAGAGACTCATTTAATCGCCCCCTCTCCCCCCCTTGCCAAATTCATAGATTAGTAGAACTCCCATAAAGAGGATGTCAACTTACCCGGGGCAAAGTGCTGAACTTTAGTAGTGGCTGTGTAAAATATGTTCTGTCAAATGTAATGTGTGAATCCCTGTGCATAATAATCATTTACATAGACACGAAGGCGGAAAACGGAAAAATAACAGGCAAGACATGTATTGGGCTGGAGTTATATATCTGTCTGTGTCAATACTCTTGACTGGAAGTGCTCATTACAGTCACTCCGGCTGATGGGTGAATAACGGTGCTGAACAAGATTGGAATTAATTTTACTTCACAAACAAGTCTTCATGCCAGACAACCTCATTACAGTGTTCGAAGATGACTTCCATTTTGCCCTTCAATAAGGGATCTCAAAGAGAGGCATGCGTGCTTCTAGAACGGAAAAACAACATTATTATTCTTAAAGCTGATCCATGTAAAAAAATTCATTTTAAGGCTAAGGGCTTGATAGGGACCATTAATACCTCCGAATCTTCTATCAAGAGGTCCTTTTTGAAAATAGATTGGCTTGCACTGAATCTAAGAGATTTACAAGGCGCCAGGATGCTCCTAGAAGTTGTTGAGCGCTTTACAAAGCAGGTTTATGCATTCATTATACCAGTTTGTGAATGTGTGCATGTGGAATTTCTATAGCGCGAACTAAGCCAAAAGGAAAAGGAGCTCTATGCAGGATCAAAGACAGGTATAAAGAGAAGGAATGAGAGGAGATTTAGATGGGTTGTGGATGGCTGGTGTATTGTAATATAGTGTTCTTTAAAGAGGTGAGTCTTCCTGCGCAACCGATTGCTCCAGATGTGCGCATGTGTATTATTGTTGAAGGATAACTCCCCCAAAAAATAGCCAGAGACTGGAGTCCATGTGTAGATTGGCATATGGGCATGGATAGTCACTGCAATGACCTGTAACCCCTCAGATCAAACGTATAGAGCCAGCTGTGGAAGTAAGTGTCTTAATTAAAGTACTACTGTTATGCCTTTCATGGACAGCTCCCAATTACGTTGCTTTCATGTCCTTTCACGTGTTTGGAAGAACTGGGCAATACCACATCAGTGATGTGCATTTCTGTCTCACTGCAAGAAAATACCATAAACCGATTCCACCGGAATAGCCCTGGTGCCAAGTACTTTGCAGATACATATGAAATTACTTATGGTAACATTGTTAATGTAACGTAATGTAATTGATACTTATATAGCGCTAATCACCGGCGGGTCTCTAAGCGCTTTAAGGGGAATGGCCAGAGGTCGTGGGCAGATGTATGGCCCAACAATGTGGTGTGTTTATACAGTATCCAGTGCCTCCCTAAACAGGAGCGTTTAAAGTTTTTTCCTGAATGGGAGGCGAGCCGGTTCTTTGCGCAGGTGGTCTGGCAGCTGGTTCCAGAGTTGTTAGAGCAGTACAGAAAAGGCTCTGCCCCCTTTAGATGCAGTGTTGCAACTTGGGGTGGCCAGGTGGTAGATCTCAGAGGACCGCAGTGTGCATTCCGGAACATAGTTCCTCAAACGTTCCTTAATATAGGCTGGGGCTTTGCCATAGATCGCTTTATGGGCAACGCAGAGGCCCTTGAACTTTACTCTCTGCTTAATGGGGAGCCAGTGTAGTTTGCACAGGAGAGGGGAGGCGTGTGCCTGCCTTGGTAACCTAAGGAATAGCCTAGCTGCATCGTTAAATACCACTTGTAGCTTATTATTAAGCTTTTGAGGGGGGCCTAAATATAGGGCATTTCCATAGCCGAGTCTCGAGACAATTGTGGCCGACACAATCATTTGTAAGGCGGCAGTTGAAAGGAGGGGGACAAGTTTTTGTAACTGTCTCAGAAGCCCTATGCAGGTGCCTAACACTGCACTAACTTGGTTAGCCATGGAGAGCTCTGAGTCAAGTTTAATGCCTAGGCTTTTCACAGCAATTGCTTGGGGGAGAGGCACCCAGTTCCTGGGGCCAGAATTGATCGCTCACGGATTGCCGTTTGAAGGGATGACAAGGACTTCCGTTTTCTCAGGATTCATTTTTAATGAGTTTACGGTCTTCCAGTTTACTGTAAATCTAAGGATATTTTACGCTGCTTCCTGGGCGTGGATGGAGTTATCAATCCGGAAAATGAGCTGGGTGTCATCTGCATAATTGAAGACACAGCAGTCCATATGGGCAAGGGCCGACACCAGAGGCTGCAGGTAGATGTTAAAAGGTATCAGGGACAGGGCAGAGCCCTGGGGGATGCCGCTGGTGAGGGCGCCACTGTCTGATACCTGTTCCCCCAACTGAATCCTCTGGGATTGCCCCATCAGGAAGGATTGCAGCCACAGGTGTGCTGGCCCCTGAATCCCTAGGGCTGTTAGTCGATCCAGTAGCCGGGTATGGCTGACCGTATCAAACACCACCGATTGGTCTAATATAAACAGGGCGCTCGGTTGTTTATTATCAGCCATGGTTCTGAGGTCATCCAGGACGCAGAGCATCACCATTTCGGTGCTGTGGTGAGCCCTAAAACCTGCTTGTTTTATTCGGAGTAGTTGGTGTTCTTCCAGGAAAAGTGAGAGAGTTTTGAGAACATGTTGTTCTACCACTTTCGCCAGGTAGAGAATCTGGGAAATAGGCCTATAGTTTTTGAGGATAGCCGCGTCAGCTCCCGGTTTCTTTAGGAGGGAGATTACTCTAGCCTCCTTCAGGTTGGAGGGTAGGTGGCCGGCCTCCAGGAAGTTGTTCAGCAGTGAGAGAAACTGTTTTTCCAGGCCAGGAAAGGCCATTCGGAAGATCCTCTGGGGCAGGGGTCAGCAGGGGAACCTGATTTGATATGATTCATTAATTGTGTCAGTGAATTGGAATCAAGTAGGAGGAATACAGTGAGTTGGTTGTGAAAGGCCTGGTGTTGAACTAAGGGGTTCTGGTTGGTGGGGGTGTTGTCGATCTGAGATATAATATCCCTGACTTTTTGTAGGAAGTAGGTCTGGAAGGTATTGAAGTCTAGAGAAGCATCTGTAGCTTTTACTTTGGATTTTTGGTTGAGATCTTTCTGCTTGTTTGGAGCGGAGGAAATTCTCAACTCATAGTATTCGGCCTTTCTGACAATAATGAATCTTTTATATAGAGTTAGTTGGGATTCATATTTTGCCAGCTCCTCTGGCTCATAGGCTTTCCGCCATCGCCTCTCGGCGTGGCAGAGGCTTCGCTTTATTTCCCTCAGGGTCTCATTGAAATAGGGAGCCCCCTTCCCTTTATTTCTCGCTCTAACTCTTCTCTCTGGGGCCACTTTGTCTATGGCTCGGCAAAGGGTATGGATCATGGCCTTGCTCTCCTGGTCTAAATTTCCTGATTTAAACATGGGCGCCAGGGGGCATGCAACCAACATTAATAGGCAGGATGATTTAAATGGAAATTTGCCCCCTAGTATGTCTTCCTGGTCAATGCTCTCTGCCACTATTTTAGTGGCCCTTATCTGCTTATTGAAGCGAATGGCTACTCCCCCTCACCGGTTGTTTCCTTGTCTATAGTGCCAGAAAGCATCGAAGTTCCCTGGAAGAGCAACAATGATATCCGGGACTAAGGTGTCGCCTAACCAGGTTTCAGTGAGAGATAAAATGTCTATATCTCCAACCTGGAGGAGTGCAAAGACTTCCAGGTTGTGCTTCTGTAAAGATCTAGAGTTTAGGACTGCCTCTTTCAGGCCGGGTGGGTTTTTAGTTGTAGTGCTGATCATGGGGGGTGGGCCTGCAGTATTGTTGTAGTTACATCTCAACAGATTTTCTGCTCTCAGCTTACCTGCAACACTTTCATTGAGGGTGTGGCTGCCTGAGGCAGTTCTACCTCTGAATAAGTCTGTATTTGATCAGGGGGTCTGGCCCCTGGCCCCAGATGGCCGCAGACTGGCGCAGACAAGCTTGCCTATGGCGCGCCTTTGGTGCGCCAGCGGCACCCCCGCTGTGCTCATCCACTGCGCGTTGAGGCAGGCATCGTTTTTTTATGGGCAAGGAGTTCAGCTAGACCCCTGACCTCCACCGCGTTTTACCGGAAGTATGCTAATAGCACTTCCTGTGTGCTTCGGTTCCCTCCACACAAACTGAATATTCTGCGGTGGACCGTGGAACAAGCAATGTAGCAGGTAAGGGGGTCAAATTGTAGAAAGCAGTTAAAAGGATTTCAATTTGACGGTGTCTACATGTGCTAAAGCAGTGTGACTGATTTAAAATAAACAATAGAACTACAAACACAACTATTCAAGAGCCCTTTACCAGGCGCTCCGCAGGATGTGACAAGTAGTTAAAAGATTTCAATTTGGCGGTGTCTGCGTGTGCTAAAAGCAGAGTGACTGATTTAAATTAAACAATAAAATAAACAATAGTGCTCAAACACAACTTCTAGGAGCCCTTCACTAGCACTCCGCAGGCTGAAGTACTGCCCACACTGGTTGTCTATATTAAATGCCTCTAGCGCGTCCGCTCCGTGTTGAGGCAGGCATCGTTTTTTTATGGGCAAGGTTGCAGCTAGACCGCTGACCTCTGCCCCGTTTTACCAGAAGTATACCAATAGCACTTCCTGTGTGCTTCGGTTCCCTCCACACAAACAAATATTCTGCGGTGGACCGGGGAACAAGCAATGTAGCAGGTAAGAGGGCCAAGTTGTAGAAAGCAGTTAAAAGGATTTCAATTCAGCGGTGTCTGCTTGTGCTAAAGCAGGATGACTGATTTAAAATAAACATCAGTGCTTCTAACACAACTTCTCAGGAGCCCTTCACCAGGCGCTCCGCGGGATGTGGAAAGTAGTTAAAAGATTTCAATTTGGCAGTGTCTGCATGTGCTAAAAGCAGAGTGACTGATTTAAAATAAATAATAAAATAAATAATAGTGCTCAAACACAACTTCTAGGAGCCCTTCACTTGCACTCCTCAGGATGTAGTACTGACCATACCGGTTGTGTATACTAAATGCCTCTAGCACGTCCACTGGGTGTTGAGGCTGGCATAATATTTATGGGCAAGGCTAGACCACTGACCTCCGCCTCGTTTTACCGGAAGTATGCTAAAAGCTCTTCCTGTGTGCTTCGCTTCCCTCCACACAAACAGAATATTCTGTAGTGGACCAGGAAACAAGCAATGTAGCAGGTAAGAGGGTCAAGTTAGAAAGCAGTTACAAGGATTTCACGGTGTGCACGGTATTGCACAGGTAATCTAAATCTGGAGTATTATTGAGAAGTAGATGTACTACTACAGTTTCATAATAATTCACCCTTGCTAGTATGCAGCTTTAAATGAACCCATTAGCGTGTTACTGGATATTATAATGTAATTGCCTTTACTCCTAGATATATTAATCACATGAAGTCAGCCTTTGTATATCTGCTTTCTGTCCATTGACAAAGCTTCCTGAAAATTGTCCATCCTTTCTCACAGCATATGTCTGCAATGTTATTGTCAATTAATTTAGGAGGCACCTCAAAAATGCATTTACGAGTATGTAAAGAAGTACTGCATGAGTACTACTTCAAGTATTCATAAATGCACAGGAGAATTATGCAATACAAATTAAACTCCCTTTAAGTAAAAGTGAAATAGGGTACAGTCCTCTATATTCGTACAAATTATAAATGAATATTCCATGAATATTCCCATTGTTGATGTTTTGAGATTTATTAAAAATCAATTTAAGAGTATACGAAGTAGTACAACTGGAGAAACCACTTCAGGTAGTCAGGTAGTTTCTCTTAATCTCCCCCCCGAATAACTCCACTGAGACAAAGGAGTGGATCAAAATGATCACTGCTCTGAACTGCACGCTGATTTTGGTGGACTCCTCCTTTTCACTTGGAATCACTCTGGATAAGAACCTTAAAATGCAAACTCACATCAACCTGTTGGCTAAAAATACCAGCTTTCACCTCAGCTATCTCAAAAAAATAAAACCATTCATCGAGAACTCGGACCTCAAACCTACAGTTCAATCCTTAGTTATCTCGAGGCTGGAATACGGATGTACCACCCTCTCAGGGCTTCCCAAAATCTCAACCGCCCCTCTAAAAGCCTGTGTCAATGCTGCAGCGAGACTCTTAATAGGATCTAGGGAATATGACCACATATCGCCACACCTGAAAGCACTCAACTGGCTACCCTACAAAGCTCGAATCCACCTAAAAACGGCTTGCATCGCTCACAAGGCACTACACCACAACACCCTCCAGTACCTAGCCCAAAAACGTACCTTATCTGGAAGAAACAGACATTCAAGGAGCACAGACAGTCTACTTCTGAAACCCTCACACTTCAAGAAGACAAAAATGTCCAACAGATCATTCTCCGGAGCAACGCCAAGAATATGGAACTCGATTCCACCATACATCAGAAAAATCTCCTCAACTCCTCTCTTTCAAAAGGAAGCAAAATTATTCTTGGTGAGCAAATTCCTTCCTTAAATCCGCCCAATCACGACACCAGCTCTACAACCTCCAAACTACCTCTACTCGTGGGTGACTGAGACCGCAAAGTTAAGACCTACACAAACTTGAACTTACTTTCTTGTTCAGAACAATTCTCAATGCTGCTATTCTCTGTTAGTTTTATATTATGTTTTTCCGTATGCTATGTTCTCCATTAAATTTGTACACCCTGCTCTTTATGTAAAGTCCTCTGATACCCTATCTTGGATCTGGTTCGCGCTATAGAAAACTCTATAAATAAATAAATAAATGCCAACACAGATTCACTCTCTGGTTTCTAATCGATTCTACTCCAAACTTGAACTCTCAATGATGTATGTTCATTCCTTTTCGTAGCTCTGATATACTGATGTATTCTGAATTGCAATTGACACATTCCTGCCTCTCTTTAGTCCATTGATATTTCTCAAATGTATGGTGACAGACGAAACCTGCCAGAAGGGCCAGAATCCTTTGTAGTCAATCAGAATAAAAAGCATTGGCAAAGCCTATAGATCTTGCCTTTTTGTATACCTGAAAGGGCATATAACATTGGGCATATTCACAACGGTAAATATACACATGAAATCCACACATGTAAATGTACTCTTACACTCTATAGTAAGTTGACTTCTTTTGGCTATTCACCAGTTCCAAGTTCAAATTTTCTAAAAAGTTTAGACTTACGTACCTAAAGATTTTTTCATATTTATTTATTATATATTACCATTGCAAGTCATGAATAGAATTATTTAAATACATTCATTTTTTTAAATGTTAAAAAGTCAATTTATTATAACATAATTTCCTATGTGACTGCATTTTATGTCCCTGCCTCCATTCTGGTTTTTGAGAGGTAGCTACAGTACCACTGGTTGGCCACATGGGGTTCTGGAGTTATTCCAGGTGTGAGCTGTTGTACATTTACCACTCTACTTTTGTGGGTCCTTTTTGACTGTCCTAACTTTAGATGTGCATTTTTTAAATAGCAACTGGCTTACTCTTTGGTGGGTGGATGTTTGCTCCTCCCTAAAGCACTCCCTAGCCGTACATTTATACAGAGTGATAACTCTGCAAACAGAAGCTCTGTGAGGCAAAAATCAACCAGTTGTCAGACAGCAAAAAGAGACACCTATAGGCAAAGCAATGCAAGAAACGGTCATCTGCTTACCAGTACGGATTAAAGAGAGTCATCATGTCAAAGGACTGGAGGGAGTGACCCCAGAGGAAGCACCTGGGGTTGTGCTTGCTGGCTGTCCATACTCTAAGTGGCACACCACCAAAGATGCTGTGTGGTGGCTTAGAACAACTCCAAAGGTCTTCTGAAAGCAAAGGGCTCCCATGGAGACCAAGAGAGAGGTCATGGTTTCATGGACTGTCCAAGACGACCCAGAGGCCAGCATGCTGCAAGGCCCCAGAGATGGTTTGCATAAACAAGATTGCCAAGCAGCGACGGAAAGAACTCTACTCCCCACATCAGTAAGTTCCACCACCGGTTACAAAGCCGCTGCCTTCGTGAAACCATCACTGCCATTTGATACCACCAAAAAGCGGAATATTGATGGTAGATGGACTGCATGCGGTGAGCCATTTGATGATTTCATTAATGCAATTGAAGAAGTAGATAACAAGAAGTTATCAAGTACCTTAAGAATCTTACTGGTGAAGGTGTAAAAGGAGTTATCAAATGAAAGCAGCCTTGAATCTCAAGTTCAATCCAATGCCAAATGTAGATTATAAAAGGCATATCTTCAGCCAAGAATGACAGAAAACTGGTGAGACCATCGACAAATTTGCTGAGAGACTGGATGCACCTATGAAACACTGTAAGCTCAATTAATTGAATAATGAGGAAGCTATACGTCACAAAGTGATTGATGAATGCTTGTTAGATTAATCAGATGATGACTGCTGAGAGAAACTCTTAGTCTGGAGCGAGTTCTCATGGCTGTCGGAGCTAAGGAGCGTGCTGATTGACAAGATGCTGACATGGAGGCCAGAGGTGCCCAGAGTGAGTCAGTCATGAATGTGAAGAGTAAGCTAAATCGCAAGGCTTAACCACTTGGCTGCTATGCTCCTCCTTCAACTTCAATGTAATTTCCATTGAAATCAATGGAAACTCCATGACGAGTTACCCTTGTCATTAGCGGCGAAGAGGTTAAGGATGCAGAGTGAATTTTCCACAGAAAAAGAAGTTGTGCTTTAAGTGTGGATTTTCATTTCCACACACTGGTAAATGTCCTGCTATTGAGCAAATCTGCAAAGACTGTGAAAAGAAGCATTTTGTAACAGTTTACAAGGCGAAGAAAAAAGTGAGTGCATCACAGCGTGAAGACAAAATGAACGCCCGAATGTTCCACAAGCAACGTCCGTTGCATGCCCAAAAGGCCAAGCGACCACATCAGCTGAAGTAAACTGACACCAAACTAAGGTTATCGACATCTAAATCTTCATCAAACAGTTCTTCAATATTAAAGTCCAATGAAAGTGTAGAAGATGGTTGTGCTATGTCAATGTTTAACTCAGATAAACGTGAGCATGTTGGACTGGCTGCGTGTGAAGAAAAATGCCAGTCCAAGAAAAGGTGAAATGGCAAAGCACCAAAGCCCTTCAAACATTGCCCAACAATCCCACTAAAGGTCAACAGGTGTTCTATACCATTGATTATTGATAGCGGTGCATCTATATGTTTATACCTGAGGAGAAATATGGTGAACTGTCTCCAGTGCCCCAACTTATGCCATCGAAAATTAAAGTGTATATGTGGTCTGCATCAATGCCACTAAAAAGTCAAGACTCATTTGTAGCAATGATAAAACACAAGAAAACAAAAGTACAAGCACTCATTCATGTGCTTTAAGTTACAGCGTCAAGCACCTGTTTACTCAACTTTAGCACAGCTGCTGATATGGGACTGGTATCTGTGAAATATAACATGAATTCTCATCACCAAATAGTAAGTCGATTCCCTTCGTTTTTTCATGGGTTGGGAAAGTTCAAGATTATGAAGGTTCAATTACACATTAATGAGGATGTCCGTCCCATTGCTCAAAGACACCGACACGTCACTTTTGACTTAGAGGAAGCTGTTGAAAAAGAAATTGAATCCTTACTCAAACAGCATTCCATTGGTCCAACTCCATGGGTTTCTCCCATATTGGTAGCACCCAAAAGGGACAGTGAAAGAGCTGTTTTCATCTGTGTGAATATAATAGAGCGAACAAGGCAATTGAAAGAAAATCACATCCAGGTCCTCACATTGCAGACATGATAACTCAATTGATTGGTGTGAAGGCATTCTCTCGTCTTGATCTGAATAAAGGATATCATCAGTTGCAACTTGAGGTGAATTGCAGGTATATTACAACCTTTTCTAAACATGTTGGTCTGTTCTGTTACTAAAGACTAAGTTCTGGTGTTTCACAGCTATAGACCTCTTTCAAGATGTCATTTGACATATCATACAGCTTGTCGTGAATGCATTCAATTATAGTGATGAGATATTAGTTATTGGATCTACCAGGAAGGAGCACGAAAAAGCTCTCGCTATTTGCTCGCTGATGCCGGTTTAACTTTGAATGCCGAGAAATGTGACTGCTAGAACACAAAGTTAAAATTCTTTAGCCATATATTTTCTGATGTGGGCATGACACCCGATCTAGCTAAAGTGAAAGCGTTGTCAACTTCCAGTCCCCCTACAAGATATTTCCCTGTAACATTTATTCCTTGGCATGGCCAGGTATTGCTCTAGATGCATGTGACACTTTGTCACTGTCAGTGCACCATTAAGACACTTGATGAAGAAGAATGTTTTTTTTCTTTGTTCATGGGATTTCGAGAAAAGGTTCCAGAAAATGCAACAAGCTAGTGTGAAAGTGAATAAAATTGCATACATTGAGCCCAAGCTTCTTACTGAGGTTGTTGTTGAAGCTAGCCCTGTCTGGTTAGGCTTCATCCTTGCACAGTACAGTTGACACCCAAATGCTGGAAGACGCTTGTGTCATAAGCAAGTCGAAGTTTGTCCAAACTGAATGTGCTTACTCACAACCTGAGAAAGAAAGCTGAGCAGTGGTGATGACTTGTGAACATTTCCTCAGATTTTGTATGGGAAGCCCTTTTTGCTTGTAACAGATCATCAAGCATTGTTGACTATGTTTGGTGATCCAAAGGCAAAGATTTCTCCTTGAATTGAATGTTGGGATCTGCGATTGCAAGAATACAATACACCATTGTGAATTGTCCAGGGAAAGATCAGAACTCTGCTGACTACTTCTCACAAGTGCCGTTAACAATGCTTTGGCACCCTTTCTAAAACAGCTGAAGTCTATATAAATTTCCTTGTGAATTTAAGCCCCCAGCTTCCATTTTGCTCAAGAGAGTGACATGCTAACACTGAAACACTTTATTGCACATCATCTTGGTACAAGCACCCTTGACCTCTTACCAGTGAAAGTGAATACCAAAAGTTTAAAAATATCAGAGATAAACTGTCTGTTTTGAAGGAAGCTATTGTTGTAAGAAGTTTGAAAATTGTCATTGCAGAAAGTTGGAGACAACAAATATTTGAAGTGGTCATCTTGGAATTTTTGCCACCTAGCTCATTCTGCTTCCCAAATCTCAGCAAGAGTTGAAAGAGAATAGAAAGCCTGTCATCGAAGCAATTGCTTGTCATCGAAAACCTCTCAACACACCCTAAACATGTCAGAGTTACCGACGCATGACTGGGAAAGAATTGCTGTTTACTTCTTTGGTCCTCTTGACAATGGACATCACCTCATGGTGATCGTTAATGACTACTCCCATTTCCCCCTGATAGAAGATCTCTCATCTATCATTCAAGAAAGAGTCATCGAGAGATTAGATGGCATCTCAGAGATATGGGGTGTTCCTGCAATTTGAAAATCATATAACGGCACACTTTTCAAAAGTCACAAATTCTGAGACTTCCTCAGTCACCTTAATGTGAAGCATCAGAAGAGCACAGTGGCCACGTGCTAATGGCTGTGTCAAACGTTTTTATGAGTACTCTTAAGAAAGCTGTCCAGCGTGCTGTACTAGAAAATCTAGACCTTAAAACTCTCTTAAATTTGACTCTTCAAGCCACAGGTGAAAGCCCTGCAAACCTTGATGTTCAGGAGAGCCATGACAACGAAGTTACCTTGATGGAACAGCAGAAAATCAACTACTAAGGAAGAAACCTGCATGATAGACTTGGATCGTAAGAGGAAAACGAAGGCCTATGCAGACAAGCATCTACATGCAAAATACATTACGTTCACAAAAGGAGATCGAGTGCTTGTTAGTCAACATAGAAGACGAAAGTCTGATGTTCCGTTGGATGCTGAACCATTTCATGTTGTGACCAGAAATGGACACACAGTGACTGCCCAACATCTTGGGAAGTCCATTACATGAGAATCCTTGCATTTCAGACATGTAGCTCATAGATCATCAGGCACTGATGTCACTGTAGAGTCTGGGTATGAAAGGAAATGTGAAGAACTCCTGACTGCTGCTGTTTCTACATCACTAACGCTGGTCATGGATACTTCTACTGCCTGTCCCCAGTTTCTTTAGGCACAGTTGGGACATGCTGTCAAAGTACCACAAAGTCTCATTGAACAGCTGTGATTGTGTAATTATTTGTGACATTTTTTTCATTTTTTATTTAACAAGGGAGGAGATGTAGTGTTGTGCGAACTAGACCCGAAGGTATCACAGAGCTTTACAGGAGCACCATTTGCGTTACAGACGGACAAATTCATTTTTGTTGGGCACGTGAAGATTAAGTGCATATTACCAACTGCCAGCGATAATCATCGCTGGCCATGCTTAGCGATAATTATATTATCGCAGGCTATCTGTGGTATTTATCGCCCAGGTAGCTCGTAATTAACAACACGTTACACCAGGGCGATAAAAATTCCAGAGATAGCGAGGTAATCGCCCTTTTGCAGGGAACATCGCTGGTTTTCCAGCATTGTTCCCTGCAAAAGGGCGATAACTTTGCTGATACGACCCACTTGGTCATATCAGCACAATCCACCTGCTATGTTAGGGATGGCTAATTCAGGATTTTAGCAGACGTTAGATTTTGGCGAAAATGGCAATTTTCGCCAAAATCTAATATGTGCTAAAATCATGTGGGCTGCCTTGTAAATATTGCGATGTAAACATCAACGATATTTGCAAGCAAGGTAGTCCATATGGGGTACGCCCAGTAACACCAACTTTGCATCTCATTGGAGACGCAAAGTGAGGCATTGGAAAAAAGGGTGCTAACATGCGATTATGCATGTTAACACCCTCTTGCAAATAGGGCGCTGGTTTTATCTCTGCTTTTTGGCGTTGTAGGCCGAAAAAGCGGAGATAAAGCCCTTGTAAATGTGCCCCCACATGATTTGTCCAGAATCACAGGATGTTGAGCGTCCCTGCTGAGACTTAAACCCAGCTCCCAGCTCTGACATCGACCGCTCTAGCCGTTGGGCTAGTTAAAGCAATAAATTTATGGATGTCATTACCCATGCCTACACTTAACTGTCGATACTTTAAGTGCAAATAGAAGAACTAAAGACTCAGGGGCAGATTTATGAGGCCCTTGCGCCACGTTTACGCCGGTGTTGCGTCACGCATGGCGGCGTAAACGTGGCGCATCCCTACGAATGATTTACAACGTGACGCATCTAGGCAGATGCGTCACGTTGTAAAGCCCTGCGCCGCTTCTGGGCGTTCCGGCGCAGGGTGGGCGTTCCGTGGCAGGTGCGCCTCGCAAAAGTGGCTGAATGAAATCTATGAGATTTCACTCAGTCACTTTTAAGCCAATGCTGCGTCAAAAGCCTGCGCCTGCTTGAAGCAGGCGTAGGTCTTGACGCAGCATTGTTAAAATGGGGCACCCCCGAGCCTTGCTGGAGCTGCGTCGCGCTTGCGACGCAACTCCAGCAATGCGCCACATTTCCGGCACAGATGGGTCATGCATCTGTGCCGTTTTTGCACCATGGTGCGCCGCATTATAAATGCGGCACACCATGGCTGGCGGAGCTGTGGCGCACTGTGGCGCATGTTAACTGGCGCATCCCTGGGGATGCACCAGTTAACATAAATCTGCCCCTAAAACTGAAAGCTATATATTGTATTCTTATTCATATCAGTAGCATGCAGTACAATAAAACTCGTGAAGCACACATATGTAGTTTAGATAGTAGATACAAATGCAGCAAGCATGCAAAGCAAGACCAAAGTAAGCTCTTTGATAACAAGTAAGGTACGTTTACCAGAGAAAAGCATACATGCGCCCAAATGATCATCAAAGAAAAAAGTGGATTAGGTTTTGCGTGAAATTTTTATATCATTAACCACAATAATAGTGTAAACTAAAAGATGTATACAACCACTAATATGAAAGTACATAAAGACAGCATTAACATTAACCACATTATTATCTTATATTACAGTCAAATATGTTTTGAATTCGATGTATTCCAATTCCGATAAAAATCTCACATGGAGCACAAAATAAAATGCATACCCAACAGCTAATATCTTGCATTAACAAAAACACATTACTGTTATGCAGGTATTTACCATGGACTGCTGTAAAGTGCAGCTACAACAAACAGAAAAGGTGTGTAAAAAGCTCAGGGAAATACAACTAATCTTGAGGAGACGAAAACGTTCTAAAGGTAACACATATAGTGGCATTATATGCTAGTGTAAGTGCATTCGCTATCACACATATGGAGCAAGTGTCAAAGAAGGCACATCAATCAGAAAATTAGAGTACAAAACACCATTAGGCAGTGCCATTGCCTTAATTAAATTGTATTTACAACCACCCATGCGCTTATCTTCTGCAACAACAAACAAAAAGCAAGCTGCTCATCTCCCCAGACAGAGGGCGAGAACTTCCTAAATTACATAAAGATATATTATCCAGGCAAAGAGGCCACTCTGTAAACAAAAGATAAATTATCTAGTCACAGAGGCCATTCTATAAACCAACAGTCTGGCAGGCAGAATTAAATGAATCTTTAAAGGCAGCAGCCTCTCCATATAAGAAGCAAAAAAGAAACCCGTGAAAGAATGCTTATACTAGGTAGTAAAGGCATTTATATATGCCCTGCTTTTCATATAATCAAAACACAACCCTCTCCAATATACCACAAAATATTGGCAAAGCGTATAACAGGCAAGAAGTGGCACAGACAAGTTTGTAATAATAAAAAAAATTGAAATAACCTGTCCTTTGAGTGGACGTGCACAGTGCACATGGGCAGAGGCAGAATGTTGTCACTCGCTGTAAGGGGACCTAACGGCTGAAGTGGGCCATTACCCCATGCTGTATATTGTGGTCGTAAAAAGAACAAGAAATTGCAATGCAATAGGTCTCGCATTTACGCGAGTTTGAGCTATTGGCAATGTAAATGTCAATGCCTTTTATTTATGTTTTGGTTTGGAAAATATAAATAAAAGACATTGTCATTTACAATGCTAATAGCTGAAACTCTCACAAAGGCGAGACCTATTGCATTGCAAATGCTTGTGTTATTAAAGCTTCCTTTCTTTTTCAAACCGAACACCTAATTTATTCTGCCGCTGTAAGAGGCAAAAAATATGGGGCCTCATTTATGAGAAATGACGCATCGCTGCGTGAAAGCGCTCCTTGCGACATTCCTGATGCGTCATATTTAATGTATGACGCATCATTTCGCAAGGAGTTACAGATGCGTCAGTATTTCTGACGTATCTGTAAGCGCAAAAGTGACGCATTGCTGGAGTGTGTCACAAAAGTGACGCAACTCCAGCAATGCGTTCTTTCACATGGGACAAGCCCCATGTGAAAGGCTCTGCGTCAGTCTTACGCCTGCTGTGAGGCAGGCGCAAGATTTTGACGCAACAGCATCCTAAAAGTGACGCAGTTGCAGAAGATAACAATAATAATATCAATATTTTACACAAACTTTTCAATGTGAATGCCAAATCATAGGCGGCAGAGGGATAAGAGTAAGAGTAGAAGGGTAGATGGGGGAGGGGGAGAGACCCAACGTGGGGAGGGGGCATAGGCAGAGCGGGCAGAAAGAGAAAGACGTTCAGCTCAAGCAAAAAGAAAACATAGCCAAAGAAAACATTAGGTCAAGCAACAGTAGTTTAGAGACAGGGTTGCGTGGAATTAACAAGGATAGTGGACAAAATGAAAAGGGGTGAGAGAAGGTAGAAAGGGATAAAAGTGATGTTATGAAAGTGTGTGCAGGGATAGGAGGGAGCCAGCGGGGGAGGATGGAGTAAGGCAGACCAGAAGGAGGGGGGAACACTTTGAGGAACGTCGGAGTGGGAGCGGAGGGGAGGGTGGAAGGACATGAGTAGAACAAGATGGTGGGTCCAGGTCAGAGAGATCTGCGATGGTCCGCAACAAAATGGCTGGTGGGTCAAAGGTCAGAGGTACAAAAGTCCACGATGCGAACCAGGGAGTCAGAATTAAGCGCAAACAGGGAAGTGGTCAAGGGAGGGTACACAGTTCCAGAGTCAAAGGCAGGAGGCAGGGAGAAGAAGCGTGAAGAGGCTCAGGACTACAGGGGCATCGGCCAGTGGCATCACTAAGAGGGTGCGGACCGCACCGGGTGACACCATCACCTGGGGTGACACCAATTACGCACCAGGAGATTGGTGTCACCCCAGATGATCGTGTGATCGTGGTCAGTGGGGAAACGCGGCTGCGGCTCACTGACGCTGCGAGCCTGGACGAAGCTAAGGGGATGGGTGGGTGGCGCTGCGGCAGCAGTCCAGAGTTGACTGACAGCCTGCAGGCAGGCCAAGGGAAGCGCAGCAGCAAAAAGTGCGCATGTTCCATTTTCTGGGCTGAGACCGAGGGTTGCTTCATTTAGCAACCCCCGGTCTCCTATGGGCACGTAGTAGTATCCCTGCTGTAGCCAATCACAACACTGCCATTGCAGAATTGTGATTGGTGCAGGGGAGGGAGGGATGCTGCTTGAAGCCTGCCTCGCAAAAACGCGGCATCCCAGGACTGGTCAAGAGGGTTTAGGCAGCGCGGAACGGGACCAGGCTGTAGTGATGTCCACCAGTGACTCGAATGGGAAGGCACTAGGACCTGCCCGAGGGTGGATGAGGGCGGGCGGATAGGAACGGCAGTTAGCCGTTAGCCCACGAAGAGGAAGCATCCCAATCAAGAAGGTCTGGATCATCACCCCGTGTCTGCGTGTGTTATTGAGCCAGACACTACAACTGGCGACGAAGGTGACTAGATCCCAGGCGTGAGGACGGCTACCGCAGCAACCAGGCGGTAACTGACCGGCCCAGAGCTCGCCTCACGTGTGGAGGCTGGAGCGCGCTGCATAAAAGCGCCCACCGGGAGCCCACCCTGGCGGCGGATAGAGCGGAGCTCACCCCACGTGTGGGGGCTGGAGCGCGTCACCCAAAGTGCCCACCGGGAGCCCACCCCGGCGGCGGAAGGAGCAGAGCTCGCCCCACGTGTGGGGGCTGGAGCGTGTCACCCAAAGTGCCCACCGGGAGCCCACCCCGGCGGGAAAAGGCAAGGAAAGCAACCCCACCTGCAGGGGTGACTCTGGCAGTGGATCGCGGCTGTAACCGGCAAGCGGTGAGTGGGGAGTGGATGCGCTGAGCAATTGAGTGACTCCGGTAGAAGATAACGACCGAAATCTCACCGAAAACGAGATTCCCGAGCGGCCATCTTGGAGTCAGGCAGCATTGTCCAATCCCCTGCGAGGGATCATCGGCGGCCATTTTGAAGTCAGGCAGAAGACCTGAATGGCAAACAAACCCTGGCGAGTGCAATAAGACTAACAAAACAAGCACTGGCGAGTGCAACGAAGATAGCAAACAAGCACTGGCGAGTGCAATGAACATTAAGAAAGAGACTGTAAGAGCAGTCAAAAACAGCGGAGTCGGAAAATGGCTGATCCAGCTCCCGTGAGTATGTTTGGACCTCATTTCTGCGCCGTCCCAAACCCCTCGCTCTTGAATATGGCGGAGGCATGGGCTTGCGATGGCAAGAATGGATCGAAGATTTCACTGTCTACATGAAAGGGTCGAAGGTAACAGACGCCGAGGAGCACCTACTAGCTCTCCAGAACCTGGTCAGTAAAGAAGTTGGACAAATAATTAAAGAACTACCAACTGAGTCTGCTGGATCCTTCGAGAAAGTCTGTGAAGCACTCAACCGCAAGTTCCTACACAAAAGGAACGTTGACTTTGAACGGTACACATTCAATCTAGCCACCCAAGAGAAAGGTGAACAAATGGGTGTATTCGTCACACGCCTGAGAAGGCTAGCGAGATACTGTGAGTTCGACACATTTTCCACCGACATTGCTCTTCGATTAAGAATCATAGAACGCTGCATCTCTGAACCGCTGAGACGTAAACTGCTCAAGAAACACTATGCGCTAGAAGAGATTGAAGAAATGACGAGAGTAAAGGAGCAAGCCGATGAACATGCAAAAAAGATGGAAACAGGAAAAGGGGAGAACAAGCATTCAGAACGCACTCTCGACAAGCACCTGGACGATCGCCATCTCGAGCACGCTCCTCCAGATCAAAAACTCAGCGCCAACAGTCACACAATGGAAGCCACAGCACAAGATACACCAAGAGACGATCTGACAAGCAACTGAAATGCTACAGATGTGGCAACGACTTCCCGCATGCCGACACATGCCCAGCACTAGGGCAAAGATGCCGGAAGTGCGGCCGAGACAATCACTTCGAAAGCATGTGCGGGACACTACATAAAAGCGATCAGCGAGGACAACGCCGGCAACATCATCACTCAAACAATCGTCACCATGTCAGAGCAGTCCAGGACAGACGACACTCGTCCACTGGGTCGTCACAATCGAGCTGCCACTCTTGTGGGACATATCAATCTCGACGGTCATCATCACGAGACTTTCGATCTCTCTCACCGATCTCACAAGACGGAAACAAGTACATCTACTTTGTAGCTGACCCTCATCGGCTGAAGGAATATCCATGGCTAGACATCAAAGTTGGCTCTCATCCTACCAAATTCGTGCTTGACAGTGGAGCATCGTTAAACTACCTGCCAGTAGCGGAATATCAACAAATGAGTCCACCTCCAAAACTGGTCAACGCCCACGTACAGGTGTACACGTGGATGTCGAAGAAACCACTAACATGTCTAGGGAAATTTGCAACCGATCTGTCTTACAAGGATCGCATGATACAAGCATACATACATGTCATCGAGGGGCCCAAGGCAGACTGCCTTCTGAGTTTGGCCACAGCTGAATGACTGAAACTGATTGACCTATTGTAAAAAGTGGACGACAAACCGAACGTCATCAAAAAATTCCCCAAGCTCTTCCAAGGCCTCGGAAAGATGAAGAACTGTCACGTAAGACTGCATATCAATGAACAAATCTCACCGGTGGCACAACACCATCGAAAGATCCCCTTTCACCTACAAGAGGCCATCGAAAAGGAGCTACAAGAGCTGTTAGAGGCCGACATCTTAGAAAGAACAGATGGACCAACATCATGGGTCTCCCCTGTTGTAGTAGTTCCAAAGAAAGGAGAAGCCAAATGAGTCCGTCTATGCGTGGAAATGAGAGCACCCAAAACGGCAATAGAAAGAGAGAGACATCCAGGTCCGCACATCAGTGACATGATAATGTCACTCAACGGAGCAAAAATATTTTCGAAATTAGACCTCAACAAAGGATACCACCAGATAGAACTACATGAGCGGTCGAGATACATTACGACTTTTTCGACCCATCTGGGTTTGTTTAGGTACAAAAGACTAAGCTTTGGGGTGTCCTCAGCAGCGGAAATTTTCCAGGAAGTCATCAGGAGAACAATTCATCATATCCCACATTCCCTAAACTGTAGTGATGACATCTTAGTATACGGAGCAACTACTCAAGAACACGACAAAGCGCTAGATCGAGTCTGCCATGCACTGATGGAAGCCATCCTCACACTCAACCAGACAAAGTGTGAGTTCCACAAACCAACACAAACATTTTTTGGGCACATATTCTCTGGAGATGGCATGAAACCAGACCCTGAAAAGGTAGCAGAGTTAAATGACACACCGAGCCCAGATGACGTTGGTGATGTACGATCAATCCTAGGCATGGCCAGCTACTGCTCCAGATATATACCAGACTACGCCACAATAAGCCACCCACTGAGAGTACTGACCAAACAAGGACAACCATTTCAGTGGTCCTCCAATTGTGAAGAGGCATTTAGAGAAATCAAGAGAGCTGTGGAGTCGGCTAAAAACCTGGCTTACTTCAATCCAAAAAAGAAAACGGAGATAACAGTAGATGCTAGTCCCGTAGGACTGGGAGCAATCCTAGCACAACACGACAGAGAAGGAGACCTGCGACACATAGTGGCATACGCTAGCAGGAGTCTAATGGACACAGAGAGAGCATACTCCCAGCCAGAAAAGGAAAGCCTGGCTGTTGTGTGGGCATGTGAACATTTCCACATATTCATTTTTGGAAAACATTTCACTCTAGTCACTGATCACCAAGCACTGACAACAACCTTTGGAAACCCTCGAGCAAAAATGCCACCACGGATAGAGAGAGGGGGCCTCAGGTTGCAAGAATACACGTATACCATCATACACAAACCAGGAAAAGGTGCAAATCTCACAGATTACATGTCCGAACACCCCACCAAATCTAGCAAATCAGAAGAATCGATTGCGGACGAATACATTCATTTTGTAGTAGACCAAGCTAGACCTCCGGCCGTCCCACTGGAAGCCATCTGTGAAGCGACACAAGCTGACGTCACCCTATAAGAAGTGAAACGCAGGATCAAGACCAACAGCTGGAGGCACTCACAGACCAGTGAACAAAACGACCAAGAGATGGCGGCATTCAAACACGTCCACGACGAACTGTCAATAGCAGCGAATGGTCTCATCTTAAGAGACACCAGAATAGTAATACCACGACAGCTTAGACAAGGGGTCATCATGGCGCATGAAGGACACCGGGGCATAGTAGCAACAAAAAGAGCACTCTGTGAAAGAGTCTGGTTTCCAACACTAGACCTGATGGTAGAGACGACTCTGAAAGATTGCCCACAATGTCAACTAGTGAGCCGTCCAGATCCTCTGCACCACTACAAATGTCTCCACTACCAGAGGGTGTCTGGCAAAACATTGCCATTGACTTCTTTGAGCCAATCAAGTCGGGCAAATATGTCCTAGTCATCATGGACGAATACTCCTGATTCCCCTTCGCACAACTATGCACATCCACAAAAGCGTCTAGCACCATACCAATCTTAGAAGAGGTTTTTGCTGCGTGGGGCATTCCTCAAGTGGTGAAGTCAGACAACGGGCCCCCATTCAACAGCCATGATTTCGCTGATTTTGCTCAACACCTCAACTTCAAGCACCAGAAGATCACACCTCTATGGCCTCAGGCGAACGGAATGGTTGAACGTTTCATGTCCACGATCAAGAGAGCGGTTCAGCAAGCTGAACTAACCAGGAAGAACATTCAGACAGCACTAAACGAGGTGCTACAAGCCTACCGAAACATGCCACATTCCACCACAGGCAAGTGCCCCGTCACCATCATGTTAGGACGACCGGTGCGTACAAGGCTGCCAATGATGAGTCCCTCAGAGAATAAACAATATCCCGACTCTGACCATGAAGAGATGGTGGCCATGGATAAGATCAAGAAAGAAAAGATGAAGGACTATGCAGATGAACGGCGACATGCCGCTCCCCCTGAAATTCAGGAAGGAGACTGGGTGTTGGCGCGGCAAGAACAACACCGAAAGACTGACTGCAAATACCATGAGGTGCCTCTGAAAATGATACAACAAAATGGAACTATGATCACTGTGGAGGCTGACGGAAGACAAATTACCCGTAATGTGACGTACTTCAAGAAGTGCCGCCCCAACGTCAAGGAACTACTGACTGAACCAAGAGTGGAGAAAGGAGAACCAGAGACACTACCACTTCACAGTCAGACATGGATCGAAACCACCGACAAGCGCGAGCGTGACAGCTCTGACCTCCAATCGCGCCCCAGACGGGTCATCACAAAACCATCCCGCCTGATTGAAGAACTATAAGCAGAGACAGTTAATGACTAGAAGGAAAGGGCATCAACCATCTGCTGTGTTATGTTTTGTTTTATTTTTCGTTCCTTTACAGAGGGGGGAGATATAGTGATGTCCACCAGTGACTCAAATGGGAAGGCACTAGGACCTGCCCGAGGGTGGACGAGGGCGGACGGAAAGGGAGGAGCTGGGGGATAGGAACGGCAGTTAGCCGTTAGCCCACGAAGAGGATGCATCCCATTAAAGAAGGTCTGGATCATCACCCCGTGTGTTATTGAGCCAGACACTACACAGGCTATAAGTGATGTTTTTTTCCAATTACAACAAGTGAGGGGGTGACACCTTTACCCGCACTGGGTGACAACAACCCGAGTGACGCCACTGGCATCGGCGATGATAGTCCCATACTGTTTAATGTGCAGCTGACTGTCACAGTAAAGATGAAAAATATGGTGTGTTGGACTTGGCCCTTTTGGCAGGTTCACCCCTAAACTTTTTGCTTTTTAATGGGACCTGATGTTAGTTGTTTTGGGCTTCTGCTCACTTTAGCACTGTGTCCCAGTGTAAAGTGTGTACGCAGCCTGAGTGCAGGTGGTGGGATTGGCCTGCCCTCCCATAGGAATGCATGGTGGGGATATGTGTCCATGGTAATTCCTGGTGTGAGAGGAGTGCAGGGGCGCGTTTGGTATGTGTGAACTCGTGAGAATAAATGCTGCGCAATGGTATGTGCAGATTTATTGTGACTGGTGGAGAAGTGCCACTTTTACAAGTTGGAATTTCTGTGTGCTGTGTGTCTGCCTGCCTGTTGTGAAATGCATGTCTGGCTTGTGATTGACAGGGGCTGGCTGGTGTGCCTGGCTCCAGGAGCCACGATGGGTCTGCCTGGTGGTGAATAGGGAGATCTGCATGTAGATGGGAAGGAGAAGTTGCACCTGGGACCTGAATAGAGCTGTACCTTCCCTACACAATGCTGACTCCACCTCCAGTGGTGCGTCTGATGTCCTCCTCCTGTCCTGTAAATAGGGAGAGGGGCTGAGCAAAACAAAGTGCTCCAGAACCAGTTGTAACTGGTTTTCCCCTTGCCCTACAGTTTCTGACAAAGGAAAATCTGTGTATAAGAAGAGGTTGTGACCCAGTGAAAAGGTTCTCTCTGCTGTGCCCGTCCTGACACTGGGGGCAGCTGCTGCTGGGCTCTAGGAGGAACCCCCAAAAGGGACTGCCTCCCTGCTGGAGGGCCCTGTGTGCTGGCCTGCCTGAGCCCAGCTTTGTACCCCCCTGAACTGTGTCTTTATTTTGAAGAGCGCTTTGCTCTTCATTTCTGGCAAGACCGCTCTATTCTTTTTCCCTGGACTTTTTGGCGGCAGCGCCTGTGCACGCTTTATTTTTAATTTTAAAAGAAGCACTTGACTTTTGTACTTAGGTGCGCTAATCTACTGCCCTGCTGGAGGAACTGCAGTTTATCGCAGGACACCGAGCAAGTTGGCCGGCCTGTGCTCTTCTTGGGCAGAGGCGCTGCCTGCACCCTGCGGGTGTCTGGGAGACAGGCATTGGTGCATACGGATGCCCCTGAAGAGAAGGGGTCTTGTCTACCATAAGCGTGTTGTGAGCGCTTCATCTGTATGGCCCCTGTGAGCCATAGAGGGAGGCTTCAAGCCGTGAGGGGCACCTCAGTTTTTTTCTGTGCTTCTCCCGTTGTGACCTGGGCGAATGCGCCCCTCCTGCCCCCAGTGAGTCGTCGTCGCAAGGGAGGAGCCACAGGGGGAAGCCAGCTCGGGCAGAGCCTGTCATTACTTGCCAAGCTACCCCGAAACGGAGGAAATCCCTGGCGTGGCGGGACCGGCAAAGGACACGCCCGAAGCCAGACGAAACCAAGCCCGGGACCTGACCTAAGGTGGGCCGGCAAGAGGAGCCAATCGCGGCAGCTGCCGGAAATCCGGCATTGCCTGGCAAGAGGAGGGGCACTCTATGCCCAGTGAGAGAGGTGCCACTGCGGGAGCTCGTGACACAGCGGCTAGGGAAGACCCACGGGTCCCAGGTGCACCGCACAGCGAGGAAGGAGCTTCTGGGTTGCTCTACCAGACGAGGGAAAACAGCGCTCTCCACTTGCCCATCCAAGAGGAGAACATCCCAGTGACAGCGGATGAGTGATTTTGGGAACGGAGTGTCCCGGGCCACATGGTGGGTTTTACGGCCAGGGGGAGCATTGTAAAGTTGTCCAAGTGGGTGCCTAAGTGGCCCCAACTCTTCTTCACGCATCCTTACACCTCGGAGTGGCATTGGGGGCAAAGTCGGGTGGAAGAGCCCCAGAGCGGGGCTCCAGAGAATCCGGTTGGTTTCCTGATGAGGAAGGGGGTGAGTTACACTCCCCAAACCCCAGCGCATTAACGTGCAGTAGGAGTGCTACCAAGTCTGCCTGAGGGCCAGTTGAGAGGCCCTAGGTTTTACAGTCCCTGAGGGGGACTTGGGAGGCCTTTTCTCATTTAGAGTCCCAGTCAGGAGCTCAGGGGGCATGCTGGTTCCCATGCTCCCTGCCACAGCTGTCCAGCACTTAGTGGGCAGCTGCAACATTTAGGCATTGCACCTGTCCCCTTTGCTTTAGCTGCCTAGGCAGCGCACCCTGACTGTTGTTGGACAGAGGGTCCCAGTGCCCACCTAGGTGATTATACAGCTGCCCAGCAATTAGTGGGCAGCTGCCACGTTTAGGCCTGTTCTTTTGCGGTGTTGCTTATGGATGCGTGCGCAGCCAGCCCTGACTATTTTGGTCATTGGGTGTTGGCGCCCTGTGAGAGACCAGTTGGCCTCTCAAGTGATTTTGGCGCAAAGTGATTGCATCCTGTGTTTCAGGTCTAATATGTTTTTATGTGCCTTTGGCGTAATGTATGTATGCACCATGTGTTAGACCTCTAAATGTGTTTTGTGATAAGGAGGTTGTTTTGCCTAGTATGGTTTATACTAGCCAGGTTATGTTTCCTTGCGTGATCTATGCCTAGGGTGATTAGTATTGAGTAGTGTGTTCGTACCTTTTACCAGTGGTTACTGGTTGTGTTCTACAATTGTTATTTTGTGATACACTTCCCTACGTTCTACATCTACTGTTTCTACTAAGTGCTGATTCTGACAGTGGCCCACGTGACCCTGTCATGTGTAAATAATCCCCTGTAAATACTGCCCAGTGCCAGTTGGCACAGTGTATATATGTGATTATGATCTAATGTGTTTTATGATAATCCAAAGGCTATTTTTATGTATAACCTTGTGTGGAGTTCCTTTTTGTCATGTGCCTAGTGTGTTGCTGCTGTGTGTGTGTGTGTTGCGCAAACGCTTTACACATTGCCTCTGGGATAAGCCTGACTGCTCGTGCCAAGCTACCAAAGGGGGTGTGCAGGGGTTCCCTTGACGTGTAAATCCCTTGATCTGACTAGAGTGGTGGTCTCTGCCTGGCTTTGGCGCAAACCTTAACCAACTAGAGATCCCATTTCTAACATTTTGCCTTTTAGTGAAATTAAAAAGTTCCATAATACAGTGTCAGATATACTGGAAGGGCTGGGACAGTATCAATGGCTCAGTAAGTCCTGCTTTACGTGCAGCTGAGTGCTACTGACATATTTGAGTTTTATAACATTTGCCGCAAAACGAGAAATTTCTAGATAAAGCATATGTAACTGCACGTATTTAATGGCTGTACCAGAACTGTGTGAAATAAAACAGAAGAAAAAGTCAATAATCCAGTTTTGTAGGGCCAAGAAGCAGTGAACAGCACATTGTTGGACTCGCAAACTCGAACCGTATCCCTCACTTAAAAAATTAGGCAAAAGTAGCTGATGCCAAGTTACTGTGTAAGAAAGAAAAGAAGGACTGGGACAGTGTCAGTGGCACCGCAAATCTTGTGTAAAGTGCAGCTGACTGCCATTGTAAAATACGGGAAATATGGTGACTTTTAACAAGATAAGGAGATACCATGATACTGTATTGGAAAGAATGGAAGGGCCGGGGCAGTGTTGGTGGCACTGCAAACCCCTGCTTTGTGTGCAACTCACTGCCACTGTTAAAAGAAAAAAAAAATTTGGGGCCTTTTAGTAAAACTAAAAAATTTCATGTTACTGCATCTGATATACTGGAATGGCTGGGACAATGTCAGTGGCACAGGAAGTCCTGCTAAACATGCAGCTCATTGCCATTGTAAAACAAAAATAATATGGGGGCTTTAAAAAATATTTGGAGATACCTTACTACTGTATTGGAAAGACTGAAGGGCCGGGACAGTGTTATTAGCACAGCAAGTCCTACTTCAGTTAAGATAACTACCACTGGGCCAGTAGCCTCTTATAACCAATGTGACAACCCTTTAGCAAAAGGAGAAGATGCCATGTTATTGCATCTAAAAGGCTTGAAAATCTGGAACATTGTCAACTGTATAGCAACTCCTGCTTAATTTATAAAGCGTGTATTAACATCCTATAATTCTGGCCAAATCACTTTATCTATCCATGCCTACCAAATGAACCTGTCCATGTTTAACATAAAGCGCACAGATAGATACCTTCAGGTTGGCGCTGACCATGTTTTCTTTTTGCCCACATCTGATGGAATCATGTTTAATTACAACATCCAAGATGAAAATCGACCTTCAACCAAGTTTAAAAAGTTCCCTTTAGTAATAGAAGAAAATAACACAGTATTACGTCTAAAACAATGAAAGGTCTGGGGAAATGTCAATAGCACAGCAAGTTCTGCTTCATATGCAACAAACTGTCACTCACCCAATGTGCCCTTTATAACTATTGGGGAAAGAATTGCAGAAAAAAGGAAGCAATGCCACATTATTGCGTCTGAAAGGCTGGAAGTTCTGGGAGAATGTCAGTGGCAAGGCAAATACTGCTTCACGTACAACTAACTACCATAGTCAAAAGTATTTTTTATAGCCATAGACAGCACCGGACTGGTCATAGCGGGCACCTGGCAATCCCCTGGTGCGCCGCACGAGTTGGGGCCGGTTTTTGACCCCTGGGGGCCGTTTTCGCTACAGGGCCCAGGCAAAGAGCTCGGCGGCACCCCCAACCCCGCCCCCCAAGTGGGGAGGGGGGGCCGGCCGAGCACTTTGCCAGTGCTGGTTGTGGTTTCCAGTTTGGCCCTGGCCATAGAGAACAATATGGAAATTCATAGATTCTTCAAAGAATGTTTTGAAACTATAACACGCACATAAACGGCCACATGCATCAACGGAACATTTTGCGAGTCCTTATTTGCGTAAATTTAGGGAATCACAAGTAAGGAATCGCAAAATGGAATGCATCAATTTATTCGCAATTTTTATGCGATTCGCTAAAAATCGCAATTTTTACCGGATCGCATAGAAATGCGAATTCTTATTTGCGAATTCACATTTTTGCGAATTCGCAAATAGCGAGATCGCACACATGATGCATCTCAATACAATTACTGCCAGGAAGCTAGGGAAGCAATCAAATGCACCTGATTCAGCATTTGAACTGCAGGAGAGACTTCTGGCAGTTGGAGCTGTGCCTGTTGGTAGTGGAGGAGCCTGTGTTATTTACTGAAAGAATGGATCAAGAAAATGTGTCTGAAGAGCAGCATGCAAGGAAAAGAAAAGTCAAATTTAGTGACCAGGAGTTAGAGATTCTAATAGAAGAGGTCACGGCGAAACAGGAGCAGTTGTTTGGCAAACAGTCCCTTAAGGCAATACAAGCCAAAGTTAATGCAGTAGGCGTAGCACACAGAGACATCACCAACCTGCAGAAAAGATGGTATGATCTGCGCAGTCGCGCAAAAGAAAAAATTGCGACCCGCATTAAGACTGCCAGAAGGACTGGTGGAGGACCTCCCAAAGACAAGCCAAATACACCCCTTGAGGACCTTGTTGAAGGAACCCTTTCCACAGAAGCGGTGATTGGATTAATAGGCATTGACACATCAGAGATACCAGGAACTTCTCAAGGTAAATATGCTTTCTGTGTTTTTAGATGTAATGTTTGTCTTTGCTGGCCATTCCAAACTACATCATAAGTGATGTTGGTTTGTTTCACCGTCTGCTTCAATGTTTTACCTATGGATGTGTGTGCAATAGTACTTTTCATAGTAGCTATAATGCATCATGGTACTTGTAGTTTCTTCTTGACATATGCAGAAAACATGTGTCAATTGTGTTTTCCAAAAACAGAAAGATTTACATGTAGTAATAGGCAATCAAATTAGGCTGTAAACATGTTTTGGAAATACATATGAAGTACTTTATTTAATGCAACCTAAAGTACATTTCACACATAGTAATGACATTTTTTCACTCTTTTAACCATAGATGCAGACCTGGACACACATTTCATAGACTTTGCGGAGTCTTTCACTGAGGATTTGCTTAATTCAGTTGAAAATCATTCTGTAGCATCCTCACCAACAGTCCAGAGAAGTAATCCACGTTAGAGAGTACGTCAAATTCCAAAGTCAGACAGCGATGTACCACAAAATGATGTTGTTCAAGTCCAAAATACTCAACAAAACTCTGCTCTTCCGCAAAGACAGCTTGGCAGACGTCATAGGTTGCAGCAATTTTTTAGGCGCAGGACACGTCATGGGCAGCGCAGATCAAATAATGATGATGACACCAGTGCCAGTGTGGTAGAATTGAAGCTTTTAAAAATTCAGCGTCTGCAAGGAAAAGACATTAGGGTCATTAAAAGAAAAATGAGTAACATCGGTGTTGATTTTAGTGCCATTAGTACAAGTTTATCACAAATATCAGCACACATGGAAAATGCACATATGCTGTCCTCTGAAAAACTGGACAGAATAGCAGCTTCCATGGATTCCATGTGTGCAACAATGCAGGCACAATATTTATTACAGTCAAAAAGGTCAAACCGGTCTTACATCTCTATGCAATCATGTAGCAGGGCAATGAATAGAATGTGCATGGCCACAACACAGCTTATCAAGAATGCAGTTACCATGCAGAAGGGCCTGACAAAGTGCTGTGATGATGTTTCCAGAGGAATGTCCTCACTCATGACTTTAACAAATAACATGCAAGTTGTGAGAAATAGTGAAATGCCTGTGGAAGGGGACGTCAGTTATGGTGGGGCAGATGTAGCAGAGCAAGGGAGTAGTAGCCAAGTTGTAGAACGCCGCAGCAATAGGAAAAGTGGCAAAGGAACCAGCATGACCAAGGGCACTGACAATGTCACAAGTAAAGCCTTAGGGGTGAGAGACTAGAAGGAAATATCATGTTTCCAAAAGTGACATGATACATTTGTCATCATAAGATTTATGCTTTTCAACAGTTTACAATCAGTCAATACATGTAACTTTACTTTATCCAAGAGCCATTATGATGTCTAAATGTGTCTAAATGTGTTTTTTTCCCTTCATTTCACAATAACGTTAATAAACAGAACATGTCACCAAAATATCTCCATTGTAAGTGTCATACCTGTGTTAAAAGTAATGTTGTGCGATCTCTGCCCTCCTTCTCCTTCCCTCTGCCGCGTCTGGTCCATGTATTCTGGCTTGGGGTTGTTGGGGTTGATTGTCATTGTTTTGCAAGACATCCTCAAAATCCAATTCAAGTCCTCTCTTAGTTGCTACGTTGTGCAGCATGGCACATGTTGCTACAATCTTACAGCAAACATCAGGGCGATATTGTAAGGCAACTCCTGTTTTATGCAGTATGCGAAATCTAGATTTCATTACTACAAAAGTTCTTTCAATGACATTGCGTGTTGAAATATGGGCATGGTTGAACTGTTGCTCTTTGCGAGTAGTAGGAGTCAGATAGGGTGTGAGTATGAATGATCTGACACCATAAGCACTATCACCTACAGTACATGAAAAGGTGGAATACAAGCTATTAGTGTTAATGCAAAGTATTATTTCACTACTTAAATATATTTCTATGAAAATCACTTACCAAGCAAATAACCATCACCAAATTCTCCAGCCAGCAGTATACCATGAATAGCACTGTGTCTAAAAATGTAGGAATCATGGGCACTCCCAGGGAAACTTGCAACTAGATCAGTGATAATAGTTTTGGAGTTACATATAACTTGAATGTTGAGGGAATGGTAACATTTCCGATTGCGGAAAATGTACTCATTGTGAGAAGGAGGACAAATAGGAATATGTGTGCCATCTATGCAGCCCATGACATGTGGGAAATGTGCCAAGTTGTAGAAGTTTAACTAGGTTTGAAGCAATTCCTGCGCAGTTGTAGGGAAACTAATGAAATGCCTTATCCTTATCAACATAGCATCTAGAAAATTATTAAAGAACCTAGACAGTGAACTCTGGGAGACCCCACCAGCAATGGCTATGACACCCTGGAAAGACCACGAGGCAAGAAGGTGGAGCGAACAAAGTACCTGTACATGAGTAGGAATGGCTTGGGTCCTACGTGTCTGCCTCTGCAAAATTGGGTCCAAATCTGCAATCAACTCTAAAATAGAATCACCATTGAGCCTATACTTATCATATATCTCTGACTCTGTCTGCCCTAATAAAGTTATGCGCAATCTAAAAATTCTTTCACTAATCATCCTTCTCCTCCTAGCAGCAGCTCTCAACCTCATCCTACGTGCAACTACAATGACTGCAGCCATAGTGAATATATGTAAAATGCATTGGTGTTCCCCTTATATGCCTTTCTAATCACTTTCACCTGATGCACTGTTAGAAAAAAAATACCACCAGCTCAGACCTCTTGTAAAAATAAGAAATGCAATTTGCGATTTCTAAGAAAATCACAAATTACGATTTTTTATGCATGCACTTTCTGGTATTGAAATTGTGATTCCTTATTCTTCGCGAATTAATTTAGAAATCGCAAACACTATTGCGATTCCTAAATTTGCGATTTGGACTTTGAAATTGATGCATCCCAAAATTCTATTTTGCATTCACAAACGTCCAATTTCTCCGAATCGCACCGTTCGCGAATGCAAAAATGAATGATGCATGTGCTCGTTAATGAATTGTTGGGTGAATTTATTTGCCGGCAAATATCCCATTTATTGAGAGTGTTTATGTCTAAAATACACAACAGAATATCTAAACCATCATTACATCAGCTGAGCACATTTTAACCTAACAGCAAACCAAGAGCTTGTCAAAAATGCACTGATGATATAATCGTGCCCAAGGAAATGCCATCAGCTAAGCATGTTTTATAAGGACACCCTCCCCCACAAAAAAAATTTGAATAAAAAGCGAAGATAAACGAACGAAATGGTGTGTAAGGAAGCAAAGATTTAGTGTATAAATGCCAACAGCTAAGCGCGTTTGAACGAATAGCTAGAAATGAAAATAAATTTAACATAACAAGTTGAGTGAACGTAAGTCAAATGGAGTTTTATAAACAAAAATGCTGTGTGAGCTCCTAGGTAAAGGATCTTAGCTACAAGTAATTTGAAATTGTTGTCAAACTGCAAACAAAACAAGTGGTCGTAATTGTCCCGGCAGCTTCCCTTTGTCACGGTGGGGCTCTGGGTTTGTCTTCAAGGCTCTGTCACAACAGCCTGCAATATTGAGCTCAGACCCACTGCGGGAACCCAGGGGTGAGATTGGCAGCTCTGTGCGGGCTCTGCTGACACCCACAAGATCTGGCAGGAGCAGCCGAGGGCAGTGAAGGCCCCAGCTTGGCTCGGAGGTGAGGTGCAGGGCAGCGGCAGAAACAGCAGCCCGCTTATGAGAACTCTATTTACAACAAGCAGGCGCAATTGTCCAGGCAGCTTCGAAAGAGCTTACAGCGTGCTAAATGTAAACAAAGCAGGTCATCGTGACTCAAGCAGGACAAACTCAATAAAGAGTATAGTGCTCACTGTGTAAAAGGGCCAGTAGCCATGGGAGGATACAAATGACGAGAAAACCGAAAGGGAGACACATTAGGTCCCTATATAGCTGCACAACTTATGAATCTACTGAATTAAATTCGTAATCCACTTTTAATTATTATTCAATTTTATGGATAAAATTGAAGAATAATTAAAAGTGGATTACGAATTTAATTTATTAGATTCATAGGTTGTGCGGCTATACGGAGACCTAAATGTGTCTCCCTTTCGTTTTTCTCCTCATTTGCAGTGCGAATGGGTGGAGCACAAAGGGCTAGCATGCCATCAATGTTTAACATGGACAGTAAAAGCAATGATGAATAATTAGAGGAAGGAGCACAAAGGATAAAAGAAAGGATGCATCTCTCCATTATATATGCATTACTCAGGATAATAAATGACGCAATGGCCATAGTAAGGAGGGACTAACAAGCGTATGAAGGAATCGCGCGCCAGCATTTGCGAAGGACAAAAGCACGAGCCAATGAAAAATATGGGCGGGGCTTCTCCTCCACACTCTACCTACAACAGATTGCCAGAGCAGCGCTTGCGCACTGGCTCAGGCTTGACCTAAAAATGTGATTGACACCCTGTTTTGAATGTGGCTTCTCACCAATAAGCCACACCCAATCCCTGCACTCCCACCTGGGAGGCAAATATATCATTACACATTTGAATAATATACACTTTTAAGCATGTCTTACCACCCCAGGCACAGCAAGACTTCAACACAAAACAAACAGCACCTTTTGTATTTAACAAAATGCAAACCCTATCACTTTTAGAATAAGGCTTGGGGTTTATTACATAATACTCTCTAAGCAAAGGCTGTCTCAGATACCAAATGCATTAGATTCAAATATATGTAGGAAACGTATATTCTAAAGGCATGAATCAATAACTAAGCAAACTATAATACGGATTAATAAACAAGCAATAACTGATGTAAGATAAGTTAAACTGGACGTCCTGCAAGAGATCATAAAGATATATATACAGAGTAGAGGATCACTCTGGATGTGCACCTCCCACACCACAAAGAAAACACCTCAAACGATCACAGCTACTGGCTCACATCACAATGGCAATAATCACAAAACTCAATACATCACCTGATGCATACACTGCCCACTTCTGGCCGGGGGACGTCTTCACACAGCCGGGGATCAGAGCTCAGCAATCAGGGTTCAATCTGAGATAGACACGTCTGCCCTCACTCGGAATCCAAACTCCCAAACTTCCACTTTCACCAGACCAATGGAGGCTCCCCCTTTTAATACAACTGAAAACGTTGGTTGAAGCTTCTAGCAAGCCTCGACTCCTTTTCCCATCAGATTCTGTACCACTCCGTGCCAAGGACACAGCATCGGTTGATCAGGTCTTTGCTATGACTTTGAGAAGGAGCCTGTACATTCCTCTGATAAGAACCGGTTACTACTAGAATGCAGAGTGCAGAAAACAAGTGAAAGCAAAACATAACTTCTCACCTGGAAAGGCTCAGAAGATGAAGACAGCTCAGAAAATGGAGTTGCTTAAGCATAGGCCACTAATGCAAGATGGCATAAGATTATGCCAAAGCCAATAGGCAAGCCCTGTCATTAAGCAAGGTAAAGTCTGAAAACAGAATGGTCAAAGGCAATAGTAAGAACTCATAATTCTCACCAATGACACATTCCTACACAACTGCACGCCTTCAAATGCACATCCCACATGCTCTGCTCTTGGCAAGACTGTTCCACTCAGTAACGACTCTCACTGAAAGACAGCAAGATTACAGAACAGAAGAGAAGCAGGCAAATGCAGGACCATCCTACATTAAGGAACACACTAAAATCAATTAAAATGGTGATAGTTGGAGGTCATCATAGGGTGCCAGACTACAAAAGCGGCTCTTTCACTACACACCCCAACAGTCAACAGTTTAATTCCGCTCACCAAAATTCCCTGTATGCATGTACGTATTTATGAATAGATATATTGACATGTGTATTTTTGTTGTAATTTTTCTTTAATAACAATAGTCTAGAAAGCCAATTGGGGCCCTGAATCACACCATGGTCAATAGATTTCCACGTCTCAAACACAACGAATATCCCATCTGCCTAGTTACAAGTGCATTATATCCCCCAAAATTTTGGGGCATATTTCTATAGCACAAACTCGACCCGAAGGTATTGGAGCGCTTTACATGAGCACCAGTTACGTTCCACAAGGACGCATTCATATTTTGGTAGGCACAGGGAGATTAAGTGATTTACCCAGAATCACAGGAAGCTGAACCAACACTGAGGCTCAACCGTGGTTCCCCAGCTCCAAAGTCGGCAGCTCTGGCCGTAAGGCCACAACCTCTCCCCAATGCTCTTGTACTTAGGTTGATGGGACATTGGTCACATTTGTCACGGAGTTCCCACTCTGCCAAACTCTAAATTTGTGTCTAGGTGAGACCAAAGATGTACTAAGTGAGATCACTGT
The DNA here is from genome assembly GCF_964263255.1 of Lissotriton vulgaris. NCBI lineage: Eukaryota > Metazoa > Chordata > Amphibia > Caudata > Salamandridae > Lissotriton > Lissotriton vulgaris. The sequence continues at coordinate 412,906 of NW_028241089.1, read as the reverse complement.
CTTCTCATATTTGGATTTATGAAAATTTCAATCTTGTTTGATCAAACCTTGATTTGAAAAAAAAACTGTGTGATAAAACCAGTATTACTTTTGTTCTTGCCACCAAAACCAAAATGACTATCAATGTTCACCATTTAGATAAAGTCTGAAAATGTTGCATACAACTGGGTGTTGTCGTAAAACTCACACTATAATCACAACTCTGAACCTATAAATGTGTGAAAAATTAGGTAAATGTTAAACATTAGTTGTAGAACTGGCTTTTTCAGCTGGTTCATCCCCAGGTTTTTTTTTGCTTTTTGTCCTCCTGTTTCCGGACTGTTTTTGTTGGGTTTATGACTCTGGGCACAATGCCACTGATTATCAGTGCTAGAGTGCATATGCTCTCCCTATAAATTGTTCTTATGGATTGGTGTTTCCATGATTGGCTGATTTGATTTACTAGTCAGTCTCTAGTGCAGTGCACTGTGTGTTCCCAGGGCCTCTAAATCAAATGCAGCTGGTGGTCTGCAGCAATGATTGTATCACCCTCGCAAGCAGCCTGTAAATGTAATTCTGGCCTGCCATTGCATAGCCTGTGTGCAGTCTAGTACTGCCATGTCAACTTGACAACTGCACCTAGTTGCCAGGCCCTACCCTTCCCTTTTCTTACACGTTAGTCACCCCTAAGGTAGGCCCAGGGGTACCCCTGTGGGCATGGTGCAGTGTATGTGAAAGGTAGGACATGCCCTGGTGTGTGTGGCTCGTCCTGATAGTGAATTACTGCCAATTTCGTTTTTTACTATTGCAAGGCTACTTTTCCCCATAGGATAGACTGGGGAGTTTGATGGGAACAATGTTGGAAAATAAAGTTTGATATACCTGAACTCAGAACATTAAAATGCATCTTTTAGTTAGGATGATTTTTTAATTCTGTGATTGAAAATACCACTTTCAGAAAGCAGGTATTTTCTTGCTTAGCCATCCCATTTGGCTCTGCTAGGTTTGTGTATTGCATGTCTGGCTTTTGGATGACAGGGACTAGGGAGTAGCAGTGGCTCCAGAGAGCCTGATGAGTCAGGGCTGGCCTGAATAGACCTGGGCTGCATTTAGAGTAGGGGAGGAGATTCCCTTTCACCAGAATGAGCCTTGTCATCCAAGGACAATGCTGCCTCCACCTCCTGCCAGGAAGCTACACCAGAGTAGACAGAACCAGTTTTGACTCAGCACAGGGCTTCTCTAACACCAGAGAACAAAGGATTTTTGTAAATAAATATTGGGCCCAGACCCCATAACTTCAGTTCATTTCTGGGAATCAAGAGGAACCTTTGCAAAGGAGAAGAGCCAGAGACGCTGAGGAGGAATACTGCCCCTCTGCTTTTTGCTGTCTGGGGTTGACCTGCAGTGGATACTTGCTGCCAACGAAAGGAGAAATGACTTTGCTGTTTGCTGTGTCCCCTGCTTGAAAGAAGATTATCAAGGGCTTGAAACTGAAATTGCCTCCTGTTCTGACATCTCACAGAGAAAAATACTTCACCACCAGCTCCCCTGAAGTTCCTTGCTGGGTGTTCTGACCAGCAAAGAGGTCCCTGCTGTTGCTTTGAACGCCTAGAGACTGTTCTCCGCTGGGAGCAGGAAAATCAACACAACTTCAAGAAGCGTGACGCAGCCGCACCTGTTTCCGACGCATCGCCGAAGAAATCATCGCAGTGCCTGCGGCGGCCGAGAAAACGCTGCATGCTGCTTTGAGTGCACCGATCTCCAAAGTCTGAGATCATCGCATTGATTTCGGTGCCGGGCCTGCTGTGTGGCTGCAAGAGTTCAATCATCATTCCAGAGCATTGTATCGCATCAAGGCACCAAGTTTGTCGCATCATTGGGGGATGTAGTAAGAAACCGACGCATCACTTCCTCTCCGATAAGGAACCGACGCATCACCTCTCCTGCACTGCAGTAAGGAACCAACGCATCACCTCCCACAGAGCAAGGAACTAATGCATCACCTTCCCTGAGTGTAAGGAACCAAACCATAACCTTCCCTGCGGCCAGTCATGTTTGTTTGCTTGCAGCATCCGAGGTACTTTGGGGCGCAAAGTGTTGCATCTGCATTTTGCCTTGAACTGAACTATTTTTACCATCTGAAAGTCATATTTATATTACTCTATTGTGGATTGTTGTTGTTTAGTCTTGTTTTGGTTTAGAGAAAGATGACTGATTTTCTGAACTGGTGTAGTGTCCATTTGTAGTGGTTTCACTGTATTACTGTATGTGTTCACAAATGCTTTACATACTGCCTCTGAGATACACCTGTCTGCTTGTGCCAAGCTACCAAGGGGTTAGCAGGGGTTACTTTAGAAGTGTATCCACCTTACCCTGACTAGAAGCAAGGGCCCCTATTTGGACAAAGGTACCTACTGCTGCCAACTAGAGACCCCCATTTCTAACAATTAGGAAAAAAACTGTAAGTGGACTGGGCAACATTAAAAAAAGTACTATCTTAGATATATAATAGCATTTTCCAAGAACGTTTTCTCACTGAAACAGCTCTCATTTCTCTGCTCTCCTTATATACAGAAAGGTGTTCCAATAGTTATATATCTAGCTCATGAAGGCCAGATTTACAGTTAGCTAGTGATAAAAATAATCTAATTGCTGGAGTAAATATATACAACATGCTATTTAGAGTAACTGGACTGATAAACGCACATCCCCACATTTATTATGACAGGGCAAAGGGCAAATTCAAGTTTACCTCAGTACACAAAAGTTACTATGATAAAAGCACCTTTTTCCTGTTTCACAAATTACATCTAACAATTACTTTATATGGTGAAATAACTTTTCTTATAGTCATGAGGTTCATTCACAGTGGTTGTACTATTCTGCACAAATGTAACTCCTAGCATACTGGTTTTGGGTAAATATCATTTGTAAAAACTAGTACACATGAACAAACTGTAAATTAGAAATGACAAAAGAACAAAGTTAAAAACATTGTACGCCATCTCAACTAGGAAAGTTTTCAAAGGTATTTATTCTTTTGCAGCTGCATGAAAGAAAGCCTGACCACCAAATGAGGAAGTGTTAATTCTGGGAGTTTATAAAAATTATTTGCCAATGGAACAAATATGAAACAAAGAGGAGTGCATATTGATCTTTTCTGCTAAGATAGAAAGTGAATCATGATGCACAGTAGTGTGGACTGAAACAGTGAATTTAAAGAGAATCCTTTGTTCTACTAGTAACCAATGCAGTTCTTTCAAAATTGGTGATATGTGCTTTCTTGTCGTACTTTTAGCAGCTGTCTGTGCAGCTGTATTTTGAATCGATCATAGCTTTCTGATAGGGCCAAATATCAAAAGGTAACACAGTCGAAGTGAGACTGAATAATAGTAGTGACTACCCGCTAGGTGCTCTTTGGGACTTAGATGCCACATCCAGTAGGGGTCAAGTTTTAGTGTTCAGTACACACCTTTTTTCTTTGCTGGATTTCTTACAAGGGGAGGGTTTGGGAAGGAAGGGATACAGACCTCTCAAACTTAACCTACGACTTAGTTGTCATGTGGTAGAGTGTGGAAAGGGGAGGGTCGGAGAGGGGTCCAGATCTTCAAGGCTACACAAGGGGGCATTAGTTTATGGTTTGAAGTTGAATGAATAGACATTGGAACCACATGTAGAGAAGTGAGTCCATATTTCCGGCACTATGTAATCACAAGACACTGCGGTGTCTTTATCACATGCACAGGGTGAGGGGGGATACTCCATAATGACGTTGAACGTCAACGGTCTTGGACACAAGATCAAACGGGGGTTGGTGGCTAATTAGATTAGGACAGTGAAACCCAATATAGTCCTTCTACAAGAAACACTCCTCCGCGGTACTCACTGTGCCTTTTTAGGAAGAGGTAGATACACAACTTTCGCACATGCCAATTCTATTTGTGATTCAGAGGGGTGACCATTCTCATTAGAAAGAAGCCTCCGTTCCATACCCACAAAATCTGGATACACCCCAGTGGCATATTTGGTGCAGTACAGGGGACATGGACCAAATGGAACTCACCTTAGTCAGTATTTACACACCTCCACAATTGCAACAGCAAACGGTAGACAAGGTGGTGGAGATATTGTTTGAGTCTGACTTCTTGACACATATTGTGGGAAGGGACTTCAACATGTAGTGGATCATCAAATAGACCGCACGATCGTGATGCCCGAACAAGCTGTGGCTAGTTTTATACGTACACTGGGTTTGACTAACCTCTAGCACCAACACCACCCTACCGACCATGCATACTAATACTTTTCAAGTACCCATAAGGTGATCTCCAGGCAGGATTATCTCCTCGCCCCAGTGGGAGAAATTGAGATGGTGGACAAAGCAGAATACCTGGCGAGTGGCCTATCAGACCACTCTCCATTGTGGCTTACAGTAAGAAGACAACCTTGCGGAACACAAACCAGGTTTAGGCTCAGCGCTTGGGATTTATTAACACAGAAGTTGCCTGCAAAATCAGAGTAGACTCTGAACTCTACTTCCACGAAAACAAGGACTTAGTGTCCTCAGCGATGGGAGGCCTATAAAACCATACTACGGGACTGGGCACAAAATATCATTGCACATAAAAGGAGGAAAGAGGTTCTGGAGATCGAAGCACTAGAGGGCAAGCTCCTAGAGCTGGAGAGGGATGTGGGCCCAGGCATTGATCAGCTCATAGTACGCCAGATTGCACTCAGACCCAGGAAAATCAAGCAATGGCATGCCAGCAGGCAAAGTCACTCCTCCTAGCCACACAACCCCACCTGTATGAGGCAGGGGATAGAGCGGGGAAGCTTTTAGCCTGGTATGGCAGGAAAGAGAGGGAAACCAGGTGGGTGAGCTCTATCCAAAAAGAGGTTGTCCTGCATACGACAGCACGAAGTATAGCAGTTACCATCACAAGCTATTATGCAGATTTCTACAAGGCCAGGAAACTAGCAGACGACTTCCAAATTCACATTTACCGATGTACTATTAATACACCCACATTATCTTTAGCTGATCATGAAGCCCTCGATAAAGAACTTACCCTGGAAGAAGTCACAACAGCAATAGGTGAACAAAACTCAGGGAGAACTCCAGTCCACATTGGACTGCCGGCAGAATTCGTGAAGGCGAATATTGGTCTACTGAGACCCATACCTATTGAAGATGTAACTATAGATACAAGTAAAGGGAACACTCCCATTAGATCTCCGCAATGCTACTGTGGAAGTTATTCACAAAGGCAGTTTCTCACACATATAAATAACCCAATATTCACTAATACACTCAGGAGGCAGTCTATGCAGGGCCTTACTGACACATTCACTCAATCACATATGACATGAAGGGAGACAGTGATTTGGTAAAAGATTTACATACATATGGAATCACAGTCTGAGATAGGAACTAAAAACCGCCTTCAGATATCTGCTAAACAACTGACACTTTCAAGTTTACCATGCAGACAAGTATCCCTTGTATTTAGTTTCAGGCTTAGTATAGTTGAGCTTGGGCATGTAGGTTTTCTGGTACAGCTGTCTTATTACGTAAAACTGCTAGACAAGGTGTAAAGTGTTATGTACCTGATATGAGTAAACAGTAAGGTACACTGTAGCTACACCAGAGTGCAGGGAAGTATTTACTTAAAATGTGAAAGATATGGTTTGATGTTTCAAAGACCTATTTGCATTCATAGAAACATATGTGCATATTATACATCCAGCTTTCATCCAGACTGAAATTTGACATACCTAAGTAAAAAAGTAGACAGACACTGAACCATTCACTGAGGTAATTAAAGAAGCATGCAAAGATTCATTCACACATACAGACACAACATATATGTATGTTGCGCTAATAAAGGCAGTCTGATACCCTTAAATAGTCCAATGTTTTACAGACACATTTAGAGGACCATAGCTATCACAAAGATAGACCGTCATTTATTATTAAACTTACATAGTCATAGAATATGAGCTCCTGATAGGGACTCACACAGTTATTGACATATATGAAAAAAAACGAGACATTCAAGTCTAACATGTATAACGCTTCTCAAGGTTTAAGCTACTCTTCTACAATATATGACTGTCCTCTGAGGTAGGCTGTCAGTACTAAATAGGGTATACTTCTTTAAGTTAAATTCTGCGTACGTAGATTTATGGGAGAGTGAGAGGGTGTGCGAGTAACTATATGTGTAAGTATTTGTGTGAGTAGCTGTATGATCAAGCTGTATGATCAACCTCTTCCTCACCCATAGATATAACTGAGTAATAACGTAAGCTGTCAGCAGTTAGAAGGATGGGTGCTACATTGTTAAAAGTTAACACATCTAGTCTGAAGATTTGCTAAGCTATATTTGCACACATAAACAAAATGTTTAAATAGGTAAAATATCTATTTTTGTTTTCAGACATCAATATCTAGTTATCGACACAGAATTACTATGCCAAAAACAGCAAATAGAGAATCTCCTTAGAACTCAGAAAGAAAAGGGGCAAAATGCAGAAAAGATGGTGAAAGACAAAAGGCTTGCAGGTAAGAGTACCAAGACATTTCTTAATATTGTTTGTGCACAACTGGGAAAAATGCAAAAAGAAGTAAAGAAAAAGAAAACTATAACACTGAGTGCTAAAGCACAAAAAGTCTCAGATGTAAAAATATTAAGAAGTCATTGATAAAAGGAAAGACTTTAACTAGAAGGCGAAAGCAGATCAAATAAATCAGAAGTAGAATGTTCCATACGAGACTAGTTTGCAATTTGTTAGCATCTATGAACAAGTATAAAAGAAGAACAAAACCAATCAGACAGCAATAATATGTTGAAGGTGTAGTTGATAAAGTGTTTGTTTTGATGAGGAAACTATTTGGTTTCAAACAAAATTAAGACACTGGACAAAATAGGGTTGTCTATGAGGAGACAGAGCCAAAAGAAAAAAAACTTCTTGATAGAAGTACCTTTTGCAAAGTGTTTAGTGGTGAATGGATATATACTTCAAGTACTGAGTCTTTCTTTATTGAAGAAGGCTGTTTCCAAGACAACACATTAGTGCAGGCAGTTGATGAATCTGGACGATGTTATGAGTTCAAAAATGGTATTCTTGTTCCAAAGAAAGTAATAGTACTTAGAAATGTTGAGGAAGATATTGCTGAAGAGATGCAAGGAAGGCAAAGACCGGCCCCTGTATACAAATGGAATTGTGGTGGTGTTTGTTGTATTCTTCAACAATCAATTGCTATATTGAGAAATGTCCTCAGTATGTTTGCTTTCAGAAGTTTAAAACAGAAAATACTTACTTTGGAATGATTAGACCCATGCAAAGTTAAAAAGCATACTAATTTACAAGGACACTCACTAGCTTGTCTCTCAAAATAAGTATGCCAAAGTAGTTTTCATTATTTTAGAATATTAGCTGTACACAATTTAATAATAAGAATTTTTTTAAGTAGGCCTTAATATGAAAATACATCTGCTCTATGTTTAGTAGAAATGAATAGAGCTCTTTTGCATGGTAGTGTAGAAAAGTGGAAAGGTTTTGTGATGATTTTAAATGTGTAGGGAAATGAAGAATTGGTAACAACAGGAGTTGTCGAGCAGAACAGACATATTAGTGTTTCTAATTTTGTAAAAATGATTAGAAAGTTTAGCACAGTTTCTTCAGAGCAACCAAACTATGTTTCCATATGTTTTTGATGCACTCACTACAAAAATAAAACTAGTAATGGTGATTTGTACATTAAAACTGAAAAGGAGAATATTAAGTGGTGAGAATTTGCTGTTTATTTATTTGTAGAGGGACGATTTGACTTGTCTAGCCAAAAAATTATATATAAGTACTGCTATGATAAGTTAGAGGAAAACAAAATGCCCGCTATAGCAGTACACAACAACTCAGAAATAGTAGCTGCTCCAGAAGTCCTTAAAGATTTGAATGTTTATGGATCTGCATCAATATAGTCTATACATCCATTTCAAGCTATAGTTTGCAAGGAGCAAAAGACAGAGAACATTACCTCCAAATTAGCTCCAGAAGTGTCTCAAAGGTAGAGTTGTATACTTGCCATTAGATTTTAAGGAAAATATTGAAAACTATAGGGGTGCAGAGAAATTTGGAAGAGGGACTTGTAATTGTAGTAAATAGTGTCTTAACCAAGAGAAAAAAACATGGCAAGAGTTAGTAGATGTGAGAAAAGTTAAACATGCAACTTTATTCCAGGTACAAAATAACACATTATAAAATGCAGAAATTCTACATGATATCACACATCTGGAGGACAATACATCATTATCAACAGGTCAGGTAAAAAAAGTTGATTGAAGCAGAGTAGAAGAAATGTATTAATGTTACAGCATCCATCCCCTACATTCAAAAGACATTGTTGGAGATGCTATTGCTCTTTAGCAACTAAAAGAAGCAAACGGAACTCCCTTATGTGTATGGGAAAGATTTTTTGAAGCTTGCTGTTTCCCTCATCTCTTTCCCACTAGAGTAGGTGGTAGGTATGATGATCGGTATATACAAATCCCTACGGGTGAGTATGGATGTACTAGGCTTCATTCAGAGGATTCTGAGTTTTGTCAATGTGTCCCTTATATGTTTCATCTATTATTTGAAAGTGATTTGTGTTCATTGTCTTATTCTTTCAACCACCTTTTGAAAACAGGTGTAAATCTGCAAAATCTATTTGCAAGAGAATTTCTTGAGAAAACTAATTGAAAAGATGAACAACTGGAATACAACTTGATTAACTTCATGGCATTTCAATGTAGGACCAACGAATATTGGTATCCTCGTCACTGTGAAATAAAATTCATGTTGAGATATTTAGGAGCACCTACATAGTTTATAACACTCAGGTGCGCTAAGTATGGATGGGATGGCATGCTTCAATTCCCACAGATTTCAATCCATGATGGCTTTTATCTGCATTATAATCCACCTCACTGTGAAGTGACTGATTTCTTTTGGTGCAAAGAATACCAAGCCAGAGGTACTCCACATACTCATATGCTATTATGGGTAAAAGATGCCCCAAAGTTTGGAACATATACTGCTGAGTCTGTGCTGTCTTGAATAGAGCAGTATGCTACTTTCATCATCCCAAAGGGGAGTGATGACAAAATGTTAAGACAACAATTTCTACGCTTCCAAAAAATCACAGGTGAGGGAAATTGTGTAGTAGAAAATATAAATCCAAAGGAAATTTTTACACAGAAGTCGTTTTAGATTTTCACGACCTGTGATCTCAGAAGGAAGAGTTAACAGCACACAGAAATCAGCAAAGAATATACTCCTCAGAAGAACAGAAGCCTCAAAATACATCAATGACTACAACTCTGTGATTTTAAAAATGTGAAATATGAAGGAGATGTGGGAGGAAATTACAGCAGAAAAGTGTCTTTAAAAGAAATTGTAAGGTTTTTATTTCAGAATGCTTTCTCACAGGGAGATCAACTCTTATGAATGTTTAGACCTGTTAAGCTCAGGTAGATTTTTCTAAATCTAGAGGAGTTCTATGGGTGAGTTTAGGGCTTGCTAATAGTCATAATAGAGTACTGAAGTATTTTCCTGAAATCTAACATCTTGCAGAGTTTGAGCCACACAATATAGATATTCTGGAGTCTAGCAGGGTGGATACGTATTATCCAAGAAGGAGTCCTCATGTAGAATGGATGTGTCTGTATGAAATACTTCAACATTATTTATACAGAAATAATGTCAGTGAAAATATAGAAGAAGGAGCATTTGCTTTTGATGGAAGTGAAGGATGTTTGGTCAGACTAGGCAAAGGAAATGTAATAAACCATTGAAAGGTAAGTTGCTAAACCCTCGACAAAAGAGATTTTTTCTATTTAGCTCTGTTGTAGTTGTTCAAGCCATTGCAAACTAAAAGTGAGCTACTTGGAGAATTGACTGATATGAAGGCTCATTCAATGCTTTTAAAGACACCATTGAATGTTCTGTGTTTCTAGTGTATCTTCAAATGTTGAGAGATGAGAAGAAACAATTGCTGCCGATATAGCTAGAGAGAGTTCACAGAGCCGTCAAAGATCAGTACCTCGAAATCAAGATACTCTTGGACAGCAAATCATTCAAAATGACTCTGTAATAGCTATGAATGAGGTAGAGAATGGATTGCAGCAAGTATGACAGAAAGTATGACAGAAAACTGTGAAAGCTATTTTTATGGGAGGATCAGTGTTATGTACAGTTGTCTGGTACTTCCATGGGCAACTGTGCGGCACCGGTCTACGCAAACGCGTTCATGAAGTATTTTGAGGAGAACAATATCTTGAACCATGCCCCTTGAAATACACATGCCAAGATCTTTCTGAGATACATCAATGATATCTTTGTTTTATGACAAGGAGAGTAGAAATCTATAGAAACAGCGCTCATACAACTAAACAGCATCAATGACCGTATTCAATTTACTTTTGAAATGAGTCAAAAAACCATCAATTTCTTGGATGTTAGTGTTACAAGAGTTATGAATCATCTGGAAACCAATCTGTACAGGAAAGCAACAGACAAAAACAATATTCTCCATTACAAATCATTCCACCAAAAGTCATTGAAGAATCATCTTCCGTTTTCGAGTTAAACGGATCGTATCAGACACAGCCAAATATGAGGGACAGGCTATCAACATGATAAAACACTTTGAACAAAGAGGCTACCCACAAACTATCTTGAGAAATGCAAAAGAGCGTTGTGACAAACTCAATCGCCAAGATGTTTTGACAATGAAGAAGAAAGACAATGTCAAGAGACCTGTGGTCGTTTCCAAATACTCAGTTGCTTCAAAAGCATATAAAGCTTCCATACTAAGACACTGGTCTATCATCAGCACTGAGCAAGACTTCAAAGACATCTTCCATGATCAACCCTTATTTGCATACAAGAGGGGTAACAACTTGAAAGAAATCATCAAAAATCCTAAACAAATTCCCTCTACTACATTCAAAGGCAATCAACCATGTCTCAATTGCAAAAATTGCAATAACCTCATCAAAGGACCGATCATGAAACATCCAATGAAGGGCACAAACATCAACTTGAGATTCAATGCAACATGCAATACTGAGAATGTGATCTACATCATCAAATGCCCTTGTGGACTAGTGTACACTGGGAAGACTTCTCGGAAATTGAAAACACGAATAAATGAACACAAAAGTAATATAAGAACTGAAAATGTGAAATCTAATTTAGCAGCACATTTCAAAGAGAATAGACATAATGTCAGTCAACTCAGATTTGCTGCTGTAGAGGTTGTGGCTAAGCGTGACGACAGAGACAACAGCAATTTCCTTTTGCAACGTGAAAATCAATGGATTACATTTTTGCAATCTTCGAAACCTTCTGGTCTAAATGACCGGATGGAATCTATATGCTACCTATAACATCCTGACCTTTTCACTAATACTATGTATAATATATTTTTTCATAATTGTAATGTCTTTCATAATTGTAATGTATTCTGCATTAACACTGCATTTTTCTTTATACCACATTCATGATGTTCTGATTACCAAATCCTCATACACGTTCCATTCTTTTCTTTCTATACCTTCTCAAACCTTCGGCACTCTTACACCTCTACAATATGGCCACCAACAATGATGTCCTCTTTCTATGTCTACGTCACAAGTTCCTTCACTTCCGTGTATACGGCACGTCTAACTACTTCCAGTTAGCGAAGGGCGTACGATTGAGACGCGCGGGTCCACATTTCTTTACGAGTAAGTTTGTGCACTGATGGTTGTACCTGCCTGTATTCTTTCAGCATTTAACCGCACTCGCGGGTCTGTCTTTAACAATGGTGCTTTCACAGGCGTTTGTTTATTCTGTCTTTCACTATGGTGCTTTCACGGACGTTCGTTTATTCAACTTCCCAAACACCTTAATCCTTCTGCTCTCACTCTGGATGATCATTTGATGAAAGCGATATACTTTTGGACAATGTATGTTCAACAGTTACACATGGCACATAAATGCACGGGGCACTATCTTCTTTCGTGATTCTAACGTCAGTGTAAGCATGGGCGAATTTTGCGAATCTCGCGTTCGCGAATTTTGCGGATTTGCGAACTCGCAATCCGCAAAATCCGCGAATTCTCGCGAATTTGCGGATTTTTTTTTTTGTGTTTGCGCGGGTTTCTGCCAGTTCGCGAGGGTTTTGTACACTTTCGCAAATTGCGAACTTACCTGTCGGGTCGCAAGTTTCGCGAACTTGTTGTTTCTACGTGTCCAGCCTGTTTGGGACACTCTTCTTCATCACTGCCACTCTCTGTCACCACTGCCACTCTCTGACTACTCATGCCACCCTCTGGCCCACCCATGCCACCCTCTGTTTCATCACAGCACCCTCTGGTTGTCCAGTCAGTGTACATTATTGTGGCAACGCAAGCACACCTTCCCTGCCTCAAGTGACCTGAATTAATTTGGGGCTGATTAATGTGTCACAGAATATTTTTTTAGCTGGCACCTGCTTCCTTAGTGCTTCCTGATTAGTGATCTTTTGTACTTGCTAAGTGCTTTCATTGTTGCAAAATTAGTTACAACACCTGCCCTGCCCCAACTGACAATGAAGAATTAGGGGCTGATTAATGGATTTGAACTTCCAGCCTGGCTCCTGCTTGTCTCCCTTAGCTGTAATTCAGGACCTTTGTGGCATATGTGTAACTATTCTGAGGTTCAGAGCAGGGTCACATAATAGTTGCAACTGGCAACTTAACTCTGGAGGGGCCCCTCAGGAAGCACTACAGGAAATGGCTACTAATGATGAGCCTGAACTTTTGAACCTGGTAAGTAGTTTCAGTTTTGCTAAAATCGTATTTCTGCAATTTTGCACTTATTCGCGGGGCGCGAAGTTGTACTGGGAAGCCGCGAACTCACGCGAACAGTGCGAGCAGTGCGAGCAAAATCCGCTGCTCGCGGATTTGCGGATTTTGCGGGAGATTCGCGCTCTCGCGGATTGCGAATTTACCGAAAATCCGCAAAATCCGCGAGCGAAACGGATTTTCCGCCCATGCTTACGTCAGTGGGATAAACAAGCACATTATTTATTTTGTTTACGTGTAGCATGCATGTAGATGAGCAGACATTTTCTGGAGGATCATACATAGATTGTTTTTATATTATTTACAGAACACCCCTGACGAAGGATTGACTGTCCGAAATGCATTGGGTGATGGTGTGATGATGTACCATAACTTGTTGTACCAGCAATGGAATATGGAATTTACAGACTTTAACTTCTTGGATAAGAAAGATTCATGTGAAAACAACATGAAATAAATAATGAGAGAACTCAACACAGTTTTGGTCTAAACTTCATTGGAATTAAAATTGGGCAAAAACGCTAATCGTTTTTCAGAGGTTGTGCTCAGAGAGTTGGCACTTACCCTAAGTGCCACGGACATTGCATACAATTGCCATTAAGGCACTAGCATACTCTGCCATGTCCTAGGGCATACAAAACTCTAAGGAAATTTACAATGGTGCACTCAACTCCCAGGCTAGTCATGATGGACCATAATTGTTTTTGAACCATGAAATCAAAAGCGGAAGATAAATATACAAAGTCTAAAAGCAGATTTTCTTCTTTAATGTGCGTGTATTTGCCAATGGGAAAATCCAGGTTAATGTCCTGTTCTATAGACCCCAACCCAGACTTAAAGCCATACTCCAGGTCTGAGAGAATATTGTTAGACTCTGCCCAATCCTGCAGTCAGTCTAAGAGAATACACATAGCCACCTTTACTAGGGAGCCTAAGAGGAAAATTGACCTGTATTGTGCTAGGCTGTTACTGTCATGTGGTAAATAAATTTACCGGACTATTTTTCCATACATTAAATATCAATAAGGATAGCTCAATCAAATGAGAGGCAGAGTCCGTGGTATCTGAGTCATACGGGCTTTAATTAAGATCCTCGAGGAACAGGACATCATGTTCCATCACTACTAAGGTTCAGGAAGGGATATTCAACGCTTTATTAACATCACACATTATATATAGTAAAACAGTATAATTGAAATGAATACAGTAGGCGTAACAAGTGAAAAGTAAAAGATAAGAACACATGTGCGTAACAGGAGGCGTGTAAGAAGGCGTACACATGGGCGTGCACTTGACATGTCAGAGAAACGTCGCAAGAAGTGTCATAAGTGGGTGGATACATAGTGAATTCCTGCAGGGTCAGCAGAAACATTTGGCCTAGATGCGCGCGCAACTGAGTATGACGTGTAACTGGGGAGAACTGGGGGCTTTGACTTTAGCACTAGAAGAGGAGACTGGTGTCTGGGATGTCAGAACGACCTGTACCTATGGCATATCTGGTATCTCATGGTTGGAGGATGTAGTATCTGGAGTAAAAGGTCTCTCGGACAGAGGCTGTTCAATACTGGATGCTAGTGCGTGCATACGTGTCTTGGTGCAATGCGCGGGGCCATGGGCCTACCATAGTAATGGGTTCTGTAAATCACTTGCAAGGAGGACAGGAAGGCCGGGCCCTTTGCTCTGCAGCCGGGAATATGTTTACCTATTTCACTAGGCTGGAATGTGTTTTCGAGGAGGCTGAGCTGATAACTGTAGGCAAAATACTGTCTTTGGCAGGAAGGCCAGGCTGAGCCGGGCACCGCTTCGCTGGGCAGGAAGTAAGGCAGAGGTCAGGGATGCATACCTAAACTACAGCTTTCAGAGACAGAAGAGACTTGGAGCCTCAATTAAAAGGGCCTAGCTCGACTGAGCCAGGAAACATGGAGAAAACGTGTGCAGGATTCAGAAGTGTACCATGTAAAGACGTTGGCACCATAGGCCTAGAAGCCCAATTAACGTAATTTTCTTGGAGAATTATATAACTGACATGTTAACGTTGGACGCAAATGCATATGCGTCTTTCTAGCATGCACGGGAAGGAAGTTACATGACATACAAGGAACAAGGGTGTATGGATAGGGTGCGAGTGGGGGACACATTAGCTACCTGAAAATTTATATTACCTCATTCCCTCCTTGGCCCCTACTTCACCCTTTAGGATATATCTATGTTCATGAGACCATCTATCTGTTCATATAGTATCATTTGTTCATCTTTCTTCATTCGGGAACGGGAACGTGTACTTGGACGGGGAATACAAGCTGTGGCGCACAAGCCGCAAATCGCTGGCCCACATTGCAGACAGAGACAACAACTGAATACTACGAGCAGTATAATTCCTAGGAATGACAATACTTTCCATCCCCAGGCGGATATCACACTCCAGAGCCAACCGGACCAAGTCCAGGTGCCTGGGTTCTGATGTATCTGATGAGCTATCTCATGAAGCCGTGTTATGGCCTTATACACAGATGGCGCGTTATTAGGAATAAACACTCAACAACTGGATCCGATGACTCTACAAGCCCCGCCCCTATCGGCCAGGATGACGTCAAGGACAAGGCGATTTTGAAGAACAACAAGTCTCATAGCAGACTGCTCCTCGGTCAGGTTACCTAAAGCAGAAGTAGTCTCATTCACTACTGCTTCCAAAGTTCGTGTTAACCTACGTATTAATTTACTATTTTGAATGGGGCCTATGAAGAAAAAGAATCCTTTATTGAAATCTGTATATTGCTCCAACGTTGTTTCAGTCTGATCGACAATCGGGGTCTTGATCTCCCTTCTATGTCTTACATGCACAAGATGTGGATTTCGATGATAATCAGGTGGGGCTAGGAAAACAGGTGGCAATAGGAACGCGATATAACACGTCCCATCCCAATCTAATGGCAGACGTACATAGGCTGTCTGACCACATATAAAATATGAATGGCGGGAGGCTTTGAAAGTAGACTTTCCTTTGTCACTGAATTCGACCACAGTATTACAATCACTGTGTCCTAGATGTACTGAACCATTCTTTCTGACGCATAATTCGCCTTTCACTGGTAAAACTGTAATAGACGGCAAGTCCGAATTAGTCTCAGACTGCACATTCAGAATCATGAGGTTAAGTGTAAAATTACCTAATCCATACACTTCATTTTCTAGATCGGTCCCTGTCCTTCGGGGAAGACCTTCCTTGTCTGGGAAACATATTTTATTCATAACTGTATTCAAGTTCCCCCAAATCCAATTGCCTTGGGAAACCGTGGACGTACTGTCTAGGGAGGACATTAAAGTAAACCATGCACCACACGAACCATTATGTGTAAACGGATAAGGAAAGAGGGGCAGAACTCCCTTGTATTTCTGATAGGGAGGGGGTCGGCCACATACCCAGCAATTGGTGGCATTGCTAGTCTGGTGGGAATGGTGTAACATACGGATAAAAGTATTGTTGCGCATTGCTAATCGATAGGACAACTCGTGTGGGGGCAGGTCGCTGAAAGTGTGCTCTACAGTGTCATTAGAGGAAGTATGTACATGAGAATCAAGAGGAAAGGAAACATGTAGCATTAAACTTATGCATATGATCGTAAGACTCAGAAGAAACATAAAAATTAATGCAATAACGCATCGGCTATGCAGATTTTTGCAATATTTTTCTCTCTTTTCGTTTCGTCTATCTCTCTGACTACTTGGGTCTATCTTATACATGTCAGAAACCTGTCTAACCGCTTCACCCGAGGGGGACTTAAACAATTAAACGCTGTCTGACTTACTAGACCTCAACTTGGCTCGGTACTCCTGCTGTGGAGTTTTCTCTAGCAGGTGGAGTTTAGAGTCAGTGTCTGAAAGGGGGCAGTCCTTGATTACAGTCTCTGGACAGAATCCATGAAATCTCTTCACGTGGCTGGAGTGCAACCATCCCTTCCGGCCTTCTAGTTTCACTGCGGTCCTCGTCGTCAACAACACCAACTTTGGCTGCTTCCACCTCGGCTCCAGAGGGCTCGATCGGTCGAAATTTCGAACATAGACGTGATCCCCTGGAACGAATTCATGCGGTTTTACTTGGGTGTTGTCCGGGAAGGCAGCCGCGACCTGTGAACGACAAGATAGTAGTGCAGACATCAAGGAAGCTAGGTAATCTGTCAGCATAATACTGTCAACATCAGTTATTCTTCGAGGCATAGGCGTACCCCACATGTTTGGGGGACGTCCAAAAATTATTTCATACGGGGACAATCCAGTTCTAGAATAGGCTACCATTCGCATGTAAAAGAGGGCAACTGGCAAGGCTACTATCCAGTCTACACCTTTTTCTGCACAGATCTTCGCTAACCGTGTTTTCAGAGTTTGATTATGTCTCTCAATGAGACCAGCGGCTTCAGGGTGTCGTACGCAATGGATTTTCCACTGGTAACCTAACAGGAGTGATACCTGTTTCATGAGCTCGGACGAGAATGGCTGACCATTATCAGAGTACACGACACGGGGCAAACCGTATCGCGGAAAAAATTCGCGGACCAACTGCTTGGCAGTGGTTACAGCAGTGTAATCTGGGACTGGATATGCTTCTGTCCATCGGGAAAGGGCACATACGACTACGAGGACATACTTGAATCCTCGACATCTGTCCATCTGGATATAATCCATCTGGAGGACTTCAAAAGGATGGTCAGGAGGATGAAATCCACCTTGTTCCACGGGGATACCTTTACCTGGATTGAACTGACAACAGATCATGCAGGTACGCACTTTCTGTTTCGCTGCTGCACGTAAATGCTTGTTGAACCAAAGATTCTGTAAACTGTCTAACATGGCTTTCTCTCCTAAGTGTGCTGGACTATGTGCTGTGTTAATGATAACTTGAACCATAGAGTCGGGGAGGAACCATGTGGCTCTTCCCTTCGTCATCCATCCCTGATCTGTCTGGACCCCTCCTTGTTCAGTCCATTTCTTGATTTCATCTGGAGTTGCATGTGTCTGTATGTCGAGTACATCTAGCGTGGGATCCTTAACTGTCATACAATGTGTCAGTGGAGTCACTTCAGTCTTTGTCGGGTCAGTTGGTATGTCTGTCTGAGTCTGAGCTGTGAGTTTAGCTGTTCGATCTGCCAGGTCGTTACCCTGGGAAATAGTATCGGTGACTTTAGTATGTGCTTTGCACTTCATGATGGCTATAGTTGTAGGCAAATGTATTGCTTCTAGCAGGGCTTGAATGAGGGGACCATGTTGTATCTTGGCACCGTGAGAAGTTAAAAAACCTCTTTCTTCCCAGAGAACACCGAAGTCGTGAACGACTCCGAATGCGTACTGTGAGTCTGTGTATATGTTTACCTTCTTGTTCTTGGCTAGTATACAGGCTTGGGTCAGAGCGATGAGCTCTGCTGCTTGGGCAGATAATGTGTCAATACGATGTGTTTCTATGACTTCAGTTTCAGTGGTCACTGCATATGCGGCTACTAACTCTCCTGTGCTTGTTCTCATACAGGAACCATCCACGTAAAGTGTCAGGTCTGGATCGGACAATGCAATGTCTGTCAAGTCTTGTCTTGGCTTTGTCACGGTATTAATGACTTCCATACAGTCATGTGGTGCTGGATCTGCTGTAATGGAGGGTAATAATGTGGCAGGGTTGAGTATGTTGCAACGTCTGATTTCTATGTGTGGTTGAAACAGTGTCAGTTCATAACCTGTCAGTCGTGCTATGGTCAAGTGCTGAGTCTGGGTTCGGTTTAGGAGAACTTCCACGGAGTGTGGAACCTGTACTGTCAAGGGATGTCCTAACACTATTGAATCGCTTTGTCTGATAGCTAGAGCTGTTGCTGCAACTGATTTTAAGCACGCAGGCAAGGCCTGGGCTACTGGATCCAATGTACTAGAAAAATAAGCACAAGGCTTGTGGTGTCCTGCTTGATCTTGTGTGAGAACAGATAATGCTGTGCCATCGCGTTCTGTGACAAAAAGTGTAAAAGGTTTGCTGTAACATGGTGTAGCTAAAACTGGTGCTTGACATAAAGCTTTCTTCAAGTCATTAAAAGCTTGTGTATGTTCCTGAGTCCAAGGGAGGACAGTCGAAGTCGCTGCCTCCTGTGTTGTCAACTGTATGAGTGGCTTGGCTAGGTATGCATACTGAGGAATCCATTGTCTACAGTAAGAAGTGAGGCCAACAAAAGCCCGTACTTCCTTTTGTGTCTTGGGTTGTGGCAGATGTGCAATTAACTGAATACGATCTGGTGTCAACTGTCTACCCCTCTTGGACAGCAAGTGTCCAAGGTATACCACTTGCTGGGCACAGAATTGTAGCTTCGAAGGGGACACTTTATGCCCCTTTTCGGCCAGAAAATACAAGACTGTCAGTGATGCGCGTTCGCAGTCACGTTCGGTCCATGCTGTAATTAACAAGTCATCAACGTATTGCAGCAGTGCAGTGTCAGTAGGCATGTGAATACTGTCTAGTTGTCGTTTCAGAGCTTGACTGTAAATACTAGGACTTTCTGTGAACCCTTGAGGTGCACGTGCAAATTTGAAGCTTCGGCCATTTAAACAGAATCCGAAAAGGTACTGGCTTTCAGGATGAATGGGAACACTAAAGAAGGCGTTCTTGAGATCTATTACAGTAAAGAACGCTGCTTCGGAATCAATAGCAGTCAATAGGGAAGAAATATCTGGGACTACTGGGTACTGTGGTATTATGCATTTATTCAGTTCTCGAAGGTCGATCACCAATCGGTAGACTGGTGGTGCATTTGGGTCAGTTCGTTTAAGAATCGGAATGATTGGAGAATTACATACATTGGAGTCAGTTTCTACAACTACTCCTTGTGCAATGAGCTCGTCAATAATTTTCAGTAAGGCTGCTACAGCCTCGGGTGGTAATTTATATTGTCGGATTCGGGGCAGTACAACACCTTGTTTGAGCGTAACACGATAGGGTGAAATGTGCATACAACCTACATCAGTTGGACCTTGCGCCCATAAATGCTGTGGTACATTTTGCAATCTTGGATCAAAATCTCTCAACACGTAATGACCTTTAAAGTCACGTAAAAACAATCTCACTCCTTCCGGAGAACAACATATCACTGCTCCTAGTGCTTTCAATGTTTTAATACCAAGTAAGTTTTCAGGACATGATTTCGTAAGTAACAAGTCTGTAGTACGAGACAATGGACCAACTGCAAGGGGAACTGGCTTTGACACTTCGTTAACAATAGGCTTTCCTGAAAAACCAAGGGAAACATTCTGTGAGCCTGAGAGGGGTGCCCCTGGAACCTCGTCGTGACTGATGGTAGTTCTGCTCGCCCCTGTGTCAATCAAAAATGTTCTGTCTTTCCCTAATACCTGACTATGTACATAGGGACCCTCTTGATCTACAGGAACCTCGATAAGGGGCAAGCCAACCTCCCTCTCTAGGCTGTTTCATGAATACTGCTGATAATCGGGGTACTCTGACTGTGCATACTGGTACATTTGCTGTGTGACATGTTGCGTGGCAGCAATGGTTTGGGGCCGGGGTACAGCTACTGTCTGTTGTTGTGCATTCTGGGGAGGTTGCGTGTTCTGTGGAATATTCTGTGGAACATGTTCTGGTCTAGGTGGACGCGGTCTTTCTTTCGTCCTGCCTGTAGCAATATTGTATTTCAGAACGGTACATTCGTTTATATAGTGACCTGGCTGTTTACAGTAATTGCAATTCCCTTTAACAGGAACTGCAGGGTGACTAGTCTGTGTCGTACCTCTCTTCTGGCTATCTGCTGGAACGGACTGGGCAACTAGTACTTTCATTTTCGTATCTTTCATACGTCTCTGTTCATGTTCGTGTTCCTCTCTGATTCGGTTCTGGTGGTACTGTAACATTTGTAACATTTGGGAAGGAGTATTTGCTTGCCAAGTACTTTCGGCTTTCAGTACTCTGTTTTTAACCTGTGGTAAGGAATTTTCGACTTGTTTGGTCACAAAAAGATGTGGATAAGATTCACTACTTGTTTTCAGGCCGCTATTAATAATAAAACATTTCTCGAATCTAGAATAAAAATCACTAGTGTCTTCGTCTTGTTTCTGTTTGCAGGCTGAGATTGCATCCCAGTCTTCCTTTTTAACTGTCAATAACCTAGGCAAGACTTGTACTAATAATCCTGGTAATGTTTTGGCTTTGTCCCCAAGACCTGTACCTGGGACTCGCCTATTTTCTTCGTCTTCTAATTCAGTCCAAATAATCTTTTTATCTCCCACCTCCCATTCTTTTTCTTTAAGTTTTTCGTAAATGCCGGCAGGCAACAATACCTTTAACATTTTAAGAATGTCGGAATACGTATAATCTCCCATGAGTAACATATCTTTTAATTCACGGTGGAACCCTGCTGGATCTTTATCATGACAGGGCACTAATTTCTTCATTTCCAATAATTCCATTTTGGTCAGGGGTGTGTATACAAATACTCGTTGAAGCTCACCCCCTGGGGTCTGGACGGGATGAACTTCTCGTAAAGGATTCTGTCTGTCTATGTAAAAAGGTTGTCTTACTGGGGGTGGAACAGGAACGAAATGTGGAGTCAGGAAAGTTCTGTATTTGTGGCGTTGTTCTAGGATGGTATTAATTAAATCGGTACCTAGGCCTCTCCATCTTTTTAGGAGTAATTCTTCCAGTATATTATATAGGGGACCTGGATCAGAATGTTGGCTTTCATATAGTGTAATGAGATGCTGGATCATGTACATACCAGCTAGTTGCTGTTCGTCTGGGGTAAGACTCAAAAATGTTTGCGCTACTGAATCATCTTTATATATACTAGTATTTCCAGCCCATTGTACTGCTGACCGTGCTAGTTCCTGATCACGCATGGTACTAAGTTCACTGTAACCTATTCTTTCTTTCAGTATTCTATCAGTGGCTTGGAATACATGTTCAAGAGAACATTGTTCTGGTATGGGAGACAGGAAACGTTTCTTGTTTTCTAGACGAATGGGTCTGTCAAAAGGTCTTGCTCTACCTACGTACGCTATTCTATCTGGGTCTCCTGCATCCTCTATATCTTCCTATTCTGTTTCATTCTCTTTCTCGTCTTCCCTAGCTGCAGTTTCTTTTTTGTGTATTATTATAATTTCTTTACGGATCTTTCTGTACCTGGATTCTATACAACTTTGTTTATTATGTTTACCATCAGCTATATTGTTACTCCAATTTATCAGTATGTCCATCTCTTCCTTGCTTGCACCTGGCCGATCTCGTTCCCTTATCAAACAATTTATCAAAAACTGTAAGATCATTCTTTGTGTCTCAACCTTGTGGTGTGCCATGGCCTCGCGAATGCATTCTGGTCTCTCCCCTGTTCTAATAAAACGGTATATATTGTCTAAATGGTTAGTCATTTCTGGTAAAAGAATCAAATAGTTGGTAACACGTCGTAAACGTAACGACATTAACATCATATCTTCTACACCTGGTACTGGATCATATCTACAATCTGTTATGTACTGTCTAAGGGTTGCGAATGTCGCAGCTTTGGGTGTACGCTGTAACGCCACTTCTCTAAGCGTCATTCTTTTTACTTGAGGCGGGGTCACAGGGCAACCTCCTACGGCGCCTCCTGAAGCGGAAGCGTAACCATCAACTAGATGTGTTGTTGCTACTGGTGTCAGAGCTTGAAAAGTAGGTGTAGGTAATGTAGGCAGACTCTGGGTTGTCAGTGTAGCAAAAGGATTGGTAGGACCGACAGCAGAAGGGACAGTAGCAGTAGTAGTGACAGGATGAGAAATGACGACGGGTGGGGGAGTCGAGTCTTGAGGGAGTGGAGGTAACGTGTCCTGAACAGGCTGAGCAGGCTGAATAGGCTGCTGTACATTATTTACAGGTGGTACGCGTACATTGGTGTATGCTGGAGCTACATCATCTAAATAGGAAGAAAGGAAAATGTCTGCTGCGGTCTGTTTATGACGGAGTTTAGTCGGGACCAATGGTGGTGGCAAGTTACAGGGTACTTCCGGGGTCGCTTTAGGCAGGCCCTCGGCAAGAACAGGATACATGCCTGTAATAAGGGCATTTCTTTGACGGTCTTGTTGTTCTATTCTGACTCGTTCTCCTTCTTCTAGTAATTCCTTTTCTTTAGCTTTTTCAGATTCCTCTCTACTTTTCTCTGCTTTTCTGATTTCTTTTTCTGTTCTTCTATGCGCTTCTTTACGCCATAATTCTATGGCATCTTTCTGAGATTGTCTGGCTTTCTTCTTCCATAATGCTTCTTCTACTCTCATGATGCATTCAGCATCCCATGTCCCCGAGACAGGCCATCTATACTTCTCTTCCAGATCTTTAGTATAATCCCCCCACAAATCTAGGTACAGTATGGCATCTAAGCCGTGCTTGTGGTACATAAAATGTCCTGGAGTGTCCCTAGGCGGAACCGGAACTGCTTCTTCGAGTATCCCTTTCCTAGTTCCTATCTGACGTAATTTCGAGAACAGCGGCATATTTGAACTGACTTTGAACGTGAGCACAATAAACACAGTAATGAATAGCAAACAATCATTCATACCACGACATTAAACACATTGGTACATTTTAGACTCATATTACCTGGAACAAAGAAAACATATATTCTGGAAATCTCGAGAAACAATACTAGAATACTGGATTACTAGATGCACTGCTAAAACAGTACAGACAATACCGGTCCCATAAAGAGACACGTCATACCGCATTCACCTAAGTGAACACGTCTGGACCAGGTCTATGTACCCCGACCCGTTTTGACCGGGCACAAATTAATGAACCCGTCTAGATGCGTTCCCAACAACTGTACTCACCGGGAAGCCGAAACTGAAGGCCTCGGAAACTGGACTGGACTGGACTGCGTCGGGCTACGATTTCTCCTACGCATGCGCTTCGGAACAGGTGGGCCTCCGGATACCTCGGACCTTGCTCTCTCGACTTGGGGCTCTGGTCGGGATCCTCCGCATTCCTCACCGCCTCGTCTGGATGCCGGACCGCAGTCTCCGTCTCCTCCGTGGGCCTGAGGGAGATAGCAGGAAAACCCGCAGGTGTGCACTGGATCCCTCACGGCTGTAGAAGGGGTCAAGGCCTGCGTTACATCGCCGGCGAGTGGGGAAGGGGGGGGGTCCCTGTTCGGGCGCCAGAATATGTGGTAAATAAATTTACCTGACTATTTTTCCATACATTAAATATCAATAAGGATAGCTCAATCAAATGAGAGGCAGAGTCCGTGGTATCTGAGTCATACGGGCTTTAATTATGATCCTCGAGGAACAGGACATCATGTTCCATCACCACTAAGGTTCAGGAAGGGATATTCAACGCTTTATTAACATCACACATTATATATAGTAAAACAGTATAATTGAAATGAATACAGTAGGCGTAACAAGTGAAAAGTAAAAGATAAGAACACATGTGCGTAACAGGAGGCGTGTAAGAAGGCGTACACATGGGCGTGCACTTGACATGTCAGAGAAACGTCGCAAGAAGTGTCATAAGTGGGTGGATACATAGTGAATTCCTGCAGGGTCAGCAGAAACATTTGGCCTAGATGCGCGTGCAACTGAGTATGACGTGTAACTGGGGAGAACTGGGGGCTTTGACTTTAGCACTAGAAGAGGAGACTGGTGTCTGGGATGTCAGAACGACCTGTACCTATGGCATATCTGGTATCTCATGTTTGGAGGATGTAGTATCTGGAGTAAAATGTCTCTCGGACAGAGGCCGTTCAATACTGGATGCTAGTGCGTGCATACGTGTCTTGGTGCAATGCGCGGGGCCATGGGCCTACCATAGTAACGGGTTCTGTAAATCACTTGCAAGGAGGACAGGAAGGCCGGGCCCTTTGCTCTGCAGCCGGGAATAAGTTTACCTATTTCACTAGGCTGGAATGTGTTTTCGAGGAGGCTGAGCTGATAACTGTAGGCAAAATACTGTCTTTGGCAGGAAGGCCAGGCTGAGCCGGGCACCGCTTCGCTGGGCAGGAAGTAAGGCAGAGGTCAGGGATGCATACCTAAACTACAGCTTTCAGAGACAGAAGAGACTTGGAGCCTCAATTAAAAGGGCCTAGCTCGACTGAGCCAGGAAACATGGAGAAAACGTGTGCAGGATTCAGAAGTGTACCATGTAAAGACGTTGGCACCATAGGCCTAGAAGCCCAATTAACGTAATTTTCTTGGAGAATTATATAACTGACATGTTAACGTTGGACGCAAATGCATATGCGTCTTTCTAGCATGCACGGGAAGGAAGTTACATGACATACAAGGAACAAGGGTGTATGGATAGGGTGCGAGTGGGGGACACATTAGCTACCTGAAAATTTCTATTATCTCATTCACCCTTCTTGAATATGGGGACGTTGAGAGACTCAGGTCAAGTCTCCAGAATACCTTTTTCCCCGCACGCTTTAAAGAGCAGGGTAATGATGGGGTCCCAAAGATCAGTATTAGACTTAAACAAGTCAATGGGGATCCCATCTGGGCCCAGGGCTTTACCAACCCTTCTCATATTCGGTGACACAAATACTTCATCCAAGGTGAATCCTGGATAGTTCCTTTCCTTTAGTGGTAGGAAGGTGGCAGGCTCACTATGGGAGGGTGCAGTGGGCAAGGGAGTCACAATATTATTCATGGAGGAATATAGAGCTGTGAAATGGGATATCATTTCACAGCTCTATATTCTGGCGGTCTCAATAATTGCTATCTGAGCTCTAGGGCAATCCGCAGGGTCATATAAAGGAGAATTAATAATACGCCAAAACATGATGTTGTCGTTAGACAGGCTGGCTTCGAGTAGGCAATTCCAGGTATCCTTCTTTAAGCTTTTTTCCATGTTTTTTTCCATTCAATAATGGTCAATTTATATGCAGATCTACATTCCCGTACCTCCAAGGGATGTCTCAGCTTTTTAGTTAAGGCTAATTTTAGATTTCTGTGAGTTATGGTGTATGTCGAGTCAAACCAGCCAGAATACCAAGCCCTGGCTTTGCTCTGGTTAATGTAGAGCCCTTTACCGATACACTTTTTATAAGGTCAAACGCCTGTATTAACTCGCGTGCCTCTGTGCTCTAGTCAAGGCATTGTTTGGAGGCCTCCCTCACTTTCCGAATCAGTTTTGCTAGGAAATTGGCTGGATCCACCAGGGATCATCTCAGTGCATACCCGTTACATTTAATAGTCTTTGGAGACCTGCTACAACTAACTCCAGTCAAAGGACAACCTGTCTTCAAGAAACTACTACATAATGATACAAGGAATTTACTAGGAAGTATTGAAAGTGTAAACATTCGGGAAAACGTTGAATACAGAGAGTTAATTCAAAAAAGACAACAAGTATCAGATATGTATTATGGAGACATACTAAAGGGAGTCCTCACAAAAGAGGTAAAGAGAGTATTAGAAATCCATCTCATCAAAAATCTTTTTCCAAGTAATGTTTCATCTGCAGAAGTAATGTATAATTTTGTTAAGGAAGAAAAGTCTACTGTTTGTTTTATCCAAACAGAAATGACGTGGAATGCTAAGCCATTGAATTTGATGATCCTGGTGAAGTTAAGCAGATTGATAGATGTGTTCTACGTTACCTACTTGTGAAAGACTTTTATGTGCAGGAAAAGCAGTCACCAGTGTCTTTAGCGTATGCAGTAACTACCCACAAATCCCAATGTTTAAGTGTAGATACAGCTATTGTTAATATTAGTTGTAGTGTATTTAAAGAAGGAATGCCACATGTAGCTTTGTCGCAAATTAGAACATTGTCTGGTTTATTTCAGATTGATGAGAAAGTAAGTGCTGATGTGAGCTGTGTAAGGGACTATAATTGGGTAAGAGCTCAATATGCACCTCATTTAGGCCATAATACTGTTTTTGAAAAACCAATAATGTGTCCAAAGCGATAAATATCAAAGTAGGCTATTAGAGCTAACCAGAAGGATAAAAAAAAAGAAAAACAACAATGACCTATGAAAAGAAAAAAACTACTTAGCAATGAGAAATTAGAAGGGTATCACTTTGATAATAAATCTGGAGTGAACTGTTATGTAAATGTAGTGTTAAATGGATTATACAATTTGCTTCACTTTACAAATTATATTAAAGAAAAGGTAGATAAAATAATGTCTTCATAGCTATATAGTTGACTTGAAGAATTTAGAAGTGACAGAAATATTATACATTCTTCATCTGGAATAAGAAAACGTACCAATGACTGTACTGGATCAGTAGTGTCTCAAAATCTTCAGCATGATGCTCAAGAATGTTTAATGGTAATGCTTGGAATATTAGAGGAAGAAGATGTGAATATCCATTAATTTTTTGGTTTAACTTCTAAATGAAACCATAACTGTGAGGATTCTAATTTAACATCTAGCACTGAAATCAATTCAGAATGATTCCTCTATGTGGCATTACCAGATTGTAAAGCTGTGCCCTTTGAAAATGTTACATCAAGATATGATCTGTCCAAACCGTAGATCAGAACTTAGATCAACATTGTTTCTACAAAGGTATGGAAAATATGTCATAATCATGTTACAACGATACAGAGTGGCTGGTACTAAGTTAGGAACTGAAATTACAAACTATGTAGCTAGGCAAATTTCCATTTTGAAAAGAACTTTCACAACTATAGCAATCACATTTCATGAAGGAGTTAATATACCCTCTGTACACTACACAATATATATCAGATATCAAACAGGATGGGCAGAGTGTAATGACATACAAGTGACATTCAAATCAAGACTACCTAAAAAGTTACCAAACTCATATCTGCTATTTCTAGAACCGAAGTTCGAAGGAGAATTTAGGATACCAAACGTGGTAATATATAGACATTTAAATGGATTATGTGTTTCTGATACATTATTCGTGCTATTAGGGGTATTGTCTACAGCATGCTGTTAGGAATTAAAGACTCTTTAACTGTGGGAATTTGTTTCATAAAACATTACTACAGATAAAAACTAAATGGAGGTACTATAATGCCAGCAGCCTTAAGTTGCATCTAAGAAGTCTCTTCACCACTAAAAAAATGACCCCTTTTGTTTCTGCTACAGCAACCTCTATGTAGTACTGTGTGTTATGTTTTTCGGAAATGGACCAAGAACATTTTAGACATAATTTTGCCTAACAGGGATGATGTTTACAAAAGGATATCCAAAAATGAAGACTGCTTCATAATTGTCAGGGCTTTTGTAACAGATATAAAATTATCTGAAAGAGTTTTAACATATAGTTGCTTTCAGTAAGGTACTAACCTATCAGCAAGCCACTATTAAAAGCCTTGTAGTGAGTGGAATGCACAGTATGACATATTTCTAATGATGTCCTGTGCACACTTTTTTTTTTTTACAATCCATTGATTGTTTCTTCCCTATTGTTTGAGGGTGATACTTCATACAGACCACTATTGAAAGTGAAGAACAATAAAATCTGTAAATAGTAAAAAAAAAACTAAAAAAACAGTAAAACATTTGTGTATGTCGAATTAAAGTTTAGTAAAACAAATATTGTGAGTCGCTTTGGTTGACTAATGTTCAAAATGAAATCCCAATACATTTTTCTCTGTGTATATTTTTTCACAGTGGTTGCTGATCGGAATGTAATACGTGTGTCAAATTACTAATCTAGAAATGCATTCCATGAGTCACTATTCATATATTCATCCGATGTACCAAGCACTACAGTTCCACTCATCAATTACCGAGCCACTACCTAGGCAGTCAAGAATTCACTAGGGTACTGCACTTAGATTCATCCAATCTCCCAGCCACTACTCAGACTCTCATCCAATCACCCAGGCATTACCCATAGAGTCATTCCTTTATTCAGGCACTACTTATGCAGTTATGAAATCACCTAGGCACTGCATCTGCACTGATCCATTCATCCAGGCACTACAATTGCAGTCATCCAATCTCCCAGTCAGTACCCATGGTGTCATCCATTTACTCAGGCACTACCCATGCAGTCATGCAATCACCCAAGCACTGCATGTGTACTAATCCATTAATTCACTCATTCACCAAGGCACTGCACTTGCACTCAGCCATTCACTTAGGCACTACACTTGCACTCATCCATTCACCCAGGCACTACACTTGCACGTATCCATTAATCCTGGCACTGCAGTTTCACTCATCCAATTATCCAGGCACTGCACTTGCACTCATGCAATCATCCAGGCAGTACATTTGCACTCATACAATCACTCAGATACTATCCATGCAGTCATGGAATTACCCAGGCACTGCACTTCTACTCATTCATTCACCCAGGCACTGCACTTGCAATCATTCATTCACCCAGGTGCTACACTTGCACTAATGCATTCACCCAGTCACTGCACTTGTACTCATTCATTCACCCTGGCACTGCACTTGCAACCACCCTTTCACCCAGTTACTACAATTGTACTTATCCATTCACCCAGCACTACCCATGCACTCATACAATCACACAGACACTACTCATGCACTCAAACGCTCGCCCAGGCACCACAGTTGTATTCTTCCATTCAACCAAGCACTTGACTTTTTCTCATTAAGTCACCCAGGCAATACAGCTGCACTAACCCAATCATCCTGGCACAACCCATGCACTAATCCAAATACCCAGATACTACTCATGCACACATCCATTCACCCAGGCACTACTCATGCACTCATCTAATCACCCAGTCACTACACTTGCACTCATCCATTTACTACACTTGCACTCATCCATTCATCCAGGCACTCCAGCCTTGGACTCATTCATACACTCAGGCTCTACCTGTGTAGTCATGCAATCACTCAGACATGCATGTGTACTCATTCATTCACCAAGCACTGTGTTTGCATTCATACATTCACCCATGCACTACATTTGAACTCATCCATTCCTTCAAACACTACACTTGCACTTATCCATTCACCAAGGCACAGGACTTACACTTATCCATTGATCCAGGTACTGCACTTGCACTCATAAACTAATTCAGCCACTTCACTTGCACTCATACAAACACATGCAGTACCTATGCACTCATCAAATCACCTAGGCACTACCCATACACTCATCCAATCACCCAGGCACTACCCATACCTTCATCCAATCACCTAGGCAAAACTCATGCACTCATTGAATCCCCCAGGCACAACACATGCAATTATCGAATCATGAATGCACTAACCATGTGGTCATTCAGTCACCCACGCACTACATATGCACTAATCCAGTCACATATTCCCCACCCATGTACTCATCCAGTCACCCTGGCACTACACATGCTCTGATCCAATCACCTAGGGACTCAACATGCAGTTACATAACCACTCAATATTCACAAATGGCTCTGCACTCAACTGCATGAATAAATTGCTAATCAATGGATGTTAGTGTCCATAGTTCATCAGAGATAGAGGTCAAGTGATATCTCCCAAATAAATCACATTGCCAGACGTTTTTTCTGGAAAAATGTTTCCTTTTTATTCTTTATTCTTTTATTCAATTGATGTTTCTTAAAATCACAGCACACTATTGGCAGCCGATGCATTTCGTCTCACCAGGGACTTCTTCAGGTTGTAACATGTCAGGGACATGTTCCACAAGTTCTTCAAGTCAGGTTTTAGTGGGGTGAAATATTGGTATAAAGAGTGAATGGGATATGTATCTCCCAAGCGTAAAGTCGTGGCGTCCTATTTAAAAAAAAAAGACCACTCATTCACTCATTTAATCATTCATGCCCCACTTATGCACTCAGTCCATCATCCATGCACAATTATGTGGTCATTCAATAATGCATGCACCACTCATGCCTTCAATCATTTTATTTTATTTATTTTTATTTGAAAGGTTTTATATCGAGCTGGCTAGACCCGAAGGTATCAGAGCGCTTTACATGAGTATCAGACCATAGTTGCAGGTTACATCATTACAAGATTACACAGTTTCTGAGCATAGTTATATAGTTACATGTTAGGTCGAGAAAAACAATAAAGACATATACGTAAGGGAAAGAGCAGGCATGGGGGAGATTCAGGGGAGAGGGGGTAGGAGCAGGGGAAGTAGACAAAGAATGAAGGAGGGAAACAGGTGGGGGAGGGAGAGAGACCGAGTATGAAAGAGGAGGGGAGGGTGATTGGGGCACAAAGCAGAGGACAAGTAAAAGCTGCATCCTAAATCCGGTAATCGGTGATCCCAGGGAAAGTAGAATCATTCACACATCTCCGTTGCATGAGGCTCCCTTGACACAGTGGACTCTCTCAGAGGGGTCTCTGAGACTCCAAAGCCGCAGCCATCCATGCACCGCTCAAACTCATTCAATTAAACATGCACCACTTATATACTCATTCAATCATCAATGCACAACTCATGCACGCATTCAATCGCCATACACATGTTCATAAACTGAATCATTTGGCGTATTTTTTTTAACTGAATGAATGTTTTTGTGGGTTCCTAGTGAGTTTTAAAGTTGTCATTTTTTTTCTCGCTGGAAACAAAAATGGCAACTGGGAGTGCAAAAAACTAAAACTTCGACACGCACTCAAAAATGTAAGAAAACTACAAAGGGGCAAAATACAAACAAAATCAACATTTGTGATTCTTTGCAGCATTGCAAAGGGCTGTTATGGACTGTTCTCCAGCACTCACTACAACTCCACAATCCATACAGTATGATGCTATGCCCAAAAAACTCTGGAGCACAGCCACACCAGAACACAAACAGATGCCATGGAGCAACTGTTCATGCAGCACGGATACCCAAGAGGGCCACAACACACGTTGACACCACACCCAGGCCCACAACACGCCCCCGGCCCACCCCCAAACCCAGACCAAGAAACTGCACACCAACACCACGAATCACAAATAAATATGTTGCCTGGGGTCGCACAAACAGGAAGATCAACATATATCCATTGTCAGAAAATGGATAACCAGTCATACAGCAATGCAATCACCAACACAAAACACCATACAAACAAAAGACAAAACAACCCTTCGGATGAGTCCCAGTGGGTCCACACTGGACAATCCGTAGGACACAGCCTGGAAGATGAAATCCAACAGAAGAAGGTGTGCCATGCGCCCAACAAAGGAAAGAAAATGGGAGAGCGAGGGAGAGAGACAGAGTGAGATTTCACAAGCAGCACAAGGCCTTGCAGGGCACCTGGCACCACATGCCAACATGTGTGTGTGTATCGCCATCCATACACCATGAACCCAAGGCCGTGTTCCAATCTCAGCCACAAAGCCACATCACATTCCGAAACCGCAAGTAGTAGTCAGACAAACCTCAGGGATGAAAGCTCCATTGTCCCAATGCAGAAGGTGGGAGGACACCTGTACCTCTGACCTTGGTCCTAAGCGCGCCTGGAACACCCTGACAGATGTGGACGACTCCCACACCACGCATTGCGCAAAAGAGCTATCTGACTGATCCACACCCCCGACACAGTAGCCCTTACCTGAGGTACCGCCCATGGGATGGCCTTGACTGTCACGGAAACAACAACCCATTCAGCCCAACGTTGCACACACATTCAAATCATTGCTCAGAGCTGTGGCATATCCTCCACACAACTGCTGCAGTTCAGAAGAGTGCTGGTTCCACAAGATGCATCAAGGCAATGGCAGGCCATACCGAGCACATGCACAACCCCCATCACGTGGAACAGTACCATGCAAGCATGCTGCATTTACTGGACGCACTGCCACTGGCAGTGCTACGGATCAGTTACCGGCTCAGCTTCCATATTACCTGTGTCACCAGAGTCCAGCCCAGGATCCACTGCCGAACATGCAAATTTGAGTGTCCCATCGATGTCTGCCTATCCAACACAACCGTAGCTGAATTGGACTATGACTTGTGTCTGCGCCCCCTGTTGGATCACGACCAGGAGTGTAACCGAGACAGCCGTGCATGGTATACCTTGACATACTGCGTATGTATTGGCAGATGTGCATGGGAGATTTCACAATTCCTGATGTGCCGTGACCACATAGAGGTGCTACCCTATTGGGCTATCTTGAATATTGGTGAAACGGCGTGGGCTGAGCACACCTGCCCGGACCAGTTAATGGATTGGCTCACCCTGGTGTTTCTTGAACACGACAACAATGTACTATTGGAAGACAATGCATATGAAGCTACGCGAGTATTCATGGACGAGTAACTACGTTCCTGCAGCCACATCTGATTGTTTCCCACAACACAGGTCCTAAAAACATGTTGCATCATGGGGATTGCTCACATATCCCACCACAACAGAGGACACGTCTGCCATCCTCCCAACTCTGGATGCATGTGCATGGAACAACGTGTGTGTACACACACCTGTGCAAGGTGAGGCAGGTCCATGGTCGTAGCAACACAGCTTTGTCTGGCAACGTTGCCAATTCGGACACACTGCTGGGGCAAGACACGCACAGCACTGTGAGACACAACATGTGAACCTGTCAGACCCTTTCACCTGAGCACTGTCAGCAGAGCAGACAATAGGCGCACTCCGGTGGCAGAGCACTATGCATATCCCATGTGCAGTGAGTCGTGTCCCCTCACGCCGGCCAATGGGTGGATGCAAAACAACACCTGACTCATCCAGCAAGGCAAGGTGGGCTGGTGGCATTGCCATACGTGATGATTTTCTTCCATTGTTCCAACAACAATGTCCTCAACATGCTGTGTGCAAGTGTCTTAAGAATGCCCCTGCCTGTTGTGGACATTGCCTCATCCGTACTGACACTCACATGCCAATAAAGTCTATGTCACCCCACTGGAGTCTAACTGTGATGATTTGATTGTCCACTCGTGGGCTACAATGAGCATCGTCCCTACACTTCGAGGGACTGACTGATGCATGTACTATGGTGGTGTGCCCTTTTTGCAAGTGCAACCTCTGTGAGCCAGAAATTGTGGTGGGATAGGTGCTGACCGACATGTGCACTTACGTGACTTCAGCAATGTGAGTATGGTGTGCAACCTCTGACCATGTGGAGCAATGCCATACATCATAACAGAATGTGTCCACACAGATGTGCGTAAGTGGGTATGCAATATGCAGTTCTGTTGTCATATGTGATGTAGGTCACCACTCCTGGCCTGCTACCGATTTGGTCAGTCCTACGCACAGCCCTATTCAACACATGGTTGTGTGCCTTGTTTGGGGGGTTGTGAGATTATTGTTGATGTGCAATGGGGCCACAGCTAGTACTCACCTTCACATTCATGCAATTTGCCATGTGTCTCAGGGATACACATGCGCATAGATGTAAGTTACAATGGTGTACCTTCATGTGCAATCCTTGTGCCTACATCCAGCCATACTTCTAAACGTGAGTGAACATAGTAATGACACATCTGTGTGATTTAGAATGTTTTATTCACGCTGGTATATTTATACCTGGAAGGTGGCGTGTTTGACGTAATGCTGGACATAAGACATCAATAAAAGATGTCACTAAGAACTGGCCGTTCTTTCGGACTCGCAGGAGTTCTAGGACAAATCAAAACAAAAGTCATAGGGAATTCCCAGGTTGCTGGAGGTTTGTTTTGTTTAAAGAACTCGTTGTACTTTCTAGGAGTCTAAGGAAGTAGCCTTGCCGTATTTGGACTGCATTGGCTATTACTAAATAAAATATAGATATGATTCTCATGCCTTTATAAGGATATGATTTGTTATAACCACATAAGGGCATAAATCGGGGATATTTAATTAGGGTTCTAGATACGTTCACAACAATGCTATTGGGTATGCAGTGTTACTTGCATAGTCAGTGGGGGTCAAAGAGCCGCTGCTTTGCTGGATTCAGCACATGTGCATGGGTCGGTTGTGTTATTGGTGATCTGGAGGGAGCCCCTTTGTGCACATTGTTGACGGGGGCCTACTTGGGGTTTCTATATGTGCTACAGTGTGCCAAGGCTCTCAGTGACATGATCCAGGGTCATATTGGGTGTGCAGTGTGCTACACATATTTGTGCATGTGTGCCATTGTGCCCATAACCCCCCTTCCCTGGTTGTTACTCACCCGGTTGCTGTTGAGTCAGGTTTTATTGTGCTGTGTCCAGGCCCCCAATTATTGCCACCGTCTCCACACTGCTGACTGTGGCCACGATTTCCTCCAGCTCATCAATCACCTCCTGTGATGCAGGACTCCCACCTCCAGTCGTCCTTGCTGCCTTCATGTTGGCGGAGAGCTGCTCCTTGGTTTCGCTGTGCACTTCATGCCAGCACCTCTTGACCTCCTCCAATGACCTCCTTGCCTCTCTGACTGCATTGACGTTGTTGACGATGGCCTGCCATAGTTCCGTTTGGGTTTCCAGTGCCGCAGTAGAGGTGACAGACAGTTGTTGGAAGTGTTCTATGACCTCCTTGACGATGATCCGGTCTTCCTGTGGACTGAACCCTGTCTTCCTCTTCCTCTTGTCCTTCCCCGAACATGGGGTTCCATCCTTGTCCTCCGTGGGGCCTATGGGGTTAGGCTTGTCCTCTGCACTCGCTCCGGGTGCATCCATGGTGCTACGCAATTCGAATTGTTTGTTTTTTCTTTCCTTTTTTTTTCTTTTATAGTGCATTTTCCCGCCAGATGCGTGAGATTTGCAGGCCTGTGGCTGGATTTCTTAGATGTTTTTTACCACGATTGGCCTCATGGTATGTTTTTTTGCATTCGTGTTTCGCATTTTTGGGCATGGTGTTGATGTTCTCGCTGATTTTTGACGAGTTATCTGATAAGTATTGCATGCTTCCACATTGTTGTGAATTCCACACAGGATTATTTTTTAGCAATGTGCTGCAATGTTGCGTTACGCTACTCTTGTGCTAGTTATTGTGAATATACCCCTGTGTCTTAACTAGGCGCTCCCACTACATGATTAGGCTCTGTGCCTTAACTTAGCACCCCAACTGCTCCCTTACTGTGATACTGCCTTGGGAGCGTTCCTCTAACTTAAACAAAGGAAATGAAACAGTGCCAGTCAACTGTGTTTTTGTTCACTTTATGAAACACGCCCTAATGCCTTACGTTAGCACTTTCTCTGCTTACTTTTTGTGAGATGCCCATACTATTACGTCCAGCAGAGTGGTGCTAATCTCGCCAAACTCAAGTAGTTCTTCTTTGATTTCAGTAGGTTACATCAGGACACATCCTAGTGTTTTTTTCAGAGCTATCCCTTTTTAAGCTGGACTTCTGTTTTGATGGATGTATGCAAGAGGCTGATCCGCTCGGGGTTTTACTTTACCTCAGACAAGGTTGGATAAGGCTGCAGCCTTGGAAGTGGACAGCATGAGTAACCCAAGGCTATATATGTCGAAGCAGCATTTCTCTCTGTCACATTCTACCAACTTGCTTTTGTGATTGATCGGAACATTTTGTGTTGTGCTTTTAGCAAATGAAGTATGAAAACAATTGCCTTCCTATTTTTTTCACTGTTTCTGTCGCCTGCGTCTGGTTGAACAGATGGGCTATACACCAGAGAAGCTGTTTGGAAGTATGTTAACACCAGAACCTATGAGAACCACAAGTAATCTATCAATTGGTGCAATGATTAGAAAGATAGGTGCAGTAGCTTGTCTTTCCTTCAGATTTTCTCACTGGGAGGTTAATGCAGATAAAGGTGCTGGAATGACTACTCACTACTGCCACCTAAATAGCTGCAGAACACTTGTTCTACTGCAATGAGCACATCCAGGGAGGCAGAAAAGCTTGCTGGAGAACATGCCTACACAAGATAACCCGGGGAAACCACTCTGCAGGAGGAAGAGGAAAACCTAGGGTGGATGACAATCCACCAACTGGAAACCGGAAATGTGACAGAGATTTGTGCCAAGGAGTCTTCTGTGGCTTTCAAGTAGCTCTAATGCAGTGTGACAAGTTAGAGGCCATAGTGTTCTTAATAGGCCTGTGCAAAACTTTCTGTTGGTCTTACTTGATTTGTGTAATTTGACCAATTTCATTTTACACAAATTCCACAGAATTCCACAAATTAGACCACCACAAGTTTTTCCACTTTTTTTGCTACAGAGGGCCTTTTCAAAACCGAAATATTTCTCACGATAGGGGGATGTGACCAGAAAATATGCAGAAAGAGATGTTTTCTCTCCTGCTGATACCTTGCTACCAAGATATTTTTGTTGATTTAATTTTTTGCACTGGATATTCCAAAATGTATGTAGAATTTGTAGTAATCTTTGCAATATTTCACAGAA
The DNA here is from genome assembly GCF_964263255.1 of Lissotriton vulgaris. Taxonomy (NCBI): domain Eukaryota; kingdom Metazoa; phylum Chordata; class Amphibia; order Caudata; family Salamandridae; genus Lissotriton; species Lissotriton vulgaris. The sequence goes on along the minus strand of NW_028241089.1, from coordinate 375,843 downwards.
TTCAAAAGAAAAAATCAGTTAATTTTGCACATCCTTAGTTCTGAGCAATGCAAAGTCAAAGAAATTCAATAAGCCCACACGATCTCATAAGGAAAAGAGCATGACCCCCACAATCCTGCTTGTATTGCTTCCTGGATTCTGTCCTCTTACATTGTCTTTTCTTCCTGTAGGCTTTACTCAGGACCCTAAAACACTTTAGAGAATTATAAATGGTGAAAGACAAGAAGTTCAGCCTTAAGCCCCATCCCCCCATTTATCCATAAAAAAACAACAGTGTATCTAGCATACACTTCCCAATGTCTTCATGAAAGGTTGCCACTGAGCCCCTGCTTCAGATAATTTCCAACAGATATGTAGGTCTGAGCAAAACAGCATTTTCCTAGAGAATTTGCTGGCGAATATTTACAGTTCTGTACTACTTCAAAAATTATATCAGATTAAAAATTGAACAGAAGGTCCTTGCCTCAGCTAGTATTGTTCACAAAGATAATCTGTATTGGCCAGTGTCATAAAAGAAAAGTAATTTTGTCAGGCTTAATTAGAAGGAAGCCCTGGCAAGTCAGCATTGCCAATATTGTGACAATACTACAGTATTGTGCGGTATGGTCCTTTAGGCAACATACTTCCAAAACTCAATTAGCCAGTATTTTGCACATTGCTTAATTAAAAGAAAAAAACTAGCGAAGCAGGCTAAAGGTTTCCAGGAGGTCGCACCTGGTACTGCAGAATGCTGAGGCTGCTATATATCAGGCTTACTTAGACCACCTCAGGCCTCTTTCTTCATCCACCATACACTTCCTGTCTCTGTATCTCACTCTCAGAACTTCTTTTTCATCACTGCTTTCTTCCTTTCCCAACATTCTCTTCCTCCTTCTTTCTCCCCTTTCTGCCTTTCTCTCTCTTTGTCTGCATCTGTAAGATGATAAAACAAAGTTCTGGTTCCTAAAATGTGTCCTAGTGCCCACCACCTGAATCCCCTTGCATTCATTTCTAACCAGTGTTTGAAGAAAGGCCTATCTATTGGGTATTCTTTGGGGTTCAATCAGTCCCTATCCTACTCTGGCACCTATCTCACACACTTAAAAGACTCCTGTACTTACAACCTTGGAGATAGCTAGGACTCAGTAGGTGACCTCTGACACAGATAAAGCGGTGAACAGTAAGAATCACAGTCATGATCATGAACACACTCCCTTTGAGAAAGGGCTGAAAAGAGGGAAAACCAATGACATTGCCTTAGGTGTATGGGGCTAGGATCCTTCTGGGAACATGGGTCTGTGATGTATGTGGTGGGTATGTCCGAAGAGGGTCCATCATTTTCTCTTCTGGTGCACAACCTGCAAGTGAACCCAGGGGAAAGTCCATGTGTCAGCGGGGCTGAGCTGTAGGAGTTGCAGCATTTTCATAATTGGTCCAACATCTGGGGGACGTGATCCCTCCCACATCCACTCCTAGGGTATGAAGGCCAGCATAGAGTTCAATCTGGCTACAACCACCGACATACTTGGAATATGGATTCCTCCAAGGAGAAGTTACTAATCAATTTGGAGTACAGGATGATGCAGGGACCGTCAAAGTTATTTGCAAATTCTATGCCCAGCCCTGGACCATAACCTCTCCTGCTCTGTATTCTAGTTGCCAACATCTATCACAGCCTTCTGATGGCTTGAGGCACCTCTGGAGTTTTTGTTTGAGGCTGTGTTATCAAGGTAGTTTGACAGTGGCATACACCAAAGCCAAAATTGATTAATCGGTTTTATTTCTTCTCGTTGATGTTAACCCACCAAGTGATCACTGATAATCTGCCATCAAAAGGACCTGTGTTTATTATAGATGGTCATAGCTTAGGTACTGAGATATCTATGTAACCTGCAGGATTAGCCACTATCTGATATTAGCAGTTGTTTTTAATTCAACCAGTGAAATATTTGGTTTGGTTTATTGAGAGAATGAAGCCTTATGACTTCACCAAAATAAATACTGAAAGTTATGTGCTTGTTAAAAAACAGACATCAATATGTTGTTGCATCAGCATTAAGACCCTTGGGAATCAAACAGAAGCCAAAGAAAAATACTTTGAAACAAGAAGTGACTGATGGAAGTGTGACTCTGCAGTGATAATGTAGCTTAATTGGAAATATGCTCTTTGAGTGCATTTGATCAACTACGTTAAGACAATTGACCACTAAGGCATATATGAGCCGCACAATGGGGCATCCAACATCACTGGTATATTTGATCTCCCCATGTAAAGGGGAGACAGCGTTTACAATGCTGGTAATACCACGCAGGTTGATAACAACGTGGACGTTACATCGACCGTATTGTTACCACGCATGGCACTACATCGCAAGACGTTTTAAGGACTTGTGCTAGGTGGCGTGCAATACCAAGAAATGTGTTGGATTTTAAAGCCAACACCTTCCCTGCAGTTGCGCTAACTGGAGTAGGAATAGTAATTTATACTAATCCTTAATCCAGCGCGCCATCTAGCGCAAGTCGTTGAACTTGCAATGTAATGCAATGCTTGGTAACAACGTGGACGATGACACGACCGCATTGTTACTTACCGCATGGTAACACCATGCGTTGTTACATCACATATTCAAGATAAAGATTTAATCATGGCCTCCCAGGCAAAGACGGTTGCAGGCACCTGCTTTGGCTTCCTGAGGTCTCTTTGGAAGACACTCAAATGGCTCCCAATGGAATGTCGGAGGATGGTGGTTCAAGGTTTAATACTCTCCTTCCTGTCATCAAAAAGCTGCAGGTTACGCAGAATGCCGAAAAGCAGAGTACTGTTGGGTTTACCCAAAACACAGGCAGAATGCTCAGGCTTGCTCTGTTTCACTGGCTGCCCATAAATAAAATAATAGAATTTAAGGTGCACATAGGATAAAGCATCCCCCTGCCCCACAAACTCCTCAACATCATATAACCCCATACAGTACCCACTGAGATCCAGTGACCTCTCCGTTCTGGCTGTTCCTAGAATCAGAATGGCAAAAGGTGGGGGTCCTTCAATCGTTTACCGGGTGTCTAAACTTTGGAACTCACTGCCTATCCAGCTTGGATCAGAAAAAAAACTGTTTAGTTTTAGGAAACAGTTAAAAATGTATATCTTTATCTAAAGCAGTGCAAGACCTCATTTGTCCTTACTTTGGGTTGCGGTGAGTTGGATAAGAATTTTTTATAATAATAATAATAATAATTCAGCACAACTTTGGGTATATGAGGGATAACTCCTGTGTTGCTGTTTTTTTTGTATGTAATATTGTTATTGTTAGGTAATTTTATATAGCGTGCAGCTGCCCCAGTGAAGGGGCATCCCGGCAGTTGCAGCAGTGCCAATAGAAAGCAAGGGCTAGATCGTATGGAATAGGTAGGACTTGATAGCCTTGTGGAAGGACAGCAGGCAATCTATCCGCTGAATCTGAACAGGGAGAGAATTCCATAATCTAGCGGCAAGAAATCTAAATGACTTGCCCCCCGCTCTGAGGCGCTTCACAAGGGGGACCGCTGCAAGGGATTGCTCTGCCAAGCGTAGCTAGCAAGTAGGGACATAGGGGACTAGCAGATTATACAGGATCTCAGGGGAGGACAGCTTTAGAGTCTTGAGAGCAAGGCATAAAGCTTTAAATTGAATCCTTTGGGGCATGGGTAGCCAGTGAAGGCGCCGTAAGGCACCTGACACAGATCTGGTCCTGGGGAGCCTCAACAGTACTAGAGCGGCCGGGTTCTGTAATCTCAGCAGGCAATTGACTTTAGCCTTATTGGCGCCCAGCATCAGTGAGTTGGGATAATCTAATCTAGATAGGATGGTCGCCTGGACTATCAACTGTCGGGTAGAAGGATCAAAGAAGTCCAGCAAGGGCCTCAGACCCCGCAGAAGTCTGAAGCAAGTACCAGCGATCTTCTTTGTATGTTCCTGGAACCCAAGAGTTGAATCAAAACATATCCCTACATTTTTTACTGCCGACTTAGGGGTAGGGGTAGTCCCCATTAAGCTGCAGGCAGTTTGCCGCCATCCAATGCGCAACTGCCGCTAGGCAGTGCCTGAGGCAATAATAGGCAATGCCTGAGTATTCTGACACATAAATAAATGTAATTTAGGCAATAAAATTAGTATATATTGACTTTTCTGATAAGACTGATAACACAAGATATATACATTTGGGATACACATAAGGAAGGGCTACACATTTGAAGAAAAACAAAATAGAGAGGAATCCATTGAGTTAAGAATGTTGGAGGATAAAATCTCCCAACTTGAACTAGACTTACTTCTGCTAATCCAGGGGGCCCCGAAAGAATACAGCAAGCTCAGAGAAAGCTTGAGAGCACTCGTCAGGAATATAGGATTAGGTTTGATCAGAAATGTAAAGCACAGTGGCTGACAAAGTCCATGCAGAATTTCGAGTATGGTGAGAAGTCAGGAGCACTCTTGGCCTAGAAGGCTAGAACGGACCGGGCAAAGAACCACATAAATTAATTAATTCTAATTGAAAATGGGGACATATCCAGTAGAGCAGAGGATATGCAAGCTTGACTACTCTCTCTATTCTCTGAGCTCTACAATGAGGCGATTACACCAGATTCGGAGATCCTTAAAACCTGGTTGAGGGGAAATCCCTGTCTACTCTAACAGCAGAAAGCCGGGAAATACTAGACACCCCAATAACAGAGGGAAGAGATTTGAGTACAATTTTAGAGAAGCAAAACTAAGAAAGCAGCAGGCACTGATGTGCTCCCTAGCGAGGAATATAGACTGTAGGCTACGGTAACCATCTCCTGAGGCGTTCAAGCCGGGAGCTACGAATTTTTTAATTACTTGTGTGTGTGAAATACTCTGTGTGTTTTAACCTCACCTGAAGCACTTCCTTGATCCTTCCTCCCCGCGCAGCCGAGCAAGGCGCTGCAGCGGGTCGCAGGAGGATCCCGGGCACCCCCGGAGCACAGGTCACGCCCACCGACCTAGGCCATGCCCCTCCCCTACATAAGCTGCGCATTCACAGGCAGCGCGCTGTAGGCTACAGTAACCATCTCCTGAGGCGTTCAAGCCGAGAGCTACAAATCTTTTTTAATCACTTGTGTGTGTGAAATACTCTGTGTGTTTTAACCTCACCTGAAGCACTTCCCTGATCCAGCCGAGCAAGGCGCTGCAGTGGGTCGCAGGAGGATCCCCGTCACCCCCGGAGCATAGGACACGCCCACTGACCTAGGCCACGCCCCTTCCCCTGGCCTATATTACAATGTGCCTCCCCCGGACGCGCAGCCGGCGGGCGCAGCGGGCGCGCCAGTGGTGCGCCGAAGGCGCGCCAAAGGCAAGCCCATCTGCGCCCGTCCGCGACCGGACGGGACCAGGGGCCATACCCCCTATATCCCGCCCCCACACACCAGGCCCTACAGCCCAGAGACCATCTATAACGCGAAGACAATAGGTCTGGTATGTTGTATGCACACTTACACGCCCACTGAACTTCCTCCATACTGCTTCGGTTGCGGACATACATTCAGAACCAACAAGTTATCAGATACCAGACAGGAATATAGTATGTTCCTGCTAAACTGTAGGGGGCAGATTTATGTTAACTGGCGCATCCCGAGGGATGCGCCAGTTAACATGCACCACAGTGCGCTACAGCTACGGCACCCATGGTGCGCCGCATTTATGATGCGGCGCACCATGGGGCAAAAACGGCACAGATGCGTGACGCATCTGTGCCGGAAATGTGGCGCATTGCTGGAGTTGCGTCGCAAGCGCGACGCAGCTCCAGCAATGCTCTGGGGGGGGCCTATTCTTTCAATGCTGCCTCAAGCCTTACGCCTGCTTCAAGCAGGCGCAGGGTTTTGACGCAGCATTGCCCTGAAAGTGACTGAGTGAAATCTCATAGATTTCACTCAGCCACTTTCAGGAGGCGTTCCTGCGCAGGAACGCCCCCCCTGCGCAGGAACGCCTCCTCATGGCGCAGTGCTGTACAACGTGACGCATCTCCTAGATGCGTCACGTTGTAAATAGGGCGCAGGGATGCGCCACGTTTCCGTGCCGTTGCGTCACGCAACGGCGGCGTAAACGTGGCGCAAGCCCTTCATAAATCTGCCCCTAGGTCTTTACCAAAACACAGGACAGAAATCGCCCTCCTGTTAGAAGAACGCAAGCCCGATGCAGTCTTCCTGACGTAAACCTGGCTTACACCCTACTCTGAGCCACACATAGTCCCAGCCCTGCCCCCCGGTTTTCAAATTAACAGATTGGACCGGATGGAGGGGAGAGGGGGAGGTCTGGCAATCATACTCAAAGATCAGTATCGCTGCCGCACCACTCCCGAATCAATCCCGGAGTGCGAGAGTCTAGCTTTCAGTATAGACTTCTCTCCTAACAGCTCCTTTTCTGGCACTCTGGTCTATCGCCCCCCAGGTCCACACAAACTATTTCACAGATCACTCCCCACCATTTTAGCCAAACAAATTACAGCCACCTCTAACTTTACACTATTAGGCGACATTAACCTACACTTTGACACCACCCTAGATCATATTGCTATGGAACTGGTGGATGACCTAGCGGCATTACAGTTAGATCAGCGGGTCACAGCCCTCACACACTCAAAAGGTGACCTACTGGACCCAGTTTTTAGCAATTGCACAGAGTTAGTAGTCAGCCAACCGATCGACCTTCCCTGGACCGACCATTCTCTTATCACTTTTACCTGGTCCACCTGCAAATCTACACCTCCTATACCTCTAGTTAAGAACACGAGGAATTGGGCCAGATTACCCATCGAGTCCTGGATTCACAATTTAGAATCCACTTGCCCGTCTTACAGCGCAGACCCTAGCGTAGCACACCAGGAATACGAAGACTGGATTATAAAATCTCTTGAAACCTCCCTTCCACTTCGCAAGATTACACCTAAAAGGGCACATAAATCGGCCCCCTGGTTCTCAGACACCCTCAGAGACAAAAAACGTCTCTGTAGGAAATTAGAGAGATCGTGGCGTCTGGATTATTTACCAGAAAAAAAGTCTCAATATAGAGAAGCAATTAAGGCCTACAAAGGCGAGATAATGGTCGGTCAATCAGCTCATTTCGCCTATAAAATCATGGCAGCTAAATCTAAACCCAAGGAAATTTTCCACTTAGAAAAAATTAACCAAAGTGGCTAGCTCAACTGCACCTCCTGTTAAGACCCGAGCCCAATGTAATGATCTAGCAGAATTTTTTCATAAAAAAGTCACTCAGATCTACTCCTCTTTTCCAACGGCAGTCACAGATCTAAGAGTACATGACCAGGTAGCACTGAGGCAGGCCCCCTCCCCGGATCGGGTATCACTAGATCAATTCCCCCTTCTAGATCTTGAAGCTCTTGACCAACTAGCCCACCAAGTAAAATCAGGATCCCCACGTGACCCAGCTCCACCAGAGGCCATGATACAGGCAAGCCAGGCTACCCTGCCTGTAGTACTGAACCTCTTAAACGCTTCCATCTCATCCTGCACCGTGCCCATTGCATGGAAGAAAGCCATGGTTTGGGCCCTCCTTAAGAAGCCAAATCTCGACCCAGAGGATCTTAGCAGCTACCGCCCAATTTCGCTGCTCCCTTGGGTTAGCAAAATTCTCGAGAAACACATCAATGTCCATCTGATGAAGTTCCTCGAGAATAACTTGCTTCTGGATGCCACCCAGACAGGCTTCAGACCCAGGCATGGAACCGAAACCGCCTTACTGGCGGTCACCGAAGAAACCCGAAGGATTCTGGATCAAGGAGGATCAGTGGCAGTGGTCCTCCTTGATCTAAGTGCTGCCTTTGACACGGTCAGTCACGCCACCCTTTTGAACCGCCTATTTAACATCGGAGTAACAGGCAATGCACTTAGATGGCTCGAATCATTTCTGAGCAATAGATCATTCCAGATTTTTGACGGGGATACGGTGTCTGCCAGCAGATCACTGAGCTGTGGGGTACCGCAGGGCTCCTCCTTAAGCCCTGCGCTATTTAACATCTATATGAAACCACTGGCGTAGGTCGTCCAGCCGTTTGGTATTAAGATCATTTCATATGCTGACGACACTCAGCTAGTGGTTTCCTTGGCGCAGGAGGGCAACAGACCTCTTTCATCAGGTCTTATGAAATGCCTGGAGAAAGTCAAGGAATGGATGACAACGTCCTCCCTAAAGCTCAATGGGGATAAAACAGAGCTGATGCTCCTAGGACCAACATCTCCAGTACCATTTAATTCCCTCTGGCCCACATGCCTGGGCACCCCCCCAACACCCAAAGACAACATAAAGAGCTTAGGGGTATGGCTTGACAAGACCCTTTCCTTCAACACCCAGGCCACCAAACTGTCCGCAACCTGTTTTGGCCTCCTCAGAATGTTGAGGAAAGTTCTTCCCCTTCTACCGATGGAGGCCAAACAGGTAGCAGTTCAGGGTCTGATCCAGTCCCGGTTGGACTTTAGTAATGTCCTCTACGTTGGTGCCCTGGAATTCATACTGCAAAAGCTCCAGATAGTCCAGAACTGCGCAGCCCGCACTCTGCTGCAGCTGCCTCGCAGACAATCAGTCAAGCCCGGACTTAGCAAGCTGCATTGGCTACCGGTACGACAGAGAATTACCTTCAAGGCAATGTGCATCACTCATCAGGCTTTCTGGCAGACGGGACCAGCAATTAGCCGCAATTTAATAGCTCACTACCACCCGACCAGAAATCTCTGCTCCACCCAGGCCTTTCTAGCCTCAATACCCAAAGTAAAAAGAGTGAGAGCTGGTGGCCGGATGTTCGCACTAAATGCGGCCAAGTTGTTGTACTCTCTCCCTCTTCAACTTCGGTCCAATCCCAATCTGCTGTCATTCCGGAAACAATTAAAAACCTTCCTGTTCACTACCCCCCTTTAATTCTTCTGGCTGATCCCCCCTCAGTGCTCAGTTACCACTAGCCTACACTAGCGCTTGGACGCCCCTGGGCAGCAATCGCGCTTTATAAATTCACCTTTGATTTGATTTGATTTGATTTCATTTCATATAAACTTCTGGCGGAGGAGTTGGTTCCAATCATGGGTACTCTGTTCAATTTGATCAATCAATCAGGAGGTCGGGTTCCCAGGTCTTTGTAGGAGGCAACAATAGTGCTATCCTGAAGCCCACTAAGGATTCCTTAAGGGCCAATTCATACAGACCAATCTCCCTGCTGAATGCTGATTATAAGATCTTTATGAGCATTCTAGCAGGGAGACTGGTCAAAATAGTTCCACAGTTGATCAACCTAAAAGATATATCCAAGAACAAACACAGCAACTCATAGGCAACATAGACTTGGCGACAGCTCGATCTGAACCCTTGGCCGTGGTGGCACTAGATGCAGCTAAGGCCTTTGATAGCTTGTGCTGGGTATATCTTTGGGAAGTGCTGAGAACAATGGGTTTTGGTTCTATCTTTTTTCAGACACTGGAAAAATGCTACCAAGGGGCCTCTGCTAAAATACTACTGAATGGATCTTAACGTCTAGTTTTAATATACTGAGAGGAATGAGACAGGGTTGTCCCCTCCAACCCCTGTTATTTAATATCTATATAGAACCTTTGGCACAGACAATAAGAGCAGATGTCCTAATAACTTCTTGAAAATCTCATAATTATTGCAGTAAGATTGCTTTATACGCTGACGAATTGTTGTTATATATTGATGACCCTGCAGTGGCGGTTCCAAGGGGGGAAATCTTGTTAGAAGAGTTCAGATTACTGTCAGGGTACTTAGCCAACACCTATAAATCCGAGGTGATGTTTTGGAATATCTATAATTGGGTGGGAGAACAAGTCAAGAGTTTAAAATACTTGGGTATCATCAAAGATATCAAAAAAATTCCACAGATCAACCTAAATAGGGTTATAAAAGAAATTGATCATTTATTAGCAAGGTGGAGAAACCTTCCTTTAACAATATATGGTAGGGTCAATCTAGTTAAAATGGTCATTCTCCCCAAACTAACTTACTTGTTTAACGCCATCCCACCCAGTTTTCTTAAACTGGGTATTAGTAAAATCTAGAGTAAGATCATAAGTTTTATTTGGGCTTACAAGGGTAAAGGTTGGCATGGAAGAAACTTCGGCGCAGGCTGGTTAAAGGTGGACTGGCTCTCCCTGATGTCAATTGGTATTGTGTTGCCTTTCAATTTAAGAACATGTGGATGTTGCTGACAAAGCCTTATGATTCAACTCGGGGAAGACTTTTGGCTGAAATGACAAGGCAGGATGGAGGGGATAGTTTCTTGCATAAATTTGGAGCACCAAGGTACTTTAAAAAAGTAGGTTTAAAAGTACTGACGTCTGCCCTCAGCCGGTTGTATAAGGTTAGAAGCAGTTGAGAGATAGGTTGTTTTTTTTTTTAATTCAATTTTTATTGCAGAATCAGAAATGTACAGCATACGTGTAATCTTGCCCGTCTCCGCTTATCACCTGTGGTAAATTAAATATTACCCTGTCGGAATTTCTATACTTAAACAATGGGTCATGCATATAATGAGAGGCAGAGTCCGTGGTGTCCGATTCAAAAGGGCTTTATTTCAGTAACTCGAGTTAAGGGAGAATCGGGTTCCATCACCACTAAGGTTCAGGAAGGGTCTTCTGAACTTTATTCACAGAGTACAATATTTATACATGGGATATACATTACATTGCATAGAGAAGGAGGAGCGCTCCAGGCAGAGCAAGAGAAAGAGAGAGATAAGAGCATATGGGCGTGCAAGAGGGCGTGTAAGAAGGTGTTCACTTGAGGAGTCATAGGTGAGTCATAGGTGGGTGGATACATGGAGGGGGTCTGCATGGCCAGCTGGAACCTTTGCCCTACTTGTGTGCGCATCCTTGGTCATGACGTGCAACTAACGTGTAACTGGGGGGAAGCTGGGGGGAGCTGACTTTCGATCTAGTAGGGAGACCTTCAGTGTCAGGACGACCTGCTCGTCTGGTATTATCTGATATCTTGGATCCGGGGATGTATTATCTGAAGTAAAGGTCGCTCAAGCAAAGGTTGCTCATCACTAAGAGCCAGTGTGTGCATATATTTCTTCGTGCATTGCGTGGGGGCCATGGGCTTTCTATGGATGCAAGCTCTGTAAATCACTTAAACGGAGACAGAAGGACTAGGCTCTATCTCTGTAGATGGGTTCTGTTTACCTTCTTCACTAGGCAGGAATGTGTTTTCTGTGGAGCAGGCAGATAACTGTGTGCAAAATACTGTCTTGGCACCCCGGGCTGGGCCCCTCTCGGCTGAGCCAGAAGTATGCGAGAGGTCAGGGATACGTAGCTGAGCTGCAGCTTTCAGAGTGTCTGGAGGCATGAAAAACCTTAATTCGGGAACTGGCTCAGGCTGAGCCACAAAACGGGTTCATCTCGACTTTTAAACGTGTACCATGCAAATACATTGGCAACATAGGCCTCAATGCAGAATTAACGTTTCTTTCATGGAAGGCTGGGTAACTGACATTCTAATGTGAGACGGAAATGCGGAGGCATCATTATTACAGGCATGAGAGGAAAAATGCATGGATGATATATACATACACTAAACGTGGGGTACAAGCAGGGGACACATTGACCATGTAAAATTTCTATTTTCTCATTCCCTCCTTGTCCCCTACTGTGCCCTTCAGGACACATCTATATTCATGATACCATATATCTGATCATACAGCATCATTTGTTCGTCTTTTTTCTTTTGTATACGTGGATGGGGAATACAGGCAGTGGCACAAAAGACGCAAATCGCCGGGCCACATTGCAGACAGAGACAGCAGCTGAATATCATAAGCAGTATCATTCCTAGGAACGACAATACTTTCCATCCCCATGCTGATATTACACTCCAGAGCCAACCGGACCAAGTCCATGTGCCTGGGTCTTAATGTATCTCGTGAGCAATCTTGTGGAGTCTTGTTATTGCTGTGTACACGGATGGCGCGTTATTAGGAACAACTGGAGCCGATCACTCCACAAGCCCCGCCCCTATCTGCCAGGATGACGTCAAGAACAAGGCGATTCTGAAGAACAACAAGTCTCATGGCAGACTGCTCCTCGGTCAAGTTAGCCAGGGCAGATGCAGTCTCATTCATTACTGCTTCTAGAGTTCTTGTTAACCTGCGTATAAGTTTACTGTTTTGGACGGGACCTATGAAAAAGAAGAATCCTCTATTGAAATCTGTATATTGCTCCCAAGCTGTCTCTGTCTGATCAATCACGGAGGAATCAGTCTCTCTCCGGTGTCTAACATACTCTAGTCGTGAATCTCGATGATAATGGGATGGGGCTAGAAAGACAGGGGGCAACAGGAACGCTACATAACATGTTCCACCCCAGTCTAAGGGCAGATGTACATAGGCTGTCTGACAGCAAATGAAATATGAATGGCGGGAAGCTTTGAAAGAAGACTTTCCTTTATCATTAAACTCGACTACAGCATTACATTCGCTGTGTCCCAAATGTACTGATCCTTTCTTTCTAACGCACAGATCACCTTTTACTGGTAGGACTGATATAATCGGTGGACTTGTATTTTGCTTGGGCTGAACATTCAAAATCATAAAGCTAAGGGAAGCATTTCCTTGCTCGTACTCTTCATTTTCTAGATCGGTCCCCTTCCTTTGTGGAAGACCGTCATCGTCTGGAAAACATGCCTCATTCATTACTTTATTCAAATCTCCCCATATCCAATCGCCCTGGGAAACTGAGGACTTTCTGTCTAGTGATGTCATTAAAGCAAGCCATGCTCCGCACGAACCATTGTGCGAGAACGGAAAAGGGAAGAAGGGCAGTACTCCCTTCGTCTTTTGAAAAGGTGGAAGTTGGCCACATACCCAGCAATCTGTTGCATTGCTAGTCTGATGAGATCGGTGCAACATTCGAATAAAAGTATTATTGCGCAGGGCTAGTCGATATGACAGTTCATGGGGAGGCAGATCACTGAATGTATGCTCTACAGTGTTATTAAGGAAAGAGTGTATATGTGAGGCAATAGGAGGAAAGAAAACATGTAGCGTTAAGCTGACACATATTATAGTGATGCACAGAAGAGACATAAAAATCAGAGTTACTATACATCTACTGCGTAATATCTTGCAGTATTTCTCTCATTTTGCTGTTTTTGCTATTCTGGTCTACGATCTTATACATGTCAGGAACCTGTCTAACCGATTCACCACCTAGTGGACTTAAACAATTAAACGCTGTCTGACTTACTAGACCGTAATTTAGACCTGTATTCTTGTTGCGGAGTCTTTTCTAGCAAAGGGGGCTTAGAATCTGTAATGTCTTTAGTCTTTATCAAAGTTCCAGAATCTCCAAAGAATTTCTTGCAGTGTTGGGCGTGAAGCCAGCCTTTACGTCCTTCGACCTTGACGGCAGTCCTCGTGGTGAGCAGTACTAGTTTCGGTGTCTTCCAGCGTGGCTCGAGGGGGCTTGATCGATCAAAATTACGCACATATACGTGATCACTAGGGACGATGGTATGCTCCTTGACTTGGGTGTTGTCAGGGAAGGCGGCGGCAACCTGTGAACGACAAGAGAATAGTGCAGACATCAAGGAAGCCAGGTAATCTGTCAGCATGTTACTGTCTACATCAGTTATTTTCTTAGGCATAGGCGTACCCCACATATTCGGTGGTCTACCGAAAACCACTTCATACGGAGATAGGCCTGTTCTGGAATGAGCTACCATACGCATGTAAAAGAGGGCAACCGGCAAGGCTACCATCCAATCCACGCCTTTTTCTGCACAAACTTTTGCTAATTTCGTCTTAAGTGTCTGATTATGACGCTCAACAAGTCCTGCTGCTTCAGGGTGTCGTACACAATGGAACTTCAACTGGTATCCTAACAGAAGGGACACTTGTTTCATTAATTCAGAAGAAAATGGCTGACCGTTGTCGGAGTACACGACACGGGGCAATCCATACCGTGGGTAAAAACTCACGCACCAATTGTCTGGCGGTGGTCACAGCAGTATAATCTGGGACTGGGTACGCTTCTGTCCATCTAGATAGTGCACACACAACTACCAGGACATACTTGTAACCTCTACATCTGTCCATTTGGATATAATCCATCTGGAGGACTTCAAAAGGACGGTCAGGAGGATGAAATCCGCCTTGTTCCACCGGAATACCTTTGCCTGGATTGAACTGGCAACAGATCATACATGTACGTACTTTCTGTTTCGCTGCTGCACGTAGGTGCTTGTTAAACCAGATATTCTGTAAGCTGTCTAGCATTGCCTTTTCTCCTAAGTGTGCTGGACTATGTGCTGTGTTTATGATCACTTGTACCATAGAGTCTGGAAGAAACCATGTAGCTTTGCCTTTAGTCATCCAACCTTGGTCAGTCTGGACCCCTCCTTGTTCAGTCCATTTCTTTATTTCATCTGAAGTGGCAGGTGTCTGTATGTCGAGTACATCTTGTGAAGGATCCCTGACTGTCATGCTTGTTGTCAGAAATGGTACTTCTGTCTTTGTCGTGTCTGTTGGTGTCTGGGCTGTAAGTTTAGCTGTTCGGTCTGCCAGGTCATTACCCTGGGAAATGGTGTCTGTAACATTGGTGTGTGCTTTGCATTTCATAATAGCTATGGCTGTAGGCAAATGTATTGCTTCTAACAGAGCCTGAATAAGCGGACTGTGCTGAATTTTAGCCCCATGAGAGGTCAAGAAACCTCTCTCTCTCCATAACACTCCGAAATCATGAACAATACCGAATGCATATTGTGAATCTGTATAAATGTTTACTTTCAAGTGCTTAGCTCCAATGCAGGCTTGTGTCAGAGCGATGAGCTCTGCTGCTTGTGCTGACAGTGTGTCTATTCTTTGTGTCTCTATGACTTCAGAGTCAGTGGTCACGGCATATGCGGCCATTAACTCTCCTGTACTTGTTCTCATGCATGAACCATCTACATAAAGTGTCAGGTCAGGATCTGGCAGTGCAATATCTGTCAGGTCTTGTCTTGGTTTCGTTACTGTATTCATTATTTCCACACAGTCATGTGGTGCAGTGTCTACTGTACTTGAGGGCAAAAGTGTAGCAGGGTTAAGAATATTGCATCGTCTGATTTCTATGTGTGGCTGAAATAACGTCAGTTCATATCCTGTCAGTCTCGCTACAGTCAAGTGCTGTGTCTGTGTCCTGTTCAAGAGAACTTCCACTGCATGTGGTACCTGTACTGTCAGGGGATGTCCCAGCACAATGGAGTCACTCTGTCTTATGGCTAGGGCTGTTGCTGCAACTGATTTCAGGCACGCAGGCAGAGCCTGGGCCACTATGTCATTGCTATATATGTTAGAATTGGACACCCATTGGACGGCTGACCGGATCAATTCCTTTTCGTGTGGGGTGTGGGGTCTCTCGCACTCTACCCGTCGTTTCAGTGCCTTTTCAGTAGCTTGGAATAGATTTTCAAGGGAATATCTTTCTTTCATAACCTGTCCCTGTTTACGGTAGTCGAGGCACTTGGGCCTGTCAAACTGTCGTGCTTTGCCTACGTAATTCATTTTGTCCTGTTCCTCTTCTAACTCTTCCGTTGATGACTCATATTTCCCGTCAGACTCTTCACGGTGTATTTCTAAGATCTCCTTTCGTATTTTCTTGTACATACTTTCTGTCTGTCCTAGTCTATCATGCCGACCGGCAGCTATGTTGTCACTCCAATCCGTCGGACCTTTCTATACATCTTTGTCTGGTTGGTCTTGTTCCCTGATTAGACAATTAATCATAAAACGTAGAATGACATTCTTAACCTCCACCTTTCTGTGTTCCATGGCCTTTTCTATACACTCGGGTCCCTCCCCCGTTCTAATGAAATGATATATTCTATTCAGGTGTTCCTTCATGTCTGGTAATGTGACCAAATAGTCGGTGGCATGTCTTAATCTTAGTGAATACACAAGCATTGCACCCTCTCCTGGTACTGGATCGTATATACAACGTGGGATTGTTACACCTACAGAATACTTAAATGGTGTTGATGTCATTTGTGGCGTTCCTGGCCCTAGCCCTAGCGGTGTTCGTGTCATTGGCGGTGTACGTGGCGTTGTCGGTGGCCCCCCTCCCACTACCCCGGGACCTACGTCGTCCTTCGCGATCTGCTGGAGCTGTTGGAGCTGAGCCTCTGATGGGGGTGGAGGGAATTCTGCATTTACATAATCAGGTGAGGGTTCTTCTAGGTAGGAGGAAATAAAAGCTTCTGAGGCTGTCGGCTTTGTTCTACGTACTCTGGTGGCGTATGTGACCTACGGGGTATTTCTGAGGGGGTCACTCTAGCTAGTTCTTCTGAGAGGACAGGATAAATACCAGCAACGAGGGCATTTCTTTCTCTATCAGCCTGTTCTGCCTTGACCCGTTCCCCCTCTTCCCGCAGTTCTTTTTCTTTGGCTTTTTCCGCTGCTTGTTTACTTCTCTCTGCTTGGTGGAATTCTTTCTCTGCTCTCCTATGTGCTTCTTTACGCCATAACTCAATGGCATCTTTCTGAGACGGTCTTACTTTCCTTTTCCATAGCGCTTCCTCTACTTTCATAATGCATTCAGAATCCCATGTTCCTGAGGCAGGCCATCTGTACTTCTCCTCTAAATCCTTCGTGTACTCTACCCACAAGTCTAAAAACAATATGGCATCTAGCCCATGTTTATTATACATAAAATGACCAGGTGTATCTCTAGGTGGGACGGGAACTGACTCTTCGAGTATCCCTTTCCTGGTCCCTATCTGACGTAATTTCGATAACAGTGGCATGTTGAAACTGACTTAATGAACAACACAATAAAAACATGAATACTCTGACTGAAACAATCATTCACACTACAACACTAAAACATTAAAGTAGATACATTCTAACTGATACATGGGGAAAAACATGAACTTGAAAACAGTTAACTTTATGCACTGGAATACAGCACAACCATACCGGTCTCGTAAAGAGACACGTCTTTACCGTGCCCACGTTTACCGTGGGCCCGTCTTTACCGTGTCCACCGAAATGGACCCGTCTTTACCGGTCTCATAAAGAGACACGTCTTTACCAAGCTCAAATAAATGAACCCGTCTTTAATCTTTATGCATTCCCAATAACGGTACTCACCGGGAAGCAGAACTTGAAGGCCTCAGAAAACTCGATACTGCTGCTACTCGATACTGCGGCTGCGCATGCGCCTCGGAACAGGTGGGCCTCTGGAAACCTCGGACCTTGCTCTCTCACGGCTTGGGCTCTGGTTGGGATGATCCGCGATCCTCACCGCCTCGTGTGGATGCCTGGTCGCAGTCCGTCTCCTCCGTGGGCCTGAGGGAGTAAGCAGGAAATCCCGCTGGCGTGTACACTGTGAAGTCCGTCACGGCTGCAGAAGGGGGCAAGGGCTGGACCTACATCACCGGCGCGTGGGGAGGGGGACTAGTCCCTGTTCGGGCGCCATAATTATGTGGTAAATTAAATATTACCCTGTCGGAATTTCTATACTTAAACAATGGGTCATGCATATAATGAGAGGCAGAGTCCGTGGTGTCCGATTCAAAAGGGCTTTATTTCAGTAACTCGAGTTAAGGGAGAATCGGGTTCCATCACCACTAAGGTTCAGGAAGGGTCTTCTGAACTTTATTCACAGAGTACAATATTTATACATGGGATATACATTACATTGCATAGAGAAGGAGGAGCGCTCCAGGCAGAGCAAGAGAAAGAGAGAGATAAGAGCATATGGGCGTGCAAGAGGGCGTGTAAGAAGGCGTTCACTTGAGGAGTCATAGGTGAGTCATAGGTGGGTGGATACATGGAGGGGGTCTGCATGGCCAGCTGGAACCTTTGCCCTACTTGTGTGCGCATCCTTGGTCATGATGTGCAACTAAAGTGTAACTGGGGGGAAGCTGGGGGGAGCTGACTTTCGATCTAGTAGGGAGACCTTCAGTGTCAGGATGACCTGCTCGTCTGGTATTATCTGATATCTTGGATCCGGGGATGTATTATCTGAAGTAAAGGTCGCTCAAGCAAAGGTTGCTCATCACTAAGAGCCAGTGTGTGCATATATTTCTTCGTGCATTGCGTGGGGGCCATGGGCTTTGTATGGATGCAAGCTCTGAAAATTACTTAAACGGAGACAGAAGGACTAGGCTCTATCTCTGTAGACGGGTTCTGTTTACCTTCTTCACTAGGCAGGAATGTGTTTTCTGTGGAGCAGGCAGATAACTGTGTGCAAAATACTGTCTTGGCACCCCGGGCTGGGCCCCTCACGGCTGAGCCAGAAGTATGCGAGAGGTCAGGGATACGTAGCTGAGCTGCAGCTTTCAGAGTGTCTGGAGGCATGAAAAACCTTAATTCGGGAACTGGCTCAGGCTGAGCCACAAAACGGGTTCATCTCGACTTTTAAACGTGTACCATGCAAATACATTGGCAACATAGGCCTCAATGCAGAATTAACGTTTCTTTCATGGAAGGCTGGGTAACTGACATTCTAATGTGAGACGGAAATGCAGAGGCATCATTATTACAGGCATGAGAGGAAAAATGCATGGATGATATATACATACACTAAACGTGGGGTAAAAGCAGGGGACACATTGACCATGTAAAATTTCTATTTCCTCACACCCACCTCCTATGGTTACTTCAGCATCACACAGCCATTCAACCCACATCCCGGAGGCAGGGCGGCGAGAGTTGAGGATCCGGGAGTAAGCCAGGTGATAAGACAACAATGTTAACAGTAATTCAACATCAGTTTACGTGGGCTTGTCGAATAGATCTGCTTTTTTTTTAACCTACCCCCCCCCCCAAACCCCCCAACCAACAACTCACCCCCACCGGTTAGCATTGAGGAATAATGAACAAGGCCAGTGCCCTCACTCTACCCAAGGAAACTGGACCAAATAGACCCATCCACCTGCCACAATCTGTTGTCCACTCACATAATAAGCATCCTCATGCCTCCCTCGGGCCCCCCCCAACCTCCCGCCCACCACCCACTCCCTGAATTGTCACTGGTGTGAGCCAACTGCAGGACTATAATCTGTCATTCAGGAGCTGAGGGAACAACACTCATGCAACCGTGCGCCATCCGGGAACCCACTATCGGCCCCACTCTGCTTGGTCACCGTCCTGTGACAGGTATTCAATCAGCGCTTGCACCAAACTCTCCCACGCCCGTGCCACTTCCAATCCTCTCTCATCAGCAGTGCGCGTTGCCTGTCTAAGCCGGATCATACTTTACCTCCTGGCCCATTTACTCAATTCCATCGCCCAACGCCTACTGGATGGGCCCTCGGTCGACTTCCAGCGCCAGGTGAGCTCTCTTTGAGCCAAAATTAGGCCTAGATCGATAAACTTGCTGGTAACCTTCGTCTTCTTTGTATGAGGAAACCATAGCAGCAGGCAGGTTGCCTTGTCGAAGGTCACCTGTCTCTCCGTCACTTCATTCAAGAGCTCTCCCACTTCCGTCCAGTAAGATCCTAGTTTCGGGCATTCCCAGAACATATGGTCCAACTCCACCCCTGGGAGGAAGCATCTCGGGCATGCCGCCCCCTCGACTTGGAAATGCCTCTGTATCTTGCCCGGGGTTAGATAGGCCCTGTGAACAACAAAAAAGTGCACTTGCTGGAAGCGTGCATTCCTGCATCCCTTCCCCGCTCTCCGCAAGAGCTGACCCCATGTTCCATCCGGTATGGGTTTCCCCACACTCTCCTTCCACTTCAGCTTCAACCCGGTAAGGGGTGTCAGTCCCTTGTGGAGCATTCATGAATGCAGACACGTAATCGCCTTGAACGACCCCGCGGACATCACGACATATTGGCACGCCAGCGTGGTTGTTGGTTCCATCTGCCCTTCACCCCAGTGCTTCTTAATTGCCGCTGTGACGGTCATATACAAGAGGAAGTTCCCAACCGGGATTCCAAACTGATCCTGCACCGCTTGGAAGGGCAACAGTTCTCCCTCGGCATACAAATCGCCCACCATTTGGAGCCCCATCTCCTCCCACTCCATAAGGGGGGACCAATCTCCTCCGTGCGGTAGCGCCATTAACATGCCCAGAGGTATTTCTGGGGCATATGGGTGTTCCACTCCCGCTCGCTTCCGACTTCTATTCCAGCACAGCCGCAACGTTTTTTCCTCGAGTGTCAGATCCCGTACATCAAGCTGTTGGTTCATAATAATGTAAGATAAGACGTGTCTCGGGATCCCCCTCCCTCTGTGCGAATCAGGTCCCCGAAATTCCCTAGCCATGTGTTGCGTGAGGATCTGTAGCTGCGCCGCCAAATAATATAATTCAAAGTCTGGGACTGCCATTCCTCCCTCGAGTTTCGGCCATCGCAGCTTGTCCAACGCCACCCGTCTCCTCCCGTTCCCCCATAGGAACCCAATGGTGATGGCAGTTCCCTAAAAAACCTAGGTGGGATCCATAGTGGCAAGGTCCTAAAATAATACAGGAGGCGCGGCAAGGCCACCATTTTGAGCAGCGCCACTCTCCCAACCACCGATAGCGGGAGCGTGGCCCAAAATGCCGTCGAGCCCAGCAGGGCTCTCATACACTGACCTATGTTCCCTTCCAGCATATCTTCAGGACTATGGTAGATCCTCACTCCCAGGTAAGTAAAACAGGAGTCCTCCCAAACCACATCTGCCGGTAACGCCGGCTGAGGCTTCCCCGCCCTCAGTGGGAAGAGAAAAGTCTTACGCCAGTTCACTCTGAGACCCGACAGGGCTCCAAACACGGTAAGCACATTCATTGCCCCCCTCAGTGCCACAGCCGTGTCCTCCAGGAACAGCAGCAGATCATCCGCATAAAGCGAGATGTGATGCTGCTCACCTCGGCAGGCGATCCCCCCATATCCCGACCCAGACCTAGCCCGTATTGCCAGGGGTTCTATCGCCAAAGCGAACAATAGAGGCGATAGTGAGCAACCTTGTCGCGTGCCTCTTTGGACTGGGTATGCAGATGAATTCACCGAGCCCAATCGCACCCTGGCAGTAGCCGAGGAATACAATACTCTCATCCAGCGCCTGAACCTGGTCTCCAGGCCAAACCTCCTCAACACCTCATCCAAATAGTCCCACTCTAAACTATCAAATGCTTTTTCTATGTCGATGGATAACACTGCAGGCCAGTCGCCCGGGTCCAGCTCGCTCCCCACGACGCGCACCAGGCGGCGGACGTTAGCCAAGGTATTCCGGGAGGGGATAAAGCCAGCCTGATCCTCGTGGATCAACGACGTCATGTGCGGCAGCAATCTGGTGGCCAGGATGCGACTCAAAATTTTATAGTCCACCGTCAACATAGACAGTGGCCTATAGGAGGTCACATCCGTATTATCCTTCCCTGGCTTCAGCAGGGGCACAACAAGAGCTTCCCTCATCGAGCCGGGTCGGCGGCCCTGTTTCAACGCTTCATTATAGACTTCTAACAACTGGGGCGCCAATACGTCAATGAATTTAGCATAAAATTCAACAGGGAGGCCGTCTACCCCAGGCGTCTTCTTCCGTGCCATGTGTTTGACTGCCCCCCTAACCTCAGCCAGTGTAATCGCAGCGCCCAGGGCCCTAGCCTCCTCCTCCTCCAGCTGCGGGAGATTGATCTCTGCCATGTAATCGGATAAGTCTCCATCCCCCGTCTCTAACCGGCTCTGGTATAGGGTCTCATAATATTCAGTAAAACGTGATAGGATCGCCCTCTGGGAATAGACTATGTCCCCTGACTCCGTCCTCACACTCATTATCGCACACCCCCGTGGCTCCGGGTCCGCCAGTCTCGCCAGCAGCGTGCCGACCTTATCGCCCTCCGCATGGACCCTCGCTGTGTACTGTCTGTAATCATAGCATCTCAACCTTTCGGTCTCCGATGCCACTAATTCCTTAGCCTCCAAGAGTTGTGTCTGCAGCGCCCCCTGCTCTGGCCTCCGCTTCTCTACCTCCCTCAACGCCTCCTCCGCCTTCCTGACCTCCTCCAATACCACCTTCCTTTCCCCAGAATGTTTACCAATGCATAAGCCTCTCATCACTACTTTAAATGCATCCCATTCCAGCCCCCTGGTGGAGGCCGTTCCCTTATTAACCGCAAAGTATGACTCCACTCCTTCACGGATCTCAGTCTGAAAGACCTGATCCTCTAGCGTGTCTGGATCAATCGCCAATTAGGAATCGCTGTCCTCACTCGCTGCCATTGGAGGGAAAGCAGCTGGGGATTGTGATCTGAGATGGTCCTAGCCAGGTACTCAGTGTGTTTAGCCATATTAGCAGTGGTGGGGTCACAAAGGATCGTATCAATCCTGACATGCAGTTCATGGAGTGCATAAAAGAAGGAGTAGTCCCTGCCCCCAGGATGCTGCCCTCGCCACACATCTATCAGCCCCCATTCTTCTGCCAGTCTCTCCTCTGTTTTGCCACTCTGCGGACCGGGGATTCAATCAGTGGGGGATGGGATCTGTCCAAGGCGACATCAGTAATGGAATTAAAATCGCCTCCCAGTATTACCGGCCCCGCCAGATACTGTGCCAAGAGTCACGAGATAGTGTCAAAGAAGCGGGGTTGTTCTGTGTTCGGGGCATAGATACAGCAAAGCGCCACCTCACGGCCATACAGCCTCCCTGCTACCCCCACATATCTACCATCCGGATCAATCGTCTGACTCGTCACCTGAAAGGGAATCCCTGCCCTCACCCAAATCAGTACCCCCCTCGCAAATGCAGAATATGCTGTGCCAAACACTTGCCCTCTCCATCGCTTCTGTAGCGCCGTACACTCTAGCTTGGTAAGATGGGTCTCTTGGAGCATCGCTATCTGAACCCCTCGGCGCACCAAATATGCATGCACTTTGTGACGTTGGGACATGGTGTGAAGTCCTCGCACGTTCCACGTGACGCACTTCAGCTCAGGTACAGTCCCCATCGCTACCTTTCCGTTGCATCACCCCCTCCACAGCCTGCCAGCCCACACCAGCATCAGAAGTACCCAACCCCCAAACAACCCCCAGAACCCCCAACGCCCACTCCCCCAGAACAGAAACCAACAACAGCGCATCAGCCCCCATCCAAACCTCACACACCAAACAAACAAATCCACCCTGCAGTAGCCACTGCAGGTTGCCTTAAGGGCAATAGGAGCGTGGTTGCGCCCCAACAAGCGGCAGCTCTCACCCCAGCTCCCCACCCCATGATTCCCCCATGGCCTGGTACAGCTACAGTATTCCAAAAGGTTACCATGTATTCCAGCCTCTACCACAGTTGTCCGTGCTCCGCACTCTACCCCGGAGGTCATGCAAGTCACAAATCGTCCGCCGAGCGGGGAGTCACCTCCGGCCCAACATTACTATCCACATCCGAAATTTCAGTCCCAGAGTGTCTCTTGTCGTCATCTGACGCCGATCCTCCCACCAACTCCTCTCTCTGTGACCCCGTAATATCTGCCGTTGCCGCCAGGGCCCCCTGTTT
Organism: Lissotriton vulgaris; assembly: GCF_964263255.1. Classification (NCBI taxonomy): domain Eukaryota; kingdom Metazoa; phylum Chordata; class Amphibia; order Caudata; family Salamandridae; genus Lissotriton; species Lissotriton vulgaris. Next base: position 352,406 of record NW_028241089.1, on the reverse strand, counting down.
GTCCGCTGCCAGTTGCGCGAGCAGCAGGGCCTGTTGAGTCTTGTGTCGTTTACGGATGCGTTGCGATTGGCGTACCCTCGCCGGTTTAGGTCGGTCATTTTCAGCCTTGTGTCCGCGATCAGTTCCCGCTCTGTATAACTCTAGCCAAGTCCAGGCCTCCTCAGGCGTCATAAAAAACTGTGTCGTGCCATCCTTGACGATCCGCAGTTTAGCCGGAAACAGCAATGAGTACTGAATCCCCTCAGTTCTGAGTTCTTTTTTGACCGCTAGGAATGATGCTCTATGTCGTTGGACATCCTGGGTATAGTCCAGGAAGATTGTTACTGAGCTGTTCTCCACTGTGAAAGGTCCCATGGATCGCGCATTTTGAATCAACAGATCTCTGTCCTTGAGGTGGAGGAGACGTGCCACCACAGGTCTGGGTGGGCGCCCCAATGATGGCGGCTTGGCCGGAACTCTATGCGCCCTTTCCAGCGTGAAGAAGGGGGATAACCCCTCCGGGGCCACCTGCGTCCTAAACCAGTTCTCCAGGTAGGCAATCATATCCACCCCTTCAATTTTCTCCGGCAGGCCGACCACCCTCACATTATTGCGCCTATTCCTACTTTAGGCATCCTCCGTTCTTTTTTCTAGCGCTGTCAGCCGTTGTGGTGCACCCTCCAGTTTCCGTTCAACAGTCACCACCGCCGGTTTCAGTTCTTGCACGATTAATTCAGTGTTCTTCACCCGGTCCACCAGCTTCGAATGATCAGCCTTCAGGAGGCCCAGCCCCGTGGCAACCTGCGTGATATCAGTATGTAGAGAATCTTTGGTCGCCGTGATGGCCTCTAGGATCTGATCCAGACGTTTGTTCAACCTCCTTTCCGTCTCTGAGCCCCCCATCGCTTCCTCACCCTCCGGGGCAGTACTCTTCGTTGCCTCGTCTCCTCCTGCTGCCCCCGACTTCATCATGCAGGCCGCTCCACACACAGCACCGCGCAATAATGCCCTCCATTTTGGCCCTCCGTGTCCGAGCTGCAGGGAGCGCCCCTGTACCTAATGCCCGCAGAGCGTCACCAATCTCAGGCCGCTCATCGGACCAGCGGGGGAGCAGTTCCTCCGCAATAACTTGAAGCCAGTCTCGTGGTCACCCCCCACTCAGCACTACCCAATCGGTCCCTGCGGCACTGCTTACGCTGCAGGCCCCTCCAGATTCCGGTGATATCTGGGTCACCCAGGCCTTTCACAAGTGTCCCGCATGTACCTGGCTCCTGGTCCGCTCCAGCCTTCGACCCCAGACGGGCCCGGAGTCCGCCCAATAGGCCGTCTCAGGTCTCCAATCGTAGGCGCTGTTCGGCCTCCAGGCCGACTTCTCACCACCCCGGTTTCCGGCCGCAGCACCAAAGAAGGAGCCCTCTCACTCCACCCGGTCAGGCGCCGCCTTTGTGGGGTTCTCAGCAGGCTACACCCGTAGCCAGTCGGTAGCGCTCCGCTCAGGGTCCCTCCTGGAGCGCGCCGGGACCAAACGCTCAGCCGGCGTCACCTCACTCCCTGGGGCGGCCGCTCGTGTCTTGAGCCGAAAGGGCTATCGCTCCCGTGACGTCGTGAAGTGCCCCCGCGGCCGCCTCCCAGTGCGGCGCCGCCTAATTGAATCTGGCCGCAATACCAGAGAGAAGACCCTCTATTGCCGCAGCGGGGGCGACACCCGGCTTCCGGGGTAGTGGTCCGCCTATGTCGGGTCCCGGCTCAGCACGCCGCCCCGCACTCTAGGAGCCCCGGGAACTGCCTCAATGTCCGGTCATGGGCTCTTCAGCACTAGCGCCGCTCCTGAGCCAGCCCAGCTCCGCACCTCTCTGGCTCCCCGGTCCCAGATCGGGGGTCACCACGTCTCCTCGCCATCTTGAGGCTCCCAGCCAGTCTCGCTGGCCGCCGGTCAGCAGCGGTCTCCTCCGCGTTATTCCCCGCGAGACGCCGGTCTCTGCGCTCAGCAGCCGCAGCCCCTCTCCAGCGGCGCCTCAGCCGATCGTTCTGCCTGCACCGGGGGTGATTCCGCTCCTTACGGCGCTATTGAGTAGATGTCGCCGCCATCTTGGGAACTCCGCCGGATGGTATCTGCAACCTCAGAACACGACAGCCCTAATTTCCCAAGGATGGGGTGGAGCTCAGAGGCAAGATGGCGTCTTAGTGAGAGGTCGTCTGCTCACCAGCTCAGAGGTTCCAGCTCCAAGATGCCTGCTAAGGCCTGCTCGCCTGCCCGCATACAGAATGATCAAGTGGGGGTCTAACCATCCTAACCTCCTGAGGGAAGAAACGAGAAAACTATGAACTGGATTTGGAGTGAGGGAGTCAGGGGGAATTTGAGGATCAAGGGCTGAGGATTTCTAAAAAGAAAAACCGGATTGGAAAAAGAAACTGGGGTCAGCTAAATAGCGAAAAGCGAAAAGCGGACTATAATCTGGGCCAGAGGAGCTTAAAGACATTACAGAGAAAACAGAAGAAACGTGAGTCAAAGCTAAACCCAGCCTAGCACTTAATCATGTACTGATTTTTTTTTCTCTGTCCCCCGTCGGCCTTTCGGCCCATGCATCTGCTTGCTGTTGTTGTTGTTGTCGGTTGGTCTTACCGTCTTTCAGTCACTGCTGCCTCCCGCTTCCATTGCCTTTTCACTGCCTTTCACCGCTGCTTTTCTCTTCGCCTCGAGCCTCGAGCCTCTGCGGCCGTCTACAGGCGCCCCTCGCTGTGCCGTCCCTCGCAGTGCTGTGCCGATCAGCTCTACGGAGCTGCTGCTGCTGAACGTCGACGTCATCCGCGCACCAGCGCTGCGCAGCTTTAAGGCCGCACGTCCGATTGCCAGGCAACGCACCTCCACGCACTACGAGACCCAAACCGAATCAGAGCTGAATCGGAGCCGAATCAGAGCTAACTCCTGCAGTCCTGCAGTCCTGTGACCCTGCTTGCCGCAAGTAGGAAATACCGGAAAAAATCAACAGCAGATCACTGCTGCAACGACAAACGGCTTGGGGGGGAAGGATTTTAAAAACCCCAACAGAATTGAAACAAAACTGTAATATTCATCGAATATAGCAGCAAGGGCAACAAGCTACAAGGCAACAAGGGCACCTAAGGGGCACCATCAGAGACACAGAAGCAGCAACTGAAACTGAAAGTTGATCAACAGCTCCAGAGACCACCCCCATGACAAACCTGTCAAAAACTGTAAGAAAAACACTATTGTCAACACTATTGCTTACAACGGTTACAACACGTACAGCGCGCACTACGCGCACAGCGCTATGGCTGAAAACTACAACCTCTACAAACCCTAGAATTACTGCAATTGCTAGCAGGACTGTAAAAGCACCCGGGTTGTATCGACTTGAAGTAGCCATAGCAATAGTAATAACAAGAGATACAAGACAAGCAGGGATAAGAAAGATAACGACAAGAGAGACAACAACCGTACCTGTAGCCATCAAACCAACGGAGGCTACTGTAGAATTTGTCAAAAAAAAGAAGAACGCTAGACGTTCATTAGGGCCAAGGAAAGTCTGTAACGCAACAACATCAGCTGTGTCTACAACAAGGGACGTAATACAGGGAAGGAGGAAAGGCGAGAGAAGCAAGAGGTGTAGAACTGCTGATCAAATAATGGATCAAACCAGCTCTCAGAAGGAGATAACTAAAATCCAGAAAGCTTCAGAAATGACAGAGGAACAAACAAATCAAGGTGAATTAACCCTAAAAAGCACAGGTGCAGAGGACAGAGAAAACATCCCGAAACAAGAAACAGGGATTAGCTCACAGAAACCAATCAACAACTATAACACAAAGAAGAATTGAGACGAGAGGATCCAAAGCACAAGAAGATAAAACAGACAAGACAGATAAAATCAGGAAAGAAAGTCACGAAAAACAAAAAAGTAAAGAAAGCAAGGAAAAAAATAAGATTAAGTGCACAAGTCAAAATGAAAAAGAAAAAGAAAAAAAGGAAGCGACAAGTGAAGCAAAAAAACATGAAAAATTAAATAACTGTGAGTACAGTGATACTAAGGAAGACAGTGAAGATAACAACGACACTAACACTGACGAGCAGCTAGAGCTTATGGCTAAAAAAGCAAAACGCCTACAAACCATCAAAGATCTAAAAGCGGCAGCCTGGGGAGAATCAACCCAGGATCTCTACTTTATTCAGCCTACTTCCTCGGGAAAATTCTAACGTAGGTGGGAAAAATGGAAAACCCCAACGTATTATGTCAGATGCACAAAGACTTGAACCAGATCCAGACCGGGAAGATCCAGCAATCGGCCTCCCTCCTAGAAAAGGAATCAAAGCAATACAGGTCAGCAATGGTATTGACATCGTGAAAGCATCAAAAAATGTGATCTTACAACATCAGCCTAATGATAACGAATCTACTAAGGTAACAGCTATTAACAAAGATAATTCGGAATCAGAACAGTTACGCACGATAATACAACCCTGCTGCTCAGAGACGTCAAACAAAGAATCTGCTGATGAGGGGGATTCTGATATATACGAAACCGGACTCTCAATCTCCGGTGATACAACAGAGAGCAGTGGAATGAGAGATGATCAAGAACCGGATGCTACCACCATAGTGGCCCCAGACCACCCCGATGAGAAGGAAATAAATGAATCAAGGCAAGATAATACTCCCGAAAAAAGAGGTGACAAAAGGAAGACAAAATACAGGAGAGCGCAACGACTAACCTATGATGAAACCACCGATCAGGGGAGTAATCCAGAGCAAGTTAAGGCTAAGAAAAGACATACACGGAAAAGCTCAACTCCTAAACTGGATGGGGGATCCTATCATAAACAATTGACCAATGAAGAAGGAGGAAGCGAAAATAAGGATAAGGATAGTGTAAGATTAGAAAGCCATCCAGAAACATCCTTGAGTGATGTCCTCAAGTCTATAAAGCACTTTCAAGCGGACGTGAAAACAGAAAATCAACGGAATCATGCTGCAATTCAAAAACTACAGGGCTCTATCCAAAAAATCGACAATACTTGTTCAGAAATAGTGGATAGAATGAAATCAATTGAAACTCGTACAGAGAACCTCGAGTCAGATGTACTCAATCTGCAAACTAAGGAAAAGCAGCAGTCAGGCATAATTGAAGATCTTATGACCAAAGTGGAGGACTTGGAAAACAGAGGAAGAAGAAACAACCTATGAAATCTGGGAATTCCAGAAGGAGCAGAAGGAAGCGATCCAAAGGGGTTCATATCGGAACTCTTAAAAACAGCCCTCCCAGAAATACAATCGTGGGATTTAGAGCGAGAGATCCAACGGGCTCATCGCTTTCCCCTGACAGCCCCGAAATACTCACATAAGGCAAATAAATACCCAAGAGCTATGCTGGTCCACTTTGGGAACTTTCTTTTGTGAGAAATTATCTACAATATTGCCAGACCTACTAGTAAAAGAGAATTTAAAGGATTCAGTTTCTTTGCATGCCCTGGCTTTGCTCATGCAACAGTAGAACGCCGGTGGAGGTTGCGACAACTTTTTGCCCCTTTTGAAAAAATAGGTGCCACCGTATATTTGCAAAACCCTGCACGTCTGAAAATCATTTATAAGGGAGCTACAAAAAGCTTTACAAGTGAAATCCTGGCAGAGGCATATCTGAAAGAACTTACTGAGACTGGCCCTCACCGTTCCCCGAAACTCACAACTAATCCTAAAGTGTAATTAAAGACAGAGACTGTAAATCTCCGATATGATGTCAAATCTAAAGGACTTAATGATTCTTCAGGGATAATTGGGCGGGAGGTGGATGGGAATCGAATAATGTAATTCTCTGCCCTTTGTTTTCCCATCTCTTTTACATATTCTTTATCTGAACTCAAATAGAGTAGGAATAAATAATCGTACATTCGTATGAACACTTACCTATTAGTATAGCGGGTCATTTAAGGTTTAGATGCTGGGCCTCGGAGTGGGCAGGGAAGACCGGACCGCCCAGACACCCACACTTGGAGGAACCATGACCCAAGACGCCTCAAGTAAGGGGGGGGAGGGCTCGCTCACAGAGAGCAGGGAGGGACGGAAAAGGAGAGGGGGGAGGGGGGGAGGGGGGGAAGGGGGCGGGGCTCATCCAGCTTAAATTACTAACTACTAATAAGATCAGACATACTAGTAATTTTTCGTCCAGGCCACAAATACAACTTGGACAGCCAAAATACCTAGAAAAAGACACCAAATTTCGATGGCCACACTAAAACTTGTTTCTGCTAATATCTGTGGACTAAATGATATACGTAAAAGGCAAAATGTAGCTATAGCTCTCCGATCAATCGGAGCCAATATTATTTGCCTCCAAGAGACGCATATAGAAGGACGGGAAAAAAAACTACTACAAACTTTGGGGTACACATTGATCACAGCCACAACACAAGCCACAAAAACCCGCGGAGTTGCTATCCTGGCAACAGATAAAGAAATCAAATTTCCCCGCACTGCAGCAGATAAATTCGGGAGATGGGTGATCGCCGAATGTATCTATGAGGCTGGGAAGCGTATAACTATCTGCTCCATATATGGATGCGTTACTGACGATCCAGATCTTCTGGAATTTATCACCAGCAAATTATCCGACTGGCCACTACCGATTGTTATGTGTGGGGACTTTAATCTAAACCTACCGTCAGATTGGACTCATGATCAAAATTTCAAATATAACGGTAGGAAACCTACGGTATTTAGGGAATTCGTAACACTATGTAAAACACAGGGATTAACAGATTTATGGCAATATAAGTTCCCCCAAAATGCGGGATACACCTATTTTTCAATCCCCATCATACATTTTTAAGACTGGATTATATGCTAGTCTCAAATAATATTATAACAAAGTGCCACCTGGAAAGACTCCCTATGGTGTTTTCGGATCATAACCCCTTGCTTTTAAAAATAGATATTGATAGAATACAGCAAGATCAGGTTAGTTGGACATTTGGAAGGATACTATTAATGAACGAAAAATACTGTCAAATGATGGAAAAATGGATACCAGAATTTCTTGAAGATAATATAGGCAGTAGATCCCTAGATGTGGTCTGGGACACACTCAAAGCTTCTATCAGGGGTGAAACAATCGGATTCTCCATAAGATATAACAAGGAAAAAAAAAAAACAATAACTGAATTAAATGGGAAACTATCCTAAGCTGAGGAGGAACTGTTAAAAACTGTTGTAGCGGGTCAAAATACTGAAAGTGTACTACAAAAGGTGTCAATAGCCAAAAACAGAATAATTGAAATCTTTGCTACAAGAGCTATTGACAAGGCTACCTCAAATAAAGAAAAGGCTTACGAATTAAATGAGCAAGTAGGGCATCATTTAGCTATCCGCACAAGAAATCAAAATATTATAAATACTATAAAAGAAATCAAAGATAAGAATAATCTATTAACGCAAGACCCAGAAGTAATTAAAGCAGAATTTCAGGCTTATTATCAAAATCTATATACAGAGACAGATAAAAATCAACATCTAATCAATACATATCTAGACCAAGAACCGAGACCTAAATTTTCACAAAATGATTATGACAGCCTTACAGCTGTACCCCAATGGATCGAGATTCTACTCTCTATTAACAGCTTGCCTTCGGGGAAAGCCGCAGGATTGGACGGTATACCGGTCGAATTTTACGTAAAATTTTACAAAACACTTAAAGCAATACTCACGGCTCTCATGATTCAAGTATTCATAACGGGAAAACCACCAAAATCTTGGTCAATGGCAAAAATAGTAATTTCCCCCCCCAAAAAAAGGATCCAACTGAACTCGGATCATACCGCCCCTTAACCCTGATTAACTGCGATTCAAAAATCTATTCTAAGATGTTAGCCACCTGATTAGCCCCGATCATCCATAAAAAACATGGATTTGTCCCCGGTCGCTCAACTACAGACCACATACAAAGGGTGATTACACTCTTCGATATAACAGAGGTCACAGGAGACCCTATGGCACTTATATTATTGGATGCAGAAAAAGCATTTGATAGGGTCTCCTGGCAATATCTTTGGACAGCCATGACAAAGAGTGGAATTGGAGATCAATTCATTAACGCTATTCGGAGCTTATATTATAAACCAGAAGCCGTTGTGATGATAAATGGCGGAATGACGTGCAAGATCAAAGTAACTAGGGGAACCAGACAAGGATGTCCATGCTCCCCCCTATTATTTGCAATATTCATCGATCCCTTTATCAGTAAATTAGAATGTAATCAAAATATCTTACCAATAATAACACCGAACGGAAATACTAAAACACTAGCTTACGCCGACGACATCGCGATCACCACAAGCAATCCCTGTGTAACAATAAAGCTGTTAGAAGAAGAGGCCTTACGTTTTGGAGAAATCTCTGGATATAAATTAAATGAAACTAAAACTCAGATAATAATCAACAAAAACATCAACTTAAGCGATGAAAGAATAGTGGGAAATGCTACATATCTCGGCGTTAATATTACCTCTAATTTGGATGAACTTGTCAAAATCAACATAAATCCGCTTCTAAAACAATCATCGGACAGCCTCAGCAAACTAAACAATTTACATCTAACTCTTATAGGGAGATGCAATGTTATCAAAATGATTTATTTACCGAAATTTTTATATTTTTTTCGCACCATATGCTTAAATTTTGATCTACTAATATTCAAACAAATAGATACGCTTTTTCCCGATTCATATGGGGATATCAAAAGACACGCCGAGCATATAAGCATATCTCACTTCCAAGAATGAGAGGGGGTCTTGCAGCCCCAAATCTTAAAATATATTGGTGGGCTACATTGATGAGTTACAGCAAAGGCTTACTTGTGTCGGATGATTCTCCGATTGTTGAAGGGGACGTCCCTACTCCGTGTAGACTTATTCTGGGAGCAGAAACTGGTGATCATTTGTGGCGACTAACATACGACAACCACTTCAAAAAAGTCCGATTTAAAACACTGTTAGGTACTTACAACGCTTGGTCTAACATCCGTAAAATACTAGGAATCGGTAGATACTCTCTTTACACCAGTCTCATCCGAAATCATAACCTCCCAGGAATATTTCAGGATACGTGCATGATCAGATGGATCAATACCGGGATTACACATTTGGGGGTATTTTTTTCACCATTGGCCATTAAATCTTTCGAGGAACTAAAGATGGAATTTGGGTTTGAACATAGGGGTTTTTTCAAATACCTCCAAATTAGAGATTTCATAATAAAAAAAGGGGGAGGCAGGGCTGAGTTTCAGAAAGTCCCGATAATAGAAGTTATTATAGGCAAGATTCCTATCAAAATAGGAGATATTTATAAAACTTTAATCTCACTGCTACAAGATGATCTGGATAGACATAGTCTCAAATGGCAAAACAAACTAAATATCACTATAGACGGTGTACAATCAGCATTTCAATACTCTCAAACATCACTAATATCCACGAAATTACAGGCTCAATATTATAAGACTTTCTTTCAAATATATTACACACCATCTCAGATTGCCAAATGGAGTATGGGTAAAGGCACGAATTGTCCAAGATGTGCTACACATGCCGCCGATATAGTACACATATTTGCCACGTGCAATTCACTAACTATTATCAGATCAGAAATCTCTAAATTTCTTTCTGAAATTTTTCAAATTCCAGTCGTCATCACGACAACAGAAATAATGTTGGGACTAGAACAAGGTCTAAGATCTAAGATCCAGGGAAACACAGGGCCTGATATCCATATCTATGGCCATCTTCAGGATTTGTCTAGCAACTGGATGGCTGGATCCAACTCCTCCACTATTCCAACAGTGGCGATCAAGACTGCTAGCTAGCTATAGCCTAGAAATAGCTATATACAGGAGAAAGGGGACACATAGGGAAAAAAAGGGTCTCGAGATATGGGGTCCCCTAATTAATTGGCTGCAAGATAATGAATATTGATAGGCAGTAAGTAATCTATAAGTCGTGTGAAGTTAGCATGACTTAATAACTTGCAAACGAGCAGGTATGGAAATAGAGAACAAATATCTTTAACTTTTATAATTTATCTAATTATCTAGCTACTTTACTCTTTTTCTCCTTTCCCTCTTGTCTATGACTATGTGCTAGTATGTCCTCCATTATATGTTACTATATTTTAGCAAGATCTAGTGAAATAAGTGTATATACTTATGCTGCTGTAATGGAATTCTTGATCAAAAATGTTTAAAAGCCGGATGGGCATGGGTTGGGGAGGGACAAAGGGTGGGAAGGGACTAAATTCAAAATGTACTGAATAAAGAATTGTTTAAAAAAAAAAAAAAAAAGGGAACTCTGCCGCGGCTCGCCTGGTCCCGGTGACAACAAAGAAAACTCCGTCACCGAGGCCCTATCAGCTGTGATGTCGGGCTCAAAGTGTGCCGCGGGTATTCCGACACAAGCTCCGCGTCCACCGGCCACCAGAGATCCCGATTTACAGGATAAATTGGGGATCGAGCGCGGAGCTATCGGCTCACGCCGCCTGCTCCATCGGCGCCCAAGCCACGCCCCTCAGTTGAGAGATAGCTTATTATTAAAACTTCTCTACGATTTGGGAATCCCCTAGGACCCCGCTATGCTTTAAAGACCTGCCTGACTATTCCAATCAGAAAGGCGGGCATTACAATATGGTCAGATCTGATAAAATCAGAGAGGGTTCATCCCTGGGAGATTTTAAGAGCTAGAATTGGAAGTGATTTCTTTCTTTATTTATTTATTTATTTATGGGATTTATAGAGCGCGAACAAATGCCCAAAGGCGTATCGGTGCTGTGGACGAGGCAGAAAAGGAAGTAAAAAGAGAGAAGATTATTGGTTAAACAGCCATGTTTTAAATTTTTCTCCTGAAGATGGTCAGGGTTGGGGAGGATCTGATGTTGAGGTCAAGGGAGTTCCAGAGTTTGGCTGTTGACACAGTAAATCGGCGATCGCCCCAAGAGGCAGTCCTAGTTCGTGGCACTGTCATTAGAAGAGCGTTCATAGATCGATGAGATCTGTTGGGAACATGGAATGCAAAGGGATTCAGGAGAAAGCGTGGTCCTTGCTTGTGAGAGGCCTTATAAGCAATGCAAAGAGCTTTAAACGTTATCCTATTTTTGACTGCAAGTCAGTGATAGCTTTTGATGACCTGGGCGATGGGTTGAAATGTAGGGGTGCCAGAAAGCATTCTGGCTGCGGCATTTTGCACGGACTGTAGTTTTTTAATGACTTTGTGCTGGGCGTTTACAAGAACTCTGTTAAAGTAGTCCAGAGAGGACATGACGAAGGCTGTGACCAAAGTTTTGCCTGAATTAGGAGGGAGATAAGGAAGAATCTTTTTTATGGACTTGAGTTTGAAAAAAGACGTAGACACAATATAATTTACATGGGCAGAGAAAGTAAGTTTGTCATCGATGAGTACCCCTAGATTTTTGACCTTTGTGATTGGATGGGGGGGCTAGATCTGTGGGCAACCAGGAGCCTGGCCAGGTGGGAATGAGTCTGCCGAATATCATTACCTCCGTTTTATCGGAGTTTAGTTTCAGACAGTTTGTAGTCATCCAGCTGCTAATGACCAGCATGCCATCTTGGAAGTTTGCTGCTATTTTCTCTCAGTTGTCCTTAATGGCGAGGACCAGTTGGGTGTCGTCTGCGTAGGATGTTAGGCTCATCCCCCATTCCTTAATAACTCTGGCTAAGTCTGCCACATACATATTAAATAATGTGGGACTGAGGGATGAGCCTTGAGGTACACCACAGGGTAGAATCATCCGTGCGGAGTTGAAAGTACCCAGCTGGACCGTCTGGGTGTGGTTGGATAGAAAGGAGGCGAGAAGGTCTTTGGCTTCAGCCTGATTGCCTATAGAATTGACACGGTCGATCAGGATGTTATGATCGACCGTGTCAAAGGCAGCAGTGAGATCCAGCAGGATGAGCACAGCCGCTCCTCCTTGATCGAGGATGGTTCTTATCTCATCAGTGGCTTTGATGAGTGCTGTTTCAGTACTGTGGTGTTTCCGAAAGCCAAACTGGATTTAAATACATGAAATTAATAACTTGGTTTACATCTGAGAAGAATGAAATCCGTGGTGATTGGGAACTGGAGCAATCCCTCTGGATCTAAATCTCAAGAGCAAGGAACTTTCTAAATGGTACGAGAAGCTCCTGGAGGCAGACGAGAAGAAGTATTTGCTGCAACATTCAGTATGGAATGAGACCTCTTTGGAGTGTGATATCGCAGTAGCACATGAACTCTCCTTAAAGCTCCTATATAAGTATGCAAAAGCCAGCTAACCTCAGAAAGAATTGCTTCTTTGTTATTAGTCAATTATACTGAACTCCGGCTAAGATAGCAGAGTTTGCTCCATCACCCTCCCCCAAATGCCCAAGATGTGATTTTATAAAAGCTAACGATCTCCACATTTTTTATGATTGCCCCAGGCTGAGATCCTACTGGAGTGGAATTGAGAACACCCTTTGTGGCATGTTTGGTAGGGAAATCACTCTAAATGTGGCACTTGTTTTTTTGTGGAAGATGGTATGACAAGTAAAAAGTTGAAACATCTGCATAGAGGTTTACTGCTTTACCTTGTGTTGATAGCTGTATGAAATGGAGAGACCCCGTACCTCCCAAGTTGGAAGATTGGGTAAAGCAGCTTTTAATATGGCCTGTTAAGACCATGAAGGAGGGAAAGAGAGTTGCCTTGACATCTGGCAGGCCTTTAAAATGTGGTGTAGAGGTCTGGGATTTGAACATCCCCTCACGGTCCAATGATTACACCAAGTCACCAACAAAAATGCAGGTCTGGATCGGTTCACAAACCAAAGCAAAGGCAGTGGCTGCGGGCGCACAGGTTAGAAGGTCGGTTCTATGAGAATTGCAGATGCTTATTTGGTGATATGAGGATGGAAAAAAAGAAAAAAAATGAAGGACCCCACAGATCGATAACGGCATACAGCAGCGTTTTGTCCCACACACACTCCAATATCAATAAGGTGTGAGGAGTTAGAGAAAATTAATAATATCTCCTGGCAGTGATAAAATGATGGACGATTGCACTTGATGGTCCCCAAGATAAGAATTAGTATAGAGAGGTCAGTGTTCTCTCTAATGTCCCATGCATGACCTTTGAGGGCTCTTGAGTTGTCCGCTCTTGTTTTCTTTGGAAAGTGACCTCCTTGTTTTATTGAGATAAGGACAGGGTAGCAAGCAGTGGCACATGAATCTTGTTGCATGATATAAATCTTGTTGCCGTACCCAAAAAACATAGCAAACTAGTAACATTAAAGGGTGCATCCTACCACTGATTACATGGTGCTCCACTAATCATCAGCTTCCTAATGAGTGACTTGTGTGGACGGTGCTTATAGAGTGCACATTTAACTCTTTTTTTACTCTACAGACATTTGTGCAGCTCCCAATGTTTCTGTTAGATGTAGATCTTTATGATAAGTGCATAGAGCAGGTTTTAAGCCTGGGCGGAGTTTGTGGAGTTCTGCTACGCGCAAGTCTTCAAAGTGACAAAACACTCCGCCAAGTTACGCTGAGTTCAGCGAGCAGTGGAGTGGGTTACCTCACTCCGTTCACACTGATTTTTAGTGCTGGGGTTTTGTCCCGCACTTTAAAATCAGTGCAATCGGCATCCCGCACAGTGCAAGAGGGCGCTGCTACTTTCTGCCACTCGAGTAAAAGTTCTACTCGAGCAGCAGCTTTCTCAACGTGAAAAAGAGGTTTCTCAATGCATGCGGCACCGACCATCTGCGACTGCTCCCGTTGAGAAATCTCACTGGGAAGTGGTCAAGCATTGGATTTTCCTCGCTCACCCTAGCCAACTTACCGTTGGTGAACCAGAGCGAGGAAAAACTACACGAGCTCTGCAGAGTACGAAAAATTTTTGCAAACTCTGCAAACGCAGCGGAGTTCATTGCTTAGACTTAGCAGGTTTACTGTATGCAATTATGCACTATTCAAATGTTAACACTGTTAACTACAAATTAAACATACAGCTTTTCAGACAATTTCCTTTGCAAATTGTATGGCAACATTGTTTTACTCCTTTCCACCTTTCTTAAATGTCACGAGCCACCACAATTCCTTTCTTACTTGATAACCTAATTTAGATCACTCATGTCAGATGTTCATCTTCTGGGGTCCTCTATGCCAGATAATTGTCTAATTTTTTTCATTGTGTCTGCATTTGTTGGGCAACTGCCCCTAAACAAACATGATCCTTTCCCAAAAATTATTACTTTTCAGTTGCATCTGAATCTGCTGCCTTTGAAATTCAAGCATTAAATTAGAAGGATAAATGGTGAGGATGCAATGCTTTGCCATTTATGTAATGTTATGTTACAAAACCTAGTTGCGATTCCTAAATCATTAAAGCACCCTAAGGCCATCTAAAATTGATAATAGAACATGAGAGAATGTAGAGGAAAGACTAGGAGAGAGCAAGTAAGAGAACAATAGAAAATTGATCTTTTCAAAATGCTTATATGTTACCAGCTAGATAGTGCAATAGGGTGGTAAGCTCTTTTGAATCATTTGAATGGTACTGAAGTGTACAGTAGGAGAGGCAAGAAGGGATAAGGAAAGCAAAGGTGGTAGCTAGATAAGGAAAAGAACAGTACTAAGGAAATGCAACAGTGAAAGAAAGCAGGACTTGGAGTTTAAAATTAGGATAAGAGCCCTTTGTGAGATTGTGTAATAAGACTTTGAAACTCACAGGAAACACAGTCCTCGAAATGGCTAGAGTTTTGACTTTATGTATTTATCTGTGAGTCTGCCACAGAGCCTTCCCCCTCTTGAATATTAAAATTTGCAAGCCTAGTCAAAATCTCTTGGCTGCTATAGATTCATCCATCGTTTGTCAGTCCCCTTACCCCCATAGACCCTTTGTCCTAAACATAATAGCCAGATATTGCAAGGAAATGAAAATGATAAATAAATTAATTAATGGTTTTTGTGATCATCGTGATTATAAAAGGTACCATTTGGCTACTAAACTAAAACTCGTGATGTTATGATCTTACCTGTATAATATGTTGTATTATCAATGTATAATTATGTATTTTTTGTATGCACTTTTACTTTGTAGAATTTACGTGGCTGCTCCAGAAGAAGGCGCTGGTCGCCGAAACACGCGTAGAGACTCATTGTGCCACTTATTTACCATTTTTTAACTTGTGTTTGTGTAAAGTCTTTTAAATGTATTTTTCATTGGTAATGTATTATGCAGGATTTTAATTTTGCCATTTCGTCGTCATTTTTAAATTGTGTTATGTCATTGATTTTTCTATTTTTTAACCATTCAATAAAATACCCAGTTTTGTAGTAAGTTGTAGCCAATTGTCCTTTTCTATTGTGACCTGTTCTAAGCATCAGTTGCCTAGGTTGTTGTTTGTCAATTGCTCTGTTTTCCCTGACCTAGGAACTATAGTATCTGTTTTCAGGGGGTCCTCGCTAAATATACGTCATTTTTCCCACAGCTTGTCTGTGCAGGGCTGTTCTAAAGAAAGAAAATCTGTTGTATAAATTTTACCATCGTTCATTTCCTTGCCCTATCTGCCAATTCCATTCATTATTACATTGGTATCCCCTCACTCCCTTACCTAATTACCATCGTGGCCCTTCAAAAAACCTTCGGGTTTACTGATGAAGAATTTGAATTACTTGTGGGAACATCAACTTCCTTTGGTACCACTACTGCGGACTCCAATCGACATAACGACGATATAAAAAAATTGGTAGAACTGAAAAAGAAACTTAAAAGAATTGAAGCCCATGGGGAATTCATGCTAGCATACCTGCGATTAGGCATCATCGCAATGGGTCTCCGGGTAAGAAATATCCCTGGCCTCTTTGTTCACTACAAAGCATTTCTAGACAAATGGAGCAGAATTGCTAGTAAATGTTCAAGGGATTAAATGATGCTAATCGTTGAGACAGCCAAAGAACTAGCAGCAGAAGTAAGGTCTGAGGTTGAAGACTTGGAGAATAAAATTTAAAAAATGGGTAATATAGAGGAAGCCATAAAAAAGATCGAAGATTGTAACAAAGAACTAGAATCATTCACAAATTACTTAGAAAAAAGAAGGAATGACAAGTTACTAAAAGATAAGCGGTTTGCCACGATTGAAAACACTTATCCCTACCTGAAACCGGATTTTTATCAACAAAATCATTACACCACTGAGACTAGAGATCAACAACAGCAACAACAGCGTGTAAATACATTCTCAGAAACCTCGGATTCTGAGAATGAAAACAACGATGGTTATTATGAGCCAGATCCTAATTACAATCAGGTACAAAATAGAGGGAATCGAAGAGAGCCTTTTTTAGGGAACCGAGGGGGAGGTCGGGGACGCCCCCGAGTTCACTTTTAGGGCCCATCGAGAGGGAACTATCAACCCCAGCACCACCACCAGCAGGAAGAGCCGCAATTTATTCGCGAAACGCGGAACAGGCAGTACTGGAAACCGGAAATGTGATTCCCATCTTCAACCTAACAAAAATAGAACTAGATGAACACAGTACCAAATTGCTATCTAAAGGCTTGTCATATGTCCCGCATTCCACACTCAACTTATTTGAGCTTTATTGTGACATAATCTCTTTTTTTTCGCAAAATTCGCTTAAGAAAGTTTTTTGCATCAAATACCGCACTAGACGAAGAACATCCTTCTATAAAGCCCCTCTGTCTGCCATCTACCTTCAGTCCATCCCTCGAGCAGTTAGGGCCAGAAGTAGCAACCTTTGAGCTGGTAGTTTTAAAGAAGCTAGACCAAGCCTTAAGATTTATCCCCAAACCCATATACAATTTAGAAAGAGAAGAACATCAAGCTCTACTATCCTTTTCCTCCAATAAAGACCTCACAATTAAAGGATGTGACAAAGGCAGTGGCATAGTGATCATTGACACATCTCAATATGAAATCAACATGCTCAAGATGTTAGATGACCCAACATTTTATAGCCCCGTCAGATCTTACTCCACGATAAACTTATCCAAGAGAATTATGTCTTTAACTAAAACCGCCTTGGAAGATGGATCCATTAGTACTAAAGAATTCGACTTCCTAAACCATAATCATGGGAAGATTGCATGTATATATGGACTTCCCAAAATACACAAAAACATAAATAACCCTCCATACCGTCCGATAGTTTCCACCATAGGCACAGCAACTGAACCACTATCCAAGCATGTTGACAACTACCTGCGTCCATTCGTACCAAAAATTGATTCATATATACGTGACACAGGTGATATGATACAGAAAACCGAAGGACTGACCTTTAACCCTAATAGTGATCTATTAGTAACAATGGACGTAGAGTCCTTATATAGCAATATCCCCTTGACTGATGCTATGAGAACCACTGGATGGTTTATTGATTTACACAATATCCCTTGTCCCAAAACATTTTTGCTCGCTTGCTTGGAAATTGTCTTAACAGAGAATATATTTGAGTTTGGCACCCATATCTACCGCCAGATCAAAGGCGTAAGTATGGGCGCGTCGGTAGCTCCATCAATAGCCAACATTTTCATGGCGGCATTCGAGAAGGAATTTGTCCAGAATGAGATCGCCCCCTTTTATGAATTCATCTCCCATTGGTCCTGATATATTGATGATATCTTTTTTATCTGGACTGATGGGAGAGAAACCCTGGAGGAATTTCTCTTATGGATAAATGCAGCAAACCCTAACCTGCATTTTACTTCCAACATCAGCAATGATAGGGTAGAATTCTTAGACATTGAAATAATAAATGATGCAGGAATCTTGAAAGTAGACCTTCATGTAAAACCGACGGCAAGAAACACATTATTGCACTACCGTAGTTTTCACCCAAGAACGCAAAAGGACAGCATTCCCTTCTCTCAGTTTCTGCGCGTTAGGCGCAATTGTACAAATTTGGCGGATTTCGATAGACAAGCCTTAATAATGAGATCTAAATTTATTGAAAGGGGCTATCCCCATCGGTTAGTGAGGCACTCTTACAAACGAGCACGGTATTATGACCGATACTGTCTTTTAAGAACTAAATCTCCAAAACCTAATGACCAAGTAGTGTGCATAACGTAACACTCAACTATGAATGCTAAAGTAAAACAAGTCATAAATTCGAATTGGCACATTTTAAATAGTAACTGCTCTAGCGAACAGAAACTGGTGAAGCCCCTCTTTGCACACAAAAGAAACAAAAACATCAAAGAATATATCGTCCACTCTCGTTTTAAGACCATTGTAAATGAAGAGAATTGGACTCAAAGATCTATTCTAACGAATAATCCAGTCAAAGGGACGTTTCCATGTTCCTCATGTATTTCATGCGGAAATATTCTGAGAGGCGAGGAATTCGTCCACAATGACCACAAGACAACAGCAAAAGAGATGCGGAACTGTAAATCAACCAATGTGGTCTATTTCATACAATGTCCATGTCTTCTAGGATATGTGGGTGAAACCTCACGTATGATCCAGACACGCCTGAGCGAGCATTGCTCGGCTATAAGAACCAGGAAGATTGCTTCCCCCATGGTGAAGCACTTCATAGAGAAAGGACATGGTGCCGAAGATTTTAAATGGAGAATCTTAGAAAGGATCCATACCCCCGATTCCAAAGGAGGAACAGCCATCCGAAAGAAAAGGGAGGTATTTTGGATTTGTGT
Source organism: Lissotriton vulgaris (assembly GCF_964263255.1). Lineage (NCBI taxonomy): Eukaryota > Metazoa > Chordata > Amphibia > Caudata > Salamandridae > Lissotriton > Lissotriton vulgaris. The sequence continues at coordinate 333,708 of NW_028241089.1, read as the reverse complement.
TTTCAATACCTTTCGCCAAGGCTTGAATAACGAAATTCCATGGGAACATGCAATATGTTGAAAATCCTGACAGTTAGAAAGCATACTTGACATTAGGGACCACAACGGAAGGTACATGTGTTGAATACAACTTTAAGGCTTGCTTAAGAATGTATACGCACATACCTTGATGCACAAAATCCTAGGGTAGTTAATATGTATTTATATACACAACACACTTAAATATTGCACATATGACCGTTTATCAAAATCCGATAGGTGTTGCACTGCCTCGCACACTGTATCCTGATATTCTTTGCGTTGTAGCGCCAGTGACAATTATAGACATAAACGATTATATTCAGCTCGTATGAATTCTGGCTACAAAAAGCAAGCATCTCTTTTATTTATAGGACTGGCTGTCAGCCACTTTACAATTTGATTCGTAGAAAGAATATAGCTCCATCTCCTCCTTTGTAGGCATAAAAAAGAATAAGCCATGAAAAAAACTACAAAATGAGAGTCTTTTCTCTCTTGCAACCATCCGTAATGAGAGAGTCACAGCCCCAGTGCAGATCCATATCGAAGTCCCTCTTCTAATCATCAGCACCTGAACGGTAGTCCTACCTTGATTTTCCGTACCCAAACAGAAATTAACACAGATGTGTGTGATTTAACCTATTGGCAACAGTATATAAACGCGACCTCACGAACACACAGTTAATCAACATTTTCGCGTTTGAACCGCCATCCTTGACAACCCGCCGCCGGATATACGGAGCCCTGCCGATTATCTTCGGGTAAGAGTAGAAAAGAAATAATTTGCTCTCCTTGAACAGATCGCAGCTAGATTATAACTTAATGCAACTTGATATATTTTTTTCATGTTTCACAGGCAGGGAGATCTTTTAACATAATTCCTTCGTGTTGAAAATCCAGGAACCTTGATAAACTGTCTATAATTTTGGAGCAAGGCTTCATAGTTTTAGGTAAGAATATTGGCAACTCTGCATTTGCCCTTACTTAATGAACTTTATGTGGAGATAGAAGGGAGAAAAAACGTATATATCTGACCCCCCGCACCTTTTAACCAACAGACAGGAAGTTGTTTAAAGCTGCAAACATCTACTAGATCACAACCTTGTTAAACTTATTGTACAGTGGACACAGACCACAAAGGAACTTGGTAAGGATAGCGTTAGCGGTTATTTCTTGTCCTTAAAAGAGTGAAACAAATATAGATATCTGACCCCATTCTTCCCTCTACCAACAGACAGGGAGACACTTTATAACTACATCCCTATACGAGGAGAACACACCGTACTTGCACCTCCAGTCATCAAGTCTGAGAGAAACACAAGCCCATTTCTTAAGGCTACTAGGTAAGAACAAGTTATAGAAAGAAATAAAAACATCAAAGTAATGTTGAATATAAATAGGGGTATTAAACGTAGTTTGAAGTTAGTCTCAGTGTCTTCAGTATTAACAATGCTTCTTCGCCCTTGAGACACGATATGGGGAGTCCCTAGCTAAAAATCCCATTTGGCTAAATTGATTGTAGGAACAATATAAACATATACATCTTGGCTTATATACTTTTTGAAAACAGATATCCTGATATACAAGATCCTCACAATAAGGAATTAACTATCATCGGAAGACTTCATCAATCAAGTCTATATAACCGACAACATCCCTTCTTAAAGGTTCCGGCTGGCGGGAATTAAACCAATACATTTTACTTAATCATGTAAAAATAAAAATATATAAAGACATGTTTCATCCTTAAAACCTTAAAGGGAGAAAAGGAAAAAAATCGTATAAACGAACATTCGTAACACAAAATAAATAATGTTTATCATCTCTCCTTTTTAAGCTCCTGTAACATTTTATCATCAAAATGAGAACTTAAGCAAGAAACAGAAACTATACCTCAGTAGTTTCACTGTCACTGCTACTTGTAAGTATTGATTGCATACGAAGTAAAATAATAGAATAGTGCCTATCAAGATGTCAATTATAAGTTCAACATACCTTGACTTAACAGTAGTAATCTGTAAAAGGTATACTGGTTAAGTTACATAAAAATCATCAGATCTATCTAGAAGAATGTGATTTGAACGTACCAGTGATAGTAATGGGCCTATTTTCCCTACTCCTCCCTTTCTGTGCATCCTGTTTGCCATATCTTCCCCTTCCCCCTCTTGAATATTAAAATTTGCAAGCCTAGTCAAAATCTCTTGGCTGCTATAGATTCATCCATCGTTTTTCAGTCCCCTTACCCCCATAGACCCTTTGTCCTAAACATAATAGCCAGATATTGCGAGGAAATGAAAATGATAAATAAATTAATTAATGGTTTTTGTAATCATCGTGATTATAAAAGGTACCATTTGGCTACTAAACTAAAACTCGTGATGTTATGATCTTACCTGTATAATATGTTGTATTATCAATGTATAATTATGTATTTTTTGTATGCACTTTTACTTCGTAGAATTTACGTGGCTGCTCCAGAAGAAGGCGCTGGTCGCCGAAACGTGCGTAGAGACTCATTGTGCCACTTATCTACCATTTTTTAACTTGTGTTTGTGTAAAGTCTTTTAAATGTATTTTTCATTGGTAATGTATTATGCAGGATTTTAATTTTGCCATTTCGTCGTCATTTTTAAATTGTGTTATGTCATTGATTTTTCTATTTTTTAACCATTCAATAAAATACCCAGTTTTGTAGTAAGTTGTAGCCAATTGTCCTTTTCTATTGTGACCTGTTCTAAGCATCAGTTGCCTAGGTTGTTGTTTGTCAATTGCTCTGTTTTCCATGACCTAGGAACTATAGTATCTATGTTTTCAGGGGGTCCTTGCTAAATATACGTCATTTATCTGTGAGTCCACAGCTAAAAAGAAATAAGTGGCAGGTCACTGACTGCATTCTTTTTTTTGCTACGCCCTGATTTGACTATGAGGGCAACAGTATCAGGGTTCAAAGAAAAACCCCCCAGAGAATGTGATGGCTGGGCCCTGCCATTCAGTTGACATTCAGTAATCTGGTCCAACCTCTAGATCTGAAGCCCTCACTCAACATTGCCTACCTGGCTGCTGCAGATACTAACCCATTTACTAGCCCTTTTGCATAGCTCTTAGCACTCAACAACACAACGAGAACTTGATGCCTGGTCAGGGTGGTGGTCCATAGTAAATTCATTTCAATTGCTCTTGGGTAAGTGTATTGTGACTTTTTCATGGTTGAGAGTATGAAGAATCCCGGCTCACACGGAAGCTATAGAGTGCCACCATGTGATGGTTCTCATTACCTTCTAGATATTATGGTGTTGTGGCCAGTTGTTTTTTTAAAACACATTTCTGCAACCTCTCACACCATTCTACTCCTTAAAGAGATCAATAGAGTGTCTAGTGAGGATGGTCATCAGTTTTCTAACTATGTACTCTTCTGTCAATGGCGGGAAAAAAAACATTGTAACACTGGCAAATAGCTGCCTAAAAACTCTTCTTTGCTCCCTGTGTCTCTGACTCCATAGTTTTGACGAAGAGCTGGAGGAGAGGTACTTTACTATCAGAGGCAGTAATAAATGGTTCTTTGTCACTGGAAATTCAAATAAGGCTGCTGTATAGTATGTAGATTAATTGTATGTAAATATGCTATATGCTGTATGCAGAATAATGAAGGCAGACGAATGTAGCAGAATTAATTGAAGTCTCTAAAGTAAATAACCGGGCATAATAACACAATCCCACAACACTAAGCAACATAAAAACAGAGAGTAAAACATAAAGGTCACAGCACAATAGAAATATCAATACAGAACTCAACAAAGCAGTCAGTACAACACAAGAACAACGCAATGCAATAAAGCAGTACATGAACACAACAGCACAACCAAAAACATAACACATCCCAACCAAAACAAAATGTAACATAACAAATATGTACAAATATTCTTGTCACATATTAACAACTCCAGAAATCTGTTTTCATAATATAAGGTGATTTAAAGTGTTTGCAAAAACCACTGCCTTACTTACCACCAAGGACATGTATTAACTCCAGTCAAAATGTTTTGTGAACCGCTTGTCTTAAATTAACACTTCCTGGGCACTTTATACAATGAGGCCAATAGAATGAGAAGTTACCATTTTTGTGACCTTGTTACAAAAAGAAAATTGAGCACTGTCATGATGGTTTCCTATATGCTTGAAAATTTGAATGTATGTATCTTTAGGGAGTAAAACATTTGCAAAAATCTCCTTTTAAGGAAATACAAACATGAGCAAGCAATTTTTTCCACTGAAACCTAATTTTGGTTCCGAGTTGCTGCGAGCAGGGGGAGGTGCAGTGAGGAAAGACGCGCGGCCGCAGCCGCGAGCTGAGAGCTGTCTGCTGTTAGCCGAAAAGCCGCAAGCCAAAAGCCGAAACCCGTCCCGACCCAACCCGGCCCAATCCAGTCTCGTGTGTTTTGAAACGGTGCAGTGAGTCGCGAGGGGTGACGTGGAGTGGAGCCGATCTGCGGTTCCGGGTTGCTGTGAGTAGGCGAGCAGGAGCAGTGAGGAAAGTTGCACGCCCGCTGCCGCGAACTGAGTGCTGAGAGCCGTTGCCAGGTAACTGAGCCACGACCCGCCAAGCCACGCCAGCCACGATGAGCAGGGGATGAGCTGTGAGCCACAAGGTGTTTCGAGGAGACAAGTAGACGCGGCTGAGCGGTTGCATTGTGAGCCGCAAAGCCGCGGGCCACTGTTAGTCGAGTCGTGGCGGCCCCGTGGTGGCCCCCATTTTTTTAAGCATGTGCAGTCAAGTGTTTTAACAGCTGCACTGCAATTAATTTGAATGAGCATTGAGCAGTGCTGCAGGTTGACCTGACCAGGAAAATCAATTCTGAGTGGCCTGTGACTATTGTGGCTATTGTTAACGGATAAGGGCAGCAGTAAGGGATCTTGGAACATTGGAGCACTAACTGAATTAACTGGTCCCACTGTTTGAGCAAGTCATCTATTTTGCCCAATTTGGCCCTCTTTTAGTAGAGGTTACCGATTTTGTGTGGTTTTGTGGGGTTTTACTGCTTGGTCTAAAGACTGAGTTTGGCTGAAGGAGTGGTTGGACTCTAACAAAGAAGGATAGCCGTCCAGAAGCAAGCTCCTGGCAGCTTTCTAACTTCCCTTCTCTTATTTGATTAACATTCATTTTTCAATAACATTGCAATAATATCTTGCTAACTCCAGTCGCTAGATGGTAGATAATGAGATCAGGCCGTCAGCGTGGGGCACTGCCAAATTTAAAACAACACCAGAAGACCGAGGAAACTACGGATGTTGTACCTCAACTTAAGCCTTGTCAAAAAAAAGAGGAAAACGAGGAAAGTGGCGGTGTTAGAACTGCTCAAGAGGAGTATGTGAGCGAGTCAGCTAAAATGGTTGTTCCCTCTATGATCTCTGGATAGGCTTGTAAGAATTTGCCGCATACCACACAGCCATCTATTAAGAGTTTCTTCTTCAAGAATCATCAAAAGCAGTCTCAAAAACAAAAAAGAGATACAAATAAAAATAACGAGACTGTTAGTGACTGTGTAACATCCTCATTATCATTAACACCATTAAGTGGAAAAATGCTTTACCCCTGTGCATTGATAGAGTCTAAGATGTCCTTAGAAATAGAAAATCCGAATGATATAGCTGGTTCTCATGATAGGATTGAAAATCTTGAAAAGATTGAAAAGGATGAAGTGCCATGAACGTCTAAATCATTATTAGTATCTTCTGTTCAGTTACAGACAAAAGCTCAAATTCATGAGAGGATTGAAAATATTGAAAAGGTTAAAAAGGATGAAGTGCCGTTAACGTCTAAAGCTTTATTAGCACCTTCTGTTCAGTTACAGACAAAAGCTCAAATTAATGTACATGACTCTGTAGTACATCCTACAGAGTTAATTTTGGTTGATGATTCTCTGGATACCAGACAGGAGGAATCCTGTAAAATGACGGCTGATAGCCGTAAAGAGTCTTTATCAGTAATTGATATCTCCTCAGGTTTGGTTCAGAATGTAAGTGAGGAGGTTTTTGTGTCAGATTTCATTGCTGAAGAGTCAAATTTCAAGAGGGGGTCTTTAATACCGATACCAGCTCTAGTTGAATTAGTATCCAGCCCAAACGGCCAATTTGACAAAAATGGTAATGCAAGACCTTTTAATTTGGACCAGTCGAGCATAATCCTGGAGAATAGTTTCACTATTAATAAATCACTATTGGTTCCAGCAATGATAACGCTCCCATCTCAAAAGAGCAAAGTGAACCCACTAATATAGTTTTAAATAATCGGGTTAAAATAAAGTTGATTTATCTTTATAACTAAATTTGATGGGAACTTTCAGGCCAGATCTGGTGATTTAGAAAATAACATTCCTAGACCTGAGCGTGGTATATTGAATCGGCCACCCATTATGGAGAACAAAACATTTTGATCCAGAAAATAGTAAATCCTATTAATACCAATGTCAGGCAGATAAACTTTGTATTCAGGACCAAAAGCCATTAGAACCTAAGGAATTAAATTGTTTGACAGTTTCTGTCTTGGCTCCTGTTATTGGGAAGAGGGCACCAGTTGACTCCAGGGATAAGGATGAAATAGAGGCCTCTGATTTGTTGTCTGAATAAAGGAAAGTAGTTTTCTGTCCCCAATATACTACGAGAGGCACTTATGATATTTGGAACCGTGGAATATTTTGAAATTATTAAATGCAATCTCAGATCTGAAGGATGTAATATCAATCAATCAATCAATCATGGACATTTGTATAGCGCGCTACTCATCCGGTAGGGTCTCAAGGCGCTGGGGGAGAGGGGTCCGCTACTGCTCGAAGAACCAGGTCTTGAGGAGCTTCCTGAATGAAAGGTGATCCTGGGTCAGTCGAAGGTGGATGGGGAGGGAGTTCCATGTCTTTGCCGCCAGGTAGAAGAAGGATCTTCCCCCGGTGGTGGCTCTGCAGATGCCAGGTACGGCGGCCAGGGCATCATATCAGATGATTTGGAATTTGTAGAGTTTTAGAAAGATTGTGATAACACCTACAGAGAAATAACTATTACAACTTGGTTAAGTGATGAAATTGTTAGTAAAATAATTGCTAATTCTAACAAATTTGAGAAATGGGGCATAAAAGTTTGGAGATTTCAGGGGTCGCTATATCCAACTCTGTTGATCCCTAATAAGTCACCGTGTAGCCCGGTTCTAAAGAAGGGCGAACAAAAAATAGTCAGGGCAACGCAGGTCCGAGTTCCGAAAGGTGCTTCAGGCCCATCATCAGAGTTAAATGTGTCATGCGGTATCAAGATCAGGATTTGTCAGCCAGGTTTATGAACATGTGAGGAGTTATAGAAAGTCGCCAATCCAGTTGAGGACTGGAGTAGGCTTCCATCAATATTAACAAATATAAATTCTGTGAAGAAAGACTGATGCCGGCTTCCTCTGAAAAAGCACCTAATATTTTTAAACTTTGTTCCTGGAACACGAATGGTCTTAAATCACTTTTGAGGATTCGAATGTTATAAGCTTTTTTAAAAACTTTTGATACATTATTTTTGCAAGAAACTTGGAATATGTGTAGCAAACCCCTTATTGGTTATTTTGATTACCTGAATGTGGCAACTCATGAGACCTCTATTGGTCATCCAAGTGGTGGTCTCTCAGTATATGTTTCTTTGAGCCTTGAAGTCGATCATTTTGAGATTGATTTCCAGGTAAAATGGATACAGTGTGTTAAATTAATTGCCAGACAATTGATTATTTTTTTAAATGATTACTTGAGTTAAAAAAAAAGTGAGATCCTTGCAACTTGCTCATCTGTGGGAAATGGTGAAAGTGTTATATTTTGATCACCTGGATTCAATGATCATCATTTCTGGGGATTTTATTATGCATCTCTTTTCATATAAAAAGCAACAATACACTCAAAACTTCTAACCCAATGGACAAATAGTGAGTTTATAAAATATAACTTAAAGATTAGGCATGATGGTGACAACATACCGACATTTAATAAAATGGGTAGCACTTCCATAATTGATTATTCAATAATCTCTGAGAAACTTTTTAATATAGTTCATAGTTATCCGGTAGTTCCAAGGATTGAGAGCGATCATAATCCTCAAGTTATCTCTTTCGATTTTCCTTTCGATTATCTGCCTGAATCTAGAATTAGAACTGCCTCTACCCCTTTTAACCTTAAAAGGTTAATATGGAATGATAAAACTGAGAAAGATATTTTAGAAGTCCTTTCTCATTTAATTCTAGATGTTCAAGCTGCGAACGCTGAAGGGATATCTGTGGTGGCTCTTTGGCCTTGTTTGTGTTTTCCACGCTTTTGGGAAATTTCTCTAATCGGAAACCCTCTGGGGTATAACTTTAAATCCAAAGAATCCAGGGTGGTTTTCTTATCGCTTACTATACCTTAAAAGAAGTCTTAATAAAACAATAAGATCATTGTATAAGAAAGCAAAAGGGGTATCATATTTTTCGATATCCCATCAAATTAGAGAATTGAAAAAGGGTTACAAGAACGAAATTTGGAAGGCTGAACATGCATATTATGAAGAAACTTGGTCTAAACTACACCGTGCTTGTAAATCTAAAGACTCACGGCTATTTTGGAGTATTATCAACAACCTTGAAAATGGTAATCATAGAAGTAATAGTGCCAATATTGATGAACTAAGTTGGGTAAACTTTTTTAATAATTTGAAAACTGTTTCTCAAAGCTCACAGTGCGATGATGGTAAAAGTAATTCACATCATTGACAACGCAAGATAATAGACAGTGGGTCGCACTTAAGTGCTTATGATTCACTAAGTTCCATTGATATGGAGCCATGGTCAGTTGATAATGTTAAAAAAGTAATAAATAAGATTAGATCTAATGGAGCGCCTGGCCCGATGGAATCCCAAACGCCATTTTTAAAGTAAAGATAAAAAATTGGCCAGAGATATTAACGCTCCTGTTTAATGATGTGCTAAAAACAGGCTTCACTCCGGAATCATGGCAGGGAAGTATTATCCAACCAATTTATAAAAGTGGCCCCCAAGATAATCCCGCAAATTATCGCTTAATAACACTAACAGATGTAGATGCGAAAATATTTGCCAGCTGTCTGTTGGATGAATTGGAATCTTGGGCTATAAGAGAGGATTTGATTCCAAATCTACAAACCAGTTTTAGAAAGGGAGAATCAACTTATACTAATCTGATTTTATTGACATTATCAGGCGAAAGAGCCAAATGTCAGAAACAAAAATTGTATATCTGTTTTATTGACCTAAAAGCCGCCTTTGATTCTGTGCCCCGAAATGTTCTTTGGTTGAAGTTAATCAATTGTGGTATGTCTGATGCACTTTTAAAAATTATCAAATTATTATACTCTGATACTTGGGTACAGATCAAAGTCGGCGACGCTAGACATACGACCCATCGTCTAGAAACTAATATCGGCTTGAAACAAGGTTGTGTTTTGGCCCCTTGGTTTTTTAACCTTTTTATGTCTGATCTCCCAACCCATTATAACAATGTTAATGCTCACTCCCCTTCTGTGTTGGGTAAAGAGATTAAATATTTACAATATGCCGATGATACCATTTTATTAAGCCAAACTGTTATAGGGCTAAAAAGATTAATAGATTCTTTTAACCAGTATGTTTCACAAAACGGACTAACAATAAACACAAAAAAATGAAAAGAATGACAGTGGGAAAAGGTAAATTGGGAGTAAAAGAATGGAATATTAATGGTTTGGCGTTTGAATCTGTAAAAACGTACAAATATTTGGGAATCACATTTGATGAGGGTTTGACATTTAGGCAGCATTTTAATAACCTTGAAGCTAAGGGCACTTCGCTTGCATTTGCCTTCAGAAAACTGAGGAATAAGCTATTTTGCCAATATCATGATCATTTGCTGAAGGTTATGAGAGTAAATTTAATTCCATCTTTGAACTACGGTTCTATCATCTTTCGGGGCAAAGATGCGAAACTGCTCGATGACATAGAATTAAGGACATACAGATATATTAGTTGTGCCAATATAAGACTCGAATTCGGCTTAAAGAAACAGTTATTGCCCCGACAATCCACATTTTTAAAGTCCTTACCGACACTATCTCGTGCTGAAGAAGGCTCGTTAGCAAAGTTGTGCTGGCTTGAGATCTCTAAAGGTGAATACTCGAGAAATTGGCAAACTTATTTAAATGAGTGTTTATGTAACTTTGAATGCCCAAACTTAGGGGTCGATTAGGATGGCGGACAGACTTTGTCCATCCGCCATCCTGTCTGGGGCAGGGACCGTCCGCCACAAGGGCGGAGATTCCATACCCTGAATTAGGATGCATCCGCCACAGTGGCGGGTGCATCCCACATTTTTAACATTGCGGCAGACGGTGCTTGAATCACCGCCCACCGCAATGCTAAAAAGGCATGTTGTGCGTTTCCAAGCACAACGTGACAGGCAGTGCGCGGTGGCTGACATGTTGTACTTGGAAACGCAGGGGCTGACCATAGGTACCCCCCCATGTGCACCCCCCACTCCCCCTTCACTCTGGGGGCCCGTAACGGGCCTCCCGAATTGGGAGTAAGAACCTGTAGGACTGCAATTATTGTATGTCTAAGAGGTGTTACCATTCACATTATTTACCAAGTTGTTAAGTTTATCTTTATAGCTGAAAAGAAACTCCTAAAGTAGACATTTTTTTTTTTTAAAACCTTTATTTACAAAATGCACGTTACACAGCGTCTGCCTACAACCCCTCAGGGCCGGCCGCTATGACAAATATTGCAAGAATAAAGCAGGACAGAACACAATAGAGACGATCACTGAGCACACTTTATGGTGTGGTGCACAAAACAATACTTAAAGGATATCGAAGGTTTAATTTTATGATTTTGTCGAAATAAAACAACAAACACAAACACATGGCATTATACTGGCAAGGGTCATAAGAGGGAGGGGGAAAAAGGGAAGGAGTACGTATATGAAGAAACAAATCTGACGTGGGGGGGTGATCATGGAGGAAGAGAGGATACAGGTGATATGGGAAACAAAGAAGGAACGCCAATCATGGGGAGGAGGGGATAGTAACGTCATAATCAAGTGGAGGGGAACAAATATCACCACGGTACGAATTCCACTGTGCCCAGACCCTGGACCATTTTCTGGGGCGACCCCGTGCCTCGTACACCGTCTTTTCTCGAAACATGCACCAGTCCATGTTGTCTTTCCAGGCACCGAGCCGCGGTGGCCTGGCGGAGCCCCAGAGCTGAGCTATGTCCCTCTTGGCAACCATGTTGCCCAGAGTGACCCAGAACGTCTGAGCAGCAGTACAGTCCGTAGGCTCCCACACATTTAGCAGGCAGCGCCTTGCCTCAGGAAGGAGGGGGACTCCAGTGACACGTCCCATCACATCATGTACCCTGGACCAGAAGGGCGAGACAACCGGACATTCCCATAGGACATGTAGAAAAGTACCATCCATACCACACCCACGCCTACACCGTCCATCCGTCGCAAGCCCCATTCGCACCAGACGCATACCAGTTACATACACACGGTGGAGGATCTTTAGTTGAACAAAACGAAGCCGTGCCGGAATAGCTACTTCCTTAGGGGAAGAAACAGCCGACTGCCAATCCTCATCGTCTAATTCAAGCCCGTCCGCCGTCCAGGAAGCACGAAGTTTCCCCAGCTGGTCAGCCCTATTGTTAATGAGCTTCTTATATATTAAGGAAATCGTACTATCGGGGACGTGGCCGTCTAGGATACGATCCTCCAATGGGGAGGATTGTGGAATATCAGTCCCAGGGGGAAAGGCTGAGGACAAGGCATGTCGAACCTGCATATACCGAAAATACTCTTTATCATCAAGCTGATATTCCAGTTTTAGGGTTTCAAAGGACTTCACAGTGCCCCTGGCCCAAAGATCCTCCACCTTACTGATCCCAATCATATCCCACCTGTCAAACCCCTTCGTCTGCCAAAGGTTGCCCAATCGATCAGAGTCGTACAGTGGGGTCATACGCGTCAGCCTACCACCCCAGCCCGTGGCCACAGTCGCATCCCTCCAGGCCCGCACCGCACACTTCGTAGGACCTGTAAGGAGACGGATTGGTGACTTCGAGTACAAAGCCCTATTGAAGTTGCCACCGGGCAGTAAAAGTTTGTCCAGGGCAAAGGCAGGGGCGGGTCCCGATGAATACGTTACGTGGTTAATGGCGCTCAGGTGCGAGGCCCAGTAGTATCGTTTGATATCTGGCAAAGCAATACCGCCGTCGTACCAGGGAAGGGTGAGCTTAGACAGCGCGATACGGGCACGTCCGTCCCAGATTAATTGACGCTGTAGACCTTCGATCTCGCGGAAATATCGAGCGGGGACTGGGTCGAAGAAATTCTGCAACGCGTAGAGAAATCGAGGGAGCGACATCATTTTGAAGAGCGCCGCTCGCCCCAGCGGGGACAAGGGCAGTTCACGCCACCGCCTCACATCCTGTTTAAGACGATGGAGCGGAGCATAAAGATTCCGTTCATAACGCACCGCAGAAACCGTGGAGATATAGATCCCCAAATACTTGAAACCGTCATCCGCCACCAGAATTGGAAACCTACGAGGCAGCGGCGGCAAAACCCCCGCTATGACATAAACACAGGATTTGGTCCAATTGATGACCAATCCGGAATTCTTACCAAAGGATGTAAGAACGTCAAAAAGCACGTTCAAGGACTTTTGGGGGGAAGTAAAATAAAGGAGGATGTCGTCGGCATACAGTGAGACGCGATCTTCCAGATCTGGCGCCCACCGGATCCCTTTAATCGAGGGTTCCCATCGGAGCCACGCCGCAAGGGGTTCAAGCGCCAGCGCAAACAGAAGCGGGGAAAGCAGACACCCCTGACGCGTGCCGCGTCCCAATGGGAATGGGTCAGAGCTTCTGCCATTCACCACGACATGGGCCAGCGGTTGTTCATAAAGAAGCCTCACCCACGCGATGAAGTTAGGGCCAAAGCCGAATTTGGAGAGGGCTGCCCAAAGATAAGGCCATTCAATGGTGTCGAAAGCCATCGTAGCGTCCAGGGAGGCCACCACAGCAGGCTCCGTGAGAATTGCAGCTCTCGCGAGAACACCATGAAGCCTACGCAGATTAAGGGCCGTGTTCCTATGTGGTATGAAGCCGGATTGATCCGGATGAATCAGGTCACAGATCACCGTCAACAACCGATTGGCCAGAACCTTGGCAAGGATTTTAGGTTCCGCATTCAGCAGAGAAATGGGGCGGTAGGAAGTACAGCGATCACAAGGTTTGCCATCCTTATAAATGACCACTATAGTGGCTAGGCGCTGTTCAAGCGGAAGGACTCCGGCCTCGAACGCGTCTAGAAACATGGTCCGCAGATGGGCGGCCATCTTGTCTGGTCGAAGTTTGTAAAGCTCGATAGGGAGGCCATTGTGCCCCATCGCCTTACCCGAGCGCAAGGATCTGATAGCGAGGGCAATCTCATCCACCGTAAAGGGAGCCTCCAGAGCAAGGCCCTCCTCCTCCGAGACACAAGGAAGAGCTATATCACGCAACAGTAAACGGGAATCAGCCTCATCACGATCACTCACCGGGGTGTAGACCTTCCGGAAATGATCAACAAAACAGTCGACAATCTCACCGGGGTCAGACACACATTCACCAGACTCACGGACAATGACGGGCACCACACGATTCGCTCTTTCAGTCTTATCCAACCAAGCAAGCAGCTTGCTAGCCTTGTCACCCACATCATACAGCCGGCCCAACTGATTCGCTCCAATCAACTTAGCAGCATCGGTCACACAAGCCTTGTAATCCGCCTGTTTCAACTCCAGAGTGTGTAAAAGCGCAGGTGTGTCATCCCCACCCAGCTCATTTTCAAGTGCTGTAATTTCAGTCTCAAGGGCCAGCACGGCCTCCCTCTTAGCTCTCCGTTCAGCAGCAATAAGAGACAGTGCGGATCCCCGTATGACTGTTTTAAAGGCCTCCCAGAGAACCGTAGGGGAGGTCACCGAGCCCACATTTTCATCGAAATAACAATCAATAGCCTTCACCAAATCTGAGCGGAGCCGGGGGTTCCGAAAGTGCCAGGGGGAGACAGGGGGAACTCTGTTACCAGAAAGACCACCCACAGAGACCTCAATCAGCAAGGGGGAATGGTCCGTGATACCCCGGGGGAGATGACGAACCTCCCGTACTGAAGACAGGGTAGAGGCCAGCATAAAAAAGTAGTCTATTCGAGAGAGGCTGCCATGCGCACCAGAATGGAAGGTATACTGCGTCTGGGAGGGGTGCAGTGAGCGCCAAACATCCACCAGACCAAAAGTTTCAGCCATATCATTGAGCCACATCTGGGACTGCGGCAGAACTCTAGGGGGCAATCGATCACATTCGCCAGACATCACAGAGTTAAAATCCCCACCCATGATCAGCAAACCATCGGGGAGACCAAGAAGAGTCTTGCCAAGATCGGCATACGTGGTCGCCTGCAGCCCCGGGGGGATATAAACAGCTACCAACACAAGTGGCTTCCCTTCCCATCTCCCCGAGACAGCAGCATATCGTCCCCGATCATCTAGGATAACATCATCAATCTCGAGGGCCAGGGAAGATTTAACCATTATACCCACTCCCCGGGAGCCGGACGTGAAACCAGCGTGGGCGGCCAATCGGTAGCCCCGACGGTCAAGAGCTTTACAGGCATTACCTATCAAGTGGGTTTCTTGAAGGAACACAACATCAGGGGCATGACGCCTTATAAATTGTAACACAATGCCACGTTTAATCTTGTCACCCAGACCATTGACGTTCCAAGAGAGAACCTTCAGCTCACCCCCCCCCCCCATCCCAGGAAGAACAACCCAACCCAACCCCCTCCCGTAACCACAGATCAAGAATGGTTGCAATCAATAATATACCATGAAAAAGGAAAAACAACAAGAAACACACAACACAACCAAGTCCCCACCAACCACCCCCCAACCAGGAGCCCGTTACAACGCCCCCCACCCTGCACCCCTGCTGACTAAAGAGCCACCCCAAACTGCAGTGTGCCTGTCGCCCCATCTGATCTACACAAAGAACCCCCGAGGAGGAAGGGAGAAACCACCCGTACCCGCACCACCACGGACATAATCATAAAGCATACAATATGAGTTACTCTGCAAAGTTCACAGTCCCAAGCCGGACCTCTGGGGCCCCAAGTTAGACCTGGGCTGTCGCACCACCGTCCGTGCCTCCGGGGCCTCCGCTCTCGAAGTCATCTTTTGGCAACGAGTCCAACCAGTCACTAGCACGATCAGGCTGATCAAAGAAATAGGCACGTTCCCTGTATTCAATCCGTAGGCGAGCAGGAAACAGCATTGCATATTTCAGTCCCAAATCCCTCAGGCGACGCTTCACTCCAAGGAAACCAGAATGTTGCCGTTGCACTTGGGGAGTGAAATCAGGATAAATCGAGACAGAGTTATTATCGTACTTCAACAGGCCGTGTTGACGAGCGGCCTGAAGGATGGCGTCTCTGTCCCGAAAGTGAAACAGCCTAGCGATGATAGGCCTCGGGGGGCCCCCCGGCTTCACCTGACCACCTGGGAAGCGATAGGCACGCTCGACCGCATAAAACTTGCTGAGGCCTGCGGGAGCTAATTTAGCGACAATGAGTTCCTCGACCAGTAGATCGATCGAGGCAGCACCGTTGTCTTCCGGCACTCCGACCAAGCGTATGTTGTTCCGCCGGGCCCTATTATCGTAATCCTCCATGCGTTTGAGCAAAAGGTCTTGCGAGGAACGTAGATTCCCTATCTCAGTCTGTGCCTCCGCCATGTCAGTCACCAAACTCGATGCCTTTAAGTCCAATGCCTTGACCCTCTCGTTCATCTTGGCCAAATCGGCACGGATAAGAGTAACATCCACCGCCACCGTGTCTATCTTGGACACAATGGCCTCGTATTGTTGACTCATATCGGCCTTGAGGCCTGCAATGGCGGCCAGCAGGTCCTGGAGGGACACTTCTGAGGAAGACGACATGTCTGTCTTCGGGTCTTCCAAGCCACGACTGGCGGCGCCGGGGGACCCCCTCGGTTGGGTATAGCGCTCAATCATGTTAGACTGGATCGACCCCCCCGCGAGTATTGGTCTTCCTGCGCTTCTCCGCATCGGGTTTCGTCGCCATGATGTATTCAGCACCGGCCAGGAACACCCGGGTGCCACAGAATGGCGACGAGTCTCGAACCCCAAAAGTCAAGTTTCGCAAGAAATTGTCACGGGCCACCTAGCCGGCACCGCGAGAGAAAGTGTTCTCCGTGAGAGCAGCAGACCAGGATGAAGTAACAGGTCCCAAGGAGTCAGAGACGAGAGGGCTGGAAACCGAAAGTGAAAGTGGCACATCACCGGTGGAGCAGATGCCAGGCAGCCGTTGTTGTTGCATTACAGCTCGGCCATACGAGGCAGCAGAGACCCCGGTCTCGTCGGGGGTTAGGCCAGGAAGTTGGAGACGATGTAAAAATGGTCCCCGAGGTCCGATCTCGGCCAAAAAGAGATCGACGGTATCAGTGAGAGTAGCACTTCAAAAGCCCATCGAAGTGACCAGGATATCTGCAGGATAAATCAAGAAGGGCGGCGCGGGTCTCAGGAGCTCTCTGCTCACGCGACCATCTTGGATGCCCGCGTAGCTCCTCCCCTAAAGTAGACATTTTAAGTAAATGAAATATCCGTTATGAAAGTTGTTTTAAAAAAAAATGGATAATGATATAATGATCTTA
Organism: Lissotriton vulgaris; assembly: GCF_964263255.1. Classification (NCBI taxonomy): domain Eukaryota; kingdom Metazoa; phylum Chordata; class Amphibia; order Caudata; family Salamandridae; genus Lissotriton; species Lissotriton vulgaris. The sequence goes on along the minus strand of NW_028241089.1, from coordinate 316,917 downwards.
AATGTTTTTAGGGAATGTGGGGTCTATTTTAAAGTGTTTTAATCTCGTTTTGTATTGAATATCATCCCCTAATTGCGGATTGTATTTCATATATACTTTTATTTTGAAAGCTTTCTTTGATAATTCTTGCTGCTAGCACAAGGCACTTTAATTTCTTGCTGCTATTTGATGGAGTATACCTTATGTATTAAATTGTTTTTAAATGGAATTTTATAATGGCGGACAGTTTTTTATGTACACTTCTTCAAGTCAAATGTCTATCTGTCAACTCCAAATCATTAGCACACGGCACTTTAATCCCTTTTTTGATGGTGTTTCATTTATTACGTGCCCTCAATAATTTAAAAAGTTGATGTGTATTTTTTGCTGCTCGAATATGTCACTTTCATCTTTGATGGGGATTACCCTCTGTAATGTTCTCTCTAAAATGTAAATTTGTAATGTTGGATGGCACTTTATGTATGTAGTATTACAAATTTAAAGAGTTTACCTGTAATTTTTGCTGCTAGCACAAGGCAATTTAGTTTTGTGGCTGTTGTAGTGTAGTTCCTAGTTTCCCACTAGGCCCTGCGCATTGGAATAACATAAACAGTAGTATCGACGTGGACCTGCGGATATTCCAGGCCTCCACTGACTATGCTAAACTTAATTGGGTGTGTTACCAACTAGCTCAGAGGTCACTGGAAACTTTCTTCTCTGCATAGGAAGTGATCAGCTTCCTTGGCACAGACAAGAAGGGATTCAGTTTTCCAACAACCGTGCAACATGACAACTTTGCTCCTCAGATCAAGAGTCAATCTCTAGGGTCGTGTGAAACAATAGACATGTATTTCACTCAGTCAGTCTAGTGCAGTTTACTTTCACGGTATGTAGAGAATAGAGAGACGGGCGTTTGTCAATAAAAGGTTAACATTTATTGAACAGTCTTTCTTCTCGTACAAGAGAAATGTATTGCCACAATTGCAAGACTTGTTATAAAAAGTACGTACAGTAAGATAAGGATTGCGAAATAGAACTGTAAAAGCATTGATATGGTTTCTTAGCCATACAATGGTTTAAAAGTAATAAAACATATATACAGTCATATATACATTAGGCTAACATACTCAGCTGGTGCTTCTAACTAAGCCTACCCCAGTGTGCCTGACCTAAGCCTAACACGTGGAAGGGGAGTAAGTAAGTAGCTTTAAGTTAAGTTGGTTTTGCCAAGGTTTGTTTCAAGAATTCTCGTCTAAGGGTTTAGTCAACACCATACCTCTGAATAGAATGATGGAGGATTGGTATCTCCTTCAGGGGTCACTCTCGATATCCCAGTCACCCGCGAGGGTAGACCGGAAACGCCGGAGCTGGATTTCTCTGCACGAGAAAGGCAGCGGGTCTCTTCAGCGCGTCGAGGAAGGAGGGGGGACAGCGTCCGCGGGCAGCTGGAATCTGCTGGATGTCTTCGCAGAGGGACGGCTGTTCAGCTCCTAAGCGTACTGCACCATAGTTCGCGCTTTAGCAGCGATAATGGTATCAGTAGCTTCACCACCACAGGGACAGCAGGCTGCAGCGACAGAGTGCTAGATTTACCAACACGGGGTCTTGCAGGCAGCTGGCATCAGCAACAGTAGCTCGCATTGCTTAAGGCAACGTTGGTAATATTTATACCTGACAGGTGCCGGGTTTGACGCAAGTTTGCTGGACATAAGACGTCAATTAAAGATGTCACTAGGAAGTGATAGTTATCAGTTGCTCATTAGAGTTCCATTACTAATCAAAACACAGCAAGCGGGGATTTCCAGGTTTGCTGAGTTTTTATCTTGTTGAAGAACTCGGAGTGTTAATCTAGGAATATCAGATAGTGACTTCTGCTCTGTCATTGCACTAATTGGTCGCAAAGGAAGTGGCAGAGAACTATGCTGGAATGTGGCTCTGTTCGTGTGAGGCCAGAGATGACTTTTCTGAAAATCGCACTTGAACGGTTATGCCAATATAGGGAATAAATGGATTTATAGCTGAATAGGGGCATAAGGTCACAGTATCGATCAGGAACCTAGATAAACACGCAACACCCACTCCACGTTTTCATGTCCATCAAATTACTAAAACTAAAGCAATTAGATGCATGTGTAACATTGCCCACCCCAAAATACATAAATGCATTCGAAATAGGCGTACTTGAAATACATGAAATTTAGGTACTGTACGTTTTTTTTGAAGCATAGAATCATCCAAAAAATTATTGCATATGAAATCATTGAACGATTATGCATAAAGAATTACACATGAAGTATCTCTGACAGAAGAAGGGCGAGATAAATCATCACATAAAAATGCATTGTAATAACATGTGCTAGAGGCTGGTGTAATGTTGTTATGTCTCTAGATGTGTTTAGAAATAGAAGTGTGAAGCTTCTGTTCTCTAAGAATAGTTTTTACGTTAAGCAAAGAATTGTTCGTGCCAAAAAAAAGGTGAATATTAGAAAAATTGTCCAATTCAAAGAATTATTGCTTGAACGGGGAAAAATACATTTCCAAAGCTCTTGGCAGTTTTTGTTGATCAAAACTGAAGGCCGAATTCAGAGTTCATGGGAACGCTGTGTGTCGGAAAAGCTTCTAAAAGTTATTGTTTCTGTATGGGTGAGAATATCGTATCAGACAGGCTCTCAAAGAATTGGTCTACAAATTCAGGTGATAGTTCAACCAAATTAGATAGCGCTGTAACTTGGCAGGTGTGAGAATGATTGCTGTCATCATAGTCGGGAGCAGCAATGCTCACAGAACGTTGTACCTGGATGATGTTGCTTTTGTCACTCGCTCCACTGTTACCACTTGGCTGTAGTACAGGAGTCTCCACGAATGCCGTCATCAGGATTGGTAGCCGCTGGGGACAACACAATGCGTGAGCCGTTATTGGACTGAGCAAAGTATCGACGTCCATTGGTACTGCTGATGGAAGTGAAAGACAGATGTCCAACACGCATTCATCGCCGCAAAGCATACACCGTAGCACAGGTAAAATGCAATTTTGCCATATCGGTCTGAATGAAAGGAACCAGGTCATGTTTAGATCTCTCAGCCTGGCCAATCCGAGGACGTTAGTTATCCTGTCCCGGTAGCGCATTGCTAGGATTGTCTCTTCCATTCCCATGGGAGCTATGTCTGAGCCGAGGCTTGCCATAACGTAGCAGAAGGGTCAAAAATAAAATCCCTGCGACGAGTCCCAAAAATAATGGTATGCCGCCAAAAACAGAGTGTACAAAATTAGGAACGATTCCCAAAATTGCCTGGAAGGGTGTTAGCAGTCCCGTAAAGACTGTCTTAAATATGCCTGGGATGCTTGTTGCACTAGACATGTTAAGGAGTTGGCTGAACATTTCTACGAAATGCACGGGGCAATTTGTTGATAAAAGGTCATGAACTTCAGTAGCTGTCCTTGCAACTAGAAGATCATACGTCTCTTTTGATGACGTTATAGGCACTGTTGTCTGTAAAAGTACAGATTTCATTTTGCTTAAAGTATCAATTCGTATAGAATAGAGATTCAGACGAGGCCAGATGGGAGTCACTGTGTCTGCAGGCCCACTCGGAAACAATGCTTGCATACAGCATTTGACCATGGATGTTACTTCTACTAGATAACTTTTCCCTGGCACGAGGCCACAACATCTGTGATCCGTTCTAAGAATGTAACTCCCGTTCGAAAGTTGCATAAAGAAGGGCTCTATCTGAGTTGCAGGTGTGACTAGCTGGTGGCATGAAAGGTTGTTTGAATTTCCATCACATGCTCCGTGTAAATTAATACCCTGACACAAAAGTATACCGCTTAGTGAATGTTTACAATTTTCACCACTAAGAAATACATTTTTGTCACTGTCACTATAGCAAGAATGAGTGTATGGTAATTTCCATTCAGATTTTACATATCCTTTACCCAATTGTTCATACTGGCCAGCAGGTATGTACTCAAGGCACTTTTTAAATCGGAAAGTTGTTATCGGAATTGTGATAATTCCGTGTATTATCCATTCAATGACAGGACTCTCTGACATTGTCAATGGTAATCTCTCGAGTTTTTCGATGCTCAGGATTGTATAGTCTGCTCCTTTCTGTGCCAAACTGATCTGTTTATCAGTAAGGTTAAAACTGGAAAATAATGACGTTGTGTTGATTAAACGCCAAGGCACATAGCCTGAACGAAGATTTTGCAGCGTCCAGCCTAGTTCTATAATAGAGCGTAATTGAGACTGGCCATGTTGTAATATTAGCAAGTCTCTGTCTATCACATCAAAGGCAGAGGATATAATATTGTCCAACGAATATATTCTGGAAGACAGAGTCATTAACCCATTGTCTACTACAGAAAGTGATTTCTCTAAATTAATACGATCAATTTCTCGTATTTTTTCAGCAGTTTCAATTTGCTTTACTTTCCAAGCCTCGTTGTAAGCAGCATAGATACTGGTCGCTATGAAACGCTTTTGACGCTGTTTGCGTGGTCCAAGAATGAAATAGCGCAAATCAGCACCATCTTTTAGTAAAGACAAGTGTTGCTTAATTTCAGCCAGTGTGGACGAAGTTAGCCATTCAAGGCAGAGTTTCCCTACACTGTATGTTGTTATAATCCCTGGATGTTGTCTCTGGGAATATCTCGAGTCTAATCTGGTCATTTTTAACCCTTGTGTTTTATTCAGGAATCTATCTTGACAGCTATTTGTGTCTGTAGGCCAGATTAACCACTTTTTCCAATCAGGATGTGTTCTGTTGAAATGTAAAATTTGTGACACGTCTAACTCAATATCTGTGGTTGCATTCTCAGGTATTGGCTTTGGTATAGACGGTGTTTTAAGGTCTTTGATCTTAGCTAGGCCAAGACAAGATGTTTGGTGTATTGTGTCATTTAAAAACAACATTTGTTCTGGTATCATGCAGGTTCTAAATAGTGCTTCAATGCCTTGCACCTGCCAATCTTTTGTACCCCAAATTGTTTTCGTTTCAATATTATTTTTCCAATAATCAAAACCAAATGTCATCATTTTATCATAAAATGCTTCTGAATATATCAATTTAGAATTTGTCAGCATTGTTTTCATTCCTGTTTTATCTAACAGTTTGTAATAAAACGTTTCTGCATCACTGGTGTTAAACCCTGAGAAGTATTTGAATTTCTCAAAAAATGCTTTAGAACTGCTTTTAGGTGGTGTAGAACAATGTTCCCATTGATTATACATAAAAACATTTCTAGGCTGTGCAGATTTATGCAAGTAATGATCCCCATAGTGGGTGTAACAGAATAACTGCTCATAACTAGATGAACCTTGTAAATAATCATGATCTGTGAATCTAGCTGACATTACTAAATCAGACATCATGTCATTAATACTGTTAAAGTCCCAATCATCAGAGAATGTACTAGGTTTTACAAAGTCACTTAAGGAAACCTTTAGTTGATGAGGATACTTCAGGATTTCGACCGGACCATATATTTCATAGTTTGTTTTCTCCCATACTACCCCACCAGGTATCGGAATTGCTTTGACATTTACTGTTGACAGTTCTCTTTTCTTCACGTGGGATGATCTGTGTGGTTTCAGGACTAGGTTGATGTTCTGACTTGCTGTGTCCTTTGTAATATATTTTCCTTCAATGAAATTTCCCAAACACAGTACCATGATGAGCCAAAGCAGGAGGAAAAATACACCTAGACCGAACCAGAACTCTAGCCAAGGGGAAATAAGGTAGATTTTCTTCAGTTCATGAAAGAGTTCAGTTGCTTTTTCTTTCAAAGTCTTTTTTATTTCTGGCATCACTTCGGGGTCATTTTGCTCTTCAGAGAAGTTGTCGAAGTTGATGAAATAACCAGAGGCAGTTCTGTAAATTGATGGGATTGTTCTTTCAATCTGTCTCTCGGTAGCACTTTCTGATGCCACATCATTGTAGACCGGTGTTGTTTCTTGACGAACTGTTTCAATCTGTGTTTCATGAGGCACGAGTTCCATGGCATTATTGCATAGTCCTTCATTGTGCACTGCAGGCTGATCGAATGTGATTAGTCTTTCAGTTTGAACCTCTTGGATTGTTGCAAGTTTGGGTATTCTGTTGTTTCTTGGGAGTCCACTGGGCCTACTGTTGATTATAGGCCACATGCTTGTGGTTTTACCAGATCGATGGACACGACTCTGTTCTCCTTTTTACCAGCAAGGGGCGGTAGCACAACTGATCTTGTTCCGGTGACTGCCAAGACAGGTACTGCTTTTCTGTAAGAAGGCCCAAATTCCTTCTTAACCGCGATCCTTTCTCTGACTAGATCCCCAATCTTTGGAATCCAGACAGGCCTTGCTGGGGCTGTTGCTGGTGGTGCCTCGTCAGTGGTACTTGGCTGTTGCTTTAACTTTATGTTGCTTAATGATTTTCTTGTTTCATTCAGTTCCTGTAAAACAGCCAAACGATCCTTTACATCAAAGTGCGTTGTTTCTTCTTGTGCCACTGACATCTGACTATCGAGGTCCTGAACACGCATTCTAATTCCGAACAATAGTTCGTATGGGCTGAAACCTTTTAGAGAATTTCTTGGCATGTTGTTAAGACTAGTTTGGACACTTATTAAATGTTTGACCCACCCAGCGCCTGAACCTAATACCTTCGCTGTTATAGATTGCTTTATGTCACGGTTTTTTCTTTCTACCACACTGTTCCCTTCGGGGTGCGACGGACAAGAATACCGCAACCCAATTCCCATGCTAGCCATGGCCTCCTTATAAGCTCGAGAGCTGAAAGCAGGACCCTGGTCAGAGTGGAACGTGGTAATTGCGTATGTGCCGATAAAGACTCGCAAATCTTTTATAACCGTTCTAGCGTCAGCCGAGCGCTGGGGGCCTCATTTTTTAAGTGCTTTTCGTCTTAATGGTGTACACTGGGACGCGCTTCTCTTCTTTGATTGCGCAGATAGACCGCCTTATGCTGTCTAGAAGGGATCCTGAAACTACACTGGCCTGTTCATTACTGCGATCTCGGTGGCAGTTTTCACAATTTTGAGCAAAACATTGAATATCTATACTCATTCCTGGCCACCAGTACTCTGATTGTAATTCTTTCAGAGAGGCTTTGATTGTTTGGTGTCTCAGACCCAACCCCATGTGTGCTTCCAGTAAGAGGAAGCCCCTCCTGCTCCTGTTTGGAATTACTCTGTCCCCCACTCCAGGGATTCGAGCAAAAGGAACGGAGTTTGCATCGATTATGTATGCATAATTGAGTGGATAGTTTACGGGTAGTGCTGACCAGTCGCCTTTTACGGTCGTTTTTACTGCCAGCATGGTTTCCCCGTCAATGTATTTATCTGTACGCTTTTTTGTGGCTACGGAAGCCGGTTTAGTTGCTTCCGCTATGGCTGTATTAGCCAATGAATTCCCTGCAACGTGAACGCCATCACGTCGAAGACTCTGTGCATGAATCACGTGAGTCTTTTGTAGTTCTTTACTTAAAAGAGCTACCTCGTTCCAGAGCAATTTATGCTTTATTGTGGCACCTGTGTCATCTTTGTAGTCGTTTTCAATCCAACTCTGCAGTTTATTGTTGTAAGAGTTGACGCAAAAATGAGAATCGCACACTATAAGTGTCGGGAATTCACGTTCTGCATTTTCGAGCGCCATCTTAAAAGAACTGATTTCAGTTCTCTGAACCGAACAGTTTCTTACAGATTCAGTTTTTGTTACTTTCGGTCTGAATTTACCGCACAGCCAACGACCTTTAATGATCGCACACGCTGCATTGTAGGATTTGCTCTCTACGTTGAAATGCTGTACAAAGCTATCTGTATAGATTATACAGGCGTATTGTGGGAGAGGCAGAATTTCGATTGGCAGAGGATATTCTTCTTCATACTCTAAATCATTCAGTTCTTCAAATTGTGGGGCGAAATAGTATTTCACATCTTCCGCTCCTAGAGAATGTATACACTGTATCCATTTCGGATCCAGTGACAATGTAGGCAGGTTTACTGGGCTGAATAGCGCCTCGAAGGCGGATTCCGCTGTAAGGATATTAATCCGTTTGCCATGTGCTAGTTCTCGTTCATTTGCTAATGCGATTTGCACTGCTTTCACAGTTCTTTCTGTGGGACTGAATGTTTTTTCTGCTTGTGTGTACAAGTGAGATTTAATTGAAATTGGTACCTTTTCTCCCTCATTAGAGGTTAGGTACGTGAACCCGCATCTTCCTGGGATGACTCGGATTACAAGATCACGTGTGTTGTCACGTGTATCTAATTTTGTTTTTGCTAACATGTCTGTTTGCAGTGATCTCAAAATTTCTGTGTGTTTTTGAGTCCAATGGATTTGTTTAAAATCAGGTTTAATTAGTTCGTAGAGAGGTTTAACCCTCTCTGCGTAATTTAGAATGTAAGTTCTTCCGAAATTCAGAAAATCTAGAATGGATTGTAAATTCTTCAGCGTTTTTGGAGCTTGGAGTACAGCGCACTTCTCTAAGAAGTTGTCCGCTAGGCTTTTCCCTTCACTTGATAATTCGTACCCTAAAAATAGTACTGTCAGATGGGCAATTCGGGACTTTTTAAAGTTGAATTTGTAACCCTCTGCTGCGAACCCAAGTATAATGGTGTTCACTCTTTTGAAGTGAGTATCCAAGTCGTCGTCTGTGAGATAAATATCATCTACGTAAGATAATGCTTCATCATCATAGATTTGTAGTAACTCTGTTACCCTAGCTGAGAATAGTCCTGGGCTGTTCTTGAACCCCTGTGGGAGTCGACAGAATTTTTTCTGTGACCCAAATGCAGAGAAAGCGGTCAAATATCTGCTTTCTGGTGCAATGTTTTGACAAAAGAAACCATTAGAAATGTCTAATGTCGTTTTATATTTTTTCCTAACTATGTTATTCATTAGGGCTGCACTATGCGAGTTTTGTACTGCAAAAGTTTTGCAACATGTATTAAGGTGTCTGTAGTCCAAAACTAGACGATATGAATTGTCTGGCTTGGAGACAGGAAACAAAGGATTGTTCATTTGAGAGGTGCATGTTTCAATCACCCCCTGGTATTCAAGTTGATCTAAGATCTCCCTGACTTGTTTTTTAGCTTCTTGCTTTATGGGATACTGCCGTTGGGCAGTTGGTTCACTTTTTAATTGGATTTTGTGAGGCGGTGAGTCCTCATCCCATCCTACATGATTTTTATATAATGCAGGTGCCATTTCCTTGCATATGTGTATTTTTTGTGAATAGGAATGTGATTCGAGAAGGCAGGCATAATCACTTCTTCGCCACGAGGGCACTCCCTGACAAACTCTGGGGGCCAATCTTTTTCAGCTAACAGAATATCATAGCCTTTTGAGAGCTTATCCCAAAATAGACCCTTAATTTTCCTAGTCTTATCACCCTCTATACGCAATGTTATTTCGTATATCTTATGGGGCTCGCTAAGTCTGGTGTCGGCAGTTTCAACCTGAATGAATTCATTCGTGTCCACTGTCTCCAGATGACTCATCAAGATCTTGCGCACTATACTGATTTCTGCTGCACTGTCCAACATTGTCAATGCCCACTCCCCGTTTTTCAACTGTGTCCTCAGTATTCTCGGCATGTTCGATTACTCTAATACTGGCTACCTTCTTTTTCTGAAATTGAGATTTCTTATTTTGAGCAGGTTCCTTGTCTTTGGACTTGGTGTGCTCTCCTGGGTCTGACCGTCCTCTTCTTTCCGAATTCTGTGGAAAAGATCGAGAGGGACGTGTATCAATACTTTGATATCTATCAGGTTTTTTCAGATTATCCCTATTTCTAAGGTTATATCTTTTCTCAGAGGGCTCCCTCTGGGGAGACTGGCGTTCTCGAGTCGGAGTTCTTTCCCTCCGTCGAGGAGAACTTCCTCTGGACTGGAAAACTTTTTCCTTGGGAGTGGATTGTTTATTTCCATCCCAGCTCTTTTTAGGAGTGTTTGAATTATTTTTAATAAATAATTTTTCTGGATTTTCGAGCAGTTGGGGCTTAACTGGTTTTCCACCCAAGCTGTCTCTACCTAATTCTTCATAGCATTTTTCTATGATTTTTGCAAGCTCAACAGGATCTTTTATATCTGTTTCCTTCAACTTCTGGCGAATCGCCACAGATGCTGCTTCTCCTCTTATATTGGCTAATAATATAGCCGAGACCTGCTTGAAGTCTTTCAGTAATTTCATACCTAGATTTAAAGCGGGCTCTGGACCAAATTCATTTTGAATCTGTTTTAGCACTTCTGGTATTACCGCCATAGACGGAACACCGTATGTTTTTGTGTAAATGGAAGCAAAGACTGTACCCCAAGTGTCACAGTCCTCCACGTGTGGTGCGATTCCCATAGGAAGGCAGATGGTCAAGATTATGTGTTTCTCTATAGGGATAGTATCAGGAAATACTGCCTCTATTTGAGTGATTTTCTGTGCTAACCAGAAAGGAATTTGTTCCCGTTTTACGGGTGTTTTACCAAGACATGACTGTATGTTCTGTGGTGTAATTTTATTTGTGTTCCCCTGATGAGGGGTCAGCTGTGGTGTATTAACAGCTGGTTGGACTGTTGCAGTCCGCATTACATATTGGACTAATTGCCTATGTATTTTAATTAGTGTTTTTAGCTGTACTAACAGCTCTTCCTTAGACATTTTTACAATGTCAGGATGTGGTGTGTAGCTGGCTAGAACCGGCCACGTTGCTCCTGGTCTACCTAGTGGACCGAGCCTAGTAATGTGATCATTGTGTTTTAGGGCGCCATTAAGCCAGAGCAGGTGCTCTTGAAATTTAAGTGGAATTTCAATCTCCTCGAAAGGAGCGTACTCTTCCGGAGGTTTCTCTATTTTGTAATAGTGAAACTCTTTTGTTATAGCGTTTACCGCTGGAAAGTTTATCCATGAATAGAATACCTCTGTCTGCCGATACTCGTGAGCCTCTATCACGAAAATTACTGTACCACCTTGAGGTGTCAGTCCGTTTTCTATAAGTTTTAAAGTTATAGATCTTCTTAAGTGGACCGGGATGTCGATAGCATCCGGGTCAATCTGTAGGAGACTCGAGTCTTCCTCTATTAGTTGGGCTGCCAGTCTAACTGCTTCCCTTTCTTCTTCACTGTCTGTCATTTTCTAGAAATGCAGGCTTTGCAGAGTAGGTCTCCAAGGAGACAAAGATTAGGTGCACAATATTTTGGAACACTGTATCCTTCAACGTTGAATAAACCAAAGCTTTACATAGGAATCTCTTCCTACTAAGGTCGGGCGGATTTTAACCTTTCACCCACTCCAGACGTCTATTGGAGTATTTACGGGAGAAAGGGGTCTGTGAAATATGCACGACTGAGTTACTCTACCGTCTTGCGTTAGTTTATCGCCTTACCAAACGTTGGGCGCCATGTAGTGTAGTTCCTAGTTTCCCACTAGGCCCTGCGCATTGGAATAACATAAACAGTAGTATCGACGTGGAACTGCGGATATTCCAGGCCTCCACTGACTATGCTAAACTTAATTGGGTGTGTTACCAACTAGCTCAGAGGTCACTGGAAACTTTCTTCTCTGCATAGGAAGTGATCAGCTTCCTTGGCACAGACAAGAAGGGATTCAGTTTTCCAACAACCGTGCAACATGACAACTTTGCTCCTCAGATCAAGAGTCAATCTCTAGGGTCGTGTGAAACAATAGACATGTATTTCACTCAGTCAGTCTAGTGCAGTTTACTTTCACGGTATGTAGAGAATAGAGAGACGGGCGTTTGTCAATAAAAGGTTAACATTTATTGAACAGTCTTTCTTCTCGTACAAGAGAAATGTATTGCCACAATTGCAAGACTTGTTATTATAAAAAGTACGTACAGTAAGATAAGGATTGCGAAATAGAACTGTAAAAGCATTGATATGGTTTCTTAGCCATACAATGGTTTAAAAGTAATAAAACATATATACAGTCATATATACATTAGGCTAACATACTCAGCTGGTGCTTCTAACTAAGCCTACCCCAGTGTGCCTGACCTAAGCCTAACACGTGGAAGGGGAGTAAGTAAGTAGCTTTAAGTTAAGTTGGTTTTGCCAAGGTTTGTTTCAAGAATTCTTGTCTAAGGGTTTAGTCAACACCATACCTCTGAATAGAATGATGGAGGATTGGTATCTCCTTCAGGGGTCACTCTCGATATCCCAGTCACCCGCGAGGGTAGACCGGAAACGCCGGAGCTGGATTTCTCTGCACGAGAAAGGCAGCGGGTCTCTTCAGCGCGTCGAGGAAGGAGGGGGGACAGCGTCCGCGGGCAGCTGGAATCTGCTGGATGTCTTCGCAGAGGGACGGCTGTTCAGCTCCTAAGCGTACTGCACCATAGTTCGCGCTTTAGCAGCGATAATGGTATCAGTAGCTTCACCACCACAGGGACAGCAGGCTGCAGCGACAGAGTGCTAGATTTACCAACACGGGGTCTTGCAGGCAGCTGGCATCAGCAACAGTAGCTCGCATTGCTTAAGGCAACGTTGGTAATATTTATACCTGACAGGTGCCGGGTTTGACGCAAGTTTGCTGGACATAAGACGTCAATTAAAGATGTCACTAGGAAGTGATAGTTATCAGTTGCTCATTAGAGTTCCATTACTAATCAAAACACAGCAAGCGGGGATTTCCAGGTTTGCTGAGTTTTTATCTTGTTGAAGAACTCGGAGTGTTAATCTAGGAATATCAGATAGTGACTTCTGCTCTGTCATTGCACTAATTGGTCGCAAAGGAAGTGGCAGAGAACTATGCTGGAATGTGGCTCTGTTCGTGTGAGGCCAGAGATGACTTTTCTGAAAATCGCACTTGAACGGTTATGCCAATATAGGGAATAAATGGATTTATAGCCGAATAGGGGCATAAGGTCACAGTATCGATCAGGAACCTAGATAAACACGCAACACTGTAAGCCCAATGCACTTTATATGTTGCTAACTGTTTATTGTCAAATTACTGTTGATCAATTCATGTTAGGGTTTGGTTGCGGATCTCACCTTGTTCATAACAATTCACTGTTTCAGTATATTTTTAATTAGATTTTGCTCTGGCCTTGTACTTTTTCGTTTGTAATGATTTTAATAATTAATCAACAAATAAACGTTATTACTTACATTTCTAGTATTACATTGAGAAGAGTTTATGCGCAGAAGCATAATTTAGGCTTCGTCCTTTCTGGAATGACCTGTAAAAATAATTGTCCTTGATTTCTTTAATGATTTCTTTATAATGCCAGTTAGCATGGGGGCACTTTACAGAGACAGCAGACGTTCCCTTTGCTTTTTAAAAATAACGGAACAAAATGAGTTTCATGGGACTGTAGAAAAGGTTGCTCATATCTATAAATGGATTGTAAATGAGAATAGAGTGCAGTTGTCCTGTCTTAGTGCCATGCCAACAAAATAATGTAATTTCTGTATCACAAATGCCCTTTCTGAGAAAAACTCCAGTTTCAAAAAGCTTTATGTTTTACAATGACAGAATCTGGGAACGAAAACCTTTATAGGATGATATACAGGCAGCCATCGAGTGACTGCCTGTCTTCCATTTGTCTGTAGTGCCTAATTGCTACGGGTGGTAGCAGGTGGGGCACTGGCACTCGTTTTTGAGGACCAGTACTTATTTTTCATGATACGATTTGACCAACTGCAATGGAGAGAAAAGCAAAAAAGATTTTTAAAAATACAAATAAAGAGGAGAGGAATAATGGGAAAACCGTAACAAAGGTGCAAGCCATGTGTATTGAAAATAACCTTCAAGAGTTAAAAGGCCATATGTACGAACACAACCCTTTGATACATCTGGCCCAGAAGACAAGTGTAGATTGCTGGAAGAAAGATGCGTACTACCTAATTGTAAAAAAGCAGCCTGCGTTTTTGCCACCCCGGTATGCAACAACTCTCAAATTAGCCACTATAACTACAAATTGATAACTATGAATGCAAACACTTCAACGGACTCAGGGAGGTAAAGGTAAATGGGTGTGTACCCCAAATCACTCAGTATATTAATATCAGGACCACCAATGACCAGGCAGGATGATTTTGTACCTTCTTTTTAACAAGATTTGGGGAATATCGACAAGTGCAAGTTCGCTGTGGAAATATCAACAGTGTGGTGCAGGCTGGGGCCTTGTATATGAAGGGAAGGACACCACACAAGATGTCAAAGGGAGTGTTATACCCCAAAGTGGGGTTTGAAAAGTTAAACTTGTGTAGTGAAAAGTATGAAGTGGAAATGTATTATGCCTTCTAGCACAAAATAGAAAAAATAGAATAACACATATGTGTATAAGTTAGAATTCATGGTGAGAAAAAATGAAAAGTGTTACAATATCGCTACCGAGGATGAGGGGCACTATAAGGGTAATCCCTTATACTGCTGAAATATGATAAATCCCAGAACAAGTCAGAAAAGATACATTGTAAAAATGGGCCATATAAAACCTGATTTGGAAATATTATCTCTGGACCCCATGGTGAATGAACATGCATGGAAATGCACAGACAGATTCTTAACACATTACACCTGAACGCAATGCTAAATAATGAACTTGAGCTGAAGTAGGCTGACCCTGCGGCACTGCGGGGGTGTGGAGGAAAGTGTGGAGAAGGTGGAGGAAGAGTGCAGGATAGAGCGCGTTTCGATATGGCCGGGATGCCCGCCACCCCCTCTCAACACAATCCCCAAGGATGGGAAGTCGGACACAGGTTTAGAACTTTTGGAAGGCGGGAGGGAGTCACCCTCCCGGCCGTATTTATTAAAATATGAAACAAAATTTAAAACATTAAATAAAAGTTTCATCATTATGTACAATTTTACATTTATTACATTTCGATGAAGACATGTTCTTTGGCTAACCTTAACAGATCTCTAATACAAAGGTTTCCTAGCCGAGTCTAACATCCTGAAAATGCATACCTTCTAAATTAAAATTGTACATCCTAGCATTAAGGGCCAACGGCAAGGTCTTAACCGGTGTCAGATCCCTACGACCAAAACTCTCGCCCTCACAGTGTGAGTGGCGCATGCGCAGAGGACTCTACCCTCATTGCCAACCGTAACTTCCCTTGTCGTGGTGGGGGCCCCCTTTCCACTCGACGCCATTTTAAAGGTCGTCCGAGTTCCCGTGTGAGGTATCTGTAGGAAGGACAGCGTGGACTCCCCCCATCCCCACACTCTCTATCCGCCGTCGCGTATATCCGGCTCCCAGGAAATTAGTAGGAGGGGCATCTAGCCGCCTCCCCCCCTGGGAGGGGCCTATGGCCGTCTCCCCCTAGGCGACCCATCCTTAGTGGGTGCCGCCTCCCCGTGGAAGGGGCCAATGGCCGCCTCCCCCCGGGCGCTCCCATCCATTCTGGGTGGCGCCCCCCTCTAGGGACCTTGAAATTACTGCTCACCGATCATGACCTTACCGCCCGACCATCAAATAAATACGACAGTTGTTTACCTACTAAGGAAGGAAAAATTCTGACATAGCCTTGATGTGCCATCAACTGCTCACTTCTACAAAGAAAAAACATTATCCTACAGGCAGAAGTCACATCCTTATCTTAAACATTCCTTTACTTTCTCTACAAAGGAAAAAGGCCTATCTCAGCAAAACTTTATTTAACCAAACACTGCCATAAGGGGCTGGTGGGTGGGTCAAAATTGCCGTTTGTTCCGTCGAGGGCTCACGAGCAACGAGTGGCTGCAGCCTTCAGAGCACAGGAACAAGAGGACGCTTCTTCGGATTCCCGCTCTATTTATTCTTCTGCGGGAGGGCGTGTACCCTCCTCCGGTACGCCTACTGGGCGTGGTCTTCGGTGTAGGTGTCTAGGACAACCCCTCTTGGGCGGGAAAAAGGCGCGCCCCGGCTACGCCGCTTCGGGCATACCAGCCGAGCCACGCCCCCCGCCCAAAAAATGGTTTCCCGGGAGGATCGGGGCACCCAACCATACGTTCGGGGGGACCGAGTGGTCGCCCCTTTCCATATGGCCGGGATGCCCGCCACCCCCTCTCAACACAATCCCCAAGGATGGGAAGTCGGACACAGGTTTAGAACTTTTGGAAGGTGGGAGGGAGTCACCCTCCCGGCCGTATTTATTAAAATATGAAACAAAATTTAAAACATTAAATAAAAGTTTCATCATTATGTACAATTTTACATTTATTACATTTCGATGAAGACATGTTCTTTGGCTAACCTTAACAGATCTCTAATACAAAGGTTTCCTAGCCGAGTCTAACATCCTGAAAATGCATACCTTCTAAATTAAAATTGTACATCCTAGCATTAAGGGCCAACGGCAAGGTCTTAACCGGTGTCAGATCCCTACTACCAAAACTCTCGCCCTCACGGTGTGAGTGGCGCATGCGCAGAGGACTCTACCCTCATTGCCAACCGTAACTTCCCTTGTCGTGGAGGGGGCCCCCTTTCCACTCGACGCCATTTTAAAGGTCGTCCGAGTTCCCGTGTGAGGTATCTGTAGATAGGACAGCGTGGACTCCCCCCCATCCCCACACTCTCTATCCGCCGTCGCGGATATCCGGCCCCCGGGAAATTAGAAGGAGGGGCATCTAGCCACCTCCCCCCCTGGGAGGGGCCTAAGGCCGTCTCCCCCTAGGCGACCCATCCTTAGTGGGTGCCGCCTCCCCGTGGAAGGGGCCAATGGCCGCCTCTCCCCGGGCGCTCCCATCCATTCTGGGTGGCGCCCCCCTCTAGGGACCTTGAAATTACTGCTCACCGATCATGACCTTACCGCCACAGGCCGGATAGTTGACCGACTATCCGGCCCCCCCTACTCCTCCTAAAGGTCATGCTTCCTCAAACCTCTTAGCCATGCTATGAAGTCTCCTATGAGTAAATCATTCCCCTCCCTGGACAGGTGAACCCCATCATTCAGATACATGAGATCACCCCGAATACACCCGTGAGGAATGCTATGCAACTGCAAAGAGCGAAACAATTTACCAACTTTATTGTTAACCCTTTTCACCGAATGGTTCAGTGCTGACACCGAAAGGCCCCCCCGCCTTACCTTCCTGGGAATCATGTGAGACCAGGCAATCGTGCACCCCGGGATTCTTTTAGCCAACCAGCTAACAGCAGACAAAATTTGTTCAAACAACACCCGTCTACCCAGAGTCGCCAAGTCATTGCCCCCCAGGTGTACTATGACTACAGATGGCGGTGACCTTTGCCGCCCTAAGAAACCCTCAAAAAATGACTCGAATTGGTCAAAACAGAGCCCGCCCTTCCCATGGAAGGCCACTCTGTACCCGTATTCCCCAGCTGCGTGAGTCGTGTCACCTGCTTTGAATACGTCCCCGACGCGCCTCACATATGAGTGGCCCACGACCCATACCACTTTCTCCCCAGACGGTGATCCTTGACCGCTGGTCTCTTGGTGCCGGGTCGACTGCAAATTCCGCCCCGCGTGACAGGCTCGCGAAACTGTAATTCAAACAAAAGACAAGAAGCGTGAGTGCATGTCAATTGATCTTTACAACATGTGCAATCGCACATACCTTTTGAAGCAGTTCGAGGACCATCGTCCCAGCTGTTTCACTTCCTCCGCACTCCGACCCCTGGCTGTAGCCTCAGTAGCAGCCCCTATCCTAAAGAAGTGGGTCCCAAAATCGCACGGGTCCATGCCCGCAGCAGCGATTGTCAGTGCTAGCACCCTCTGGAACTGAAACCTCGTCAGTGGGGTGCCATGCTTGTGCCTTAGCAAAGTCCCCCCATGTAGCCGCCCTTAGTGCCAAGTATTCCTCTATACACTTTATCGGGCACGTAGGGGACCCTCGCGCGCGCTGCACGACAACACTATTACCCATAGCCCCCTGGTCGGTCTTAGACCTGGCTATCGAGAACACCATCGAATCACCCCTAATTTGGACGTGATCCCTGCACAAGCCTCCCTCCACCTCTTTCTTGTTCCTTGCGACAAGTTCGCTCACTCGCATAGCCCCATGGAGTGCCAATGCAAAAGCTGCCCGGAACATAACTGCTTCGAAATGGGAGGAGCACGTCTCGTCTAGTTTCGCTACTAGTAAAGCTAACCTGTCTAAGCCAATCGGGTGCCTCGCATCTTGCTTGCGGCCCTCGAGGCGCTGCCAGCCGCGAAGGGCCTTCTTAACCAAAAAGGAACCCGTTGGGTCTTTTATGCCATGCATCTGCGCCATGAATGAAATGGCCGCCCTATGCCTATTGGCCGTTGCCGCTGTTCGGCCTTCTCTGTGCAGCGCTACCAGGAACCCCAGGAAGGATTCCTCCTGACCCCAGCTCTGACTCCCTGTTAGACCCAAAAATGTGCAATAGGAACGAAACGCTCCTTCGTATGCCTTCCTTGTCCTGGGGGCTAAGCTTGCTGCCACGAGGTCTTGTAATCCGGGGCACCGATTAGCCATAGTGCTTCGGGGAATGGTGCCGCCACTAGGTCCGCTGTAGGTAGATAACCCCTGAACGCCTGCATATGTGAACGAGAGAGTGCATCAGCTGCATGATTCAGTACGCCTGGCACATGTTTCGCCCTGAACTGTACATTCAGTCTCATGCAGAGCAGCACAACTTCCTTCAACAATCTCAAGATCCATTTGCAGCGTGCTGCCTGTTGGTTAATGCATTCGACAACAGTCATATTATCAGACCAAAACACCACTGAGCGGTCCCTGAAGTCGTCTGGCCATGCCATCAGAGCTACCCAAATGGGGAATAGCTCCAAGAACCCAATGTTACCTGTGAGACCGCTGGTGTGCCACCACGTCGGCCATGTTTGCGCCAACCATCGATTACCAAAGATGGCGCCAAATCCCACGCTCCCCGCTGAGTCAGTCCACAGACCTAGTTCATCTGAAGACGCTGGCGGCTTGTTCCACATGACTCGACCGTTGAAGTCCGCCAGAAATGCCAACCAAATGCGCATATCCTGGCGAACCTCCGCCGACAGTCTCGTACGGTGGTGTCCCTCTTTGAGACCAACCATAGCTTGTGCAACAGAGCGTGAGAAGGGGCGGGCCATTGGTATCACCCTCAAGGCAAAGTTAAGCTGACCCACAGTTTGTTGTAACAGGTGCAGGGTCACTTTCTCCTTGCCCAGGCATTGCGTCAAGGAAGCCCTAAACTTGGCCACCTTGTCCATCGGTAAACGGAAACATCCCTCCACAGAATCGAGCTCAATTCCCAGAAACTCCAGTGAAGTAGATGGTCCAACCGTCTTACCTGGTGCCAATGGGACTCCAAACTCCCTCATGAGGATGCAGAAGTCATGTAGCGCCTGCGCACATTTCGTGTCGCCGGCTGCTCCCAAGAACAGGAAGTCATCTAGATAGTGCATAGCATGCCTATGCCCTGTGGCCTCGGTGAAAGCCCACTCTAAAAAACAGCTGAACATTTCAAAATAGGCACAAGAAATAGAGCAACCCATAGGCATGCATTTATCCATGTAATAATTCCCTTGAAATGCAAAACCTAGCAAGCGCTGATCCTGTGGGTGTACCGGGAGCAACCGGAACGCTGATTCGATATCTGATTTCCCCATCAGCGCCCCGGGGCCCAGGCGATTTAACATGGCCACGGCATCATCGAACGATGCGTACCATACTGAACAAACTTCTGGGTCAATGGCCTCGTTCACCGAGGAACCCCTTGGAGCCGACAGGTTATGAATAAGTCTGAACTCCCCTGGGTCTTTCTTCGGGACAACCCCTAACGGGGAACAGATGAACTCCGCCACCGGCGGGCAACGAAAAGGCCCTGCCACTCGCCCTAAGCTGACTTCTTTTGCGATTTTCTTTTCTGCCACGCTTGGGTTGTGCTGTACCGATAACTGGTTTTTACAAAAGGAGTCCCCCCGAAAATCCCCCGCCGGGATGTGGAAGCCATGTAAGAATCCCTTCCTCAACACCCCAGCGGATACATGATCAGGGTATTTGTTCAACCAAGGAGTCAAAGCCATGATATCAATGGGCGTAGGCAATCGGTCACAACTTTCTACCTCACTCCTGCTTAGATCCGCCTTTACCTGCTGTCCCGCTATTTTTAGATCTACATGTACTCTCCGGTGAGAGGAATTCCCACAGCCCGCACACGCATGCCTGAACCTACATGTTCCCTGCGGTCTGTTACAGTTGCCTCGATTGAAGCCCCAACAAACCCCAAGCTTGCCACCATTCCCGCCGGACTTGGGCTGGTATTCCCCCCCGGCGCCCGCCCGAAAGGGCACAGCGGGCTTTTGGCGGGCGAATCCTGACCCACTCCCGCCTGGCGAGGACGTACCTGCCGCCCTTGGCAGGAGCTGTTTGTGCCATGACACCGAGTCCAGGCAATCCCAAGTCAAACTAGCATCGTATTCTTTCGCTTTCCGGAATTTCATATCATAACCTTTCCATTCCTCCCCCTCATACATTGAATAAAAATCCATAATACGATTTTGATAGCAAGTTAACTCAGTCATCAGCTCGGGTTTACGTTCCACCATAACTGCAGTAAATATCAAAAAGGCCTTAACCCAGTTCGTTATTGTCTCATCCACCCTGAATTCCGCCATCTTTGCGCGCCAGACGCTCGGGTGCCACAAATCCTTCTGGGTTTTAGCATACTCCATCTCGTGATGGTCAGTCAATAATGAAAACATGTTAACATATTTGTTTCCCCATATTAACTCTTTCGTGGCCATAGGGATGTGCTGTGCCACCCTCTCCCGCCTCGAGGGTAATGAACCCTCCCCCGCCATTGGCAATGCGAGCTTACCAGGTTCGGCCGTTGTTCCCGCCGTTTTCTCGTGACCAACTGCAGGTCCTACCGGTGCCACCTGTGGGGAAACAAGAGGAACATTCGCCTTTGCGACATCTCTCGACCGCCGCAATTGCTCGATTAGTAGTCTGGCCTCCTCGACCTGGTCTCCAGGGGCCACTGCCCCCCCTGCTTTTTTCTTGAGCCATGCTGCCAACTGGATGGCCAATTCGGGAGGCATCTCCTCATCATTAGCGGGGGTAATCACAACCGGGATCGGCTGACCCATATCTGGGTTTGGTACCGGGTTGTCTGCCGGCATGACGGGGGCGACTGGGGGTACCTCTGGAACCGGGACCTCCCCCGAAACCGCCCTCTTCTTGACCCGCTTCCCTCTACCCTCGGGGACGACTCCCGGCAAGGCCGGGCCTATTACCTTCTTAGGGTTACCGGGGTTGCTCAGTGCAGCCAGCTGTCTTTTGACCTCCGTCAAACCTCGACCGATCGATTGAACTTGTCCGAGTTTCCGGTCCATGCAAGCCATCCGGTTCGACAATAGGCGTAACACCTTATCCGTCTCGGAACCCTTTCCTGCTTTCTTGCCAGCCATGGTTTCGAGTATTCTGCTCCTAGCCGATCGACGAGGTCCTGGACTCTTCGACTCCAAATAACTGAAAGAGAAACAACAAGATTACAAGTTCTCAAAATTGCCGCTTGTTCCGTCGAGGGCTCACGAGCAACGAGTGGGTGCAGCCTTCAGAGCACAGGAACAAGAGGACGCTTCTTCGGATTCCCGCTCTATTTATTCTTCTGCGGGAGGGCGTGTACCCTCCTCCGGTACGCCTACTGGGCGTGGTCTTCGGTGTAGGTGTCTAGGACAACCCCTCTTGGGCGGGAAAAAGGCGCGCCCCGGCTACGCCGCTTCAGGCATACCAGCCGAGCCACGCCCCTCGCCCAAAAAATGGTTTCCCGGGAGGATCAGGGCACCCAACCATACGTTCGGGGGGACCGAGTGGTCGCCCCTTTCCAATATTCGTGCTCACCTGGAGTTTGCGTCTGCATGTACCTGGGGATATTGGAGTGGACGGCAGCTGAGGCTTGAAACGGCGACGTTGGTGTGCTGGAGGCAGCGAGGAGTCTGAAACGGGGGGTTTGGAGCTCTTGCGGTAACCAGCGGCGTTGGTGATCTTTAAAGGCTCTGAATTGCTCTAAACTGCAGAGCTGATAGGAGGCGGGATGAGACCTCTAGGCATGTGGGCAGAACCGGCTGTGAGCAGACGGTAAGCACCGCCTATGTTCTTCGTTTGAGGACTGCAAAATTTGGAGGACTTGAAAGGGAGCCCTGTTCTTTTGTTCTTTTGCCCAGGATACTTTGTTCCACTGCTGCTGCTGGTTTTTGTGCCCACCTGAAAATTACCGTAGGAACAGATTGGGGAACTACAATCTCCAAGCTGCAACGCAAGGGGCCTAGGAGCCACGTCATCACTCGCGTCGGCGACTGGAGGAGGCTGAGCACAGCTGGGCCATCCCTCTTGGATGCCTGAGAGGACCCCAGGGAAGAGACTGGTAAGGAGTTCCAATTGTCGTGTTAAATAGCACCTTCCATCAGCAAGAAGGCTATGGGTAAAAGCAAACAACCACAACCCTTGGGGAAGCCACAGTCTAATACCACTCCTATAACTATATATTTAAAAACCACAGTGGGAAAGATCGACAATAAAATTGTCCCTGTGAAGGAACAGTTGGCTGCAACTAAAAATGCGTTAGATGCTGCCTTAATGGCTCCAGAATCAGAAGGTAGCAAAGAGCCTCTGACGCATAAGGCACTAGTAATTGAGAAGTCACCTGAACTAGATACAGGACATCCTGGTAGTAATATAAGTAAGAGGAAATTACAGAACATTGGGAACAATCCATGCATTTTAACATCGTCATTAGAGATTTCAGAAAGATCGGAAAACTCTACCTTAGTCTCCCCACCAGCAAAGAAAGTGAAACAGTTGCCAAGACCAAAGGACTGTGCTGAAGGTACTGAGACGGCAAAGCCAAGACCAAAGCAGAAGACAAAGAATGGGGGTAAATACATTGGATTAACAAAAGGAGAGGCTTGCGTAACCAATAGCCAAAAAGGGCCATATAATTTGGAGACACTATTTAAAAAAGTACTTTCCAAATTGGACTCCACTGAACGCCATGTAATGTCTATGATAAATCTCTTTCAAAAAGATATAACTTTTTTTAACAGACCTGGTGTCAGACATATTTGCATCCAAAAACATGAGTATATCGACTGCAGCCAAAGATGTACCTATCATGTTTAAGGAGGTTGGTGTCTGTAAATGTACATCTGAAAATAAACAGGAAAAGGTTGTCAGCGAACCTTTATTAAGGGTTACAATGCCAGTCATACAAAGTTGAGGGCCTTTTACTGAATATAAAGCATCACTAGAAGAAATAAATGAAATAAAAAATATAGAGAAATTAAATAGAAGCATGAATGGAGGTATTAATAATGATGAATTCCTACATCTCCCACCCCAGGTAACCCCGTACGTTATAATTCTTAAAGATGTACCCAGGTTAGACAAGGATAGGTCATACAAACCATATGGGAAATAAAAATACCAAGTGATACACTGGCTAACTGTAAACACAAATATTGATATAAATGTATTACAATGAAATAATATAATGTTGAGGAGAAATGGTTGGGTGAGTAACACCAGAAAACAGTGTGCGGGTGATTGCGTAACGGTGAACCTCCGCAGTAGAGAGCTGGTTGAAGAATTGATGGAGTTCTTTGCTAATAAAAATATGGAAATGATTGCAGATAGGACAAATCACATAACTGTTGTCCTACTTTGGTTATTTTTATAGGCCGAATGATGTGAATTTAAAGGTGACCGGACCTATTTGCCAAAAACCAATCCTAAACATCCCTACATATAATAGGTACGAATTGCTTAGATCATGCAGTGAGATCGACTGACATATTGAGAATACAGAAATAATTTTGGGTAGAATACCAGATGTCAGTGCCACAAGAAATGTGCAGGTTGATAATGAAAAGGTAAATAAGCTGGATGTGTGCATGAGTGCGCAAATACTGAGACCTGATGTGATGCAGCTGACCTCAATAATGGGATGTGTTTAAATTGTCCCAAAAATAAGATGGATGGCGCTTTATGCTCCGTAAAACCAAGTGTGAATCTACAGAAATGTCGGGTGGATGAAATAAATACCACTCTAGGGACAGTAACTTTGGATATGGAATGTGCGGATGCACATCATACAATCGTTCAAGTGAAGAGGTCTACGAATATTATGTCATAGAACGTGGCAGGGATTAAGAGTAAATTAAGTAATGACGAATGGCACACATTAATAGAGAACGGTACTATAATTATGATTCAGGAAACATGGAGTACTGGGCCCTTTTTTATAAATGGTTTTGAAGCAATTTGCACTAATGCAACTCCTTCTAGAAGAGGGAGAGCAAAAGGAGGCTTAGCTACACTAACAGCGGTTACTGCACCCCTAGTAGTGAAAGATGTTAATACTAATTCTCAATATTATCAGCTGATACAATTATACTCTGAAGGGAAACAAACTTTGGTGTGATTAATTTCTAAAATAATATCTTCGATAATACTTGATCGAGGGTAATCAAAGAATTAGATGCTGAACTTGAGTTTTTTGTAAAAAAATTGGAGGGGAAATATATCATAATATGGGGGGGTGATTTTAATTGTGAAAATTGTGACAACATAGTGGGAGAATAATGCGGCTTTATTGATAGGTTTGGGGATCGAATCCCACATTTTGCACATGACCCGTATGGGGAAGCAATAAATAATATAATCTTTAAACTTAACTTGGTAATGTTGGAAGCAGAAAACTCAGAGGGTGAAACCGCAATCCCTACCTATGTAGGGGAGAAATGCGGATCAAATATTGACCATATTACCATATCACTAAAATACTTCGACCTAATGGAAAAAATAAAAATCAGTGAAAACTTATTTAGTGACTATCACCTTCTAATTTTAGTACTTGGTCTTGGCCTTGTTCGTCAAGGAGGGTAAGACTACACACACTGATATTATGGTCCAAGGCAATAATGGTATATCCATTAAATGGTCAGGAGTAGATCCAGCATTCTTTCTGGAAAACTAAAGACATAAAAACTAAAAGGACATTGATATCTGTATGAGTAGCTCCTCTTCGGATTTGTTAAGTATAAGTGCTTTTTATAATATTACTACCGAAATGGCGAGTAACTTAATCCTTACAAATAAGCAAAGAACACGTGATAATAACCATAGATGGTTTAATAGGGAATGTTCTAGGTTGAATAGGGATTTAAAAATAGCTCTCAGATCAAAACCAAGAGATGGTGTAAAAATTAGCACTCTGAGGGAATAATATAAAATAATATTAAAACAAAGGAAAAGTGAAATCCGAGAGGATGCATGGGCAAGCTTGACCCAGGCGGCAGAAACTAGAAATACTACATTATTTTGGCAAACTATTGACCACCCTTTTTTTAAGGAGAATCAAACTTCGAAAATTGAAATCACGGTACCCCCAGAAGATTGGATAATACATGTTGGGTCTATTTTTAATCCAGATGCTGACAGTGTTATAAAAAAAAAAATAGAAATTGTATTTTAGTTGAGCCTGTAAGTGTGCCACCAATTACAATGGCAGTAATTAAAAATGCTCTGTTAAAGAGTGCAAGCGGGAAATCTGCAAGCCCTGATGGGGTTCCTATCGATGTTTTTAAAAGTGATATGGACTTTTGGATTCCTATTTTAATAAATGTTTTAATGCTGCTATAGAGGGAGTCCTACTGGCATCTTGGTCACAAAGCATTATCGTACCCATTTGTAAGAAGGGAGATAGAGGGTAAGCAAATTGTTATCGTCCGATATCTCTTCTGGACTCAACCTCCAAGTTAATGGGAAGAATTCTCTTGGGAAGGTTAGAAGACTGGGCAAATGAGAATAACATCCTCTCAGAAGCCCAGTTTGGGTTCAGACGAGGTATTGTATCTTTAGAACAATGTCTAAATTTGGAACTCCTAATAGGAAAATATACATTGGTCAAGGAAGGGGTTCTGCACTGTTGCTCCGTAAACCTTACAAGTGCGTTCAACCTCGTCAATCATGTTAAGTTGTGGCAAACACTAAAAGAGTTAGGAGCACCAAATTATATTATTATATATTTGTCCCAAATCTATTCCTTTTTAACTTCAAGAGTACGATTTGGAACGAAGGGTGAGTGTACGCAAGATTTAGGGTTGCAAGAGGAATACGTTAAGGCTGTGTACTGGCCCCGTTATTGTTCTCACTCTATATTAACAATGTGGATTCCTCCCTGCAAAAGCAAAATACAGATAGTTCAAAAGTAGGCAGACGTATAACTCTGGTATTACTTTATGCCGATGACGCTGTCCTTTTATCAAGAACAGCGAATGGACTACAATGCTTAATTAAGAGATTTGCACAATATATGTCAGAGAAGAATTAATACAGCTAAATCTCAAAAAGACTATTGTTATGACATGTGGTAGGACTAAACTGAAGCCTAGACAACACGAAATGGGAGGAGTAGCAATAGACAGAGTGTCATCCTTTGTCTACTTGGTTTCGCTTTTTAACAAAAATGGGAACTGGAAACCCCACATTGATTCGAGTAAACTGAAATTGTTAAGAACTACTGAGGGAATCTTTAGATTTTTGGCCAAAATAGGAAACAAGCCTGTGAGGGAGGTACTCACCCTGTACAGAACTAAGTGTGTGACGGGTGCCTGCTATGGGGCAGCTATATGGGGGAGAATAAGTTCCCACGCCCCTCAAACAGAATAACATACATTTTTAAAAAGAGTATTGGCAGTATCTAATTCAACAGTAAATGATATTGTCCACAAAGATTTGGCAGTACCTTACATAAACAATGCTATTAGTATAGCCGGACTTACATTCTGGCGAGGGTTGTGGACAAAGGAAGAGACCAAATTTACTACAGATATAATTAGGGATTGCCTGACCCTTGATCATTGGAAAAAAAACCCTTGGTTTGAATATATAAAAAATCTATTATTATGTTGTAAGATAGATTTCGACAAAGGGGACTTTTCAGCTATACAAGGTATTGGCAAAAATGAACTGAAGATGAGATACATCTCGGCCAGGGATTGTGTCAGAATTGATGGGGCTAGTCAAAAACATAGTGTTATTGTGTATAGTCATATTTCTTCCGTGCTCGGTATACAAAGATATCTTACACTGCTAGGCAATATCCAGCACAGATTTTATTTAACAAGGTTTCGATTGGGTACTATACATTATATAACTGTGTTCCGTGACAAAGAAAAGGGATTTTATAATTTACCTAACTGCCCATGTAATAGAAAAATCCCTCAATCCACATTACACTTAATGTTATTTTGTACTTTGTATAGTGACATTCGGAAATCTGTTTTAAAACTACTTTTCCTCATTAATAGGCCGTATAACTATAAAACTGCTTTAAATTATTTATGTAGCCTGGATAATATAAAGACTGTTGACTCTGTTGTTCGCTTCATAGTGAGAGTCAATAGGAAAAGAAAGGAATTAGCTTACCAGGGCGCGTTGTCGTATGAGTAATTGGATGATAGTAATTAGTTATGCTATAAACAAGAACAGAGATTATATTTCCTGATTCACTTTGGTTACCTTTTGTAATGCGGTTTTTGCACAGGCTTTTTATCCTCCATATACTGTATTATGATGAACTAGATATAAAGCATTTTAATGAATTGGTATTATTTACATTTTTGGGCAGCGAGATATTTAGTAACTGGCTTTTTGAAGGGCTTTCTCCGGCCACCAGCAAGTGGTTACGTGCGCGGGCTCACGCTTAAGAGCACTGGCACCATCTCACGGGCACCCTTACAGCTCAATTACTTTCACTTTTGCGGCGCCGATGGGCGCGCGGCCAATGCTTTTTTAATTTCCTTTTTGCGCACGCGCTCGCACACAACTCCCGCTTCTCCCACTCCCCCACCAGATATCGCGTCTCGCAGCCCTCCCGCGCGGCCAATGCTCATTTTGTTTTGTTTGTAATGCCCATCCGAATACCGTGCAAATTGCAGTCTGCACCCTCCCGAGCGCAGTATCCTTCAAGTGGCGCCGCGCTGTTTTAAACGTAAGCATTTACAATGCAATTGTAACCATTGCATTGCAAGCGCTTGTTAAACAAAGTTATCAGGCGCCCTACAAACTCACACACTGGCACACACTCTTGGGTCGAAATTCCGCTGTACCGGGAAAATCACTTTATCACAGTTTCAAGGTTTTAGTGAGCGCTGAAAAGAAATCAGTCCCAGTAACTGTGGCGTTGCGTGCTTGTTGGGTTTATGACTGCTTCCTTTTAAAAATGACGGTGCAAGCTGCCACTTAGCAGAGTGTGAGCGGGGTGACTTTGGTGTGATTGTCCATTTCTCCTGGGGCGAAATTCCACGGTACCGGGGAAATCACTTTATCACAGTTTCAAGGTTTCAGTGAGTTCTGAAAATAAATCAGTCCCAGTAACTGCGGCGTTGCGCTGAACATACCGACGCTGGTTTGATCCATTATGCCAATTTTTCTCACTGCGCAGCAGCCCCTCTGTTTACATGCTGCGTCCTTCCTTGGCAAACGGTCCCAAACTGTACATTAAAAGGCTTCTGTTTGGGTTATGAATGCATCGTGTGTTCTGCAACTTCACTGTCCGGTTTTTCCTTCCCTTCCACCCGAGAGATGGTATGCTGATTCATTTATAATGTGAATATACCTCTGCTGTCTGAAAGCCTGTGCTTGGTATATGTTTGTATCCTGTTGCATAGAATGTTCCTATGATTGCTTAGATTGTAAGTTTTTTGTACACTAAGTCATAGGGTTGTCATCTGAAACGTATCTGTAAATGCAGTGAAATGTGATGGAATACTTTACAGGTATATGTCTGTGTGTCTAAAACCTCTGTAATATCTTGTGAAGTAGCTGTTATAATCCTGAGCATGTAAATTCTGTGTGATTCAGACGCATAGCCTTCTAAAAACTGTGCATTTGTGGTGGAGGAAAGCTCTGCTGCCACCTCCCTGAGCCTGTATAATCGTTGTACTTTAATATATACTTCTGTTGTAACAGACTTGAAACCTGAGGGATAGGCTTGCTGTCAGAGAACTTTGACTCCAAATCCTCTCGCTGTCCAAGGTCGTTGCCTGTAGGTGCGGGGGAAACTTTGCCGCCTCAATCCCGCGATTTTAAGAGATCTGCAATCTTAACTAACAGCTCTGCTGCAAAGGGCACACGCCTGTAGGATCTCTATCATGTAATGGATAGTTTTGCACTTTGAGTTTCTAGCCTGTAATCAGTTACCTGATGTGAACCTAAGTTACCAGTTGTGTAACCTTAAAAAATACCATCATTGTCATACATTTATATTTTCACTTTTTGTGAATCTGGGTGAGAGTTTTGCTCTCTAAAGATGAGGCTCCAACTAATGCCCCTCCCCCCCATCTTATAGTCTGAGAGTGTTGACAACTGACATGGTGCAATGCATGGCTTTTCTGCAGTTGTATTATATACATAAACAGGCATTTGCAATGTAATGGGTCTCGCATTTGTGTACGTTTGAGCTATTGGCATTGTAAATGACAATGCCTTTTATTTATGTGTTTAAATGACCTACAGTAATAAAAGGCATTGTCATTTACAATACCAACAGGTCAAAGTTTCGTAAATGTGAGACCTATTGCATTGCAAATGCTTGTTAAAACAGTGTATAATAATATGTTTTTTTTTCAGGATATGTTATTTATTGTTGCATTTTTGATGTTTTGATGTTTTATGTAATGATCATATGTTATTAGCCCCCATTACCCTAAAAAATATGTTGGCTGATGATCCCTTCAAAATTGTATAAGTATCGACTGTAAATTAATTGAACTTTTTTCCCGTATTATGTTTTTTAAATTTTAATAAGTATGCATTTATGGTTGTATAATTTACACCAAATAAAGCTGTTTTGATTAATTGATTGACTGTTGACCAGACCAATGGATGAAGATGGCTGACTCAAAGCATTTCTGTGTATGTATCTACCCTTGGCTGTTTTTTGTAGAAATTCTATTGATTATGTGAGGCTGATTTGGGATAGCTTTCTCTATCCATACAGCTTTTATATTCACCCTTTAAAGCTTTGGTTGGCTCCTTATCTACCTATATTCTGCCTGCTTCTGCAGAAGCTCCATTTTGTTCCATATTTCTCATAAGGTACTCTTACTTTCCAGTGGTGTCACCAGAGTGTCACCTGCTGGGGCCGGTACCCTACCTTATTCCCTCCTGGCACCCATTTGTGTCTCATTACAAAGAATATTATGCTAAGCAATGAGCATTTTCAAGAAAAAAGGAAATCAAGACACAAGCTACCCCTACAGGAGGAGGTAGGGCAGTCGAAAATGGAGATGTGATAGCCAATTAAAAAGAAAATGAGGCCAGGAAAATAATTGCTGGGCAAATGACAAAAAAAAATCACTAAAAAAGGGAAAAAGAAAGTAATCCGATAGGGTGAACGGAACAATGAATAAATGAATAACTGGTAAGAAGTGTGACATTTTTATATGTATTTATACATGTATAATGTTTACTGTCTGGAGACACTAGCACCAGAGTGATTATAGTTAAGTCAGAGTTTTCATGCAAAATGCACTTTCTGTTTTCTTAGTAACTTTGGTGCCGTATGACGAATCTGCACTAAACTTCGGTTCTTTCACTTTGGCTTCTTTATGGAAAGTTTTACCTGGATCCATCAACCAGGGGTCAAGAAAAAAAGGGATGCCCAAAACATTGTTTTCCCATTTTATTCCCAGATGGAAAGTTTTGTCTGTAATTCAGAAAAAATGGCTGAACAAAATAATCCCAAACTTGGCACAAGGTAACATTTCAAGGTCTAGAGCCCGATTCCGATGCGGTTTGGAAAATTGTTAGGAACAAATCGGTTTGGGAATGGTTTCCGACCAACTGGGATTGGGAGAGTCCGACTGACCGATTACGATGTATCCTGATGCTTCCAGATACAATTCACTCGGACTCCCATTGACTTCAATGGGAGCCTGTGTTCCGACCCAATGCATAGGCTCCCCTTGAAAAAAGGGGTAGCTGGGGAAAATCAGGCAGCACCTGGTGCCTGCCACACTGTGCATGGCTGGTAAGGGGTCCAGTGGGTACCCCCACGGGCCCAATTGGGAATGCTCTGGTGCAGGTGGGCCTGCTACAGGCCTCCAAAGTCTGATTCCGATGCCCAATTAGAGTCGGATGGCAAGATTCGGAAAAGCTGTCCGAATCCAGCATCGTAATCGGTCATTCGGAAACATGTTCAGTAGAGATGAACGAGTCTGCTCCATACCGCTTGTTCACTCAAAATGCCGTTGGGTTCAGATTGGGATATTCCTTATGCCTAACTTGCATCATAATCGGTCGGTCGGAAACCTTTTTGGTTCACTTGGAAAGACATGGTCCGATCTGATTTGGAAGGAGGCCTTCCAAACCGCATCGGAATCGGCCCCCTGCTAATGTCTAAAGTCTATTGTACCAGTCTGAGAGAATGGGGAGTTTGTCTATTCCCATGAATTTGATAAAATTAAATTGAGGACGTAGAAGACGAAAGAAAATAATGTTGCAATGTAGAATACTGTGTTTTTATATTAGTGCATGTTCCTAAAGTAGGAGCCGGATTGCTTACACAACTCTCTGATTGGGGACTCATGTGTGAGATTTTTACACTTTTCTTCAGGAGAGCTTTCTTTGCTTATTTTCATTGATTATCTACTGATTTAGAGCTAGGAATGTTTTCCAGCTTGATATGGAACGGCGTTATGCTTATGAATTTGTTTGTCTCATCAGAACTTATTATTGAGTATCTGAACAAACACCTTATTCTCACCATTCAAATATTTAGATGAGGGAACTTTCTCTATGGAATACACTTGCTGCATTATAACAATAATTTCTATATGTTTTGACTAATGTCTTATTTGACCTTATATTCAAATATCAATTATTGGATTATGTTCATTTCTAATGCTGATGATTACAAGACTAATTCTTATTGAATAAAATCATTAAAGCTAAAAGAGCTTAAAATAAAGCCCTTCAACTCATACAAAACTCTCTTAATTGACTGAACTAAAAGTCAAGAATGATTTATCATGTTATTTGATTGAGGTAGATGATTGCTCCTTACTTCTCCTTGTTGAGGAACAATGTTTCATACAACCAGTAGTGGAGGTAATTTTATGATTACACCCAAAGATTGAGAAACAGAAAACTGCTCTTCCAACCTGAATATTAAAATAAAACACGATAAGCTTATTTAGTTATACTTCGGAGTGTGCACACTTACCCCAGACTGTTTCATATTTTCAACACCAATAAATGTATGGAGTGATGCATAGTAAGCAATTTGGCAAGGTTAAATCTGAAGAACTCTTTCCATCAAGCTACATGTGATGTTAGAGAGTATAAAACCTTATTATGGAGGTGCCTTCTTGTGTGTTGGTGGAAGCTTTTTTCTTCCTTGCTTAAACGAAAATCAGTCAATATTTTTGCAGGAGTATTGTTCTGTTTCAGTTGTGTTCATTGCCATTAGTACATATTGCTTTTTCCCAGCCAAAAATAAGTGATCATCAAGTCCTTGTGCAAATAGCTGAAAAATACCTGCTTGTCCTCACAAATGTGGTGCCTAGGATTAGAATAAAATGGAAAATATAGAAAACCCTCATAGAAATGTATGCTACCTACAGAAATTTAGCATGGAACAATAAGGAATAGAAAGAAGTCCTGATTTAATTTCAAACAGGCTTTGGCAAAGCCAGTGGGTCTGACTTTGGAGGTGGACTTTTTGCCTTCGTCTATGGTTATTTTGTTTGTGATGTTTTTTGTACGAAGACACACATTGTATAAAAACAAGCATTGCCTAAAAGCCACTATATTTATATATTTTTGTGAAAAAATATGTGTTGTGTCAGATGTCTCTGGCACTAAAGGGGCCTATTTATTGTTCAGATGTGCACATTGTTCAAGAGCAGGATGTCATCACTCACAGTCAAGTAAGACAGTAGCTGAAGAGTACTGACCCTGTTCCCCATGCTACATGCTCTGGTGGCAGAAAACAAACTGAATTACACTACAAAAGACCAATTAGTGAAATGAACTAACTGAAAGTCACTGTAAGTATGGAGGCCTAGATTTACGAACACGTTGCACCAGGTTAGAGTCACTAAAGTGGTGAAAACTAACTGCAAAGTGTTTCAGCTCTATTTGCTACTTTGTCTCAAGGGGTTGTACCCTGGTAGGTACATGGATATTCCAATTCAACTATCTATGTGTTGAATTGGAAATCCCTTTCTATTGATGTGTTTAAACATAGATTGGCGACAAATGTTATGCCCCTTCAAGGCAGGTGTAACAGTGAAGCAACTTTAAAAAGTCCCCACACTTTTTAACTTCACATTTGTGCTGTACTGTACAGCACACATACAAATGTAGTTTTTTACTGGAAGGGTCTCCATCAAGAACAAACCCTATGCTTCACTGAATGCACACACCCTTGCCCTCTGGGTTTGGGTATTGGCGCATGCCAGCCTAAACTGCACCAGTGCAGGAAGAGAGAAAAACTGTGCCATTACCTAATAGAAATGGTGAGGTTTTTCTCTCACCCTTTGGTGCAACAGTGAACAGCAAACTTGGTTGCTGCATTGAGCCAAAACATATTAAATGTATGCCGTATAGTACATCATTCCATTGTCCGGATGTACGTCGTTACAACGCATGTTGTAACAACGCATGTCTTTACCACGCAAGTCTTACAACGCAAGTCGTTACAACGACTTGCGTTGTAGGGCGTGGATTAGGAATCTTATAATTTTATATTCCAACACCAGTCCCCCTAACAGTAGGGAAGGTGTTGGAATATAAAATTGCAAGATTCCCTGTCCCACAGCACCTTCCAGCGCAAGTCGTAGTAACGACTTGCGTTG
Organism: Lissotriton vulgaris; assembly: GCF_964263255.1. Lineage (NCBI taxonomy): Eukaryota > Metazoa > Chordata > Amphibia > Caudata > Salamandridae > Lissotriton > Lissotriton vulgaris. The sequence continues at coordinate 283,151 of NW_028241089.1, read as the reverse complement.
TAATAGCTGCGGGGTAAAGGCACTGCGGTGTAAAAACCACATCGTAAACAATGTTCCCCCATTGTACACTTCACCATCGCCAGATCCCCCTGCATCACTCCCAACCACCACATTGCCCCCTTCCGCAGCTGGACTAAGGTGGCTCGGCACCAATGGACCAGGCAGTAGAGAACTTTAACGCTTGGATCACCTGTGCCGCCAACTGAATTACCCCCAACAAACCAGCCAGAATGCATAGACCCACCAAGTGAGTTAGCTGGTACACCTCAAAACTCAGTGCTGCGAAATGCAGACCCAAACAACTGGAAAGAAAATGGTGCTCCAGCAAAAACTACTGTGATTGAGCCATGTTCAAGTCTGCCGTCAACAACTACGACCAATTACTTAAAACCACAAAAAAGTGTGCCCTGACACACTGCAACGATGCATGCGACAACCAGACCAAGGAACTCTTCACCATCAACAGTGAGTTAACCTGCCCATTAGCCACAAAAAACTTGACGCACCCCTCACAGGCAATCAGTGGCACCCTTTCAGAGCAATTTGCACAATAAGATCAATCAATCAATCAACTTGTAAAGTGCGCTACTTACCCGCGAGGGTCTCAAGGCGCTGAGGGGGGGAGGGGGCTCTACTGCTCGAAGAGCCAGGTCTTGAGGAGCCCCCTGAGAGTGAGCAGGTCTTGGGTCTGTCGTAGATGGGTGGGGAGGGTGTTCCAGGTCTTGGCGGCGAGGGAGGAGAAGGATCTGCCGCCGGTCGTTGTTCGTTGGATGCGCGGCACGGTGGCGATGGCGAGGCTGGCGGAGCGGAGCTGGCGAGCGGGGGTGTAGTTGAGTCTGTCGTTCAGGTAGGCTGGTCCGGTGTTGTGGAGTGCTTTGTGTGCGTTGGTGAGGAGTTTGAAGTTGATCCTTTTGTTGACGGGGAGCCAGTGCAGGTCTCTGAGGTGGGGGGTGATATGGCTATGGCGGGGAATGTTGAGGATCAAATCGGCAGAGGCGTTCTGGATGCGTTGAAGTCATCTCAGATGTTTGTCCGGAATTCCTGCATAGAGTGTGTTGCCGTAGTCAAGCCTGCTGCTGACGAGTGCTTGGGTCCCTGTTCTTCTTGTTTTGGTTGGGATCCCCTTGTAGATCCTGCGAAGCATATGGAGGATGTTGTAGCAGGAGAAGGAGACCGCATTGACCTGCTTCGCCATGGAGAGGGAGGAGTCAAGTATGAAATCTAGGTTGTATGCATGGTCGGTGGGTGTCGGTGCTGCTCCCAGTGTGGTCGACCACCAGGAGTCATCCCACGCAGAGGGGGTGGGGCCTAGGATGAGGACCTCCGTCTTGTCTAGGTTCATTTTCAGTTTCAGCCACCATTTACAGAAACGTTGAGCCGCAAGCCATCAACCTCATCAGCATCCATACTCCCCCAAAGACAGCCACCAACCACCCGGTCACCACATGGGAACAACTCAGCACAGCGAACACCAAGGCCTTAATGAACACCATCCACTCAGGCTCACCCACCGACCTATGCCACCATTGACTCTTCAACCACAGAACCGACAAGATCCTCGAGGAACCCTCCACAGACGCCATCTACCTCAAGAACTATCGCCCACATCGCACTGCTCTGACTGTCCACTGAAATCCTGGAGAAGGCCATCATCTTCCAATTCACCTCCCTGAACCTCTGGAGAGAAACAACCTACCTGATGCCTCCAAATCTGGATTCAGACCCAACCAGAGCACAGAGACAGCCTTGATCGCCAGACAGATGACATCTGTACCCTACTCAACAAAGGAGAAGCAGCCATCCTGATCCTTGACAGCCTCTCTGCTGCCTTCAGCACCATTTCCCACCACACATCTGCACCAGATTGACATCAAGGACAACATTCTTTTTTTAAAATTCTTTTTGTTATTAACAAAACAACAGCACATATTTCCGTTATTACATTCAATACTTCAAAGTAATCAGTGATGTGGTGCAAACAGTTCAGCATTATCCTATTAAATCTGTCCTGGCCGGCATCAGCTAGTACGCTAGAGGTCTGATTCCAGTGGGGATAATTGTGATAGTATCTCGGGTGGCTCACAGATGTTCCCTCTATATGTATTCCATTTCGCCCAAATTTGTATCCATTTTTTTAGGCCATCCCCTGAATGTATACACTGTTTTCTCCCTAAACATACACCAATCCATATCTCCTTCCCATTCCCTCAGTTTTGGGATCGTCCACACTCCCCAATTTCTTGCAATGTTTCTCTTGGCAACCATTAAGCCTAGTGCCACCCCATGTTTTCTCCTTGCTCCCCAAGCTCATTGGTTCCCATATATGTAGTAAGCACCACTTGGCCTTCGCTGTTATTGGTTCTCCTGTGACTTCCCCCATACATGAGGTAACTCTGCTCCAGTATCTGCTAATATGAGGGCATTCCCATATTATGTAAAGAATGTACCCTCTTGGCCACATAGTCTGCTACAGCTAGTCTCCTCCCTATACGCAATTTTGACCAATGCTGGCCCTGTAACATAGATTATGTGCAATATTTTTAGTTGTACCAAATTTAGTTTAGAGGATATTGCCCCTTCCCTTGGGGATGCTTTTGCTTCCCTCCACTCCTCCTCTTCTAATTCTGCTAAGTCGCTTTCCCATTTTGTTCGAAGTTGTGGAAGTGGGTCAGGTGAGTGATTTATCAGCTTTGAATATGTTAGGGAGATTGCCTTCTGGGGCATGTACCCGTCCAGGAGCCTATCCTTGAGGGGAGAGGTCTCAGGAGGGGTTTCTCCTTTTGGGATCACAGCTTGGAGAGCGTGTCACACCTGTATGTATAGGACAGCTCGGTGTTAGCTAACTCGTAATCCTGCTGGAGGGCCGAGAAGGGTACCACCCCTCCCTTTACCCAGAGGTCACCCAGCCGATAGATCCTTATTGTATCCAATTTATCAAATCCCTTTGCTCTCCAGAGGGAGTCCAGTTTTCCGTATCTCATAGTGGGGTGGCCTGCGGTATAGCCTTTGCCCATCCCATGCTCATTTGGACCAAGTGCCACACCTGTACGGAGTGCTTTGTCGGACCCGTCAGGTGAAATATCGTGGGTTTTGAATACAACGCCCACGTGTGATTGCTTTCGTGGAGTAGCCATCTGTCCATTGCATATCCTGGATCATTCTGGGGTTGACATATGCAGTGATTGATGGACGCTAGTTGTGCTGCCCAGTAGTAATTTTTGATGTCTGGTTATCCGATTCCCCCGTCATACCAGCCTTTTTCAAGTTTTGGGAATGAGATTCGAGGCAGGGTATTCTCCCAAAGTAATGTTCTTTGTACAGCTTCCACTAACCGAAAGTACGATGTGGGGACAAGAGCAGGCGAGTTCTTAAGAATGTACAAAAAACGAGGCAGTGACATCATTTTAAAAAAGAGCAACTCTGCCCAAAAGCGACAGCAGAAGAGCGTTCCAATGCTCCACATTGCTACTCAGCCGCTGTAGCGGCGGGAACAAGTTAGAGGTCCATAGTAATTCAAATTCCCAGATATTTAACAAGTTAGGGTCCATAGTAATAAAAATGTACACATTTTTAAATCCCTCCCTAGCTATCATAATCTGATACTCTTTTGGCAGGGTTGGTGGTCGGCCCTTTAATACAAAAAATTAGCGATTGTGACCACTTGATAGTGTATCCGGACTATGTGCCAAATTGAGTAAAACATTTTAAAACCCTATGCAGAGATCTCTATGGAGAGGCCAGGTATAACAAAATATCATCTGATCTGCATAGAGAGATATACGGTCCCCCCAGCCATCCGTCCAGCATAGCCCTCGAATTATAGGGTCCCTCCGGATCCAACAAGCCGGGGCTCCAGTGTGAGTGCGAATAACAAGGGGGATAAAGGGCACCCCAGCCTTGTCTCCCCGTGGAGATGAAAAATTTCAGATTTTTTTGTTGTTGACTATGACCTGTGCAAGTGGGTCGGCATATAATAGTCAGACCCAGCTAATAAACTTGGGACTAATCCCAACTTCTACAGGACAGCAAAGAGTTACAGCCACACCAAGGTGTCAAACCCCATAGTAGCTTCTAAGGATACTAACACCACATCTTCTATTGTGGTGTTCGCCCTCACCCAAACAATCTTTGAAGGTTTAGGCATGTGTTTCGTGATGGCATAAAACCGGACTGATCTGGATGAACAAACTCTAGAATAACCCGGGCTAGCAGGGTGGATAGTACTTTAGCCTAGAATTTTGGCCTCTGCATTCAGCAATGATATAGGTCAATACGATGTGCAACTAACTTTGGGTTTACCTTCTTTGTGTGACTATCAATGTGGCCATTCTTTGGTCTTGCGGAAGACTTTCCACAAACATTACCTTAAAATGAGGGGTATTATATTTGGTCGTAGTTTGTAGAGTTCTACCGGCAGTCCATTGGGGACAAACACCTTTCCCTTCTGGAGAGAACAAATGGCCTGAGATATTTTGTCTTGCGCAATGTCACCCTCTAACAAAATTCTGTCCTCTTCTGCTAGTACTGGCATACGAATTTCCTCCAGTAATTCTTTGACTTCCCCATCTTGTCTAGAGGTCCTGGATACGTAAAGTCGTTCATAGTATTTAACAAATTCATCCGCAATAGCTTGCGGATCGGTGAGGCATTCCCCAGTCTCTGTCCATAGTTCTGTAACTAAGCGGCTTGCAAATTCCCTCTTGCCTAACCAGGCAAGTAGTTAACTCACATTATCTCCCAGCTTGTATATATACTCCCCAGCTTATGGCTAATTATTGTTTTGCCCATCTCTCTGGTCTCATTTCGATATTCCTTTTTAGTCAGGTTGAGAATGTGTGTTTTATCTCGCTCTGTTGATGCAGTAAGTTCTCACTCTAATTGCAGTATGTCCTCCTCCAAGCTAAGTAGTTTGGCATGTTTCTCCTTTCCCCCCCCCCAGATATTTGGGAGACTGTGTGTCCCCGTATCACTGTCTTAAAAGCTTCCCAAAGGATCTGGGCCGATTCAACCAAGCCTGCATTCTCGTTAAAATAATGAGATGCCAGGGGTTAATTGGAGCTACTCTGGTAAAGCGACCCTTCCCAAACTCTATTTGCATCCATATTGGGGAGTGATCTCAAATGCCTCTCACTGAATGTCTGACCTCCTTAACGTTCCCAACTAGCGCCGCTGGTGTGAAGATATAATCTATACATGAGAGACTGTTGTGGGCCCCAGAGTGGAATGTGTATTGTGTCTCTGCAGGATGATGCACTCTTCATACATCTACTAATCCCATGGGGTCAAAGAAACTGGGTAGTTGTAACAACGAGGAAATTATGTCTCTGGGAGGATAACGATCCACTGTCCCCAAGACAACAGAGTGAAGATCTCCCCTATCACTATTCTTACACTAGGTAATGTTAGCAACACTCTCCCCAGATCTCCGAATGTGGCTTCCTGTAGCCCCGGCAGTAAGCACGCCAACATGCTAGTCAGCGACTCGCCTTCCCATTGGCAAGACACTGCTGCATATCTCCCCAAGTCATCATTGCGGCCCTGATTGATTGTCATTGGGAAGGTGTGTTTCTTCAGTATACCCATTCCCTTGAACCTGCTGTAAACCCAGTGTTTGTCACTAATTGATAGCCCCATCTGGCTAGGGCCTTACACATATTTCCAATGAGGTGTGTCTCTTGGAGCAGGACCACTTCTGTGGCATGTCGTTTGAGAAATTGCAATACAATTCCTCTTTTAAGCTTGTCCCACAATCCATTCACATGCCAAGATAATAGCTGGAGTTGGGTCTCATTTGGGGCATTCACAATGGTGCTTAGTGCGCACTACTAGGGGAGGTTCCCCGATTTCTCCTCATTGCACTAGTATGTAATCTAGGGCATTGGCCAGAGTCGATTATACCTACTGAATCAATGTCTCACCCAACAGACCTCTCATGCTCTGTGTCTTTGATTGTATATTGTGACTAATAAAATGTAACACAATAAACCCCCCAACACACCCCTCCCTGCATCCCTTCCTGCTTCCCCACACTCTGGGCACAAAACTGAACTGCCCATATTCCAAACAGTGAAGAGTGCCTGGCGCCCTAACTATAAAGTAAGTAGAAAATTTAGGGGGGGTGGGTTGGCAACTCCTGCCCAATGGTTCCAGCTCTGCCTTTAAGTAACCCCAAATACAAGTATTTAAACAGTATCATATTCAAACAAAATCACTTAGCACGTAGTGTGTCACTTTAGTCTGCTTGGTACATCCTCTCCATATTCCATCTACAGGAAGCAGAATTTCAGCCCAAGATATTCTCGGCCAGCAGTCCTTGTTGTGATAGAATGGTGTACATGTAAGTTCAGAAACCAATTTAGCACCGTGCGTTGTGGTGTTTCGCTTGTCTCCAGCCCTCCAACCATTCTTGCACCTCTTCAGGGAAATCGAAGAACCAAGATTTGCCATCTGCCTCAACTCCCAATTTTGCGGGAAATAAATTTGTGGATCAAATACATTTGCCTCTTCATAATTTTTTCACATGTGGAAAGGTTCGTCTTTGGCGTTGGACCGCAATGGTGAAGTCTGGAAAAAAAGGAAAGTTTGCTGTTTTCGAATTTAAGCAGGGGATAACTACGAGCTGTTTGCAACATAATGTCCTGGTCTCTGAAGTTGAGGACTTTTGCCAGGATAGGCCTTGGAGGGACCCTTGGCTTTGGTCTTCCCTTGGCACTCTGTGAGCTCTCTCGACGTGTCTATTTTTTTCTGAACGGGTTGTAGCTCCTTGATCTCTTTACGCATCTGATGCATATCACTACTTAGTCCCGTGGTCACCACTTCAATGCCTTTCACTTTCTTTCTCATTTTTTGCAGGTCAGTTCTGATCAATGCCATTTCGATAGATAGGGTGTCCATTCTGTACTCTAGTGATGTACGCGCCCCAGCTATGGCCGCCATAACATCTACAAGCATCGGTTTGTCCTTAGACACACTTGATGTCTTCACTGCCTCTCCTTTATTTGCTCCCTCCATTTCACCTGCTTTTTAGGTGGTGTTTATCGAACTTGGTCTGGGGCGTGTTTCTTTGCCCCCTTTGTTCCAGAGGACAACAATCTTAGATGGATGGCATCCTTCCTCACGGGGTGCACACAGAGGATTTGTCTCCCTCCCTTCACCTCTCAGCCAAAGCACACCATCTATGGTGTCCCGCAAGGCTCATCTACCTGTCCCACTCTCTTTAACATCTACATGACGCCACAAGCAGACATCGTCAGACTCCATGAAATCAATATAATTTCCTACACCATCACTCAACTTGTCCACTCACTCTCAGCGAACCCCACTTTGACTAAAACCAACTTTCACAACTTCTTGAAGAACATCTTAGCCTGGGTGACAGACAACTGCCTGTCGTTCAATGAAGACAAAACCTAAGTGCTGATCTTTGGCAGCTACAACTACCTCTGGAATGACTCCTGGTGGCCATTGGAACTCAGACCCACCCCCACTCTGGAAGAGCACACTCTCAGGCCCGGCTTCATTCTTGACAGCGAACTCTCCATGAAATGACAGATCAACACCATCACCTCAGCCTGCTTCCACACACTTCGCATGCTCCACAGAATCTTCAAGTGGCTACCCACCAGTACCTAGAAAATAGTGACGCGGGCCGCCCTCATCCCAAGCCATCCGGATTACGGCAATGCACTCTTTGCAGGTACAACTGGAGAACGTATGAGAAGACGAGATGATCCAGAAAGCAGCAGCCAGACTAATCTTCACCCTGTGCAAAAGGACCAACATCTCCCAGCACCTGAGAGACCTCCACAGGCTCCCCATCCAGAAGAAATGCCACTACTTTAAGCTCCTGACCCATGCCTACAAAGCCCTCCATGACCAAGGCACAGCATATATAAACCAGCGCCTGAACTCCACCAACCATCCAGAAACCTCTGCTCCTCTCACTTCACCCTCGCATAGACACAGCGCATCTGCCTCTGACGCACCTAATGTCGATCATTCTCCCACCTTGCTGCCAAATCCTGGAACACCCTCTCCACCTGAGACCGCAGCCCAACGCCTGGATATCCCCACAAGTGATAAGCCATGCTTTATAAGTACAGTTTGCTTAGATATACATACAATATCAGCTAGGAATCGACAAGCGCATATATATATATATATATATATATATATATATATATGTATACATATATATATATATATATATATATATATATATATATATATATATATATATATATATATATATATATATATATATATGTATACATATATATATATATATATATATATATATATATTCACTGAAAAAACCATAGGTTTCACACCAGTTATAGTTAGGAATTAGCATTTAAAAAACCTATTAAATTCACTGACAAAACCAGTTATAGTTAGCTGGAAATTTTACTGATATAAAACCAATGAAATTCCACGTTATAGTTAGTTGGACTCACTATAACTTGCGCGTGCAATGCACTGCTGATGACGTCACATATTACATCACTCATGACATGGTCAGTGACATCACTCATGACATCACTGATGACACCATCCAGTGAATATGTGTCTTTCTGAAAAATAAATATTAGTGAGTAATGTTTAAATATTTAAATATATATATTATTGTTTCACTTTGTTTATAAGTGGCTACATGTGTTGGTAAGTAGCTACATGCGTATGTATATGGGTTATTAGATGTTTCTCTTAGTATCAGTATGAGTGTCTATATGGTTTGGTGGGGGTATTACTTAGCACATAGATGCATGAGTGACTGACTCGCTGTTTGTATGTGTTTTGAAGACAGCATATGTGCAGGACTGTATGGATGGATGAGTGTGTATATGTGTTTGTTAGTGAGTGAATGACTGTCTCACTAGTGTCTTTATCAGTAACTACATATGTTTTAATCTAGTATATGTGAATATTGATGTATATAAGTGAGTATATGTGAGAGTAAGAGATTGTAAGAGTTCCTGTTTAAATAAGTATGTGTTTCTATAAGTGATTGTTTAAGAGAATAAATATGTGTAATTTTCAATACAAGTAAGGTTGTAGTGTGTGTATAACTCTATATTCAAATAAATGGATGTTCAATAGTTTATTTGCACGTGTGAGTATGTGTGTGAGTAACTTTTGGATGACTGTCGGTGTGTAACAGGATGTATAGGTGTATCACTTCATATGATAAGTGAGTATATGTATGAGTGACTATATAGAACTGTTGGTGAATGACTGGATGTGCATATAGATGGTGGAATTACTGAATTGCTTGTTGTAACTGATATGGGTATCTCCATTTTTTTTTAAATTTCAGTTTCTATTTTTGAATATGTGTTTCAAGGGTTACATTACACTGAAAGGAGGTCTGTCACTATGTCACAAGGATGGTGTCATCAGTGATGTCATGAGTGATGTCACTGACCATGTCATGAGTGATGTAATATGTGACGTCATCAGCAGTGCATTGCACGCGCAAGTTATAGTGAGTCCAACTAACTATAACGTGGAATTTCATTGGTTTTATATCAGTAAAATTTCCAGCTAACTATAACTGGTTTTGTCAGTGAATTTAATAGGTTTTTTAAATGCTAATTCCTAACTATAACTGGTGTGAAACCTATGGTTTTTTCAGTGAATTTCAAAGGTTTTTTAAATGCTAATTCCTAACTATAACTGGTGTGAAACCTGTGGTTTTTTCAGTGAATTTCAAAGGTTTTTTTAATGCTAATTCCTAACTATATAAGACCTGAAAGCCCACCAGGAATCTCCAGTATGCGCCAGGGGACTGCATTGCAGAGAGGTGTAATGAAGCCACAACCCTTTTTACACCTCTCTGCAACGCAGCCCCCGTGCATGTTTGAAGAGGGGAAACTAATTCCCCTTGCATACTGGGGGCCCCTGGGGGCCTATTAGCCCACCTGGAACCTCCAGTATGCGCCTGGGGCTGCATTGCAGAGGTGTAATGAGACTATGCCCCTTGTTACACCTCTCTGCAACGCAGCCCACTGCCGCGTTTGCAGAGGGGGAACTAATTCCCCTTGCATACTGGGGGTCCCTGGGGTCAACTAGTCCACCAGGAGCCTCCAGTATGCACGAGGGAGCTGCATTGCAGAGAAGTGTAATGAGGCCACACCCTTGTTACACCTCTCTGCAATGCAGGCCACTGGCGCCTTTGCAGAGGGGGGACTAATTCCCCTTGCATACTGGGGGTCCCTGGATCATATCTGCCCAAACACCGATATTCCGAACGATTGTAAATGACTTTTCTTGAGAAACATTTGGATTTGGATTATCATGTCCTATACTTTGGAATTTTTGAAAGACTGACTTTGAGGATGCTATAAATTACTCAAGTCTGCCCGAATTGTGTGGGTAAAATTGATACCTAGTCACTTTTAATAAGAATATACTTATGTCTCGTCTAACATTTGGAAGAAATATCTAGTTATATGACAACGGGATACCGACATAACTTGAAGGAAATAAGAACGCCCTGAAGAAGTTCTGTTGTACAGAACGAAACGTTTTGGCTGGCTGTGGTACATAAACTTAAGGAAAATAAAAGCATTTGAATATACACCAAGATTCAGCGCTTCAATAAGTACTCTAAGTGATATGATTTGATTGGACTCATTGTGAAAGTGGTGCTGTGCCAAACTTTGGAATATTCTCCACTACTCTCTACTACTTACTCTCTCCCACTCTCTACTACTCACTCTCTACTGCTCTCTACTACTCACTCTACTACTTACTCTCTACTACTCTCTACTACTCAGTCTCTACTACTCACTCTCTACTACTCTCTACTACCACTCTACTATTCACTCTACTACTCTCTACTACTCACTCTGCTACTCTCTCTACTGCTCTCTACTACTCTCTACTACTCACTCTCTACTCTCTATTACTCACTCTCTACTCTCTACCTCTCTACCTCTCTACCTCTACACCTCTACCTCTCTACCTCTCTCTACACGCACACATATAGACATATATGCATATATATATGTGCATATGCATTTATATATATGTATGTGTATATATAAAAAAAACATTTTTTTTTCTAATCAGCTACTTTTAAAACTGTCATTCTTTTTCCCCATGGTACACTCCCCGGTACGCTTACCGGTGCGCGTACCGGGCGCTCACCCCGCGAAAATAAAATTTTTTTTTTTTTTTTTTTGCCCCGTGGGGCCCTTTTATGGCCCCCACATCAAACCTAGGGGGTCAAGGGGGGTCTACTCTGCCCCCTTATGGTCATTTCCCCCTTTGTTTTGGCCACCTCTTGTGTCTCGATCCTACCGAGACACAAGATGGCGGCCGCTCCGGACTGTTTAGAATGTTTACAGACACCCCAGAGCCAATCAGCTTTCTCCGCGCAAGTCGCGTGACGCGCCCGGTGCGCGTACCGGTGCGCTTACCGGAGCGCTGCTATAGATATATATATTTTTTTGAACCTTAATTACTCAAAATCCACTGGAGCACATATCTTGAGACATAGCAAAGGCACATCGGGCTACCAGTCCCTACAATTTTGCCAAGTTTGGTGGAAATCCATTCAGCCGTTCGGGCTAAAAGTGAAATCGACCGCCCTATGGAAATTAACATGGGGAAAACGCGTTTTGGGACCCCCCTTTTATCTCGGCCCCCGCTTGACGAATCCCCCCCAAATTTTCAGGGAAGGACCGGACCGCCATGAGACCATTTTCCTGAAAATTTCAGGCAGATTCGTCAACCGGCGCCAAAGTTATTCAAAATAGAATGTTGAGATTTAACATTGAAAATTATCCTAACTATAACTACCTACTGGCGACCGCCAGTAGGTAATATATATATATATATATATATATATATATATATATATATATTGCGCTTGTCGATTCCTAGCTGATCCCCAGGAATGAAAACAGCACTCGGGAGGTTCCTCGTCACAGAGTTTGTTTATTTTTCAAAAGCTACACCACAGACGCGTTTCGGCGGTCTGCCTTCTTCAGTGTGTGTGTCCACACGCACAACCCAGGTACATATATATAAACATCTGATTCGTGTGAGGGTGACATCACAGTAGTGGGCATAGAAAGAGGACTCTAACCCTCCCATCAACTGCGTGCTCCATTTTGTAGTGGTTAATATAGACCATGTACACAAAACTCAAAACACTATGCAGTGTAACATTATGCAACCTACAGATAGGTACAGACGCTATGATGGAAGGTCTAATTGATCACTGTGCACGAAATGCACATAACATACAGTGAGAATGAGGAAAAAAGGTGGGGGCTTTCATCATTAGGAAAAAAACTGTCCTGAACCAATGATGTAATATGTGACGTCATCAGCAGTACATTGCAGGCGCGCAAGTTATAGTGAGTCCAACTAACTATAACGTGGGAATTTCAATGGTTTTATGTCAGTAAAATTTCCAGGTAACTATAACTGGTGTGAAACCTATGGTTTTTTCAGTGAATTTATTAGGTTTTTTAAATGCTAATTCCTAATTATAACTGGTGTGAAACCTATGGTTTTTTCAGTGAATTTCAAAGGTTTTTTAAATGCTAATTCCTAACTATAACTCGTGTGAAACCTATGGTTTTTTCAGTGAATTTCATTGGGTTTTTAAATGCTAATTCCTAACTATAGCTGGTGTGAAACCTTTGGCTTTTTCAGTGAATTTCAGAGGTTTTTTAATAGCAAATTTCTATAGCTATGAAATGTAATATTATTTATAATGAATCCTATAATGTATATTTATGTAATACTTTTTTTTTACGTATATTGTTCATGGTTTTTGATTTTTTTGCCCTGGAGCGCTCCCGGTGCGCGTCCCGGTGAGCGCACCGGAAAGCGCAGTCTTGCGGCGCGCCCTAGGGCGCGTACCGGTGAGCGTCCCGCTAGCGCTTTTGCCGCGAACGAAAACATCATCGTGACATATCGCGAAGCCGCATCCGCGTGATACGCACGGCGTAAACGCACCCAGAAGCACTCGAGCGCATACGATCGCGCAACGTAAGCATCCAACCCCCTTACACGACGCGCCCCGGGGCGCTCCCGGTGTGCGTAGCGTAAGCGCGTCGGGTCATGTGACCTAAAAATAACACTTTTTATTGGTGCAGGACAGTTTTGGTTTCCAAATGATGAAAGCCCTGGTCATGTGACCTGAAATTAACACTTTTCATTGGTTCAGGACAGTTTTTTTTCCTAATGATGAAAGCCCCCACCTTTTTTCCTCATTCTCCCTTTGTACTTTGATTGAAGAAGACCTGTTGAAAGACCTCTCTGTACTTTTTTGGACTGAAAAATGGCATCAGTAGCAGCAGCAGCAGGAGCATCTCAGCCACCACCACCACCAAGAGGACCACCACAACACCACAGTGGTGGAGATGAAGAAGAGGAGGAGGAGGAGGAGGGGAGGAGGACATTCCTGCCAGAAGACAATACCCCATATAGGCCAAAGCAGCGCATTGTATGGGATTTTTTTTCCATCCCAAGTGGCCTCAAAAAGGTGAATGCGCCAAAGGTGACTTGCCTAATCTGTAACATGGAACTTTCAAGGGGGATCCCTAACAAGAAATACTCATTTGGCAATAACACCATGATTCGCCACATGCAGCGCAGGCATCCCAACAACTATGCTGCGGCAGAGGTCCGAGAACTGGCCACAAACACTCCTGAATCTTCACCCAGCACCTCCAAAAGAAAGCAACCCACTCCATCGGAGATGAGGGAGATGGTCCCAAACATACAACCCCAGTTTGGGCAATACAAGATCACTTGTATATTTTGTGGTAAGACCATCACCTATGGTGAGCAAAGCATAAAGCTCATCAACCGTGCTGGTGACAACCACAATTGCCCCAAAAAACAATAATTTTTTCCTGATTTTTTTTTGCTCCAGTTGAGCCATTTACAATTCCCTGTTTTTTGTTTCTCCCCATAAAAATAACAAAAAAATATAAAATTGTTCATAAAAGCCAAAAAAAGTACAAAATGTTCAAAAAAACATAAAAAAATATAAAACAACAAAAAGAAGAAAAAAAACAGTTCTTTTTAGAACTACCTCCAATTTATAAAAAAAGGCTAAATTTTTTAAAAACTCTGTCATTCTTTTTCCCCCATGATACGCTCCCCGGTACGCTCCCTGGTGCGCGTACCGGGCGCTCCCCCCGCGCAAATCGAAAAAAAATAAAAAAATGTTTTGCCCCGCGGGGCTCTTTTATGTCCGCCACATCAAACCTAGGGGGTCAGGGGGGTCTACTCTGCCCCCTTTTGGTCATTTCCCCCTTTGTTTTTGCCACCTCTTGTGTCTCGATCCTACCGAGACACAAGATGGCGGCCGCTCCGGACTGTTTGGAATGTTGACAGACACCCGAGATCCAATCAGGTTTCTGCGCGCGAACTCGCGCAGTGCGCTGGTTCGCGCCCCAGTGCGCGTACCGGGGCGCGCTTATAGATATATATATTTTTTTGAACCTAAATTACTCAAAATCCACTGGAGCACATATCTTGAGACATAGCAAAGGCACATCGGGCTACCAGTCCCTACAATTTTCCCAAGTTTGGTGCAAATCCATTCAGCCGTTCGGGCTAAAAGTGAGGTTGACCGCCCTATGGAAATTAACATGGGGAAAACACCTTTTGGGACCCCCCTTTTTTCTCGGCCCCCGCTTGACGAATCCCCCCCAAAGGAAGGGAGCGCCGCCAGGCAAATTTGAGGAAATTTTCAGGCAGATTCCTCAACCGGCGCCAAAGTTATTCACAATAGAATGTTGCGATTTCCCTATTCAAAATAATCCTAACTATAACTACCTACTGGCGACCGCCAGTAGGTCATATATATATATATATATATATATATATATATATATATATATATATATATATATATATATATATATATATATATATATATATATATATATATATATATATATATATATATATATATATATATATATTTTTTTTTTCATAACAAGAAGGGTCCTTGTTATGAATGGTCCTTCCGGGATCATCTCCCTTGTCAGGTGGCGAGATTTACGGCGAACCCTGATGCCGATAAATTTTCATCCAATTCCAAAAATGCTTGTAAGCAGATGCACACTCAGAAGCTAGTTTTGCTGAAATTTTTTTTATTCTCAGGTAAGGCTACACGTTTCGACACTAAATTATGTCTTGAGCACACAATATCCACTCCGGCATTACCGGCATGTTAAATAAACAAACTGGCTATATGATTTTGAGTAACATTGCACTTGGTGTAAATAAGCTGGTATGTGTAAGCATAGACCTGCCAATACATGGCTTGATGGACAGATGGAAATTTTTACGCCCCCTTTATATCTCCCCGCAATGTGGTAATGCGGGGAGCTATGCCGATACACGGCAATATACATAAAATCAAGGTTACATTTAGAGTCTAAGAGAGCGCGTAAGGAATAAAATGTACTTACATGTTCCAAGATGGCGCAACCTAAAATAACAACTTAGTCCGTCAACTATGTCTATGAATGTCTGCATTAACATCCAAGCCATCTCGCACAATGTAATTGACACTGATGAAGGCTTGATGCTGAAACGCGTCTGTTAAACTTTGTGATTAAAAACCTATGGTGTGAGCACTGACAACTTTGGTTCCACGAGTGCGGTTCTTTAGAAAAACAAGGTCTAAAGCTGAGCGTTGTGTTATTGCGGTCGCCCATTACCGCATACCGCACCCACCCGCGAGTGCCTCGATTCCCAGTTGGACAGAGAGCGTTCATATATATATATGTTTCCCTACCCTGCGACATCATGGTCCGGATCAACAACATCGTGAATTCCACTCCCCATTGTCACCGGCCTGAGGTGCTGTGCATCAAGCATCCTGGGAGTTGTGGTTCAGAGCATTCAGAATGAACTACAACAGGTGAGCCCAATGGTGAGGGGGAGGAGCGGACCACTCCAGTCATTCTTCAGGCAGCAGGGAAGGACTCACCGTTATTTTCCACTCTGGTGTTGGGCGCTGAAGAAGGCGGATAGCCGAAATGCATTCACCGCCACCGGAGCTACGCTGTTGTCAATAAAGACTTTCCAACTGTTCCTCGTCTGGGCTTCTGCTTCTTTCTACGGAGGAAGGTACTTTGGAGACATTTTCTGCGCACACCAGAAGCGCACTTCAGAAGTCCCTGCCAAATTTGGGTCCGGACCAATTCTGGTACGCCTCATGGCCTTTCCCCTTTGCTCCAGGTATGGAGAGTGTCCGGCCCCCCGCCCCTGACTACGGAGGACTCGAGCAGTCGGGGTATTAACCTCCCTCGTGGCAATTTGCATTGCATTTGTCCCTGCAAAAGGACTTTGGTGATTGAGGGCGGTGGCAGTATCGACGGGGACCCGAGGAGTGGCTTGAAAGACTTTGGCGTTTGTTTCCCTACCCTGCTACATCATGGTCCGGATCAACAACATCGTGAATTCCACCCCCCATTGTCACCGGCCTGAGGTGCTGTGCATCAAGCATCCTGGGAGTTGTGGTACAGAGCATTCAGAATGAACTACAACAGGTGAGCCCAATGGTGAGGGGGAGGAGCGGACCATGCCAGTCATTCTTCAGGCAGCAGGGAAGGACTCACTGTTATTTTCCACTCTGGTGTTGGGCGCTGAAGAAGGCGGATAGCCGAAATGCATTCGCCGCCACTGGAGCTACGCTGTTGTCAATAAAGCCTTTCCAACTGTTCCTTGTCTGGGCTTCTGCTTCTTTCTACAGAGGAAGGTACTTTGGAGACATTTTCTGCGCACACCAGAAGCGCACTTCAGAAGTCCCTGCCAAATTTGGGTCCGGACCAATTCTGGTACGCCTCATGGCCTTTCCCCTTTGCTCCAGGTATGGAGAGTGTCCGGCCCCCCGCCCCTGACTACGGAGGACTCGAGCAGTCGGGGTATTAACCTCCCTCGTGGCAATTTGCATTGCATTTGTCCCTGCAAAAGGACTTTGGTGATTGAGGGCGGTGGCAGTATCGACGGGGACCCGAGGAGAGGCTTGAAAAACTTTGGCGTTTGTTTCCCTACCCTGCTACATCATGGTCCGGATCAACAACATCGTGAATTCCACCCCCCATTGTCACCGGCCTGAGGTGCTGTGCATCAAGCATCCTGGGAGTTGTGGTTCAGAGCATTCAGAATGAACTACAACAGGTGAGCCCAATGGTGAGGGGGAGGAGCGGACCACGCCAGTCATTCTTCAGGCAGCAGGGAAGGACTCACCGTTATTTTCCACTCTGGTGTTGTGCGCTGAAGAAGGCGGATAGCCGAAATGCATTCGCCGCCACCGGAGCTACGCTGTTGTCAATAAAGCCTTTCCAACTGTTCCTCGTCTGGGCTTCTGCTTCTTTCTACGGAGGAAGGTACTTTGGATATATATATATATATATATATATATATATATATTTATTATATTAGAGATTAGATACATATATACAAAATGTCCTAAGACGAACCTGCACTGTATATATATATATATATATATATATATATATATATATATATATATATATATATATATATATATATATATATATATATATATATATATATATATATATATATATATATATATATATATATATATATATTCACTGAAAAAACCATAGGTTATAGACCATATATAATTAGGAATTAGCATTTACAAAACCTTGAAAATTCACTGAAAAAACCATAGGTTATAGACCATATATAGTTAGGAATTCGCATTTACAAAACCTTATTTTACTCATACAAAACCATTGAAATTCCATATATAGTTAGTTGCACTAACTATATATCGCGCACCCGCAATCCACTGCTGATGATGTCACATATTACATCATTCATGACATGGTCAGTGACATCACTGATGACACAACTGATGACATCTCAAATGACATCACTGATGACATCTCAAATGACATCACTGATGACATCACTGATGACATCTCATTTGACATTACTGATCACATCACTGATGATATCATTCATGTGATAATACGATGAACCTCTTCAGACTCTAATATAACCTTAGATACAATCAGTGTAAACAGACACTCACAGACTGTCACTCATCCATGGAGTTACTCACACACCTAGTCAGTCATGCAAAGAATCAATCACACCTCCATTTCCTCAACTATACAGTTATACAAACTTTACTTATTCAAACATATACTAACACATATTTACTCTCTTATACAATCCCTGATACAAGTTCACAATGATCCATACAGCCACTCACACATTCACTGGCTCTTATGCACAGTTATTTATATATGTCAACTCTCACATGTACTGTGTTTTACATATGTACTTACTTTGACATGTAGCACTGAGATATCCATTCACTCACCAATACACTCATGCACACAGTCAACCGCCCATACAGCTGTTTCCACATGCACTTTTGAAACCATACATCTAGTGAATCAACTGCTCACACATCTATGCACAGAGTCATACACCTCCCAGCCACCCACACACACACTCAGTCTCCCATACAAATACTTGGGCAACCAATCAATAACCCATATAGTTACTCATATAGCTACTTATCAACACATGCAACAGTTTACAGAACAACAGACATAATGATGCACAAATTAAGACAGTTTAGTCACTAACCCATGCACTCAGTGAGACACATTTAATCACTCACTCATACAGTCAGTCATGCACCTACTAAATCCTTCATCCAGACACTTATACATCCACTCATTCTTCAATATGTAAGACATATTTTAACTTTACAGAAACATACAGTCACTGGATGTTGTCATCAGTGATGTCATCAGTGATGTCATTTGAGATGTCATCAGTGATGTCACTGACCATGTCATGAATGATGTAATATGTGACATCATCAGCAGTGGATTGCGGGTGCGCGATATATAGTTAGTGCAACTAACTATATATGGAATTTCAATGGTTTTGTGTGAGTAAAATAAGGTTTTGTAAATGCGAATTCCTAACTATATATGGTCTATAACCTATGGTTTTTTCAGTGAATTTTCAAGGTTTTGTAAATGCTAATTCCTAACTATATGTGGTCTATAACCTATGGTTTTTTCAGTGAATTTTCAAGGTTTTGTAAATGCTAATTCCTAACTATATATGGTCTATAGCCTATGGTTTTTTCAGTGAATATATATATATACATACATATATAAACATATATCATCTGTATATCTATATAAATACAAACATAAATGCATGCATACATATACTTATATGCATACAGATGCATGTTATTTACATGAAAGTTGAAAAAACACTAATAAAAGCAAAGCTAAAAAGTCACCTCATTACAAACAGAATGGCTTTAACTTAAACGAGGGCGAGATCTATTGCATTTTCAATGCTTGTTTACTTTGGTTCCATCAAGAAGGCATTCAGATGTGTCACACATTTGCCATAAATTCTGAATGTTAGCACTCTAGTTGCACATTAGATCACTGTAGTAAAGCTACTGCTCACCAGGGACGTCTGCTGCTGGTATTCAAAGTGCATGTTTCAGTCTGCATGTCAGAATTTTTTTTAATGAAATAGAAGAGGATTTGAGAAGTCACTCAAAATGATCCCTAATTTTTCTTTCTGAAGCACTAATCATACTTTCTATGGCAAAATTAACCCCCTCATGTTGTTCCTTTTAAATTGAGTGTTTTCAGACTTACCACTTCATTCCAATCAAGATGGCTTCTGGTGTGCCATACGTTTGTCATAAGTAAGACTGTTAGCGCTCTAGTTGTTCTTTAGAACACTCTGGGACATTCTGTCATTGGGCTATACTTGGGGTACATCTGGGTGATATTTGGGCTACATTTAGGCTCTTTTGTCTCTGGTGGCCATCTTGGGAGACTGTATGTCAGAATTTTTTAATGAAATTGAAGAGGGTTTGAGAAGTCACTCAAAATGTGCCCTAATTTTTCTTTCTGCAGCACTAATCATAATTCATATGGCAAAATATATCCCCTCATTTTGTTCCTTTTTAAATTAAATGTTTTAAGAGTTACCACTTTATTCCAATCAAGATGGCTTCAGGTGTGCCATACCTTTGTAATAAGTTATGTTATGTTATGTTATGTTATGTTAAAGTGCATTTTTATAGCGCTCGGCTACTCTAAAAGAGTGTCCCGGCGCTTTCCACAGGCAACTTACAGTGTATAATCAACATAACAAGTAAAACAGAACCCCAAAAAAAAGGAGAAAGAAACCCACCTAAGCAGAATCATTAAAAAGCCACGTCTTCAGATTCTTCCTAAACTGAAGCAAGTTGGGAGTGCTGCGAAGTGCCAATGGAAGCGAGTTCCACAGCTGGGAGGCCTTAAGGCTGAAAGAGCACCCCCCAATGCGGGCCTTCCTCACGCGTGGAACCACAGCAGTGAAAAGGGATTCTGAACGCAGTGAGCGAGCCGGGCGATAGAAAGCTAATCTTTTCTTCAGATATCCAGCGCCTGAGCCAAACAAAGCCTTGTGCATCAGCGTCATAGATTTGAATACAATCCGCTTCCGGATTGGAAGCCAATGGAGCGTCTGCAGCAACACAGAAGCCCGTGCTCGTCTGTGCAGACCAAAGATTGCCCGGGCTGCCGAGTTCTGTGCCACCTGCAGACGCTGAACCAGATAATCCGGAAGGCCTAAGAAAAGGGCATTAGCATAGTCAAGCCTAGATCCGATGAGCGCCTGCACCGTAATCCGTCTGTGCTCCGCAGACAGTAAGGGAAGAAACTTGCGGAGCATTCTGAGGATGCCGAAGCAGGCGCCGGACAGGCCAAGGATGTGCGCTCTCAGAGAAAGTTTGTTATCAAGCTTAACACCCAGGTTCTTGGCAACCAGGGATGATTGTGCCGGGGAACACATGGCGGCCGGCCACCACTGCCGTCACTCGGGATCGGAGGCACAGCCGAAGAATAAGTAGGACTGTTAGCGCTCTAGTTGTTCTTTAGAACACTCTGGGACATTCTGTCATTGGGCTATACTTGGGCTACATCTGTGTGATATTTGGGCTACATTTGGGCTCTTTTGTCTCTGGTGGCCATTTTGGGAGACTGCATGTCAGAATTTTTTAATGAAATAGAAGAGGATTTGAAAAGTCACTCAAAATGTGCCCTAATTTTTCTTTCTGCAGCACTAATAATACCTTCTATTGCATAATATACCCCCTCATTTCGTTCCTTTTTAAATTAAATGTTTTAAGAGTTACCACTTTATTCCCATCACGATGGCTCCAGGTGTGCTATACCTTTGTAATAAGTAGGACTGTTAGCGCTCTAGTTGTTCTTTAGAACACTCTGGGACATTCTGTCATTGGGCTATACTTGGGCTACATCTGGGTGATATTTGGGCTACATTTGGGCTCTTTTGTCTCTGGTGGCCATTTTGGGAGACTGCATGTCAGAATGTTTTAATGAAATAGAAAAGGATTTGAGAAGTCACTCAAAATGTGCCCTAATTTTTCATTCTGCAGCACTAATCATACTTTCTATGGCAAAATATACCCCCTCATGTTGTTTCTTTTTAAATTAAATGTTTTAAGAGTTACCACTTTATTCCAATCAAGATGGCTTCAGGTGTGCCATACCTTTGTAATAAGTAGGACTGTTAGCGCTCTGTCTATGGCTATACTTGGGCTACATCTGGGTGATATTTGGGCTACATTTGGGCTCTTTTGTCTCTGGTGGCCATTTTGGGAGACTGCATGTCAGAATGTTTTAATGAAATAGAAAAGGATTTGAGAAGTCACTCAAAATGTGCCCTAATTTTTCATTCTGCAGCACTAATCATACTTTCTATGGCAAAATATACCCCCTCATGTTGTTTCTTTTTAAATTAAATGTTTTAAGAGTTACCACTTTATTCCAATCAAGATGGCTTCAGGTGTGCCATACCTTTGTAATAAGTAGGACTGTTAGCGCTCTAGTTGTTCTTTAGAACACTCTAGGAGGCTGCAGTAGAACACAAAGGAATCAACTGACAGTCTCTGTCCTTGTTGGATGTACATGTTTTACTGAGAATGTCAGACTTCATTTTCACATGACTGAGAAAGATAATGTGAATTTACAGAAAATATGCTTTCAGTTTAGCTTATAGATCCCCTTCCAAACCACTGTGGGAAAATCATGAGATATTAGTTTTCTTTCAAACAATATTCATGATATCACAGCAGAAGGTTTTTTTCACATGGTAAAATCACCTTAGAACCCACCACAATTCCTAAAACGAGTATGGTACCATCAACAAATGATTTATAATGTAACTAAAGTCCTAAAACCCTCTATTAACTACAATGCTTTTTAATGAGGTGCTATCATGTATATTGGTCCCAAGATGGCTGCCAACACTTCTTGGATGAAGTGCTGACAGCCAATCAGATCAGATGTGTGGTTAGGCTCCGCCCAGATATATATCTTTTTTTGAACCTAAATTACTCAAAATCCACTGGAGCACATATATTGAGACCTAGCAAAGGCACATCGGGCTAACAGTCCCTACAATTTTGCCAAGTTTCGTGCAAATCCATTCAGCCGTTCGAGCTAAAAGTGAGGCCAACCGCCCTATGTAAATTAACATGGGAAAACGTGTTTTGGGACCCCCCTTTTTTCTCGGCTCCCCCTTGATGAAACCCCCCAAATTGTCAGGGGCTGCTCAGAAACAAAATGTTCCATTTTCCTGAAAATTTCAGCCAATTCCGTCCACAAACGCCAAAGTTATTAGACATAGAATTTTCAAAAATCCCATAGAGAAAAAATCCTAACTATATATACCTACTGGCGACCGCCAGTAGGTAATATATATATATGTATATATATATATATATATATATATATATATATATATATATATATATATATATATATATATATCTGCATACAAAGTGATCCCACAGCCATATGGACGCGCTCAGCAGTGTGTGCTCTGCCTAGGGGTCGGATCGTGACCCTAGCAATTTTTGAAGACAAAGGAGGCGGCACAATCAGGATATCGTTTTTCAAGCCTTATTCACCCCACCAACGCGTTTCAGCCTTACACGGCCTTGCTCACGGTTGGTTAGTCCCTCTACTGTGTTTCTATTTATACTAGCCCATAGTTAGCCATTTATGAGGCATTATGGGATCTGTAGTTTAATTACATTTGCAGTGAAAAAATAAATAAAAGAAAAGAAAGACTTGGCATGCTTGTAATTTTTAGCATTATGGTAACATTTGTCTAATGTTCTTAATTCTGGGTATAGTACCCTTGTCTTTTCATGATGTTTTATAATTTGTTACTTGGTGTTCAGGGTATAGTACCCGATTTTATTCTGAGGTTGATTATTCCAGGTGAATGTGCAGGTCCTCTCCAAAGTTCATCCCCTTCGGGTGTTTGGTCCGGAGTCTGATGATCATGCGCGACTCCATTTGTCGCAGTCTTCGAACCACGTCACCTCCTCTTTCCATCTTGTCTAGTACTTTTGCCCCAAAGAAATGCATTTGCCTCCAGTCTCCGTTCTGGCATGTGCTCATATGTTTGGCAGTGGCATATTGCATGTTGGCATTTTTTACCGCTCTTATATGTTCCAAAATTCTTTTCTTCAACATGCAGGTTGTGCTCCCCACGTACTTCATACCACACTTACATTGAATTATGTAAACAACGTTTTTTGAGCTACATGAGATTTGTTGTTCTATTCTCATTAACTTGCCATTTGGTTCTTCAATCGTTTTCATATTTTTGCCAATCTTGCAAGCCTTGCATGAATTGCAAGGTTGAAATCCTTTCCGTTGTATCTCCAGCCAATTCTGTTTTGGTTTCTCTTGAAAATGGCTCTTAACCAGTAAGTCTTTGAGTGAAGTATTCTTTTTGTATGTTATTAGTGGAGCATTTCCAATGGTGGTGCCGATGTCAGGATCTTTTGTTAGCACATGCCAATATTTTTTCATTATGCGGGCAATGTTTGAATTTTCTTTACTGTAAGTCATTATTAGTCTTGGAGGTGTGTTGGTTTCACTTTTTTTTGGTTGTTCCATCAGTGTTTGAGTTCGTGTTTTTTGAGCAATTTAAAATCTATTTTGACAAACTAAATCAGAACGAAGTTGGGCTGCAATTCACATGCAACACGAGCACGCAGGAAATAGATTTCTTGGACACCAAAATATATGTACACAATGATAAACTGGAATCCACTCTATTTCGAAAAAAGACAGCGACAAACAGTGTGCTTCATGGTACAAGTTTCCATCCTACACCCCTTCTACGCAGTATACCGTATGGAGAATTTACAAGATTGAAGAGAAATTGCTCGGTACCAGAAGATGCAGAGAAAATCATTGAAGAAAGCAAATGCAGATTCAGAGCGAGAGGCTATGAAGAAAGAGTGTTAACCAATTGTAAACGAAAAATTGATCAAAAAACACGAACTCAAACACTGATGGAACAACCAAAAAAAAGTGAAACCAACACACCTCCAAGACTAATAATGACTTACAGTAAAGAAAGTTCAAACATTGCCCGCATAATGAAAAAATATTGGCATGTGCTAACAAAAGATCCTGACATCGGCACCGCCATTGGAAATGCTCCACTAATAACAGACAAAAAGAATACTTCACTCAAAGACTTACTGGTTAAGAGCCATTTTCAAGAGAAACCAAAACAGAATTGGCTGGAGATACAACGGAAAGGATTTCAACCTTGCAATTCATGCAAGGCTTGCAAGATTGGCAAAAATATGAAAACGATTGAAGAACCAAATGGCAAGTTAATGAGAATAGAACAACAAATCTCATGTAGCTCAAAAAACGTTGTTTACATAATTCAATGTAAGTGTGGTATGAAGTACGTGGGGAGCACAACCTGCATGTTGAAGAAAAGAATTTTGGAACATATAAGAGCGGTAAAAAATGCCAACATGCAATATGCCACTGCCAAACATATGAGCACATGCCAGAACGGAGACTGGAGGCAAATGCATTTCTTTGGGGCAAAAGTACTAGACAAGATGGAAAGAGGAGGTGACGTGGTTCGAAGACTGCGACAAATGGAGTCGCGCATGATCATCAGACTCCGGACCAAACACCCGAAGGGGATGAACTTTGGAGAGGACCTGCACATTCACCTGGAATAATCAACCTCAGAATAAAATCGGGTACTATACCCTGAACACCAAGTAACAAATTATAAAACATCATGAAAAGACAAGGGTACTATACCCAGAATTAAGAACATTAGACAAATGTTACCATAATGCTAAAAATTACAAGCATGCCAAGTCTTTCTTTTCTTTTATTTATTTTTTCACTGCAAATGTAATTAAACTACAGATCCCATAATGCCTCATAAATGGCTAACTATGGGCTAGTATAAATAGAAACACAGTAGAGGGACTAACCAACCGTGAGCAAGGCCGTGTAAGGCTGAAACGCGTTGGTGGGGTGAAGTCTTGAAATAAATAAGGCTTGAAAAACGATATCCTGATTGTGCCGCCTCCTTTGTCTTCACAATATATATATATATATATATATATATATATATATATATATATATATATATATATATATATATATATATATATATATATATATATATATATATTTTAATCAAAACAAAAGTTATTAGCTAATGCCTCACCATAAAATAAATTGTGTCATGCAAATACAATAACTAAAATGGTGTCCACACATTTATATTGAATTGCTTGTACCCAGATTGTGCTTATATTTTGAGGTAACAACAAAGTTTTGCAAATGTTGTTCTTACATAAAAGTAACACCACCAAACCTAAATATATCAATAAGTCGATGTCATTTGGAGATTGATAGATGAATAAGGTGATTTACGGATATGAATTTCATATGCATCTATGCAGAGCAATGTTAATAGCATGATGAATTCTAAAGTCAACTTCAATGAGCTGTTTAAATCGAACAATAATATTGATTCAAGCAAATCAGCAGAAGGATCTGTGAGTGACTCAATTCTGGTCAATTAGGGAGGAGTGGGCTTCATACCAATAGATGTGGGTGGAAAATATTCACAGGTCGTGTAACAGGTGAAATTTACACTATTTATCAATCCGCCTGGTGAGTGAAACCTGTTTAAATCAGCGCCACATATAAACAAGAAAATGACAGCTCTGGGGGGCTAGGTACAGGTGGTTCTCCCTCGTCAGCAAAACTTGATCCAAGAAGAACAACAGGAAACGCAAACCTTTTTCCTCTTTGGCAGAAGGAAGCAGATCCCCATACCACAATCCTCTTCCCCTTACAATGGAACAGAAAAAACAATTCACCCATCCCTCCTGGGCCACCCCTTGTGTTTTTTCAAAACATCCACTTGCGGCAGATGTTTTATGATATATTTGGTAACTTCTTTGTGCATCTCGACATTTGAAATAGTAAGTGATGCAGCACAGCTCTAGAAATTCCCTGTACACCATCACCTTATCCCTAGAGACTATTCACACAGTACTCATCAGTGGGGCCTATAACACTACGAGTCATTTATGCACACATTCACTCCGCTCCAAGGATTTGGTGAAGACTAGAAGAGAGCTGCTGGATTATACTACTAAAATGTATACATTATATACATCTGCAGTTTATCAGTATTACCATGGTTTTGTTTTCAAAAAAACATTTAAACACCCCACCAATATTTCTCAATGGATCTGCTAGTAAAAGTTAACTAATGGACAACAAGACCAGCTTAATTCTCAATGTATTTAATTTTTATTTTGAGAGATTAAACCTCCTAGCATGACCTTACTTTTATTCACTCCTATTTAATAGTCATTTAAACATCAATAACCTAGAGAGAAAAAGAATTTAAATTCTAACATTTATATTTATTAGCATAACAGTTCATGAAATTAAGTGGACATTTATATTACCAAGATTTCAGGACACTGACATCAGCATGACAGGACAGAATAGTTCCCAAAGACCACCTCTCTTGATTTTCACCTCCCATTAGGACTCCGCACCCATTCAAAAGTTAAAGCCCAGAAAAATGTCAAAGTCCTTGCGCCATAGAAGATTCAGCAATCCAGCAGCATGACGGGGTGCATAAAATAAAATCAAAAAGCAAACTTTTTTCTAACTTCCAAACGTCCTCTTTTATACACTTTTACCCTAACTTATCTATCTAAAAGTTGTAACTTTTGGGGTCTTTCTCTGTACTGATTGGACAGTTCAAGGGGTGGATGAGCATACCCTCATCACCTTATTGTTCATATTTTTGCAAAGTCATCGTTATAATTAAAAAAATTAAGTCTCTATTGCCTCTTAGCAGACCTTTCCGCTTGAGTCCTTTAATTCGCAAGTTACTCGGATTTTACCATACTCACGATGCGGACAATGAAATTTGTTGGCACCAAATTGAGCGACCAGGCTACACTGTCCTTGACCCATACTGTACAGGCACACGCTGTTCTCACTCCTCTCGAGTTCTGTCACACATGCGTACATCATCTCAAACTCGGTGTCGCAGACAACTTCCATTTTGAACTAGGCCGCATAGGCCACAATGGGAACTATTATAGAAACAAACACAATTAAAGAATAATTTTCGAAATATAGCCCTTCTGTTTACCTTCCCTCATTCTAAGATAACCCAGTTAGTTATTACCTAGCAAATTCAGAAACAAATAAGCATGATTTACTCACCATTCTCCATCATTTATACCACGATTAGACTGACAAAAAGCATATACATGCAAATTTTGGTTAGATTATGACAAATGCAAACAAATTAACTTGACAACTTCACTTCGTTACTAAATTATGGTTCGCAACATAAGCAAATTAGTATCCCTCGTGTGTTTGTGTATGTGCATTCTATTCTATGTTGGTTCATTTCAAAACAACACATTTAATTCAGGTTACTGTTATAGAGAAGTAATTTCACGAAGGGTATACAACATTTTTTGTTTCCAACCTCGCTCCATCATAAGCACCAGTACTTCAATTCATAACGTAAACATTTTCCGTGCCTGAGCCAAGAAACCTTAGCTATAAATTAAGTGATGTTGTAAAACAGAAAGAGAAGTCTTCCCCAAAGCACTTTTACGCAAAGCGAAGTGTTTCAATATCTCCCTGTCTGCAACAACTCCTATAAACACAAAAGCACACTCCGTCGGTACCTCAAAGCTCACATCTGAGTCTTGGGGGAGCCTCCCCCAAGACTCAGATGTGAGCTTTGAGGTACCGACGGATAGTAAGGGGCCTCGTAGAACCTGAGCAAGGTCCAGGTGAGGTGAGGTCCATTTCACTACCATGAAGGAATACGTATTTCCTATCTGACATGGAGGGTCAATGTCATTGGTTGGTACAGGTTGTATCGTACTCAACCCTTTTACATCCTACTTTTTCACTTTGGTGGTGGTGGTGTTTCTTTTGTTTTATCACTACTTAGTGCAACTATTGTAAGAACAGAGGCCCTGACGAATGCCATGGGATAAAATACCCACTAGGCAGAAACATGTTGGCCCCTTATTTGACAGATATTTGTTGACTGTCCTTTTTTTGCACTGTTCTATGTTTTTAATTAGAAGGTGTGGTTCGTCCGTAGAATAAAGTTAGAAATAGGAGGACACTCCATCCTATTTTAAAGTCACAATTTTTTCTGTTGCACGGTTTCTCACTTTACCATCAAAGATCAGCCATCGTTGTTGGTCTGTTTGTATGGGTGGACCAAATCCTTGACCAGCAACTAATGGTGCGGCGCGTGAAGTCCCAATGATCAGGGGACTAGCCTGATTTGCACCGGGGTTTGGCCATATGATAGGATTGATCATTGAGTCAATTTGATGGTAACCCTTTGCTAATTGTTTTGGATTTGTCAACCATGTATGAATGATCTGTACCGTGTTGGCCTTTCCTATACATATAGTGTTCAACTTGTTTTGAAATAAGCTGTCTTGATGTGACTTATCCACCCCGAGATTATGTTAACTCTGATTGACAGTGCAGCCACATTGCCTTAAAGACAACCTGACTATTCCAATCAGAAAGGTGGGCATTACAATATGGTCCGATCTGATAACATAAGAGAGGGTTCATCCCTGGGAGGTTTTAAGAGCTAGAATTGGAAGTGGCTTCTCTAGATTTAAATACATGAAATTAATATCGTGGATTACATCTGAGAAGAATGAAATCTGTGGTAATTGAGAACTGGAGCAATCCCTTCAGGATCTAAATCTCAAGAGCAAGGGACTTTCTAAATGGTACGAGAAGCTCCTGGAGGCAGACGAGAAGGAGTATTTACCGCAACATTCAGTATGGAATGAGACTTCTTTGGAGTGCGATATCACAGTAGCACATGAACTCTCCATGAAGCTCCTTTATAAGTATGCAAAACCTCAAAAAGAATTGCTTCTTTGTTATTAATCAATTATACCAAACCCCGGCTAAGATAGCAGAGTTTGCTCCATCATCCTCCCCCAAATGCCCAAGATGTGATTTTATAAATCCTAACGACCCCCACATATTTTGATTGCCCCAGGCTTAGTTCCTACTGAAGTGGAATAGAGAACACCCTTTGATGTCATCTTTGGTAGGGAAATCACTCTAAATGTGGCACTTGTTTTTTTTTGTGGAAGATGGTATGACAAGTAAAAAGTTGAAACATCTGCATAGAGGTTTACTGCTTTACCTTGTGTTGATAGGTGTATGAAATGGAGAGACCCCTTACTTCCCAAGTTGGAAGATTGGGTAAAGAAGCTTTTAATATGGCCTGTTAAGACCATGGAGGAGGGAAAGAGAGTTGCCTCGACATCTGGCAGGCCTTTGAATTGTGGTGTAGAGGTCTGGGATTTGAACACCAAGTCACCAACAAAAGTGCATGTCTGGATCGGTTCGCAGACCAAAGCGAATGCAGTGGCTGCGGGCGCACAGGTTAGAAGGTCGGCTCCATGAGAATTGCAGATGCTTATTTGGTGATATGAGGATAAAAAAAAGAAAAAAAAGAACGACCCCACAGATCGATAACGGCATACCACAGCGTTTTGTCCTACACACACTCCAATATCAATAAGGTGTGAGGAGTTAGAGAAAATAAATAATATCTCCTGGCAGTAATAAAATGATGGACGATCACACTTGATGGTCCCCAAGATAAGAATTAGTATAGCGAGGTCAGTGTTCTCTATAATGTCTCATACATGACATTTGAGGACTCATGAGATGTCCTCTCTTGTGTTCTTTAGAAAGTGAAATCCTTGTTTTATTGAGATAAAGACAGGGTAACAAACAGTGGCAAATTAATCTTGTTGCATGAGATAAATCTTGTTGCCATACCCAAAAAAACATAGCAAACTAGTAACATTGAAGGGCGCATCCTACCACTGATTACATAGTGCTCCACTAATCATTATGCTTCTTAATGAGTGACTTGTGGGGAGGGTGCTGATAGAGTGCACATGTAACTCTTTTTTACTCTACAGACATTTGTGCAGCTCCCAATGTTTCTGTCAGATGTAGAACTTTATTATAAGTGCATCGAGCAGGTTTTAAGCCTGGGTGGAGTTTGTGGATTTCTGTTATGCGCAACTCCGCAAAGTGACAAAACACTCCGCCAAGTTACGCAGAGTTCAGCAAGCAGCGGAGTGGATTACCTCACTCCGTTCACACTGATTTTTAGTGCTGGGTTTTTGTCCTGCACTTTAAAATCAGTGCACATCGAATCTCGCACAGTGCAAGAGGGTGCTGCTTCTTTCAGCCACTCGAGTGGATATATGATGTTACAACGCGTCCTTTTACAATGCATACCATGACCACGGATCCATTACAACGCAGGTCATGTTACAACGGATCCCTTTACAACGCAATTCACTACAACGCAGGTACTATTACAACGCAATACCATTACATCGTAAGTATAACTACAGGTAAGTAAATAAAATTAATATTTAAAGTAAATAATTATTAATGTATTATTAATTTAAATTATTTATTATTAAAAAAATAAAACATATATTAATACAATTAATTTTAATTTTTTAAATTGTAAATATATATTAAAAATAACCCTGTACCCCAAAACCCAACCCCAGCCCTAAAACCTAAAAATACCCCTGTACCCCAAAACTCAAACCCAGCCCTAAAACCTAAAAATACCCCTGTACCCCAAAACCCAAACCCAGCCCTTAAACCTAAAAATACCCCTGTACCCCAAAACCCAAACCCAGCCCTGAAACCTAAAAATACCCCTGTACCCCAAAACCCAAACCCAGCCCTAAAACCTAAAAATACCCCTGTACCCCAAAACCCAAACCCAGCCCTAAAACCTAAAAATACCCCTGTACCCCAAAACCCAAACCCAGCCCTAAAACCTAAAAATACCCCTGTACCCCAAAACCCAAACCCAGCCCTAAAACCTAAAAATACCCCTGTACCCCAAAACCCAAACCCAGCCCTAAAACCTAAAAATACCCCTGTACCCCAAAACCCAAACCCAGCCCTAAAACCTAAAAATACCCCTGTACCCCAAAACCCAAACCCAGCCCTTAAACCTAAAAATACCCCTGTACCTAAAAACCCCCAAAAAGATAAACTTACCTATAATTATACTTACGATGTAATGGTATTGCGTTGTAATAGTACCTGCGTTGTAGTGAATAGCGTTGTAAAAGGATCCGTTGTAACATGACCTGCGTTGTAAAAAATCTGTGGTCATGGAATCCGTTGTAAAAAATCCGTGGTAACAGTTGTACACCCACTCGAGTAGAGGTTCTACTCGAGCAGCAGCTTCTTCAATGTGAACGAGAGGTTTCTCAATGCGAGCGGCCGCAACCATCTGAGACTGCTCCTGTTGAGAAATCTCACTGGGAAGTGGTCAAGCATTGAATCTTCGTTGCTCATGCTACCCAACTTACTGTTGGTGAACGTGAGCAAGGAAAAGCTACATGGGCTCAGCAGAGTGCGAAAAAACTCTGCAAACTCTGCAAACACAGCGGAGTTCACTGCTGAGGCTTAGCAGGTTTACTGTATTTCACTATGCACTATTCAAATATTAACACTGTTAACCACAAATTAAACCTTTTCAGACAATGTCCTTTGCAAATTGTATGGTAATATTGCTTTACTCCTTTTACACCTTTCTTAAATGTCACGAGCCACCACAATTGCTTTCTTACTTGATAACATAATTTAGATCACTCATGTCAGATGTTCATCTTCTAGGGTCCTCTATGCTAGATCATTGTATAATTTGTTTTCATTGTGTCTGCCTTTGTTGGGCAACTGCCACTAAACAAACATGATCCTTTTCCAAAAATGATTCCTTTTCAGTTGCATCTGAATCTGCTGCCTTTGAAATTCAAGCAATAAATTAGAAGGATAAATGGTGATGATGCGATGCTTTGCCAATTATGTTATGTTATGTTATGTTACAAAACATAGTTGCGTTCCTAATTCATTAAGGCACCCTAAGGCCATCTAAAATTGATAATAGAACATGGGAGAATGTAGAGGAGAGACTAGGAGAGAGCAAGGAAGAGAACAATAGATAATTGATTGAGGAGGGGCCTTGTTAATTGAATGATCTTTTCAAAATGCTTATATGTTACCAGTTAGAAAGTGCAATAGGGTGGTAAGCTCTTTAGAATCATGTGAATGGTACTGAAGTGTACAGTAGGAGAGGCAAGCAGGGATGAGGAAAGCAAAGGTGGTAGCTAGATAAAGAAAAGAGCAGTACTAAGGAAATGCGACAGTGAAAAAAAGCAGGACTTGATGGAGTTTAAAATTAAGATAAGAGCCCTTTGTGAGATTGTGTAATAAGACTTTGAAACTCACAGGAAGCAAAACACAGTCCTCGAAATGGCTAGAGTTTTGACTTTCTGTATTTATCTGTGAGTCCACAGCTAAAGAGAAATAAGTGGCAGGTCACTGACTGCATTCTTGTTTTTGCTACACCATGATTTGACTATGAGGGCAACAGCATCAGGGTTCAAAGAAGAACCCCCCAGAGGATGTGATGGCCGGGCCCTGCCATTCACTTGACATTCGGTAATCTGGTCCAACCTCTAGATCTGAAGCCCTCACTCTACATTGCCTACCTGGCTGCTGCAGATACTAACCCATTTACTAGCCCTTTTGCTCAGCTCTTAGCACTCAACAACACAACAAGAACTTGATGCCTGGTCAGGGTGGTGGTCCATAGTAAATTAATTTCAATTGCTCTTGGGTAAGTGTATTGTGACTTTTTCATGGTTGAGAGTATGAAGAATCCCGGCTCACACGGAAGCTATAGAGTGCCACCATGTGATGGTTCTCATTACCTTCTAGACATTATGGTGTCTTGGTAATTAAGTAGATGTAACAAATTTAATTTATGTAGTGGGCAGTGGGTTTATAGGGTCATAGGGTGGAAATTAAATTATTAATTATTAATTAAATAATAAAACTAATTACTATTTATTTATTTGGAAATAATTGTTATATTTGTTTAAGTTATAAAAGATTTATTTGTTAATGTTTAATTAATTAGTATTAATAGGTGATTAATTTAATTAATTATTGGTAATTTTTTTTAAATTAATTATTAATAGATATTTTTTTGTAGATTTTTGAATAATTTATGAATTATTTACTTTCCCTAATGTTGTATTCTCTGGAGTGGGAATAGTAATTTTTACCCCTACGCTATCCAACGCTTTCCCTACTGTTGCACCCACTGGAGTGGGAATAGTAATTTTAACCCCTACGCTATCCAACACTTTCCCTACTGTTGCACTCTCTGGAGTGGGAATAGTAATTTTAACCCCTACGCTATCCAACGCTTTCCCTACTGTTGCACCCACTGGAGTGGGAATAGTAATTTTTACCCCTACGCTTTCCCTACTGTTGCACCCACTGGAGTGGGAATAGTAATTTTAACCCCTACGCTATCCAACGCTTTCCCTACTGTTGCACCCACTGGAGTGGGAACAGTAATTTTAACCCCTACGCTATCCAACGCTTTCCCTACTGTTGCACCCACTGGAGTGGGAATAGTAATTTTTAACCCCTACGCTATCCAACTCTTTCCCTACTGTTGCACCCACTGGAGTGGGAATAGTAATTTTAACCTCTACGCTATCCAACGCTTTCCCTACTGTTGCACCCACTGGAGTGGGAATAGTAATTTAAACCCCTACGCTATCCAACGCTTTCCCTACTGTTGCACCCACTGGAGTGGGAATAGTAATTTTAACCCCTACGCTATTCAACACTTTCCCTACTGTTGCACCCACTGGTGTGAGAATAGTAATTTTAACCCCTACGCTATCCAACGCTTTCCCTACTGTTGCACTCTTTGGAGTGGGAATAGTAATTTTAACTCCTACGCTATCCAACGCTTTCCCTGCTGTTGCACCCACTGGAGTGGGAATAGTAATTTTTATTCTTTTGTTATTGTATGTTAATAATATTGGCTATTATTTAATTATATTTAGTTACTATATATATATATGTTTTAAGAAATATGATTAAATAATTTTTATTTTTTTACTTTCATTAATTATTTAGTTATCATTAGTTAATTTAAGTATTCTTAAGTATATTTTAGTACTTAGTTTTTAATATTAATTTAATTTAATAGTGTTTTTAGTAAAGTCGATATTTTGTTAAACAATATTTTAAACTCGATATTTTTGTACTTACCTGTTTGTAGATAGAAACTCGATATTTTGTCAGTCGATATTTTTTACACGATATTCTTGCAGGTCGATATTTTGGCAGTCGATATTTTTTCAGTGATCCACTGTATGCAGAATAATGAACGCAGACAAATGTAGCAGAATTAATTGAAGTCTCTAAAGTAAACAACAGGGCATAATAACACAATCCCTCAACACTAAGCAACATAAAAACAGAGAGTAAAACATAAAGGTCACAGCACAATAGAAATATCAATACAGAACTCAACAAAGCAGTCAGTGCAACACAAGAACAACGCAATGCAATAAAGCAGTACATGAACACAACAGCACAACCAAAAACATAACACATCCTAACTAAAACAAAATGTAACATAACAAATATGTACAGATATTCTTATCACATATTAACACCTCCAGAAATCTGTTTTTATAATATAAGTTGATTTAAAGTGTTTGCAGCAACCACTGGCTTACTTACCACCAAGGACATGTATTAACTCCAGTCAAAATGTTTTGTTAACCGCTTGTCTTAAATTAACACTTCCTGGGCACTTTATACAATGGGGCCAATAGAATGAGAAGTTACCATTATTGTGACCTTGTTACGAAAAGAAAATTGAGCACTGTCACAATGGTTTCCTATATGCTTGACTATTTGAATGTATGTATATTTAGGGAGTAAAACATTTGCAAAAATCTCCTTTAAGGAAATACAAACATGAGCACGCAATTTTTTCCACTGAAACCCAATTTTGGTTCCGAGTTGCTGCGAGCAGGAGGAGGTTCAGTGAGGAAAGATGCGCGGCCGCAGCCGCGAGCTGAGAGCTGTCTGCTGTAAGCCGAAAAGCCTCAAGCCAAAAGACAAAACCCGTCCGGACCCAACCTGGCGCAATCCAGTCCCGGGGGTTTTGAAATGGTGGAGTGAGTCGCGAAGGATGACGCGGAGCGGAGCCGAACTGCGGTTCCGGGTTGCTGCAAGTAGGCGAGCAGACGCGAGGAGGAGCAGTGAGGAAAGTTGCGCGCCCGCTGCCGCAAACTGAGAGCTGAGAGCCATTGCAAGGTAACTGTGAGCCACGACCCGCCAAGCCACGCTCGCCACGACGAGCAGGGCCTGAGCTGTAAGCCACAAGGTGTTTCGAGGAGAAAAGGAGACGTGGTTGAGTGGCTGAGAGGTTGCATTGTGAGCCGCAAAGCCGCGAGCCACAGTTAGTCGAGTCCTGGTGGCCCCGTGGTGGCCCCCATTTTTTAAGCATGCGCAGCCAAGCGTTTTAACAGCTGCACCGCAATTAATTTGAATGAGCATTGAGCAGTGCTGCGGGTTGACCTGACCAGGAAAATCAATTCTGAGTGGCCTGTGACTATTGTAGCTATTGTTAACGGATAATGGCAGCAGTAAGGCATCTTGGAACATTGGAGCACTACCTGAATTAACTGCCCCACTGTTTGAGCGAGTCCTCTATTTGGCCCAATTTGGCCCTCTTTTAGTAGAGGTTAGCGATTTTGTGTGGTTTTGTGGGGTTTTACTTCTTGGTCTAAAGACTGAGTTTGGCTGAAGGAGTGGCGGATTCTAACAAAGAAGGATAGCCGTCCAGAAGCAAGCTCCTGCCAGCTTTCTAACCTCCCTTCTCTTATTTGATTAACATTTCATTTTTCAATAACATTGCAATAATATCTTGCTAACTCCAGTCGCTAGACGGTAGATAATGAGATCAGGCCATCAGCATGGGGCACTACCAAAATTAAAACAACATCAGAAGACCGAGGAAACTACGTTGTACCTCAACTTAAGCCTTGTCAAAAAAAAGAGGAAAACGAGGAAAGTGGCGGTGTTAGTACTGCTCTAGAGGAGTATGTGAGCGAGTCAGCTAAAATGGTTGTTCCCTCTATGATCTCTGGATAGGCTTGTAAGAATTTGCCGCATACCACACAGCCATCTTTTAAGAGTTTCTTCTTCAAGTATCATCAAAAGCAGTCTCAAAAACAAAAAAGAGATACAAATAAAAATAACAAGACTGTTAGTGACTGTGTAACATCCTCATTATCATTAACGCCATTAAGTGGAAAAATTATTTACCCCTGTGCATTAATAAAGTCTAAGATGTCCTTAGAAATAGAAAATCCGAATGATATAGCTGGTTCTCATGATAGGTTTGAAAATCTTGAAAATGTTGAAAAGAATGAAGTGCCATGAACGTCTAAATCATTATTAGTATCTTCTGTTGAGTTACAGACAAAAGCTCAAATTCATGAGAGGATTGAAAATATTGAAAAGGTTGAAAAGGATGAAGTGCCGTTAACGTCTAAAGCTTTATTAGCACCTTCTGTTCAGTTACAGACAAAAGCTCAAATTCATGTACATGACTCTGTAGTACATCCTACAGAGTTAATTTTGGTTGATCATTCTCTGGATACCAGACAGGAGGAATCCTGTAAAATGACATCTGATAGCCGTAAAGAGTCTCTATCAGTAATTGATATCTCCTCATGTTTGGTTCAGAATGTAAGTTAGGAGGTTTTTGTGTCAGATTTCATTGCTGAAGAGTTAAATTTCAAGAGGGGTCTTTAATACCTATACCAGCTCTAGTTGAATTAGTATCCATCCGAAACGGCCAATTTGACAAAAATGGTAATACAAGACCTTTTAATTTGGACCAGTCGAGCATAATCCTGGAAAATAGTTTCACTATTAATAATTCACTATTGTCAAGTCAAGTCAAGTCAATTTATTGTATAAAATTAATAAAAATTATTACAAAATACATTTGGATCATTGTTAAAATATTAAGCAAATATTAACATTTAAATGATTAATTAAAATGAATAGTCCATTCAGATAATTTGAGCTCATATATTTCGATGTGGTATTGTAGTTCCTTGTTCCGCTTGTTGTAGGAGTGATTGGACTGACTTCATGTATTTAACCCCCTACATGCCAGCATGGGAGATGATCCATCTAACCATCGAATTACAGCTTGCCTGCATGTTCAGATGTTCAGTTTGTTAAAAATGGACTTTAAAAGCCATCTCCTCAAATCCGTAAGTGCCGGGCAAGCACATAGTAAGTGGGTTAAAGTTTCATTTTGATATCCACATAGGCGACAATTAGGGTCAGCATGACTACCTTTCCAAGATGGTAGCAGGTCCTTTGAAAAATGTAGGCCCAGTCGATGTTCTATGTATCTTTGTTTTAGTGGCCTACTAAAGTGACTTTCCAGATAAGACTGTGGCTTTCCCCCTAAGTATGAGTTTATCACGGTCCACCCGTGTCGTCGTTTTGCGGTAGTTATTTTGTCTTCCAGATAGGATTCCCATTTGACAGCAT
Source organism: Lissotriton vulgaris (assembly GCF_964263255.1). Lineage (NCBI taxonomy): Eukaryota > Metazoa > Chordata > Amphibia > Caudata > Salamandridae > Lissotriton > Lissotriton vulgaris. The sequence continues at coordinate 245,217 of NW_028241089.1, read as the reverse complement.
TATTTATAATCTTGTCAAAGCTATTTCTGTCTGGGGTCGAGTCCCATGTTGCTTCGGTTCCTATGCCATTCAAGGATTGGGACAAAAAATCTCCCTAACTGTTTGACACATGCTGTTTTTGCTGGGTGATGATTTCTCTCCAACACAGGTTATCCAGTGAGCCGTCTTCAGACATACATAGTTTATGGCAGAGTTTCACAAAAGTTCCCATACTGCGGAATTTCTGATTGAGCAGACCGAATTCCAAACGAACCTGCGCTGGTGATGCTGATTTTGGAAGGTTTAGAGTTGCCTTCTATACCTTTGTTTGTAGGCGGTTTAACAGCCCTGCTTCTTTGCCACACCAGGTGACCAGTGTGTATGACAAGGTGGGTAGAGTTTGCGCTTTTATCACTTTCAGAAGGTGTGTATAGTTTGGGCAGTTTAATTTTTTTTGTAGTTGCCGGTATGCGTAAATCAGGGATTGTGCTTTTGCCTTTAGGTATAGTTTATGTTCTTTGTTCGTTACTCCTCGCCCCAATTTCAGTCCTAGGTACTTATATGATGTTTCCTCCTTTATTGGGGTACTGTTTGCGTACTATTTAAATGTTTGCTTTTTCCGGTCCACAATGCGTATCACTTTGGTTTTATCATTATTCAATTCCAACCGTTCGTGTTCCAAATAAATTACCAAATTATTGATCATCCTTTGCAGGCCGATTGGCGTTTGACTCAGAACAACAATGTCGTCCGCATACTGCAGGAAGGGGATCGGCGTTTTTGACAAGTATGGTGGATGGCCTTCCCCGACCTCCAAGTGACTGACGATGTCTGCCAAATAAAGGTTAAATAAGCTTGGGGCCAGTACGCAGCCTTGTTTTAAGCCCTGTTGTGTATTAATTTCAGCCGTGATGCTGCTTCCATCTCCCAATTTAACTCGTGCCCAGGTGTTACTATACAAGCTTATAATTGCCTCTAATAGGTTCTTCGGAAGGCCCCATGTTCTTAATTTTTCCCATAGTCGGGTTCTATTCACCCTGTCGAAAGCTGCGCGTAGGTCTATAAAACAAGCGTATAGTTTCGTCTTCCTTTTTTCTGCTTATTCCTTCAGGAGAGCCAGGGTTATCAGATTTGTTAGTGTACCGGTCCTTAGCCGAACCCCCGTTTGGAACATTGGTATTATTTTTTTATCTTCCATCCAGTCTTGAAGGTGTGACAGTAAGCATGACCCATATAGTTTTGCCTCTACATCCATCAGCGATATCAGCCTATAATTCCCCGGCTCGTTGTGATCACCTTGTTTGAAAATAGGGTGGATTATACTCCCGTTCATGGACTTAGGCAGTTTATTCTGGCTGTAAATTGAATTAAAAATTGGTGTTAGGTATTCTGCCCAGAATTCAGGCGAGTATTTAAAGATAGCGTTTGGAAGCCCATTTGGGCCTGCTGCACCCTCTTTTTTCAGGCGGTTTATTATGGCTTTTCGCTGGGCGGTTGTTACTAAAATGTCTGCTGCTCTATCTTCTGCTTTTTCTGGTTTTGTAGCAAGTAAAATTACTGGCTTCCCTTTATTCTGATTTTCACAGCCTGCCGGTGGTTTTAAGGTATCTTCCGGCGAGCTATTTTCTTTTCCTAGAATGATTCCTGCATGTACAGAGTTTCTAGTGCATAATTCGCATTCTGATTTACAGTGCACCTTTTGTGCGTCTTCTCTGTCCATAAACATGTTTTTAACATACTGGATCCACTTGTTTTCCTCAATGCCTGCCTCCTGTCTTAGGTTATTGCCTTTTGTCAGTTTATTAATGATTCCCTAGAATGTTCGGGCATTTTTGAGTTTCCCGGCAGTTAATAATTTTGTCCAAATTCCAGTTTGGTACGTTATCTTTGCATTACTCAGCGTACGCTTGTATCTTTTCCGCATGAGTTTTAGTTTTGTCTTGTCCGTTTTTTCCCACTTTTTAACTCTATTACCTGATTCCGGACTTCACGTGTAATTTTCCTTTTTTCCTCTCGCATGGTGAAGGTTTACCAAGGCTTTTCCCCAGTAACAATTCTTCTCGCATTATGTTTCATAATTGGTGGTTTTCTAGTTAGGACTTCACATAAATAATCCCATGTTTTTATTTGGTTTTCTTTTTCCTCTGGTGTTAATTGGAGCAATTCTTTTTTGAACTTATCCATTGTTGGTCTTATGTCTTTTCCACCCCATTTTAGTTTGCGAAGATTGAATTTTTCAGTATTCTGAGCGAAGATATTTTGTTTTTCAGTCTTGTTGACCAACATTTTTATTTTGGTTACTAATGGGAGATGATTGCTTTCTGGGCGTTGCCCAACTATAAATGAGCTCACCTTCGATATCAAGTTTTTACTCATTATTGTAAAATCAATTAAAGACTTTCGGTTTCCGCTTACAAAAGTTATGTGTATGCCTCTGTCCCCTTTTTCTCTTTTGTTCAAAATTGAAAGGCCCAATTCTCCAAAAGCTTGAGTTATTTTGTCATCTTTTGTTAGGTTACTATTGAAATCCCCTGAAACGATCATAGAGAATGATTCGTGAGTGCTTTGCAATGCCCTGATTATGGTTAGTAATGTTAACAACTTTTCCTCTTTATGTTTTTTTTCCGGGTGTATGTAAACATTGAGCACCAATAGGTTGTGAATAAGCGAAGTTGGGTTCAGCTTGTCTATAAGTTTTAATGCTTGTATCCATTTTAGTCCAGTATCTACTTCTTCTATTTCCCATCTCTATTGTTGGGCGATATACGTCGTTAATCCTCCTCTCGGATGTCCGAATTTTGAGAATTTTTCTGCCAGGACATGAAACTCTATGTAGCCAGGGATAGAAACTTGGGACAAGTTCCAGGTTTCTTGTAATAATATTAGATCGTGTTGTTCCAAGAAGGTTGCGGTTTCATGGTCGTGCCCCATGTTGTTAAAACCATGGACATTCCAGGAGCAGAGGCTGATCGTATGTATGGTTGAAGCAATGGATTCCTTTTGGTTATGAACTGTGGTTTGAGCGATGGATTCTTTTTGGTTATCAACTGTTATCTGTAAGGGTAATTTCTTGTCCTCCTTTAAATAACCAGACTTGCTAGGGACACTTATTGCTCAGAACCTTTGCTACCCAAGACCAGTCAGTGATCTGTTCCTGAAACCCTCCTAACTCCGCTGCATTTACCTGTCTCCTTGTGTTTTGAGGTCTTTTTTGCGGAGTTGCTGAACAGGCACTCTTTAGGCATGATTTTTGGGTATTCCCCTCTTCCTTTTTCGTATCTCCTGTGTTTGAGCTTTTTAATAGGGGAAATGGATATTTTTTCAGTTGTTGTCGCCTTAAATCTATGCCCCAGGCTTCAAAGGACATTCTCATAGCTAGAATTCTATCTACTATTTCTTTAGACGACCAGGTGGTTAATGGTTCTTCTACCTCTGGATTGTTTTTTGTGCATATAAATTCTACTGACAGGAGATCTTGAGATACTATGTCGTTCAGTTCAGGTAATCCTCTCAGCAGCCGCATTATGTTGCCTCTGTTCAGAAAATCTTGACCCCCTGATGTTTGCTATTCGGGTATAAATGACAATTTTTCATCGGAGTCTACTTGTGTTTGAGGACCCAATTTTGCTTTATTCTCATCTTCCGATTTTGGTTCAGGACTTTTTTCACCCTTTACGTTTATTATTCTCCCTTAGTTATTTGTAATTATTGTTATTTCTTCGATTGATTTGTCTGTTCTTTTATGATGGGCGGCAGATTCTTTTCTCTTGACCGCACTCTGCCTTTGCTCCTTGTTGTCCTTCATTTTATCATTATTTGTATGTTGTATTATCTGTGTGCACGTGGTTGATTGATCTGTTTGTTGAATGCTGCAATTTCGACCGTGGTAGTTTAAGTTTATTTTTATCGGTGTTCTTTTGCTATCATTTTTGTCGACTTTTTTTAAGGATTGCCTTTGGTTAAATTTATTGCTTACATTTTGTTTTGTATCCACGTCAGTTGTGACTTTTTGGGATCGCATGTCTTGCTTTGCTAACTTGTCTACAGGGATTTGGATTTCATCTGACTGGTGAATCGTGACTATCCGATTTACGCAGGCCTCTTGAACTAAAACACTTTCATTAACCTCATCTTGGATTTTATCTTTGTCCTGGGTACGTTTAGTTGGTTGTTCTAGGATATTTAAATTTTTGCTCCCTTGTGTGTGTTTTAGTGTTTCAGAGATAGAGCAGGTTGATGATTCTATGATAAGGCTATTCCCATTGGCTGCGCTTGGCTGCGCCGGTCGGCCTGAAGTGTTGGCTGTGTGTTTTAAAATGATTGCTTCCGAGTCTGATTTCGGTTTTTTTGGGGTGATATGACGAAAGATGGGGTACATGTGAATGTGAGCTGAAGGTTGGAATTTAAGTTGTGCCCTCCCTTTCCTTCTGCGTTTTCTTTGTCTTTTGGTTAACTTGACTTTTGTATCTATCATTGCGCTCTGTGCTTCCTCTATTTGACCAGCTACGTGGTCTGAGATTTCTTCGCTTGTCTTACTTATCTCTTCTTCTGGGTCACTGTTTTGATTGTGGTTTGTTACTATGTGCTGACTCCCGATTTCCTCTTCTGATTTAGTTTCCCCAGTGGGGCTCGTGATTTTGTTGTTTTGTATTGTTGCCACTGATGATTGAACTGCCCCTAGGATATCTATTAGTATAAACGGTAAGTTTGACATATTGTCCACAAGTTTGCCACATACACAGCTTGGCTGGATGGTTTCGGTGTGTGGACCCTTATCTATCCTCCCTAGGAGCAGGGTTGCCATGTGATCCAGCCTGGTATTTATGCCTGAAATGTGGCCTGCAATAAGATTTATTAACTCAATTTGAACATACATTTTGTCTGACTGGAAATTCAAGGCCTTTATTGCCTGGTCCAGGGTGTTTAGTAGTGTTTTACTCCATGGGGCCTTGTGGTCCTCGTGGTCCTCCCTGGGTAGTATTTACAGGACGTCTGGGTCTTCTTCTAGCCTGCTCATGGATGATATCGTGATTGGGAATTCTAGGTTTAGATTCTTTTTTGACCATCCTTTAATTTCTTTTTGTCCTTTGCCCTGTTCGTCGGGATTTTCGTATGACTGCAGTGGTGTAGATTCCAGCCTTTCTATTCCACTAGTCTGAATCCTCGGTCTTCTTTTACTATGTGTTCTTGCTGACCTTGGTTGGTCTTTAGATGTTCTTCAGACTGAGATTGGGTGAGTTTTTCTATTCCTGTTTGTATGTTCAAACTTATATCATCGGGTAGGGAAAAAGATTTTAGCCATGAGATCTCCAGAGTGCCCAGCCCCCAACGTATTGCCCTTTCTGTTTTCTTTGGGCTTGCTTTTGTCCTTGGCCTTAATCGTTGTTTCCTTATCTTCCTGGGAAGTTTGGGAGTCAATCTTATTTATTTCGGCTTGTACTTTACTCAAGTTTCACCCAGCTCCACCGGTTTCACCAAGTATATACCAATTTATAATAGAGATTCAGCCCTCGCCTGAGTGGTTAATACGGTGATAGTGCGCTGACCTTCTATCACTGCCGTTAATGTGCCGTTAATCCGCTTTATCTAGCATTCATAAAGTTCATAAATAGCTGTTTAAAATGAGCGATTGCTGGCGCTTTGTTAATGTTTTGGGAATGATTTTAAGAATACATTGTGCCAAAACTGCCAAAACACCAATGCTGCCCCCTCTCACCAGTAGCTCTGTATGCTGAGGTCCTGTGGCTCCTGTCCCCTTTTTGTCCGTGGCCTGGCCCCCCCTCAGGACCGCAGGACTAAACAACCGAGAGGTCCCAAAAGGCTGGATACGAGGAGACGCCGCTGTGTGCGCTGCCCAAATGTACCGGTTGTTTATTTCTCCGTCGTCCTCTGGTCTACCGAGGGCTCTGCTGGAGATCCCGCCCCCGACGGGTCGTTCCCACATTTACCGCGGCAGCGGGTGCGGCCGCAAGGGAGACCAGACAGACAGAGAGTTACAGGAGCAGCTCAAGGCAGATTAGACAGGCGTTAGGAAACAAATATGAGTGGTCAGGAGTAAGGAGAACAGAGATAATATGGGAGGCAGTGCTGCCAGCTCCGGCTGTGTGCCTCCACGAATTACAGAATGATGTGGTGATCCTTTCCCCCTGGGTTTCCCTGATGTTCAATTAAAATTTGGTGAGCAGTTGACAATTGGCAGTTTGTGGTTTGCCGGGGGTGATTCGAGCCTCAGGCCTCAATTCTGGCTGAAAGTGGCCGGGCCGCGATTTCAATTCTGGCCCCGGTCCATTTCACAATTCACAAGCTGCAAGCGGCCGCATTTAAAAGCACCGGTCGCAGTCCAATTCATGGGGTACAAGCTGTTCCAGCGGCAATTCAGACCCCCGGCCGCAACCCGAACCACTGCGTTCCAGAACACAAGATCACAAGCGGCTCCTGCCGCAGAAAAAGTTTCCGGCGATTCAAATCAGGATGCCGCACCTGCCGAGTCACAGGCGGCTCCTGCTGCAATTTGCAAGCGCCGGCGGCTCCTGCCGTCTTTCCTTGCTCCTGGCCGCAGTTCACATCCAGGGTCTCGGCGGCCCCAGAAGCTTCAGCCGTGACCACGCCGCAGTGCCTGGGGGGGTGGAGGGGTGGAATGGGGCGTGTACCGGTCAGGCTGCCCGAACGGCAGCTGCCTCCTCCTGACTTGCCGCGCTGCACTGGTCTGCACTGTTGGCCGGAAAACACGGAATACGGATTCAGGATTAGGTGCGGTTAGCCATGATAACGCTCCCATCTCAAAAGAGCAAAGTGAACCCACTAATATAGTTTTAAATAATCGGTTTAACTCAGTTGATTTATCTTTATTAACTACATCTGATGGGAACTTTCAGGCTAGATCTGGTGATTTAGAAAATAACGTTCCTAGACCTGAGTGTGGTATATGGGATTGCCTACTACATACTATTTCGGACGCCTGATCCTGCAATACAGTAGCGCGCAGCAGGGCGAGCTATTTCACGAACGCGGCAGCGTTTTTAAAACGCCCCTGTTTTTCTATTTTCTTTATTTTAATTTCATTTTACCCTGCTTTTACTTAGGATAGCGCTCCCTTATCTGCACTATAATTGGTCTTTCACCGCGTTTGGCGGGTACCGGGTCACTTCAGCTTTGGCCGCCATCTTGGGTGAGTCTTTTTCCTCGCCGGGTCATTTGGGGGTAGCAGATCAGCTGTCATAAGGACACGCTGACCTGTATATAAGGGGGCATTCTAGGCGGGCCATTCTGCTTACATCTATTTCGGACGCCTGATCCTGCAACACAGTAGCGCGCTGCAGGGCGAGCTATTTCACGAACGCGGGAGCGTTTTTAAAACACCCCTGTTTTTCTATTTGCTTTATTTTAATTTCATTTTACCCTTCTTTTACTTAGGATAGCGCTCCCTTACCTGCACTATAATTGGTCTTTCACCGCGCTTGGCGGGTCCCGGGTCACTTCAGCTTTGGCCGCCATCTTGGGTGAGTCTTTTTCCTCGCCGGGCCATTTAGGGGTAGCAGATCAGCTGTCATAAGGACACGCTGACCTGTATATAAAGTAGCCATTCTACGCGCAGCGTTCTCACGCAGCGTTCTCGCCGTAGTGACGCCGGAGTCACGCCAGAGTCCAGCCCGTCAGCGTCCCGGAGGCGGTCGGTGCGGCGGGAGGCCTGGATCTGGTGGACTATTTTCACCTGGTGTTATTATGGTCTGCTATACATCTTCGAAGCTGCGGTCCTTACAAAAATTATTGTGCGCTTCCTTTAAGGTGTTTCCCGGCCGCCATAGGGGCAAGAGGAGATGCCCGGGCTGCGGCTGGTCACCAGGCAATGCTCCACGGACACTCCCTAATCGGGAGATGGTTACTGTGAAGCATCTTTGTATGCTGTTAAACACCAGGTCAGTGGGCAGTCACGCTCAGGAGCTCTTTGACCTCCTGACCACGGAAAAACCGGTGTGCCTGATGCTAACAGAGACCTGGTTAGGAGTTTCCTCCAATCCTGATATCGCTATGGCGATCCCTGCAGAATATAATATTTATAGACAAGATAGACTGGAACGAAGGGGCGGTGGTGTAGCACTCGTGGTGAAGAAATCTGTTGTATGTTCAATTATTCCCACTGAGGCTATCAAAGGGTCTGAATCCCTTGCCTTCTCTTTATCATTGGCGCCGCATCAGTCGGTGAAAGGGCTGTTAGTGTACAGACCCCCTGGTCCAGTTGGTTCTTTTTTCGATGAGCTCCAGTCTGTCATGTCAACGCTGGTCTTGAGAGCTGACCACTGTATCTTGGCTGGAGACCTCAATTTTCACTTGGATGAGGCTTCGGAACCAGATGTGATCAAACTGTCCGACATTACGGCCCCCTTGGGTCTAGCCCCCTATCTTTTTGAACCAACGCATGATAAAGGCCATACTTTGGATCAGGTCTTTTCTACGTCCCCCATAGAGGTGACCCCGTGGGAGGGGAATGGTTTCAGCACAAACAATAAAGAATGATTTGGAAAAAAACTCAAATATTACTCAAAAATCATGGATGTTGTCATTTATTCAACAACCACACTTTATACAATTCAGAGCCAAATTTTATGATCATTTATAAATAGAGACGTGAATTGGGAAATTCGAAAAGGGCCCCAAGGGGGGGAGGGGGGAAGGGGGGGTGTGCTCAAAGGGTATGTGAAAGATTATAAAGATAGTACATAGATTTATACATACAGTGTCAATACACAATCAACAAAGGTTTCACAAATTATTTCAAAAAAACCAAAACGGCCTACATCAATTTAAGGCAAGTATTGGACAAATTTAACAAAGATGGGCCATTCAACGGTCACGTGTACTAATCAATCAGGTACAGGGAAAGTGCCGGATGTCCCGTGGTAAAGAGGCGTCGACGTTTCGACCCCTATTCCTAGGATCAGTTTATTCCTTTGCTGGGGTCTTCATCAGGACCGTGATAGTGGGGAAGGGGACGAGGGGGGGCCGTCCTGAGTCAGAATGTAACAGGGCTCACTCTCTGGTATTCAATGGTGTAGGTTGCCTGTGTGAAGCAGTGCACGTCTAGCTCGATATATCGACCCGCACTACTGCAGAAATGCTTAGGCGTTGTGTAGCGCAGGGTTCGGTGAACTTAAAATGGTCCGACAGACTGGGGACCAAGACGGTGGATTTGTACTATTATTCGCTCCGTATGGTCACGTAATGAACTTTAGACAAAGGAGAGTGAGGCAACAGAGCGTCTTGCTGCACTCGGGTCCGGGTCTGCTGTATACCGCTACTTTAAACAAAGGAGAGCGAGGCAACAGAGCGTCTTGCTGCACTCGGCTCCGCGGCACACAGCGGAGCCGAGTGCAGCAAGACGCTCTGTTGCCTCGCTCTCCTTTGTTTAAAGTAGCGGTATACAGCAGACCCGGACCCGAGTGCAGCAAGACGCTCTGTTGCCTCACTCTCCTTTGTCTAAAGTTCATTACGTGACCATACGGAGCGAATAATAGTACAAATCCACCGTCTTGGTCCCCAGTCTGTCGGACCATTTTAAGTTCACCGAACCCTGCGCTACACAACGCCTAAGCATTTCTGCAGTAGTGCGGGTCGATATATCGAGCTAGACGTGCACTGCTTCACACAGGCAACCTACACCATTGAATACCAGAGAGTGAGCCCTGTTACATTCTGACTCAGGACGGCCCCCCCTCGTCCCCTTCCCCACTATCACGGTCCTGATGAAGACCCCAGCAAAGGAATAAACTGATCCTAGGAATAGGGGTCGAAACGTCGACGCCTCTTTACCACGGGACATCCGGCACTTTCCCTGTACCTGATTGATTAGTACACGTGACCGTTGAATGGCCCATCTTTGTTAAATTTGTCCAATACTTGCCTTAAATTGATGTAGGCCGTTTTGGTTTTTTTGAAATAATTTGTGAAACCTTTGTTGATTGTGTATTGACACTGTATGTATAAATCTATGTACTATCTTTATAATCTTTCACATACCCTTTGAGCACACCCCCCCTTCCCCCCTCCCCCCCTTGGGGCCCTTTTCGAATTTCCCAATTCACGTCTCTATTTATAAATGATCATAAAATTTGGCTCTGAATTGTATAAAGTGTGGTTGTTGAATAAATGACAACATCCATGATTTTTGAGTAATATTTGAGTTTTTTTCCAAATCATTCTTTATTGTTTGTGCTGAAACCATTCCCCTCCCACGGGGACCCCTCTATACATTTACCAAGTGACGCCCAGGTCCCCGTGACTGCTTGGGTCAAAACCCCCCCCTGTATAATGCCATAGAGGTGACAGCACTTTTGCCGGTCCTGTGGACAGACCATCGGTTTGTCAACTTTCACATACTGGGCAATAAGAAACCCCTAAACAGTGCCCCCAGACAGCAAGGATCAGCATCAAGGGCATACCATCGGGTGACCCCAGAAATGTTGGCGCAGGCACTGTGCGAACACCCTTGCCCTCTCACGGGGGTTCTGGATAGGGACCTGGAGACTTTGCAGGCCTGGTTTGTGGACAGGCTGAATGATTTGGCCCCTTTGAGGGCTCCTCGTTCGCTGTCCAAACGGGTCTCTGCTCCCTTGTTCACCGAAGCGCTGCTTGCCTCCCGCAGGCAATGCAAGGTGGCGGAAAGGGCCTGGCGAGCTCAGTACGATCCAGCTGCCAGACTCGAATATAGAACCATGGTCAAAGCCTATCACCAAGATATCCTCCTTGAGAAGAAGAGTTACTTTGCTAGGAGGATTGAGGCTGCCTCGAATTCCTGCAAAGAGATCTTCACAATCGTTAGGGAATTCATTGCCCCACGGTCGAATGCGACCCAGACCGCCCCCACCGACGCGTGGGCGTCGGATCTCGCATGCTTCTTTACCACTAAGATTAAGCTGATTCAGGACTCTTTTCCATTGAGGCCTGCCGTTGTCTCCCCTTGCTTTGAGCATGGACCAGTACCATCGGTTCCCCAAGGGTCAGTCCTGACAGACTTTCCGCCTATTTCAACTCCTTCATCATTGACACTCTTGGCCAATCCTAAATCAGGTTCGCCGCTCGACCCATGTCCGGCCAAATTTTTGGCGAAGATGGCGGCAGTGGTCAATCCGCTGGTTAATCCCCTCATGAATCTCTCTTTGAGCCAAGGGGTGGTTCCACCGGCCTGGAAACAGGCTATGGTCATTCCCCTTATTAAGAAGCCTGGTTTAGATCCCGAGGTCTTGGCCAATTACAGGCCTATTTCTCTCCTTCTTGCATTGGCTAAGATCCTGGAGAAGCACGTGCACACTGTGCTTTCTAATTTTTTGGAATCACACGATCTGCTTCATTCCACTCAATCGGCCTTTCACCCTAATCTTAGCACTGAGACGGCGCTGCTGGAGGTGTCCGAAGCCATCAAGGAGACGCTGGACTCGGGTGGCAGAGCCATGCTGATAATGCTTGACTTGTCGGCGGCCTTTGACACCGTCCCCCATGAGGGTTTGCTCATCAGACTTCATGAGATCGGTCTGAGGGGGACGGGGCTTAGCTGGTTTACATCATTTTTGGCTGGCCGCTGACAAACGGTCTGGGTCTCCTTTAGCTCTGCTGAGATGCCGCCATTGGGAGTCGGAGACCCGCAGGGCTCTGTGTTGAGCCCGACTCTCTTTAACATCTTTATGACCCCTCTGGGGGCCTTGGCTGAGTCTTTCGGGGCCCAGATCGTATCCTACACCGACGACACCCAGTTGCTCTTTACCTGTCGGAAAGGAGAGGATTTTGATGGAGAGAGTATTCGTGAGTGCCTTGGGGCTGTTTTCAAATGGCTCCAACTGAACAGCCTCAAGTGCAACTCAGACAAATCGGAGGTACTCTTCTTCGGCTGTCAATCCGATCCGGACTGGCAGGTATGGTGGCCCGCTGACATGTCTCCTCCTGTGCGGTCGTCTCAGCTAGCTAAGAATTTGGGGATCAAAATTGACAATGGCCTGACTTTAAGATCTCAGATCCTTGCCCTTACTGGCACCTGTTTTGGTCTTCTCCGCATGCTTCGGAAGTTTTTCCCTTTGCTTTCCGAGGACCACAGGAGGACTACGGTACAGGCCTTGATCGGTTCAAGATTGGACTATTCCAACGTCCTATATCTTGGCCTGCCGGAATATCTCCTGCAACGGATGCAGGTGGTCCAGAACGCGGCAGCGCGTGCCATTTTTGGCCTGCATAGGCGAGTCAGAGTTTCTGGCTTGTTGCAGTCCCTTCATTGGCTGCCTATCCGGAAGCGGATCATTTTCAAAGCCCTTACTCTTATTTATGCCACAGGGGCTAAATACCTTCAAAGGAGGCTCGTCTTCTATCGTCCTTCACGATCTCTGAGATCAGAGTCGATGTTTCTTGCCACTGTTCCTCGTGTGAGGAAGGCCCGTATTGGAGGTCGCTCCTTTATGTCTCGGGCTCCACAGCTTTGGAACTCTCTGCCCCTGACATTGCGCAGTACCTCAAACTTGTTGGCCTTCAGGAAGGGCCTGAAAACTTGGCTTTTTGCCTCCTAGACTTCTTTTTTTCTGCTGATCCAATTCTCTTTTAATCTGTGTGTTGTGTTTGTCTTTTTCAGGCAGTCAATAAAGCGCCGGGACACTCTTTCGAGTAGCCAAGCGCTATAAAAGACACAAATAACATAACATAACATACGGATTCAATTACTAACGCTCTTAATTTTCATACGGACAAGTTAGATATACAGGTAGACATTTTAAATACATTAGCATCACATGTAGTAGGAATCGATGCAAAGCTGCTTCAATTAACCAAACTGATTACTAAGGTGTAAGCAGACAAAGAAAGTCAGTTAATAACCTGTGCTTGTGCACAACTGATAGATAAAATCTCTGATCTACCGTCAATTGTTAGCTCTATGGTACAGGAAGTAAAACTGTTGTCAGGTAGAAAAGTTCAAGGTAATGAAGAATCTAGTAATCTACTTGGTATAAAAAATTATTTGAATGGTCCAGTTCTATTTGGGTCGTTGGCTAAAGATAAACCTACTATATTACAAGAAGTTGCGAATAGCAGAAATAGTGCAGATACCGATAGGAATGACCAACCTGTAAATGATGTCAATAAAATGAAAACACCGAAGGTATCCCATGTTTGGCTTAAAAGTATAAAAAAACAAGTACCATTTGAGGAAATAATTAGCGATTACCCTGAGCCAACTCAAGCTTTAAGTGTTATTAAAAACTCTGAGACGAAAATGATTTGTCCTGATGTAAGCCATGTAATAGGAGTTACTAAAAACTCTGAGATTCTGTCCAAACGGGCAAGAAAAAGGTTAAGGAAAACTCATAATAAAATATCACAGGAAAAAAACACCCCAGTGAGGAAGTAAGTAATATTCCTAAAACCTCTAAAGAACTTGAACCGAAAGCCTACTTCCCGATTTTAAGATCAAAGAATGATTGTGCAGTTAACTCAAACGATATTCAAATCAGTCAATATGTTAATATTTCTATGTCCCTCCTCCATTAAAGTCAGGGGCTGCTGTGCCTGATCTAGTAAAGTCAGGGGCTGCTGTGCCTGATCAGTCTAGTATTGAATCGGCCACCCATTATGGAGAACAAAACATTATGATCCAGAAAATAGTAAATCCTATTAATTACCAATGTCAGGCAGATCAACTCTGTATTCAGGACCAAAAGCCATTAGAACCTAATGAATTAAATCGTTTGTCAGTTTCTGTCTTGGCTCCTGTTATTGGGAAGAGGGCACCAATTGACTCTAGAGATAAGGATGAAATAGAGGCCTCTGATTTGTTGTCTGAAAAAAGGAAAGTAGTTTTCTGTCCCCAATATACTACGAGAGGAACTTGTGATATTTGGAACCGTGGAAATATTTTGAAATTATTAAATGCAATCTCAGATCTGAAGGATGTAATATCAGATGATTTGGAATTTGTGGAGTTTTAGAAAGATTGTGATAACACCTACAGAGAAATAACTATTACAACTTGGTTAAGTGATGAAATTGTTAGTAAAATAATTGCTAATTCTAATAAATTTGAGAAATGGGGCATCAAAGTTTGGAGATTTATGGGGTTGCTATATCCAACTCTGTTGATCCTTAATAAGTCACAGTGTAGCCCGGTTCTAAAGAAGGGTGAACAAAAAATAGTCAGGGCAACGCAGGTCAGAGTGCTGAAAGGTGCTTCAAGCCCATCATCAGAGTTAAATGTGTCATGCGGTATCAAGATCAGGAGTTGTCAGCCTGGTTTACGAACATGTGAGGAGTGAAAGAAAGTCGCCACTCCGGTTGAGGACTGGAGTTGGCTTCCATCAATATTAACAAATGTAAATTCTGTGAAGAAAGATTGATGCCGGCTTCCTCTTGAAAAAGCACTTATGGGTAGATGCATCAACGTTGTCATTTGCGATTCCTTATTTGCGAAAAATAAGGAATCGCAAATAAGGAATCGCAAATGGCAATGCATCATTTATTTCGCAATTTTATTGAGATTCGGTAAAAATCGCAATTTTTACCGAATCGCAATAAAATTGCGAGTTTCAAATAGCGAATTCGCTATTCCCATTCATTCCTATGGGCTGAAATGCCCATAGGAATGAATGGGAATTGCGAATTCGCAATTTGAAATCGGAATACAACAAAGCATTTCAAGGGTGGACCCCCCCCTGCACCCATGGTATGCACTTTTACATGTAAGTTACATACACACATGTCCTAAGGACATGTGTGTATGTAACTTAACAGTTTAAAAAATGCATTTCTGTCCTTTTTTAAACAATTTTGCAAATTACCACGAGGTTCAAACTCGTGGTAATTTGCACTTGCAATTTTAAAATTCGCTAATTTTTTAACAATGATGCATTCCATTTAAGGAATCGCAAAAATGCGATTCCTTAAATGCAATCGCATTTAAGAAATTCGCAAAATTAGCGAATTTGTACACTAACTAATGATGCATATCATAAAGCATTTTTGGAGTCGCAAACGGCCGATTTTAAGGAATCCCACCGTTTGGACTCCAAAAAAGCTTGATGCATCTGGGCATTAATCTTTTAAAACTTTGTTCCTGGAACACGAATGGTCTTAAATCACTTCTTGAGGATTCGAATGTTATAAGCTTTTTAAAAACTTTTGATATATTAACTTTTGATATATTTTTTTCTTTTGATATATTTGGAACCGTGGAAATATTTAGAAATTATTAAATGCAATCTCAGATCTGAAGGATGTAATATCAGATGATTTGAAATTTGTAGAGTTTTAGAAAGATTGTGATAACACCTACAGAGAAATAACTATTACAACTTGGTTAAGTGATGAAATTGTTAGTAAAATAATTGCTAATTCTAACAAATTTGAGAAATAGGGCATCAAAGTTTGGAGATTTCAGGGGTCGCTATATCCAACTCTGTTGATCCCTAATAAGTCACAGTGTAGCCCGGTTCTAAGGAAGGGTGAACAAAAAATAGTCAGGACAACGCATGTCAGAGTGCTGAAAGGTGCTTCAAGCCCATCATCAGAGTTTAATGTGTCATGCGGTATCAAGATCAGGAGTTGTCAGCCAGGTTTACGAACATGTGAGGAGTTAAAGAAAGTCGCCAATCCGGTTGAGGACTGGAGTTGGCTTCCATCAATATTAACAAATGTAAATTCTGTGAAGAAAGATTGATACCGGTTTCCTCTTGAAAAAGCACTTAATCTTTTAAAACTTTGTTCCTGGAACACGAATGGTCTTAAATCAGTTCTTGAGGATTCGAATGTTATAAGCTTTTTAAAAACATTTGATATATTAATTTTGCAAGAAACTTGGAATATGTGTAGCAAACCCCTTATTGGTTATTTTGAATACCTTAATGTAGCAACTCATGAGACTTCTATTGGTCATACAAGTGGTGGTCTCTCTATATATGTTTCTTTGAGCCTTAAAGTCGATCATTTTTAGATTGATTTCCAGGCAAAATGGATACAGTGTGTTAAATTAATTGCCAGACAATCGATTATTTTTTTAAATGTTTACTAGAGTTAAAAAAAAGTGAGATCCTTGCAACTTACTCATCTGTGGGAAATGGTGAAAGTGTTATATTTTGATCACCTGGATTCAATGATCATCGTTTCTGGGGATTTTATTATGCATCTCTTTTCATATAAAAAGCGGACAATACACTCAAAACTTCTAACCCAATGGACAAATAGTGAGTTTATAAAATATAACTTAAAGATTATGCATGATGGTGACATCATACCAACATTTAATAAAATGGGTAGCACTTCCATAATTGATTATTCAATAATCTCAGAGAAACTTTTTAATTTAGTTCATAGTTATCAGGTAGTTCCAAGGATTGAGAGCGATCATAATCCTCAAGTTATCTCTTTCGATTTTCCTTTTGATTATCTGCCTGAATCTAGAATAATTAGAACTGCCTCTACCCCTTTTAACCTTAAAAGGTTAATATGGAATGATAAAACTGAGAAAGATATTTTAGAAGTCCTTTCTCATTTAATTCTAGATGTTCAAGCAGCCAATGCTTTTGGGAAAACTATGCTTGCTCTTTGGCCTTGTTTGTGTTCCGCGCTTTTGGGAAATTTCTCTAATCAGAAAGCCTCTGGGGGTATAACCTTAAATCCGAAGAATCCAGGGTGGTTTTCTTATCGCTTACTATACCTTAAAAGAAGTCTTAATAAAACAATAAGATCATTGTATAGGAAAGCAAAAGGGTTATCATATTTTTGGATATCCCATCAAATTAGAGAATTGAAAAAGGGTTACAGGAACAAAAGTTTGAAGGCTAAACATGCATATTATGAAGAAACATGGTCTAAACTACACCATGCTTGTAAATCTAAAGACTCGCTGCTATTTTGGAGTATTATCAACAACCTTGAAAATGGTAATCATAGAAGTAATAGTGCCAATATTGATGAACTAAGTTGGGTAAACTTTTTTAATAATTTGAAAACTGTTCCTCAAAGCTCACAGTGCGTTGATGGTAAAAGTAATTCACATCATTGACAAAGCAATATAATGGACAGTGGGTCACACTTAAGTGCTTATGATTCACTAAGTTCCATTGATATGGATCCATGGTCGGTTGATAATGTTAAAAAAGTAATAAATAAGATTAGATCCAATGGAGCGCCTGGCCTGATGGAATCCCAAACACCATTTTTAAAGTAAAGATAAAGAATTGGCCAAAGATATTAACGCTCCTGTTTAATGATGTGCTAAAAACAGGCTTGATTCCGGAATCATGGCAGGGAAGTATTATCCAACCAATTTATGAAAGTGGCCCCCAGGATAATGCCGCAAATTATCGCTTAATAACACTAACAGATGTAGATGCGAAAATATTTGCCAGCTGTCTGTTGGATGAATTGGAATCTTGGGCTATAAGAGAGGATTTGATTCCAAATCTACAAACGGATTTTGGAAAGGGAGAATCAACTTATTCTAATTTGATTTTATTGACATTATCATGCGAAAGAGCCAAATGTAGGAAACAAAAATTGTATATCTGTTTTATTGACCTAAAAGCCACCTTTGATTCTGTGCCCCGAAATGTTCTTTGGTTGAAGTTACACAATTGGGGTATTTCTGATACACTTTTAAAAAAGATCAAATTATTATACTCTGATACTTGGGTACAGATCAAAGTCGGCGACTGTAGACATACGACCCATCGTCTAGAAACTAATATCAGATTGAAACAAGGTTGTGTTTTGGCCCCTTGCGGTTTTAACCTTTTTATGTCTGATCTCCCAGCCCATTTTAACAATGTTAATGCTCACTTCCCTTCTGTGTTCGGTAAAGAGATTAAATATTTACAATATGCTGATGATACTCTGTGGTTGGCCACAGGAAACTCTAGTACATATAGTATGTGTATGCCTGAGGTTGACTAATCTTAGACGTTTTTTTCTGAGACCTTATTTTCTGATGAGTGGTGTGAGATCTGCTCGTCAGGCATTAATCATGTCATTGTCCAGTGAATCGATTCCACTACTGTGTCAATTGGTAAAAATGTTTATGGCAGTAGATAAATGTTTAATATAGGGTGGATCCACTCTAATTTTATGACCTTGGTGCTATAGATTTTAATGATTCATAATCTTGATTAAATTAATACATTTTTGTTACGATGGTATTAATTTGAAATGTAATATCAGTGGGGTTTCCATCGCAGCAAACTGATGCACTTTTTGCAAATTATACTATCCGAAAGTATGGGAAATGAATGTTTATTGGTTGATAATATTTCCTTATGATATTTATGGAAAAGTATGTAAAGCACACCGTCACTTTAACCTGTAAATTGAATTAAAAAATTGGTGTTAAGTATTCTGCCCAGAATTCAGGCGAGTATTTAAAGATAGCGTTTGGAAGCCCATTTGGGCCTACTGCACCCTCTTTTTTCAGACGGTTTATTATGGCTTTTAGCTGGGCGGTTGTTACTAGAATGTCTGCTGCTCTATCTTCTGCTTTTTCTGGTTTTGTAGCAAGTAAAATTACTGGCTTCCCTTTATTCTGATTTTCACAGCCCGCCGGTGGTTTTAAGGTATCTTCCGGCGCGCTATATTCTTTTCCTAGAATGATTCCCGTATGTACGGAGTTTCTAGTGCATAATTCGCATTCTGATTTACAGTGCACCTTTTGTGCGTCTTCTCTGTCCATAAACATGTTTTTAACATACTGGATCCACTTGTTTTCCTCAATGCCTGCCTCCTGTCTTAGGTTATTGCCTTTTGTCAGTTTATTAATGATTCCCCAGAATGTTCGGGCATTTTTGAGTTTCCCGGCAGTTAATAATTTTGTCCAAATTCCAGTTTGGTACGTTATCTTTGCATTACTCAGCGTACGCTTGTATCTTTTCCGCATGAGTTTTAGTTTTGTCTTGTCCGGTTTTTTCCCACTTTTTAACTCTATTACCTGATTCCGGACTTCACGTGTAATTTTCCTTTTTTCCTCTCGCATGGTGAAGGTGTACCAAGGCTTTTCCCCAGTAACAATTCTTCTCGCATTATGTTTCATAATTGGTGGTTTTCTAGTTAGGACTTCACATAAATATTCCCATGTTTTTATTTGGTTTTCTTTTTCCTCTGGTGTTAATCGGAGCAATTCTTTTTTGAACTTATCCATTGTTGGTCTTATGTCTTTCCTACCCCATTTTAGTTTGCGAAGATTGAATTTTTCAGTATTCTGAGCGAAGATATTTTGTTTTTCAGTCTTGTTGACCAACATTTTTATTTTGGTTATTAATGGGAGATGATCGCTTTCTGGGCATTGCCCAACTATAAATGAGCTCACCTTCGATATCAAGTTTTTACTCATTATTGTAAAATCAATTAAAGACTTTCGGTTTCCGCTTACAAAAGTTATGTGTATGCCTCTGTCCCCTTTTTCTCTTTTGTTCAAAATTGAAAGGCCCAATTCTCCGAAAGCTTGAGTTATTTTGTCATCTTTTGTTAGGTTACTATTGAAATCCCCTGACACGATCATAGAGAATGATTCGTGAGTGCTTTGCAATGCCCTGATTATGGTTAGTAATGTTAACAACTTTTCCTTTTTATGTATTTTTTCCGGGTGTATGTAAACATTGAGCATCAATAGGTTGTGAATAAGCGAAGTTGGGTTCAGCTTGTCTATAAGTTTTAATGCTTGTATCCATTTTAGTACAGTATCTACTTCTTCCATTTCCCATCTGTATTGTTGGGCGATATACGTCGTTAATCCTCCTCTCGGATGTCCGAATTTTGAGAATTTTTCTGCCAAGACATGAAACTCTATGTAGCCAGGGATAGAAACTTGGGACAAGTTCCAGGTTTCTTGTAATAATATTAGATCGTGTTGTTCCAAGAAGGTTGCGGTTTCATGGTCGTGCCCCATGTTGTTAAAACCATGGACATTCCAGGAGCAGAGGCTGATCGTATGTATGGTTGAAGCAATGGATTCCTTTTGGTTATGAACTGCGGTTTGAGCGATGGATTCTTTTTGGTTATCAACTGTTATCTGTAAGGGTAATTTCTTGTCCTCCTTTAAATATCCGGACTTGCTAGGGACACTTATTGCTCAGAACCTTTGCTACCCAAGACCAGTCAGTGATCTGTTCCTGAAACCCTCCTAACTCCGCTGCATTTACCTGTCTCCTTGTGTTTTGAGGTCTTTTTTGCGGAGTTGCTGAACAGGCACTCTTTAGGCATGATTTTTGGGTATTCCCCTCTTCCTTTTTCGTATCTCCTGTGTTTGAGCTTTTTAATAGGGGAAATGGATATTTTTTCCGTTGTTGTCGCCTTAAATCTATGCCCCAGGCTTCAAAGGACATTCTCATAGCTAGAATTCTATCTACTATTTCTTTAGACGACCAGGTGGTTAATGATTCTTCTACCTCTGGATTGTTTTTTGTGCATATAAATTCTACCGACAGGAGATCTTGAGATACTATGTCGTCCAGTTCAGGTAATTCTCTCAGCAGCCGCATTATGTTGCCTCTGTTCAGAAAATCTTGACCCCCTGATGTTTGGTATTTGGGTATAAATGACAATTTTTCATCGGAGTCAACTTGTGTTTGAGGACCCAATTTTGCTTTATTCTCATCTTCCGATTTTGGTTCCGGACTTATTTCACCCTTTACGTTTATTATTCTCCCTTGGTTATTTGTAATTATTGTTATTTCTTCGATTAATTTGTCTGTTCTTTTATGATGGGCGGCAGATTCGTTTATCTTGACCGTACTCTGCCTTTGCTCCTTGTTGTCCCTCATTTTATGATTATTTGTATGTTGTATTATCTGTGTGCACGTGGTTGATTGATCTGTTTGTTGAATGCTGCAATTTCGACCGTGGTAGTTTAAGTTTATTTTTATCGGTGTTCTTTTGCTATCATTTTTGTCGACTTTTTTTAAGGATTGCCTTTGGTTAAATTTATTGCTTACATTTTGTTTTGTATCCATGTCAGTTGTGACTTTTTGGGATCGCATGTCTTGCTTTGCTAACTTGTCTACAGGGATTTGGATTTCATCTGACTGGTGAATCATGACTATCCGATTTACGCAGGCCTCTTGAACTAAAACACTTTCATTAACCTCATCTTGGATTTTATCTTTGTCCTGGGTACGTTTAGTTGGTTGTTCTAGGATATTTAAATTTTTGCTCCCTTGTGTGTGTTTTAGTGTTTCAGAGATAGAGCAGGTTGATGATTCTATGATAAGGCTATTCCCATTGGCTGCGCTTGGCTGCGCCGGTCGGCCTGAAGTGTTGGCTGTGTGTTTTAAAACGATTGCTTCCGAGTCTGATTTCGGTTTTTTTGGGGTGATATGACGAAAGATGGGGTACGTGTGAATGTGAGCTGAAGGTTGGAATTTAAGTTGTGCCCTCCCTTTCCTTGCGCGTTTTCTTTGTCTTTTGGTTAACTTGACTTTTGTATCTATCATTGCGCTCTGTGCTGCCTCTATTTGACCAGCTCCGTGGTCTGAGATTTCTTTGCTTGTCTTACTTATCTCTTCTTCTGGGTCACTGTTTTGATTGTGGTTTGTTACTATGTGCTGACTCCCGATTTCCTCTTCTGCTTTAGTTTCCCCAGTGGGGCTCGTGGTTTTGTTGTTTTGTATTGTTGCCACTGATGATTGAACTGCCCCTAGGATATCTTTTAGTATAACCGGTAAGTTTGACATATTGTCCACAAGTTTGCCACATACACAGCTTGGCTGGATGGTTTCGGTGTGTGGACCCTTATCTATCCTCCCTAGGAGCAGGGTTGCCATGTGATCCAGCCTGGTATTTATGCCTGAAATGTGGCCTGCAATAAGATTTATTAACTCAATTTGAACATACATTTTGTCTGACTGGAAATTCAAGGCCTTTATTGCCTGGTCCAGGGTGTTTAGTAGTGTTTTACTCCATGGGGCCTTGTGGTCCTCGTGGTCCTCCCTGGGTAGTATTTCCAGGACGTTTGGGTCTTCTTCTAGCCTGCTCATGGATGATATCGTGATTGGGGATTCTAGGTTTAGATTCTTTTTTGACCATCCTTTAATTTCTTTTTGTCCTTTGCCCTGTTCGTCGGGATTTTCGTATGACTGCAGTGGTGTAGATTCCAGCCTTTCTATTCCACCTAGTCTGAATCCTCGGTCTTCTTCTACTATGTGTTCTTGCTGACCTTGGTTGGTCTTTAGATGTTCTTCAGACTGAGATTGGGAGAGTTTTTCTATTCCTGTTTGTATGTTCAAACTTATATCATCGGGTAGGGAAAATGATTTTAGCCATGAGATCTCCTGCGTGTCAGAGTGCCCAGCCCCCAACTTATTGCCCTTTCTGTTTTCTTTGGGCTTGCTTTTGTCCTTGGCCTTAATCGTTGTTTCCTTATCTTCCTGGGAAGTTTGGGAGTCGATCTTATTTATTTGGGCTTGTATTGTAACAAACTGGCCAAGGGTCCGAGAGATTTGTAGCTGGTCTATTGGAGTATTTGTTGGAATATACTCACTGTGAGTTCCTTGTACTTCATTGCTTGTTTTTTTATTTTTATCCTTCTCGATACTTGATTGCAGCTGCGCATTCTCTTTTACCCTTGGTGCTGGTGAAATTGGGCTGGGTGATATTGGGCTGGGTTGGAGATTCTGTTCCTGCGATTGCCCATAGACGGCCACAATGGAGTCCTTTAACACCTTGGCTGCTAATGGTTTTCCCCTCCTGTGCTGATCCTTATCATATCCCATTGTTCATGACGAGCTCAGCTCGTCATAAGCACAGCTCCACTGTGCCTCATGACGAGCTGAGCTCGTCATGAGCAGGGAAGGGGTTAAGTAGAAGAATTTTTGGGTCCCAATGTTACTTTGTTTGGAACTTGGTATTGCTTGATCTGGTGCCGAAACTAATCTCTCTCTTTGTTGTACAATCCTCTTCCTTTTTTTACTTGACTTTTGCGTGCCCTGGAGTTTGTCTTTTTTGTCTCCTTGTGACCTTGAACTTATGTTGTGCCGCACTTTCCCGGATCTCATTCTTTACAGTTTGTTTGATAAGATCCGGCAAGTTGCTTTCCACTCCGCCTCCCAAGCCTGGCTGCCCCCTCAGAGTTGGAGCTGCTGCCATCAGGGAGAAATTTGTGTCGTGTTGTTGTGGTATGACAAGAAGGCTACTCTAGCTAGTATTTATAAAAGCGCGTGGTCGTTAATTACTCAAGTTTCACCCAGCTCCACCGGTTTCACCAAGTATATACCAATTTATAATAGAGATTCAGCCCCCGCCTGAGTCGTTAATATGGTGATAGCGCGCTGTCCTTCTATCACTGCCGTTAATGTGCCATTAATCCGCTTTATCTAGCATTCATAAAGTTCATAAATAGCTGTTTAAAATGAGCGATTGCTGGCGCTTTGTTAATGTTTTGGGAATGATTTTAAGAATACATTGCGCCAAAACTGGCAAAACACCAACGCTGCCCCCTCTCACCAGTAGCTCTGTATGCTGAGGTCCTGTGGCTCCTGTCCCCTTTTTGTCCGTGGCCTGGCCCCCCCTCAGGACCGCAGGACTAAACAACCAAGAGGTCCCAAAAGGCTGGATACGAGGAGACGCCGCTGTGTGCGCTGCCCAAATGTACCGGTTGTTTATTTCTCCATCGTCCTCTGGTCTACCGAGGGCTCTGCTGGAGATCCCGCTCCCGCTACGTCGTTCCCGCGTTTACCGCGGCAGCGGGTGCGGCCGCAAGGGAGACCAGACAGACAGAGAGTTACAGGAGCAGCTCAAGGCAGATTAGACAGGCGTTAGGAAACAAATATGAGTGGTCAGGAGTAAGGAGAACAGAGATAATATG
Organism: Lissotriton vulgaris; assembly: GCF_964263255.1. Classification (NCBI taxonomy): domain Eukaryota; kingdom Metazoa; phylum Chordata; class Amphibia; order Caudata; family Salamandridae; genus Lissotriton; species Lissotriton vulgaris. The sequence continues at coordinate 221,429 of NW_028241089.1, read as the reverse complement.
GGAGGCAGTGCTGCCAGCTCCTGCTGTGTGCCTCCACGAATTACAGAACGATGTGGTGATCCTTTCCCCCTGGGTTTCCCTGATGTTCAATAAAAATTTGGTGAGCAGTTGACAATTGGCAGTTTGCTGTTTGCCGGGGGTGATTCGAGCCTCAGGCCGCAATTCTGGCTGAAAGTGGCCGGGCCGTGATTTCAATTCTGGCCCCGGTCCATTTCACAATTCACAAGCTGCAAGCGGCCGCGTTTAAAAGCACCGGTCGCGGTCCAATTCATGAGGTACAAGCGGTTCCAGCGGCAATTCAGACCGCCGGCCGCAACCCGAACCACCAGAACACTGCTCCTGCCGCAGAAAAAGTTTCCAGCGATTCAAATCAGGACGCCGCACCTGCCGAGTCACAGGCGGCTCCTGCTGCGATTTCCAAGCGCCGGCGGCTCCTGCCGTGTTTCTTTGCTCCTGGCCGCAGTTCACATCCAGGGTCTCGGCGGCCCCAGAAGCTTCAGCCGTGACCACGCCGCAGTGCCCGGAGGGGTGGAGGGGTGGAATGCTGCGTGTCCCGGTCAGGCTACCCGAACAGCAGCTGCCTCCTCCTGACTTGCCGCGCTGCACTGGTCTGCACTGTTGGCCGGAAAACACGGAATATGGATTCAGAATTAGGTGCGGTTAGCGATGATAACGCTCCCATCTCAAAAGAGCAAAGTGAACCCACTAATATAGTTTTAAATAATCGGTTTAACTCAGTTGATTTATCTTTATTAACTACATCTGATGGGAACTTTCAGGCTAGATCTGGTGATTTAGAAAATAACGTTCCTAGACCTGAGCGTGGTATATGGGATTGCCTACTACATACTATTTCGGACGCCTGATCCCGCAACACAGTAGCGCGCAGCAAGGCGAGCTATTTCACGAACGGGGCAGCGTTTTTAAAACGCCCCTGTTTTTCTATTTTCTTTATTTTAATTTCATTTTACCCTGCTTTTACTTAGGATAGCGCTCCCTTATCTGCACTATAATTGGTCTTTCACCGCGCTTGGCGGGTCCCGGGTCACTTCAGCTTTGGCCGCCATCTTGGGTGAGTCTTTTTCCTCGCCGGGTCATTTGGGGGTAGCAGATCAGCTGTCATAAGGACACGCTGACCTGTATATAAGGGGGCATTCTTGGCGGGCCATTATCCTTACATCTATTTTGGACGCCTGATCCTGCAACACAGTGGCGTGCTGCAGGGCGAGCTATTTCACGAACGCGGCAGCGTTTTTAAAACACCCCTGTTTTTCTATTTGCTTTCTTTTAATTTCATTTTACCCTGCTTTTACTTAGGATAGCGCTCCCTTACCTGCACTATAATTGGTCTTTCACCGCGCTTGGCGGGTCCCGGGTCACTTCAGCTTTGGCCGCCATCTTGGGTGAGTCTTTTTCCACGACGGGCCATTTGGGGGTAGCAGATAAGCTGTCATAAGGACATGCTGACCTGTATATAAGGGGGCATTCTAGGCAGGCCATTCTGCTTACATCTATTTTGGACGCCTGATCTTGCAACACAGTAGCGCGCTGCAGGGCGAGCTATTTCACGAACGCGGCAGCGTTTTTAAAACACCCCTGTTTTTCTATTTGCTTTATTTTAATTTCATTTTATCCTGCTTTTACAGCGCTCCCTTACCTGCACTATAATTGGTCTTTCACCGCGCTTGGCGGGTCCCAGGTCACTTCAGCTTTGGCCGCCATCTTGGGTGAGTATTTTTCCTCGCCGGGCCATTTGGGGGTAGCAGATATGCTGTCATAAGGACACGCTGACCTGTATATAAAGCAGCCATTCTACGCACAGCGTTCACGCCGTAGTGACGCCGAAGTCACGCCAGAGTCCAGCCCGTCAGCGTCCCGGAGGCGGTCGGTGCGGCGGGAGGCCTGGATCTGGTGGACTATTTTCACCTGGTGTTATTATGGTCTGCTATACATCTTCGAAGCTGCGGTCCTTACAAAAGGTATCGTGCGCTTGCTTTAAGGTGTTTCCCGGCCGCCATAGGGGCAAGAGGAGATGCCTGGGCTGCGGCTGGTCACCAGGCAATGCTCCACGGACACTCCCTAATCGGGAGATGGTTACTGTGAAGCATCTTTGTATGCTGTTAAACACCAGGTCAGTGCGCAGTCACGCTCAGGAGCTCTTTGACCTCCTGACCACGGAAAAACCGGTGTGCCTGATGCTAACAGAGACTTGGTTAGGAGTTTCCTCCAATCCTGATATCGCTATGGCGATCCCTCCAGAATATAATATTTATAGACAAGATAGACTGGAAGGAAGGGGCGGAGGTGTAGCACTCGTGGTGAAGAAATCTGTTGTATGTTCAATTATTCCCACTGAGGCTATCAAAGGGTCTGAATCCCTTGCCTTCTCTTTATCATTGGCGCCGCATCAGTCGGTGAAAGGGCTGTTAGTGTACAGACCCCCTGGTCCAGTTGGTTCTTTTTTCGACGAGCTCCAGTCTGTCATGTCAACGCTGGTCTTGAGAGCCGACCACCGTATCTTGGCAGGAGACCTCAATTTTCACATGGATGAGGCTTCGGACCCAGATGTGATCAAACTGTCCGACATGACGGCCCCCTTGGGCCTAGCCCCCTACCTTTTTGAACCAACGCATGATAAAGGCCATACTTTGGATCAGGTCTTTTCTATGTCCCCCATAGAGGTGACAGCACTTTTGCCGGTCCTGTGGACAGACCATCGGTTGGTCAACTTTCACATACTGGGCAATAAGAAACCCCCGAACAGTGCCCCCAGACAGCAAGGATCAGCGTTGAGGGCATACCATCGGGTGACCCCAGAAATGTTGGCGCAGGCACTGTGCGAACACCCTTGCCCTCTCACGAGGGTTCTGGATAGGGACCTGGAGTCTTTGCAGGCCTGGTTTGTGGACAGGCGGAATGATTTGGCCCTTTTGAGGGCTCCTCGTTCGCTATCCAAATGGGTCTCTGCTCCCTGGTTCACCGAAGCGCTGCTTGCGTCCTGCAGGCAATGCAAGGTGGCGGAAAGGGCCAGTCCGATCCAGCTGCCAGACTCGAATGTAGAACCATGGTCAAAGCCTATCATTGAGATCTCCTCCTTGAGAAGAAGAGTTACTTTGCTAGGAGGATTGAGGCTGCCTCGAATTCCTGCAAAGAGATCTTCACGATCGTTAGGGAATTCATTGCCCCACGGTCGAATGCGACCCAGACCGCCCCCACCGAGACGTGGGCGTCGGATCTTGCATGCTTCTTTACCACTAAGATTAAGCTGATTCAGGACTTTTTTCCATTGAGGGCAGCTGTTGTCTCCCCTTGCTTTGAGGATGGACCAGTACCATCGGTTCCCCAAGGGTCAGTCCTGACAGACTTTCCGCCTATTTCAACTCCTTCGTCATTGACACTCTTGGCCAATCTTAAATCGGGTTCGCCGCTCAACCCATGTCCGGCCAAATTTCTGGCGAAGATGGCGGCAGTGGTCAATCCGCTGGTTAATCCCCTCCTGAATCTCTCTTTGAGCCAAGGGGTGGTCCCACCGGCCTGGAAACAGGCTATGGTCATTCCCCTTATTAAGAAGCCTGGTTTAGATCCCAAGGTCTTGGCCAATTACAGGCCTATTTCTCTCCTTCCTGCATTGGCTAAGATCCTGGAGAAGCACGTGCACACTATGCTTTCTAATTTTTTGGAATCACACAATCTGCTTCATTCCACTCAATCGGGCTTTCGCCCTAATCTTAGCACTGAGACGGCGCTGCTGGAGGTGTCCGAAGCCATCAAGGAGACACTGGACTCAGGTGGCAGAGCCATGCTGATAATGCTTGACTTGTCGGCAGCCGTTGACACCGTCCCCCATGAGGGTTTGCTCATCAGACTTCATGAGATCGGTCTGAGGGGGACGGGGCTTAGCTGGTTTACATCATTTTTGGCTGGCCGCCGACAAACAGTCTGGGCCTCCTTTAGCTCTGCTGAGATGCCGCCATTGGGAGTCGGAGTCCCGCAGGGCTCTGTGTTGAGCCGACTCTCTTTAACATCTTTATGACCCCTCTGGCGGCCTTGGCTGAGTCTTTCGGGGCCCAGATCGTATCCTACGCCAGCAACACCCAGTTGCTCTTTACCTGTCGGAAAGGAGAGGATTTTGATGGAGAGAGTTTTTGTGTGTGCCTTGGGGCTGTTTTCAAATGACTCCAACTGAACAGCCTCAAGTGCAACTCAGACAAATCGGAGGTACTCTTCTTCGGCTGTCAATCCTATCCGGACTGGCAGGTATGGCGGCCCGCTGACATGTCTCCTCCGGTGCGGTCGTCTCAGCTAGCTAAGAATTTGGGGATCAAAATTGACAATGGCCTGACTTTAAGATCTCAGATCCCTGCCCTTACTAGCACCTGTTTTGGTCTTCTCCGCATGCTTCGGAAGTTTTTCCCTTTGCTTTCCGAGGACCACAGGAGGACTACGGTACAGGCCTTGATCGGTTCAAGATTGGACTATTCCAACGTCCTATATCTTGGCCTGCCGGAATATCTCCTGCAACGGATGCAGGTGGTCCAGAACGCTGCAGCGCGTGCCATTTTTGGCCTGCATAGGCGAGTCAGAGTTTCTGGCTTGTTGCAGTACCTTCATTGGCTGCCTATCCGGAAGCAGATAGTTTTCAAAGCCCTTACTCTTGCTCACAAGGCCCTTTATGCCGCAGGGGCTAAATACCTTCAAAGGAGGCTCGTCTTCTATCGTCCTTCACAATCTCTGAGATCAGAGTCGATGTTTCTTGCCACTGTTCCTCGTGTGAGGAAGGCCCGTATTGGAGGTCGCTCCTTTATGTCTCGGGCTCCACAGCTTTGGAACTCTCTGCCCCTGACATTGCGCAGTACCTCAAACTTGTTGCCTTCAGGAAGGGCCTGAAAACTTGGCTTTTTGCCTCCTAGACTTCTTTTTTTCTGCTGATCCCGTTCTCTTTTAATCTGTGTGTTGTGTTTGTCTTTTTCAGGCTGTCAATAAAGCGCCGGGACACTCTTTCGAGTAGCCAAGCGCTATAAAAGACACAAATAACATAACATAACATATGGATTCAATCACTAACGCTCTTAATTTTCATACGGACAAGTTAGATATACAGGTAGACATTTTAAATACACTAGCATCACATGTAGTAGGAATCGATGCAAAGCTGCTTCAATTAACAAAACTGATTACTAAGGTGTAAGCAGACAAAGAAAGTCAGTTAATAACCTGTACTTGTGCACAACTGATAGATAAAATCTCTGATCTACCGTCAATTGTTATCTCTATGGTACAGGAAGTAAAACTGTTGTCAGGTAGAAAAGGTCAAGCTAATGACGAATCTAGTAATCTTCTTGGTATAAAAAAATTATTTAGATGGTCCAGTTCTATTTGGGTCGTTGACTAAAGATAAACCTACTATATTACAAGAAGTTGCGAATAGCAGAAATAGTGCAGATACCGATAGGAATGACCAACCTGTAAATGATGTCAATAAAATGAAAACACCAAAGGTATCCCATGTTTGGCTTAAAAGTATAAAAAACAAGTACCATTTGGCAGTTGAGGAAATAATTAGCGATTACCCTGAGCCAACTCAAGCTTTAAGTGTTATTAAAAACTCTGATACGAAAATGATTTGTCCTGAAGTAAGTCATGTAATAGGAGTTACTAAAAACTCTGAGATTCTGTCCAAACGGGCAAGAAAAAGGTTAAGGAAAACTCATAATAAAATATCACAGGAAAAAAACTCCCCAGTGAGGAAGTAAGTAATATTCCTAAAACCTCTAAAGAACTTGAACCGAAAGCCTACTTCCCGATTTTAAGATCAAAGAATGATTGTGCAGTTAACTCAAACGATATTCAAATCAGTCAATGGGTTAATAATTCTATGCAGGAGAAGGTTAAATGCAGTATAGGGCCCAATGTCCCTCCTCCATTAAAGTCAGGGGCTGCTGTGCCTGATCTAGTAAAGTCAGGGGCTGCTGTGCCTGATCAGTCTAGTATTGAATCGGCCACCCATTATGGAGAACAAAACATTATGATCCAGAAAATAGTAAATCCTATTAATTACCAATGTCAGGCAGATCAACTCTGTATTCAGGACCAAAAGCCATTAGAACCTAATGAATTAAATCGTTTGACAGTTTCTGTCTTAGCTCCTGTTATTGGGAAGAGGGCACCAGTTGACTCTAGAGATAAGGATGAAATAGAGGCCTCCGATTTATTGTCTGGAAAAAGGAAAGTAGTTTTCTGTCCCCAATATACTACAAGAGGAACTTGTGATATTTGGAACCGTGGAAATATTTTGAAATTATTAAATGCAATCTCAGATCTGAAGGATGTAATATCAGATGATTTGGAATTTGTGGAGTTTTAGAAAGATTGTGATAACACCTACAGAGAAATACCTATTACAACTTGGTTAAGTGATGAAATTGTTAGTAAAATAATTGCTAATTCTAATACATTTGAGAAATGGGGCATCAAAGTTTGGAGATTTATGGGGTCGCTATTTCCAACTCTGTTGATCCCTAATAAGTCACAGTGTAGCCTGGTTCTAAAGAAGGGTGAACAAAAAATAGTCAGGGCAACGCAGGTCTGAGTGCTGAAAGGTGCTTCAAGCCCATCATCAGAGTTAAATGTGTCATGCGGTATCAAGATCAGGAGTTGTCAGCCTGGTTTACGAACAAGTGAGGAGTGAAAGAAAGTCGCCACTCCGGTTGAGGACTGGAGTTGGCTTCCATCAATATTAACAAATGTAAATTCTGTGAAGAAAGATTGATGCCGGCTTCCTCTTGAAAAAGCACTTAATCTTTAAAAACTTTGTTCCTGGAACAGGAATGGTCTTAGATCACTTCTTGAGGATTCGAATGTTATAAGCTTTTTAAAAACTTTTGATATATTAACTTTTTATATATTTTTTTCTTTTGAAATATTTGGAACCGTGGAAATATTTTGAAATTATTAAATGCAATCTCAGATCTGAAGGATGTAATATCAGATGATTTGAAATTTGTAGAGTTTTAGAAAGATTGTGATAACACCTTCAGAGAAATAACTATTACAACTTGGTTAAGTGATGAAATTGTTAGTAAAATAATTGCTAATTCCAACAAATTTGAGAAATTGGGCATCAAAGTTTGGAGATTTCAGGGGTCGCTATATCCAACTCTGTTGATCCCTAATAAGCCACAGTGTAGCCGGTTCTAAGGAAGGGTGAACACAAAATAGTCAGGACAACGCAGGTCAGAGTGCTGAAAGGTGCTTCAATCCCATCATCAGAGTTAAATGTGTCATGCGGTATCAAGATCAGGAGTTGTCAGCCAGGTTTACGAACATGTGAGGAGTTAAAGAAAGTCGCCAATCCGGTTGAGGACTGGAGTTGGCTTCCATCAATATTAACAAATGTAAATTCTGTGAAGAAAGATTGATACCGGTTTCCTCTTGAAAAAGCACTTAATCTTTTAAAACTTTGTTCCTGGAACACGAATGGTCTTAAATCAGTTCTTGAGGATTCGCATGTTATAAGCTTTTTAAAAACTTTTGATATATTAATTTTGCAAGAAAGTTATTTTGAATACCTGAATGTAGAAACTCATGAGACTTCTATTGGTCATACAAGTGGTGGTCTCTCTATATATGTTTCTTTGAGCATTAAAGTCGATCATTTTTAGATTGATTTCCAGGCAAAATGGATACAGTGTGTTAAATTAATTGCCAGGCAATCGATTATTTTTTTAAATGTTTACTAGAGTTAAAAAAAAGTGAGATCCTTGCAACTTACTCATCTGTGGGAAATGGTGAAAGTGTTATATTTTGATCACCTGGATTCAATGATCATCGTTTCTGGGGATTTTATTATGCATCTCTTTTCGTATAAAAATCGGACAATACACTCAAAACTTCTAACCCAATGGACAAATAGTGAGTTTATAAAATATAACTTAAAGATTATGCATGATGGTGACAACATACCGACATTTAATAAAATGGGTAGCACTTCCATAATTGATTATTCAATAATCTCAGAGAAACTTTTTAATTTAGTTCATAGTTATCAGGTAGTTCCAAGGATTGAGAGCGATCATAATCCTCAAGTTATCTCTTTCAATTTTCCTTTTGATTATCTGCCTGAATCTAGAATAATTAGAACTGCCTCTACCCCTTTTAACCTTAAAAGGTTAATATGGAATGATAAAACTGAGAAAGATATTTTAGAAGTCCTTTCTCATTTAATTCTAGATGTTCAAGCAGCCAATGCTTTTGGGAAATCTATGGTTGCTCTTTGGCCTTGTTTGTGTTCCGCGCTTTTGGGAAATTTCTCTAATCAGAAAGCCTCTGGGGGTATAACCTTAAATCCGAAGAATCCAGGGTGGTTTTCTTATCCCTTACTATACCTTAAAAGAAGTCTTAATAAAACAATAAGATCTTTGTATAGGAAAGCAAAAGGGGTATCATATTTTTGGATATCTCATCAAATTAGAGAATTGAAAAAGGGTTACAAGATCGAAATTTTGAAGGCTAAACATGCATATTATGAAGAAACTTGGTCTAAACTACACCATGCTTGTAAATCTAAAGACTCGTGGCTATTTTGGAGTATTATCAACAACCTTGAAAATGGTAATCATAGAATTAATAGTGCCAATATTGATCAACTAAGTTGGGTAAACTTTTTTAATAATTTGAAAACTGTTCCTCAAAGCTCACAGTGCGATGATGGTAAAAGTAATTCACATCATTGACAAAGCAATATAATAGACAGTGGGTCACACTTAAGTGCTTATGATTCACTAAGTTCCATTGATATGGATCCATGGTCGGTTGATAATGTTAAAAAAGTAATAAATAAGATTAGATCAAATGGAGCGCCTGGCCTGATGGAATCCCAAACGCCATTTTTAAAGTAAAGATAAAGAATTGGCCAAAGATATTAACGCTCTTGTTTAATGATGTGCTAAAAACAGGCTTGATTCCGGAATCATGGCAGGGAAGTATTATCCAAACAATTTATGAAAGTGGCCCCCAGGATAATGCCGCAAATTATCGCTTAATAACACTAACAGATGTAGATGCGAAAATATTTGCCAGCTGTCTGTTGGATGAATTGGAATCTTGGGCTATAAGAGAGGATTTGATTCCAAATCTACAAACGGGTTTTAGAAAGGGAGAATCAACTTATACTAATTTGATTTTATTGACATTATCATGCGAAAGAGCAAAATGTAGGAAACAAAAATTGTATATCTGTTTTATTGACCTAAAAGCCGCCTTTGATTCTGTGCCCCGAAATGTTCTTTGGTTGAAGTTACACAATTGGGGTATTTCTGATACACTTTTAAAAATGATCAAATTATTATACTCTGATACTTGGATACAGATCAAAGTCGGCGACTGTAGACAAACGACCCATCGTCTACAAACTAATATCAGATTGAAACAAGGTTGTGTTTTGGCCCCTTGCCGTTTTAACCTTTTTATGTCTGATCTCCCAGCCCATTTTAACTATGTTAATGCTCACTCCCCTTCTGTGTTCGGTAAAGAGATAAACCCCCACATGCATCAAAGGATTTTGGACTCGCAAACGGTGCGAATCGGAAAAATCGTCCGTTTGCGATTCCAAAATCACTTTTTGCTATGCATGAAACTTTTAGGAATTTTTTGCACTTCTAAAAAATGCGTTTGCATTTAAGGAATCGCATGTGTGCGATTCCTTAAATGCAATGCATGATTTTTTTTTAAAATGCGAATTCTAAAATAGGAGGTGCAAATTAACACGAGGTTGACCCTCGTGTTAATTTGCGAAAATTAAAAAAAAAGCAAAAAAATGCATTTTTTAAACATGCATGTTACAGACACACATGTCCTTAGGACATGCGTGTGTGAAACATGCACTTGAAAATACATTTCAGGGGTGCAGGGGGGGGGTCCTTTGGAACCCCCTCTGCACCCTTGAAATGCATCAACAAATTGCGAGTGCAAAACAAAAGAAATGCAAAACGGCATTGATTCCTATGGGCATCTAGGCCCATAGGAATCAATGTAATGCCATTCCTTAATTGCAATTCGCAATTAAGGAATCGCAATTTCCGAAAATTAAGAAATCCTAAAAACTTTTAGCATTTCTTGATGCATAGGATTTTGCATTTCCTAAATAGCGATTCCTTAATTTTCGCTATTTAAGAAATGCAAAATCCTAGATTGATGCATGTGGGGGTAAATATTTACAATATGCTGATGATACTCTGTGGTTGGCCACAGGAAACTCTAGTACATATAGTATGTGCAGCCTGAGGTTGACTAATCTTAGACGTTTTTTTCTGAAACCTTATTTTCTGATGAGTGGTGTGAGATCTGCTCGTCAGGCATTAATCATGTCATTGTCCGGTGAATCGATTCCACTACTGTGTCAATTGGTAAAAATGTTTATGGCAGTAGATAAATGTTTAATATAGGGTGGATCCCCTCTAATTTTATGACCTTGGTGCTATAGATTTTAATGATTCATAATCTTGATTAAATTAATACATTTTTGTTAGGATGGTATTAATTTGAAATGTAATATCAGTGGGGTTTACCATCGCAGCAAACTGATGCACTTTTTGCAAATTAGACTATCCGAAAGTATGGGAAATGAATGTTTATTGGTTGATAATATTTCCTTATGATATTTATGGAAAAGTATGTAAAGCACACCGTCACTTTAACCTGTATTATGTAATTCAATACGTAAGGTGGCTAGATTTGGGCCTATAAACAAGGTTTTAAACTGTATATATGGGATTTTTTTTTTCTTCTGAAGAGAAGTTCTCTTTTTTTAAAATGTAACTGTGTTCTTTTGTTGGTTAATTATGATGCTGTGATTGCAATGATTTTAAGTAATCAAGCAATAAAGATGATATACACACTGAAAAATATGCCGATGATACCATTTTATTAAGCCAAACTTTTATAGGGCTAAACAGATGAATAGATTCTTTTAACCAATATGTTTCACAAAACGAACTAACAATAAACACAAGAAAAACGAAAATAATGACAGTGGGAAAACGTAAATTGGGAGTAAAAGAATGAAATATTAATGGTTTGGTTATTGAATATGTAAAAACGTATAAATATTTGGGAATCACATTTGATGAGGGTTTAAAATTTGGGCAGCATTTTAATAACCTTGAAGCTAAGGGCACTTCGCTCTCATTTGCCTTCAGAAAACTGAGGAATAAGCTATTTTGCCCAAATTATGATAATTTGCTGAAGGTTATGAGAGTAAAGTTAATTCCATCTTTGGACTACGGTTCTATTATCTTTAGGGGCAAAGATGCGAAACTGCTCGATGACATAGAATTAAGGACATACAAATCTGTTTTAAGGATCCCCAGATATATTAGTTGTGCCAATATAAGACTCGAATTCGGCCTAAAGAAACAGTTATTGCCCCAACAATCCACATTTTTATAGTCCTTACTGACACTATCTCGTGCTGAAGAGGGCTCGTTAGCAAAGTTGTGTTGGCTTGAGATCTCTAAAGGTGAATACTCGAGAAATTGGCAAACTTATTTAAATGAGTGTTTATGTAACTTTGAATGCCCAAACTTAGGGGTCAATTAGGCCATCCTGTCTGGGGCAGGGACCGTCCGCCAAAGGGCGGAGGTTCTGTACCCTGAATTAGTATGCATCCACCACAATGGTGGGTGCATCCCGCATTTTTAACATTGCGGCGGACGGTGCTTGAATCTCCGCCCACCGCAATGCCTAAAATGCATGTTGTGCATTTCTAAGCACAACATGACAGGCACTGCGCGGTGCCTGTCATGTAACCATAGGTACCCCCCATGTGCACCCCCCATTCCCCTTTCACTCTGGGGGCCCATAACAGGCCCCCAAAGCAAAGACCGCATGCCTTCCCGTGGTGGCATTGCCGCCACGGAAAGGCATACCCCAAAGCCCATCCTAATATGGCTGTCGGTGTCTGATAGACACCGCCACCATATTAGAACTTTTCTGCCACGGTCGCAAGCCGACCACGGCGGAAAAGCGGCAGACGGTGTTTCTGTCAGCCGCGGTCCCCCGCCGTTGTAATATGGCGGGGGGAAATTGGTTGCGGACGGGCACAGATGGCGGACAGATCGCCACCGCCTGCATGGCGGTGGCAATCCTTCCGCCATCCTAGTCGTCCCCAAAGTAGATGAAGTGAGGAGTAAAATGGTTTATAAAAAAATCAATTAACCAATTGGCTGCTACACTGTCTACTATAACGGATAAAGATGAACTAAGGAAAAAAAATACCTATGGTCAATAGCTAACTCTTTTCGTAAATTGTCTTCCCAACTTTATATGCTATTTCATCTAAAACCATTTATTAAGAATACATTCATGTTATTAAGGTTTGGGAGATATCCAACTAAAGACGGAATTCCAAAATGGGAGAATAAATGGCTGTCCAGTATATGTAGGCTTGTGGGCTGTGTGCTGAAACCTTACAGCACATAGTAACCCTATGCCAAACTTGTTAGAAGAAAGAAAGACCGTCTTAAAGCCTATTTTTAACGAATTGGGAGTAAGAACCTGTAGGACTGCAATTATTGTATGTCTAAGAGGTGTTACCATTCACATTATTTACCAAGTTGTTAAGTTTATCTTTATAGCTGAAAAGAAACTCCGTAAAGTAGACATTTTAAGTAAATGAAATATCAGTTATGAAAGTTGTTTAACAAAAATGGATAATGATATCATGATCTTAAATGTTTTTAGGGAGTGTGGGGGCTATTTTAAAGTGTTTTAATCTCATTTTGTATTGAATATAATCCCCTAATTGCGGATTGTATTTCATATATACTTTTATTTTGAAAGCTTTCTTTGATAATTCTTGCTGCTAGCACAAGGCACTTTAATTTTTTTCTGCTATTTGATGGAGTATACCTTATGTATCGAACTGTTTTTAAATGGAATTTTATAATGGCGGACAGTTTTTTTATGTACACTTCTTCAAGTCAAATGTCTATCTGCCGAGTCCAAATCATTAGCACACAGCACTTTAATCCCTTTTTTGATGGTGTTTCGTTTATTACGTGCCTTCAATAATTTAAAAAGTTGATGTGTATTTTTTGCTGCTCGAATATGTCACTTTCATCTTTGATGGGGATTACCCTCTGTAATGTTCTCTTTTAAATGCAATTTTGTAATGACGGATGGCACTTTATGTATGTAGTATTACAAATTTAAAGAGTTTACCTGTAATTTTTGCTGCTGGCACAAGGCACTTTAGTTTTGTGGCTGTAAGCCCAATGCACTTTAGATGCTGCTAACTGTTTATTGTCAAGTTACTGTTGATCAATTCATGTTAGGGTTTGGTTGCGGATCTCACCTTGTTCATAACAATTCACTGTATCTGTATATTTTTAATTAGATTTTGCTCTGGCCTTGTACTTTTTCGTTTGTAATTATTTTAATCAATCAACAAATAAACGTTATTACTTACATTTCTAGTATTACATTGAGCAGAGTTTATGCGCAGAAGCATAATTTAGGCTTCGTCCTTTCTGGAATGACCTGTAAAAATAATTGTCCTTGATTTCTTTAATGATTTCTTAATAATGCCAGTTAGCATGGGGGCACTTTACAGAGACTGCAGACGTTCCCTTTGCTTTTTTAAAATAACGGAACAAAATGAGTTTCATGGGACTGTAGAAAAGGTTGCTCATATCTATAAATGGATTGTAAATTAGAATAGAGTGCAGTTGTCCTGTCTTAGTGCCATGCCAACAAAATAATGTAATTTCTGTATCACAAATGCCCTTTCTATGAAAAACTCCAGTTTCAAAAAGCTTTATGTTTTACAATGGCAGAATCTGGGAACGAAAACCTTTATAGGATGATATACAGGCAGCCATCGAGTGACTGGCTGTCTTCCATTTGTCTGTAGCGCCTAATTGCTACGGGTGGTAGCAGGTGGGGCACTGGCACTCGTTTTTGAGGACCAGTACTTAGTTTTTCATGATACGATTTGACCAACTGCAATGGAGAGAAAAGCAAAAAAGATTTTTAAAAATACAAATAAAGAGGAGAGGAATAATGGGAAAACCGTAACAAAGGTGCAAACCATGCGTGTATAGAAAATAACCTTCAAGAGCTAAAAGGCCATATGTAGAACACATTTTCCAATAGACACAGAATGGATGAAACCCTTTGATACATCTGGCCCAGAAGAGGAGTGTAGGGTGCTGGAAGAAAGATGTGTACTACCTAATTGGAAAAAAAACAGCCTTCGTTTTTGCCACCCCGGTATTCAACAACTCTCAAATTAGCCACTATAACTACAAATTGATCACTATAAATGCAAACACTTCAATTGACTCAGGGAGGTAAAGGTAAATGGGTGTGTGCCCCAAAGCACTCAGTATATTAATATCAGGACCACCAATGGCCAGGCAGGATGATTTTGTACCTTCTTTTTGACAAGATTTGAGGAATATCGACAAGTGCAAGTTCGCTGTGGAAATATCAACAGTGTGGCGCAGGCTCGGGCCTTGTATATGAAGGGAAGGACACCACACAAGATGTCAAAGGGAGTGTTATACCCCGAAGTGGGGTTTGAAAAGTTAAACTTGTGTAGTGAAAAGTATGAAGTGGAAATGTATTATGCCTTCTAACACAAAATATAAAAAATAGAATAACTCATATGTGTATAAGTTAGAATTCATGGTGAGAAAAAATGAAAAGTGTTGACATATTTGGTCCTTACAATATCGCTACCGAGGATGAGGGGCACTCACCAGGACAAAGTATTCGGTAAACCCCTACACTGCTGGAATATTATAAGTCTCAGAACAAGTCAGAAAAGATATATAGTGAAAATGGGCCATATAAAACCTGATTTGGAAATATTATCTCTGGACCCCAATGTGAATGAATATGCATGGAAATGCACAGACAGATTCATATCATAATAGACCTGAAGGTAATACTATATAATTAACTTGAGCTGAAGTAGGCTGACCCTTTGTCCCATGCTATACACTCTGGTGTAAATGACTGTTGACCAGTGGTGTTGGTGGCGATCGTAGTCCGTGGCGTCTGTGGCGATGCGGGGGTGTGGAGGAAAAGTGTGGAGGAGGTGGAGGAAGGGTGCAGGATAGAGCGCGTTTCGAATACTCGTGCTCACCTGGAGGTTGCATCTGCATGTACCTGGGGATATTGGAGTGGAAGGCAGCTGAAGCTTGAAACCCCTTGTGGTAACCGGCGACGTTGGTGTGCTGGAGGCAGCGGGGAGTCTGAAACGGGGGGTTTGAAAGCTCTTGGGTAACCAGCGGCGTTGGTGATCTTGAAAGGCTCTGAACTGCAGAGCTGATAGGAGGCGGGATGAGACCTCTAAGCATGTGGGCAGAAGCGGCTGTGAGCAGACGATAAGCGCTGCCTATGTTCTTGGTTTGAGGACTGCAAAATGTTGAGGACTTGAAAGGGAGCCCTGTTCTTTTGTTCTTTTGCCCAGGATACTTTGTTCCACTGCTGCTGCTGCTGGTTTTTGTGCCCGCCTGAAAATTACCGGAGGAACAGATTGGGGAAGTGAAACTACAGTCTCCAAGCTGCAACGCAAGGCACCTAGGAGGCTGAGCTGATCCATCCCTCTTGGATGCCTGAGAGGTCCACAGAGAAGAGACTAGTAAGGAGTTCCAATTGTCGTGTTAAATAGCACCTTCCATCAGCAAGAAAGCTATGGGTAAAAGCAAACAACCACAACCCTTGGGGAAGCCACAGTCTAATACCACTCCTATAACTAAATATTTAAAAACCACAGTGGGAAAGATCGACAATAAAATTTTCCCTGTGAAGGAACAGTTGGCTGCAACTAAAAATGCGTTAGATGCTGCCTTAATGGCTCCAGAATCAGAAGGTAACAAAGAGCCTCTGACGCATAAGACACTAGTAATTGAAAAGTCACCTGAACTAGATACAGGACATCCTGGTAATAATACAAGTAAGAGGAAATTGCAGAACATTGGGAACAATCCATGCATTTTTACATCGTCATTAGAGATTTCAGAAAGATCAGAAAACCTTACCTTAGTCTCCCCACCAGCAAAGAAAGTGAAACAGTTGCCATGAGCAAAGAACTGTGCTGAAGGCACTGAGACGGCAAAGCCAAGACCAATGCAGAAGACAAAGAATGGAGGTAAATACATTGGATTAACAAAAGGAGAGGCTTGCGTAACCAATAGCCAACAAGGGCCATATAATTTGGAGACACTATTTAAAAAAGTACTTTCAAAATTGGACTTCATTGAACGCCATGTAATGTCTGAGATAAAACTCGTTAAAAAATATGTAACTTTTTAACAGACCTGGTGTCAGGCATATTTGCATCCAAAAACCTGAGTATATCGACTGCAGCCAAAGATGTACCTATCATGTTTAAGGAGGTTGGTGTCTGTAACTGTACATCTGAAAATAAACAAGAAAAGGTGGTCAGCGAACCTTTATTAAGGGTTACAATGCCAGTCATACAAAGTTGAGGGCATTTAACTGAATATAAAGCACCACTAGAAGAAATAAATGAAATAAAAAATATAGAGAAATCAAAAAGAAACATGAATGGAGGTATTAATACTGATGAATTCCTACATCTACCACCCCAGGCAACCCCGTACGTTATAATTCTTAAAGATGTGCCCAGATTAGACAAGGATAGGTCATACAAACCATATGGAAAATGAAAAAACCAAGTGATACACTGGCTAACTGTAAACACAAATATTGATATAAATGTATTACAACGAAATAATATAATGTTGAGGAGAGTGGGTTGGGTGGGTAACACCAGAAAACAGTGTGCGGGTGATTGAGTAACGGTAAACCTCCGCAGTAGAGAGCTGGTTGAAGATTTGATGGAGTTCTTTGCTAATAAAAATATGGAAATGATTGCAGATATGACAAATCACATAACTGTTGTCCTGCTTTGGTTATTTTTATAGGCCAAATGATGTGAATTCAAAGGTGACGGGACCTTTTTGCCAAAAACCAATCCTAAACATCCCTACATATAATAGGTACGAATTACTTAGATCATGCAGTGAGATCGACTGACATATTGAGCATACAGAAATTATTGTGGGTAGAATACCAGATGTCCGTGCCACAAGAAATGTGCAGGTTGATAATGAAAAGGTAAATAAGCTGGATGTGTGCTTGAGTGCGCAAATACTAATTGAAACCTGATGTGATGCAGCTGACCTCAATAAAGGGAGTACTTTAAATTGTCCCAAAAAAAAGATGGATGGCGCTTTATGCTCCGTAAGACCATGTGTGAATCTACAGAAATGTCGGGTGGATGAAATAAATAACACTCTAGGGACAGTAACTTTGGATATGGAATGTGCGGATGCACACCATACAATCGTTCAAGTTAAGAGGTCTACGAATATTATGTCATGGAACGTGGCAGGGAGTAAGAGAAAATTAAGTAATGACGAATGGCACAAATTGATAGAGAACTGTACTATAATTATGATTCAGAAACATGGAGTACTGGGCCCTTTTTTTTATAAATGGTTTTAAAGCAATGTGCACTAAAGCAACTCCCTCGAGAAGAGGGAGAGCAAAAGGGGGCTTAGCTACACTAACAGCGGTTACTGCACCCCTAGTAGTAAAAGATGTTAATACTAATTCTAAATATTATCAGCTGATACAATTATACTCTGAAGGGAAACAAACTTTGTTGTGATTAATTTCTCAAATAATATCTTCGATAATACTAGATCGAGGGTAATGAAAGAATTAGATGCTGATCTTGAGTTTTTTGTAAAAAAATTGGAGGGGAAATATATCATAATATGGGGGGGTGATTTTAATTGTGAAGATTGTGACAACATAGTGGGAGAATAATGTGGCTTTATTGATAGGTTTAGGGATCGAATCCCACATTTTGCACATGACCCGTATGGGGAAGCAATAAATAATATACAGCTAGATTCATCATAGTGCCGTTTTGCGAGTCCTTAATAGCGATTATTAAGGAATCGCTATTAAGGACTTGCAAAACGGGATTCATGTAGGAATCGCGAAACAAATTGCGATTCCTACACATTCCTTATTTGCGATTAGCAAATTGCTAATCGCAAATAAGGAATAACTCCCCATTCATTCCTATGGGCCTAAAGGCCCATAGAAATGAATGGGGAGTTATTCCTTCTTTGCGATTAGCAATTTGCTACTCGCAAATAAGGATGCGATTTCAAGGGTGCCAGGGGTGTCCAAAGGACGCCCTGTAGCACCCTTGAAATGTAATCTACATTGGTGTTGTGCACACATGTCCAAAGGACATGTGTGTGTGTAACATGCAACTTAGAAAAATGCATTTAAATGCATTTTTCTAAGTTTTCGCTATTTACCACGAGGTTTGACCTCGCGGTAAATAGCGGCCCAAAATAGCGATTTCACAATTTTTAAATGCTTCTTGAATTGCATTTAAGGAATCTCTAATTGAGATTCCTTAAATGCAATTATTCGCAAATATGCAATTTCTAAAAATACGATTTTTGCATTTGGGATGATGAATCCCAAATGCAAAAATAGCGCTCGCAAAGGGCCAGATTCTCAGAATCTGGCCCTTTGCGAGCAGTTTTCGGCTTGATGAATCTGGCTGTTAATTTTTAAATTTAACTTGGTAATGTTGGAACCAGAAAACTCAGAGGGTGAAACCGCAATCCCTACCTATGTAGGGGAGAGAGGCAGATCAAATATTGACCATATTACCATATCACTAAAATGCTTCGACCTAATGGAAAAAATAAAAATCAGTGAAAACTTATTTAGTGACCATCACCTTCTAATTTTAGTACTTGGTCTTGGCCTTGTTCGTCAAGTAGGGGTAAGACTACACACACTGATATTATGGTCCAAGGCAATAATGGTATATCCATTAAATGGTCAGGAGTAGATCCAATATTCTTTCTGGAAAACTAAAGACATAAAAACTAAAAGGACATTGATATCTGTATGAGTAGCTCCACTTCGGATTTGTTAATTATAAGTGTTTTTTATAATATTACTACCGAAATGGCGAGTAACTTAATCCTTAAAAATAAGAAAAGAACACGCGAGAATAACCATAGATGGTTTAATAGGGAATGTTCTAGGTTGAATAGGGATTTAAAAATAGCTCTCAGATCAAAGCCAAGAGATGGTGTAAAAATTAGCACTCTGAGGAAAGAATATAAAATATTATTAAAACAAAGGAAAAGTGAAATCCGAGAGGATGCATGGGCAAGCTTGACGCAGGTGGCAGAAACTAGAAATACTACATTATTTTGGCAAACTATTGACCTCCCTTTTTTTAAGGAGAATCAAACTTCGAAAATTGAAATCACGGTACCCCCAGAAGATTGGATAATACATGTTGGGTCTATTTTTTATCCAGATGCTGGCAGTGTTATAAAAAAAAATAATGGAAATTGTATTTTAGTTGAGCCTGTAAGTTTGCCACCAATTACAATGGCAGTAATTAAAAATGCTCCGTTAAATAGTGCAAGCGGGAAATCTGCAAGCCCTGATGGGGTTCCTATCGATGTTTTTAAAAGTGATATGGACTTTTGGATTCCTATTTTAATAAATGTTTTTAATGCTGCTATAGGGGGAGTCCTACTGGCATCTTGGTCACAAAGCATTATCGTACCCATTTGTAAGAAGGGAGATAGAGGGAAAGCAAATTGTTATCGTCCGATATCTCTTCTGGACTCAACCTCCAAGTTTAATGGGAAGAATTCTGTTGGGAAGGTTAGAAGACTGGGCAAATGAGAATAACATCCTCTCAGAAGCCCAGTTTGGGTTCAGACAAGGTATTGTATCTTTAGAACAATGTCTAAATTTGGAACTCCTATTAGGAAAATATACATTGGCCAAGGAAGGGGTTCTGCACCTTTGCTTCGTAAACCTTACAAGTGCGTTCAACCTCGTCAATCATGTTAAGTTGTGGCAAACACTAAAAGAGTTAGGAGCACCAAATTATATTATTATATATTTGTCCCAAATCTATTCCTTTTTAACTTCAAGAGTATGATTTGGAAAGAAGGGTGAGTGTACGCAAGATTTTAAGGTTGCAAAAGGAATACGTCAAGGCTGTGTACTGGCCCCGTTATTGTTCTCCCTCTATATTAACAATGTGGATTCCTCTCTGCAAAAGCAAAATCCAGATAGTTCAAAAGTAAGCAGACGTATAACTCTGGTATTACTTACTTTTATCAATACCAGCAAATCGACTACAATGCTTAATTAAGAGATTTGCACAATATATGTCAGAGAAGGATTTACAGCTAAATCTCCCAAAAAATATTGTTATGGCATGTGGTAAGACCAAACTGAAGCCTAGACAACACAAAATGGGAGGAGTAGCAATAGGCAGAGTGTCATCCTTTGTCTACTTGGGTTCGCTTTTTAACAAAAATGGGAACTGGAAACCCCACATTGATTTGAGTAAACTGAAATTGTTAAGAACTATTGAGGGAATCTTTAGATTTTTGGCCAAAATAGGAAACAAGCCCGTGAGGGAGTTACTCACCCTGTACAGAACTAAGTGTTTGACGGGTGCCTGCTATGGGGCAGCTATATGGGGGAGAATAAGTTCCCATGACCCTCAAACAGAAGAACATACATTTTTAAAAAGAGTATTGGCAGTACCTAATTCAACAGAAAATGATATTGTCCACAAAGAATTAGCAGTACCTTACATAAACAATGCTATTAGTATAGCAGGACTTACATTCTGGCGAGGGTTGTGGACAAAGGAAGAGACCAAATTTACTACAGATATAATTAGGGATTGCCTGACCCTTGATCATTGGAAAAAAATCCCTTGGTTTGAATATATTAAAAATCTATTATTATGTTGTAAGATAGATTTCGACAAAGGGGACTTTTCAGCTATACAAGGAATTGGCAAAAATGAACTGAAGATGAGATACATCTCGGCCAGGGATTGTGTCAGAAGTGATGGGGCTAGTCAAAAACATAGTGTTATTGCCTACAGTCATATTTCTTCTGTGCTCGGTATACAAATATATCTTACACTGCTAGGCAATCCAGCACAGATTTTATTTAACAAGGTTTCGATTGGGTACTATACATTATATAACTGCGTTGCTTGACAAAGAAAAGGGATTTTATAATTTACCTAACTGTCCATGTAATGGAAAAATCCCTCAATCCACATTACACTTAATGTTATTTTGTACTTTGTATAGTGACATTCGGAAATCTGTTGAAAACTACTTTTCCTCATTAATAGGCCGTATAACTATAAAACTGCTTTAAATTATTTATGTAGCCTGGATAATATAAAGACTGTTTACTCTGTTGTTCGCTTCATAGTGAGAGTCGTTAGGAAAAGAAAGGAATTAGCTTACCTAGGTGCGTTGTCGTATGAGTAATTGGATGATAGTAATTAGTTATGCTATAAACAAGAACAGAGATTATATTTCCTGATTCACTTTGGTTACCTTTTGTAATGCGGTTTTTGCACAGGCTTTTTACCCCCCATATACTGTATTATAATGAACTAGATATAAAGCATTTTAATGAATTGGTATTATTTACATTTTTGGGCATTCCCTTTTTAGGTCTTGCTGATCCAGCGGGCATGCGCTGCCAGCGAGACATTTAGTAACTGTCTTTTTGAAGGGCTTTCTCAGCCACCAGCAAGTGGTTACGTGGGCGGGCTCACGCTTAAGAGCACAGGCACCATCTCACGGGCACCCTTACAGCTCAATTAATTTCACTTTCGCGGCGCCGATGGGCGCGCGGCCAATGCTTGTTTAATTACCTTTTTGCGCACGCGCTTGCACACAACTCCCGATTCTCCCACTCTCCCACCACATATCGCGTCTCACAGCGCTCTCGCGCGGCCAATGCTTGTTTTGTTTTGTTTGTAATGCCCATCTGAATACCTTGCAAATTGCAGTCTGCACCCGCCCGAGCGCGGTATCCTTCAAGTTTTAAACGTAAGCATTTACAATGCAATTGTAACCATTGCATTGCAAACGCTTGTTAAACAAAGAAATTCCGCGGTACCGGGAAAATCACTTTATCACAGTTTCAAGGTTTTAGTGAGCGCTGAAAGGAAATCAGTCCCAGTAACTGTGGCGTTGCGTGCTTGTTGGGTTTATGACTGCTTCCTTTTCAACACGACGGTGCAAGCTGCCACTTAGCAGAGTGTGAGCGGGGTGGCTTTTGTATGATTGTCCACTTCTCCTGGGGCGGGGAAATCACTTTATCACAGTTTCAAGGTTTCAGTGAGTGCTGAAAATAAATCAGTCCCAGTAACTGCGGCGTTGCGCTGAACATACCGACGCTGGTTGGATCCATTATGCCTATTATTCTCACTGCGCAGCAGCCCCTCTGTTTACATGCTGCGTCCTTCCTTGGCAAACGGTCCCAAACTGTACATTAAAAGGCTTCTGTTTGGGTTATGAATGCATCGTGTGTTCTGCAACTTCACTGTCCGGTTTTTCCTTCCCTTCCGCCCGAGAGATGGTATGCTGATTCATTTATAATGTGAATATACCTCTGGTGTCTGAAAGCCTGTGCTTGGTATATGTTTGTATCCTGTTGCATAGAATGTTCCTATGATTGCTTAGACTGTAAGTTTTTTGTACACTAAGTCATAGGGTTGTCATCTGAAACGTATCTGTAAATGCAGTGACATGTGATGGAATACTTTACAGGTATATGTCTGTGTGTCTAAAACCTCTGTAATATCTTGTGAAGTAGCTGTTATAATCCTGAGCATGTAAAATCTGTGTGATTCAGACGCATAGCCTTCTAAAAACTGTGTGCATTTGTGGTGGAGGAAAGCTCTGCTGCCACCTCCCTGAGCCTGCATAATCGTTGTACTTTAATATATACTTCTGTTGTAACAGACGTGAAACCTGAGGGATAGGCTTGCTGTCAGAGAATTTTGACTCCAAATCCTTTCGCTGTCCAAGGCCTTTGCCTGTAGGTGCAGGGAAAACTTTGCCGCCTCAATCCCGCGATTTTAAGAGATCTGTAATCTTAACTAACAGCTCTGCTGCAAAGGGCACAAGCCTGTAGGATCTCTATCATGTAATGGATAGTTTTGCACTTTGAGTTTCTAGCCTGTAATCAGTTACCTGATGTGAACCTAAGTTAACAGTTGTGTAACCTGAAAAAATACCATCATTGTCATACATTTATATTTTCACTTTTTGTGAATCTGGGTGAGAGTTCTGCTTTCTAAAGATGAGGCTCCTACTAATGCCCCTCCCCCCCATCTTATAGTCCAGAATTGTTGACAACTGATATGGTGCAATGCATGGCTTTTCTGCAGTTGTATTATATACATAAACAGGCATTTGCAATGTAATGGGTCTCGCATTTGCGAAAGTTTGAGCTATTGGCATTGTAAACGACAATGCCTTTTATTTATGTGTTTAAGTGACCTACAATAATAAAAGGGGCATTGTCATTTACAATATCAACAGGTCAAAGTTTCGTAAATGTGAGACCTATTGCATTGCAAATGCTTGTTAAACAGTGTATAATAATATGTTTTTTTTCAGGATATGTTATTCATTGTTGCATTTTTGATGTTTTGATGTTTTATGTAATGATTATATGTTATTAGCCCCCCATGACCCTCAAAAATATGTTGACTGATGATCCCTTCAAAATTGTATAAGTATCGACTGTAAATTCTTGGCTACTGGGGGCACTCAGATTACATGTGCTGCTCCCTAGAATTGCTTCGTTTTTGGCTAGGACTTAGCTCACCTGAGGCGGAAAGCCGGGTGATAGTTAGTTCGTAATTTTTAAATAAAATTATTCACACATAGAAATTTCTTTACGCCTGTTTTATTGTTTTTAATTCACTGACCATTTCTCCCACTGGCCGCACTATCCCTCCGTGTTGATACACCTGAATTGGGGTCTGTGGCTGGAGATGCCCTTTGTTTAATATCCTGCACGGTAACTGGACTTATCTGCTAAAAACTACAAGTCCCAGCGCCTGCGCGCTGCGCACTGGACTACAAAGCGAGGGGTGAGCATCCGCTCGCGAGAACTCTTGGCTACTGGGGGCACTCAGATTACGTGTGCTGCTCCCTAGAACTGCTTCGTTTTTGGCTAGGACTTAGCTCACCTGAGGCGGAAAGCCGGGTGATAGTTAGTTCGTAATTTTTAAATAAAATTATTCACACTTAGAAATTTCTTTGCGCCTGTTTTATTGTTTTTAATTCACTGACCATTTCTCCCACTGGCCGTACTATCCCTCCGTGTTGATACACCCGAATTGGGGTCTGTGGCTGAAGATGCCCTTTGTTTAATATCCTGCACGGTAACTGGACTTATCTGCTAAAAACAACAAGTCCCAGCGCCTGCACGCTGCGCACTGGACTACAAAGCGAGGGGTGAGCATCCGCTCGCGAGAACTCTTGGCTACTGGGGGCACTCAGATTACGTGTGCTGCTCCCTAGAATTGCTTCGTTTTTGGCTAGGACTTAGCTCACCTGAGGCGGAAAGCCGGGTGATAGTTAGTTCGTAATTTTTAAATAAAATTATTCAAACTTAGAAATTTCTTTGCGCCTGTTTTATTGTTTTTAATTCACTGACCATTTCTCCCAATGGCCGCACTATCCCTCCGTGTTGATACACCCGAATTGGGGTCTGTGGCTGAAGATGCCCTTTGTTTAATATCCTGCACGGTAACTGGACTTATCTGCTAAAAACTACAAGTCCCAGCGCCTGCACGCTGCACAGGGGACTACAAAGCGAGGGGTGAGCATCTGTTCGCGAGAACTCTTGGCTACTGGGGGCACTCAGATTACGTGTGCTGCTCCCTAGAATTGCTTCGTTTTTGGCTAGGACTTAGCTCACCTGAGGCGGAAAGCCGGGTGATAGTTAGTTTGTAATTTTTCAAATAAAATTATTCACACTTAGAAATTTCTTTGTGCTGTTTTATTGTTTTTAATTCACTGACCATTTCTCCCACTGGCTGCACTATCCCTCCGTGTTGATACACCCGAACTGGGGTCTGTGGCTGGAGATGCCCTTTGTTTAATATCCTGCACGGTAACTGGACTTATCTGCTAAAAACTACAAGTCCCAGCGCCTGCGTGCTGCACACGGGACTACAAAGCAAGATGGCCACTTCTCCACGCAGCGGACGCGCCTCTGTTGCGCCTCTGTCGCGCCTAAGTCCTGCCCGTCTGCGCCCGTCCGCACCAGGCCGGCCATGGGGCCACCAACTCTGCTACTGCTGACATCACTTCTGCCCTACCAGGTACTATTTTAACTTATGCGGCCGACGATCTGCTGTCTCATAGACATGTGTTGAATACGCATTGCTCTACTTGCTCTCCCCCCATTCAGGGGTTTCATTGTAACAATTGCGGTTTCACCCTGGGGAGGATGAGCAGATGTAAAAGGAGGAAATGTCTACCTTAACAGTGCACAATGGCTGCTACTAAAACTCTTTCTACTCCACCTAAACTGCATTTCTGGAGCATTAATTGTCAATCCCTTCCTAAACATCAAAATCACATTTACGATTTTCTTGTGGATGAGAAACCAGATGCCATTTTCCTAAAGGAAACATGGCTCCAGGCAAGCTCAGGACCGGATATTGCCTTTGCGATTCCTTCTGGCTATGTTATGGTAAACAGAGATAGAGACATAGGTAGGGGCGGCGGTATTGCCATAATATTTAAATCAATTTACAATTGCAAATTTGAGGCTTTTCCGCTACAGGGCTGTGAGGCTGCCTTATTCAAATTAGCTATCAGTGCCCAGATGACCTTATCTGGTTTACTGATATATCGTCCCCCTGGGAATTCTAACCCCTGGGTAACATCCTTTTCGGAAACCATTGCCCCATTGATCTTGAAAGCCGCAAATTTTACTATTCTGGGGGACCTGAATTTACATCTGGAAGATCACCTATGCCCACCTAGCAAAAATTGTTTTGGCTGACTTAGAAGCGCTTAGCATCTTACTATGCAATTTTGGATCCACTCATTCGGCAGGGCACCTGTTGGATCCTGTTTTGTCCAATCTTGCGTATGACTGTGAATCGGCCGCCCGTCCTCTGGAATGGTCGGATCATATGGCAGTCAAATTTTGTCTCCCGTGTACTACGAACATAACATTTAATGCTGACTTAGGTGACAAATCATGTTGTTGGGGTAAACTTAATATTATTGAGTTTAATAGGTACCTATCGAACACATTGCCAATTGTTAATTCATCTTTTTTGGTATCGGAAGCAGCAGTCTCCGATTGGCTGACTACTGCTGTGAATAAACTTGTTCCCCTTGCGCCCTTACACGTTTTTTCCCATTGTCATCCTGCAGCTTGGTTTTCGGAGAATTTAAAAACTACAAAAATCCAAATGCAAGGTACTTGAGAGACAATCGAGGCATTCTTATTCGCCCTCCCGTAGAATGGCATACAAGGTAGCGCTTAGAGACTACCACAAACAATGTAAGACCGCAAGAGCCACTCATATCGCCAATACCATCTCACATGCCCAGAATTGCCCGCGCACATTATTTTCTGTGGTGAAAAAACTAACTGGAGCTGATTCCATCCCAGCCCCTCCAGCTTTGAATGAGGAACAGTGTAACTCAGTTGCTGAGTTCTTTATCACCAAGGTAGAACGGATCTACGACTCGTTGGGTATTCGTCCTTTGAGCGCAGATTTACCTTCTACTCCTGTGCCAGCCCAAGACTGTTAACTACCTATGATAACTAAACTTTCTGAGTGGCTGCCTTTTGATGATGTCTCCTTCGCCAATTGTCTTAAGAGCATTAAATCTGGCTCTCCCTGTGACCCTCTTCCGGCAAAAATTTTAAAACAACTTGATTTAAACTCCCGTCGCGTACTGATGAAACTTCTGGATACCTCATTGACAGATTAATGCGTCCCACAGAAGTGGAAACACGCAATGGTAGTTCCCTTGCTGAAAAAAGCAGGTGCGGATTTTTCAAACCTATCTAATTATAGGCCCATTTCGTTGCTGCCTATTTTTTCCTAAATCTTAGAGAGGCATATTAATTCCCAACTATCCCATCTGGTGGAGAGTTCGGGCTATCTGCATCCATCACAATCTGGTTTCAGGGCCCACCACTCTACTGAAGATACTCTCTTGGGGGTTACTGAGAATCTGAGACACGGTATCTATCGCTGGGAGACATCGGCGCTTATCCTGTTGGATTTAAGCGCTGCGTTCGATACCGTGTCTCATTCCATTCTTCTCTCATCCCTCCAATCCTTGGGAGTTGGGGGTTCGGCCCTAACTTGGATAGCCTCTTTTTTGAGTGGGCGTACCTTCCAGGTTTTTTCGGCCAAAGCATCCTCTAAAATTTGTGCATCGGAGTACGGTGTGCCCCAGGGGTCTATTCTTAGCCCATTTCTTTTTAACATCTACATTAGACCCCTGGCCACCATTGTGGAAGAAGCTGGCTTAACTTTATTTTCGTACGCCGATGACACACAAATTATTTTTTCTCTATCTGGAAGGGACGGCAGCAATATTTCGGCTCTTAAATTGGGTTTGTCCCAAGTGGCAAGATGGATGCAGGTAAACTTCCTTAGGTTAAATGGCGACAAAACCGAGATTGTGATCCTGGGTAAGGACAAAGATCTCTGGGGCCCCCAACATTGGCCCGAGAGTATGGGTCCTACCACAAAGCCCGTGGCCCAGGTTCGCAATCTCGGATTTTTAATTGATGAAAAGCTCACTATGCGACAACAGGCCGTTAAGGCGGCTGCCATGTGCTTTGCCACACTAAAAAGGCTCCAAAAAATCTTGTGGATGCTTCCGGTTTCCACTCAAAGGACGGTGGTCCAGGCTTTAATAACATCTCGCCTGGACTACCAGAATGTACTGTATCTTGGTGCCGATTTGACAACTGTGAGACAACCTCAGGTTGTTCAAAATGCGGCCGCACGGTTGTTACGTAATGTTCCCCGGAAAGCATCCACATCCTCAGCCCTTCGCGACTTGCATTGGCTAGAAATTAAGAATAGAATTAAATTTAAGGCTTTATGTTATATCTTCGAGATAAAACAGGGCTGTGCCCCCAGGTACCTTCAAAGTCTTATTCATGCCTAGATACCTAGCCGTACTCTCAGATCTGCAGGTAATGGAGATTTTGTTGTTCCTAGATTTAGGCTGGTGAAGATGGGTGGCCGCTCATTTTTGCACCTGGGCACCAAATCTTGGAATGCTTTGCCTGCTAGGCTGAAGTTGGAAACTGATCTTGTCAGGTTTCGCAAGGGATTAAAAACTTGGCTTTTCCAGCAATAATCTTCAGAACAGTCGCTTTCTGGTTGTCCCACTCTTTAAAGCTTTGTAGTTCTTTCTTCTCTAGTCTATCCCTTGGCGTCGGATAACCCATTGCGGGTAGCTGCACGCCTTATAAGTTTAAATAAAAAAATAAAATAAATAAAGATAAATAAATTAACTGAAATTTTATCCCGTATTATGTTTTTTTAATTTTAATAAGTATGCATTTATGGTTGTATAATTTACACCGAATAAAGCTGTTTTGATTAATTGATTGACTGTTGACCAGACCAATGGATGAAGATGGCTGACTCAAAGCATTTCCGTGTATGTATCTACCCTTGGCTATTTTTTGTAGAAATTCTATTGATTATCCGAGGCTGGTTTGGGATAGCTTTCTCTATCGATACAGCTTTTATATTCACCCTTTAAAGCTTTGCTTGGCTCCTTATCTACTTATATTCTGCCTGCTTCTGCAGAAGCTCCATTTTGTTCCATATTTCTCATAAGGTACTCTTACTTTCCAGTGGTGTCACCAGAGTGTCACCTGCTGGGGCCGGTACCCTACCTTATTCCCTCCTGGCACCCATTTGTGTCTCATCACAAAGAATATTATGCTAAGCAATGAGCATTTTCAAGAAAAAAGGAAATCAATACACAAGCTACCCCTACAGGAGGAGGTAGGGCAGTCGAAAATGGAGATGTGATAGCCAATTAAAAAGAAAATGAGGCCAGGAAAATAATTGCTGGGCAAATGACAAAAAAATCAATAAAAAAGTGAAAAAGAAAGTAATCCGATAGGGTGAACCGTACAATGAATAAATGAATAACTGGTAAGAAGTGTGAAATTTTTATATGTATTTATACATGTATAATGTGTACTGTCTGGAGACACTAGCACCAGAGTGATTATAGTTAAGTCAGAGTTTTCATGCAAAATGCACTTTCTGTTTTCTTAGTAACTTTGGTGCCGTATGACAAATCTGCACTAAACTTAGGTTCTTTCACTTTGGCTTCTTTATGGAAAGTTTTACCTGGATCCATCAACCAGGGGTCAAGAAAAATAGGGATGCCCAAAACATTGTTTTCCCATTTTATTCCCAGATGGAAAGTTTTCAATGTGATTTAGAAAAAATGACTGAACAAAATAATCCCAAATTTGGCACAAGGTAACATTTCAAGGTCTAGAGCCCGATTCCGATGCGGTTTGGAAAATTGTTAGGAACAAATCGGTATGGGAATGGTTTCCGATCAACTGGGATCGGGAGAGTCCAACTGACCGATTACGATGTATCCTGATGCTTCCAGATACAATTCATTCAGACTCCCATTGAATTCAATGGGAGCCTGTGTTCCGACCCAATGCATAGGCTCCCCTTGAAAAAAGGGGTAGCTGGGGAAAACCAGGCAGCACCTGGTGCCTGCCACACTGTGCATGGCTGGTATGGGGTCCAGTAGGTACCCCCACGGGCCCAATTGGGAATGCTCTGGTGCAGGTGGGCCTGCTACAGGCCCACAAAGTCTGATTCCGATGCCCAATTAGAGTCGGATGGCAAGATTCGGAAAAGCTGTCCGAATCCAGCATCGTAATCGGTCATACGGAAACATGTTCAGTAGAGATGTACGAGTCTGCTCCATACCGCTTGGTCATTCCGAATGCCGTTGGGTTCGGATTGGGATATTCCTTATGCCTAACTTGCATCATAATCGGTCCATCGGAAATCTTTTTGGTTCTCTTGGAAAGACATGTTCCGATCTGATTTGGAAGGAGGCCTTCCAAACCGCATCGGAATCGGAACCCTGCTAATGTCTAAAGTCTGAGAGAATGGGGAGTTTGTCTATTCCCAAGAATTTGATAAAATTAAATTGGAGTACGTAGAAGACGAAAGAAAATATTGTTGTAATGTAGAATACTGTGTTTTTATATTAGTGCGTGTTCCTAAAGTAGGAGTCGGATTGCTTACACAACTCTCTGATTGGGGACTCATGTGTGAGATTTTTACACTTTTCTTCAGGAGAGCTTTCTTTGCTTATTTTCATTGATTATCTACTGATTTAGAGCTAGGAATGTTTTCCAGCTTGATATGGAAAGGCGTTATGCTTATGAATTTGTTTGTCTCATCAGAACTTATTATTGAGTATCTGAACTAATACCTTATTCTCACCATTCAAATATTTAGATGAGGGAACTTTCTCTATGGAATACACTTGCTGCATTATAACAATAATTTCTATATGTTTTGACTAATGTCTTATTTGACCTTATATTCAAATATCAATTATTGGATTATGTTCATTTCTAATGCTGATGATTAAAAGACTAATTCTTATTGAATAAAGTCATTAAAGCTAAAAGAGCTTAAAATGAAGCCCTTTAACTCATACAAAACTCTCTTAATTGACTGAACTAAAAGTCAAGAATGATTTATCATGTTATTTGATTGAGGTAGATGATTGCTCCTTACTTCTCCTTGTTGAGGAACAATGTTACATACAACCAGTAGCGGAGGTAATATTATGATTACACCCACAGATTGAGAAACAGAAAACTGCTCTTCCAACCTGAATATTAAAATAAAACACGATAAGCTTATTTAGTTATACTTGGGAGTGTGCACACTTACCCCAGACTGTTTCATATTTTCAACACCAATAAATGTATGGAGTGATGCATAGTAAGCAATTTGGCAAGGTTAAATCTGAAGAACTCTTTCCACCAAGCTACATGTGATGTTAGAGAGCATAAAACCTTATTATGGAGGTGCCTTCTTGTGTGTTGGTGGAAGCTGGTGGTGGAAGCTGGTTGGTGGAAGCTTTATTCTTCCTTGCTTAAACGAAAATCAGTCAATATTTTTGCAGGAGTATTGTTCTGTTTCAGTTGTGTTCATTGCCATTAGTACATATTGCTTTTTCTCAGCCAAAAAGAAGTGATCATCAAGTCCTTGTGCAAATAGCTGCAAAATACCTGCTTGTCCTCACAAATGTGGTGCCTAGGATTAGAATAAAATGGAAAATATAGTAAACCCTCATAAAAATGTATGATACCTACAGAAATTTAGCATGGAACAATAAGGAATAGAAAGAAGTCCTGATTTAATTTCAAACAGGCTTTGGCAAAGCCAGTGGGTCTGACTTTGGAGGTGGACTTTTTGCCTTCGTCTATGGTTATTTTGTTTGTGATGTTTTTTGTATGAAGACACACATTGTATAAAAACAAGCATTGCCTAAAAGCCACTATATTTATATATTTTTGTGAAAAAATATGTGTTGCGTCAGATGTCTCTGGCACTATTATTTGTGCAGATGTGCACATTGTTCAAGAGCAGGATGTCATCACTCACAGTCAAGTAAGACAGTAGCTGAAGAGTACTGACACTGTTCCCCATGCTACATGCTCTGGTGGCAAAAACTAAATTACACTACAAAAGACCAATTAGTGAAATGAACTAACTGAAAGTCACTGTAAGTATGTAGGCCTAGATTTACAAACACTTTGCACCAGGTTAGAGTCACTAAAGTGGTGAAAACTAACTGCAAAGTGTTTCAGCACTATTTGCTACTTTACCTCAAGGGGGTGTACCCTGGTAGGTACATGAATATTCCAATTCAACTATCTATGTCGATCATTCTCCCACCTTGCTGCCAAATCTTGGAACACCCTCTCCACCTGAGACCTCAGCCCAACGCCTGGATATCCCCACAAGTGATAAGCCATGCTTTATAAGTACAGTTTGCTTAGATATATGTATATATATATATATATATATATATATATATATATATATATATATATATATATATATATATGTGTGTGTGCGTGTATATATATATATATATATATATATATATATATATATATATATATATATATATATTAAAAAAAATGATATATATATAATTTTTTTTTTACATAACAAGAAGGGTCCTTGTTATGAAGGGTCCTTCCGGGATCATCTCCCTTGTCAGGTGGTGAGATTTACGGCGAACCCTGATGCCGATACATTTTCATCCAATTCCAAAAATGCTTGTAAGCCGATGCACACTCAGAAGCTGGTTTTGCTGAAATGTTTTTTATTCTCAGGTAACGCTACACGTTTCGACACTAAGTTGTGTCTTGATCACACAATATCCACTCCGGCATTACTGGCATGTTAAATAAACAAACAATCAGTTGCATGGTGGGGTAGTTTAAAGGTCACATGAATAAATGCATGCAATAATCCGCCATTGCTAAGTGGTGAAAACATAATAAAAATAATTGCAGTTGATACCAAATTATACATACAATTCAAGTATTGCGGCATACCATTGTGTGATTGAGACATTACAAGTATTCATGCCCCCTACTATACGGTACATAGTAAGCCCGAGTCAGTTTCATGTTTTACTTATGCCACCCATTATATACAATAATACCTATTACGGGAATTGTCAGCCATTCCTAAGTAGTGGAAATGCGACTAAAATACACGTGGTTTATACCATATTAAACCTATAGTTCTTGTATACGGCATACCAGTGCATACTAAAGACATTACACGTATATATGCATCAGAGTATGTAGTAAAAAAACGTTTATCTAAAGTTTTACTTGTTCCACGTGTTCTATACAGTGATACTTATTTTGAGTCAATGGAGAGAGTGGATATGCTGCATGTATAAGCCATTACTTTAAAGAGAATGTGGGTGGCCAGCATACTGTGTATGATGCAAAGCAAGGGTGTTCAATTAATAGAACCATATGTGGAAGATCCACTCGGTCTAGTGCCCGATTTACCCTTGCAATAAAGTAAACTGCACCTCAACTCCTAGCGACATGTATACTAGGTGGGGCAGATCCCAAAAAAAGGGGAGTATATTAAAAAGGTGAATATTCAAGTAATCGAGTTATTGCTCCAACCGTCTAGAGGTATCAACAGCCTGAAAAATTATGCCGCACGGAAGTCTTAAACAAAACCATAAATAATGGTCTCGATATACCACATGATTAAAGTTCATAATGTTCATATACATGCCAGAGACTTGCGGAGACTAGTTCAAAAAAGTGAAATTTCTTATCTTACTATAGTGATGTGGTGTCTTCGATCCAAATGAAGAAAAGGGTAGGGAACCAGTGAAGTGCACAAAAAAGTGAAGTCTCCCTTCCTTTTCCCCAGAAGAAACATATAAACACATCAACCTTAAATAAAAATATAGAACCATGTATACATAGTTGCAGTAATTCAAACATTCACATAGGAAAAATAGAGATTGATATACATGCTACAGATACTTATATACAGTTCTTTGTCATTGTCTGGTCTCTTAATAAAACACTAGATTATGCTCCTGTTTTTATTCGTGTAGGTGAGTTGCTAATTCCTCGTCTAGATTATGGCCCCCCGGAAATCAAGTCTCGAGTTCCATAATCCACCTAGGTTCTCTTTTTCTCAATGCCAATTTACGGTTGCCCCCTCTCTTCCCGATATTTACTTGTTCCACCGCAAAAAATCTTAGCTGGGAGGTGTTAGATTGATGGAATTCTTGAAAATGGCGTGCTATTGGGTAGTGTGCAGCTAGATGTGTTATTGCTCTTAGATGCTCCTGTATGCATTTCTTAGCCATGCATATCGTACTCCCGACATACCTCTTTTTGCATGGACATTCCAAAACATACACAACATAATTCGTGTTGCATGTGAAAAATTGTTTGATTTTTCTAGGTTGAGAATTTCCTGGGATTTCAACTTCCTTGACCATGTAGCTGTGTTTGCATGGCCTGCAGTGTCCACATGGGTAAAAACCTTTAAGACCCTGTATATGTTGTTTCCTATTATCAGTGATGTCTCCTTTCACAAAGATGTCTCTCAGGTTCCTGCCTCTTCTATACGTGATTTGTGGTCTTTCACCAAGTTGCGCGCCTATGATGTTATCTGATTTCAACATTTTTCAGTTATCCACCAAGATTTTATGAATCTTATCGGATCCCTGGTGGAAAGTAGTGATGATTTTGGTTGTGCCATTGTCTTTATCAGTGTGGTGTCTGGGCTTTAGAGTTTCGGATCTGTCTATTTCGGCCACTTTTCAAACTGCTTTTTCCAAAACCCATTCAGGATAACCTCTTTCCATTGACCCGAAATAAGTATCAGTGGATAGAACACGTGGAACGAGTAAAACATTAGATAAACGTTGTTTTTTTACTACATACTCTGATGCATGTATATGTGTAATGTCTTTAGTACGCACTGGTATGCCGTATACAAGAACTATAGGTTTAATATGGTATAAACCACATGTATTTTAGTCGCATTTCTATTACTTAGGAATGGCTGACAATTCCCGTAACAGGTATTATTGTATATAATGGGCGGCATAAGTAAAACATGAAAACTGACTCGGGATTACTATGTACCATATAGTAGGGGGCATGAATACTTGTAATGTCTCAATCACACAATGGTATGCCGCAATACTTGAATTGTATGTATAATTTGGTATCGACTGCAATTATTTTACTTATGTTTTCACCACTTAGCAATGGCGGATTATTGCATGCATTTAATCATGTGACCTTTAAACTACCCCACCATGCAACTGATTGTTTGTTTACTTAACATGCCTGTAATGCCGGAGTGGATATCGTGTGATCAAGACACAAGTTAGTGCCGAAAGGTGTAGCGTTACCTGAGAATAAAAACATTTTCTGGAAAACCAGCTTCTGAGTAAGCATCTGCTTACGAGTGATTTTGGAATTGTATATATATATATATATATATATATATATATATATATATATATATATATATATATATATATATATATATATATATATATATATATATATATAATATTAGAGATACATATATACAAAATGTCCTAGGACGAACCTGCACTGCATATATATATATATATATTTTAATCAAAACAAAAGGTATTAGCTAATGCCTGACCATAAAATAAATTGTGTCATGCAAATACAATAACTAAAATGGTGTCCACACATTTATATTGAATTGCTTGTACCCAGATTGTGCTTATATTTTGAAGTAACAACAAAGTTTTGCAAACGTTGTACTTACATAAAAGCAACACCACCAAACCTAAATATTTCATAAATATATCAATAAGTCGATGTCATTTGGAGATTGATAGATGAATAAGGTGATTTACGGATGTGAATTTCATATGCATCTATGCAGAGCAATGTTAATAGCATGATGAATTCTAAAGTCAACTTTAATGAGCTGTTTAAATCGAACGATAATATTGATTCAAGCAAATCAGCAGAAGGATCTGTGAGTGACTCAATTCCGGTCAATTAGGGAGGAGTGATCTTCATACCAATAGATGTGGGTGGAAAATATTCACAGGTCGTGTAACAGGTGAAATTTACACTATTTATAAATCCTCCTGGTGAGTGAAACCTGTTTAAATCAGCGCCACATATAAACAAGAAAATGACAGCTCTGGGGGTTTAGGTACAGGTGGTTCTCCCTCGCCAGAAAAACTTGATCCAAGAAAAACAACATGAAACGCAATCCTTTTTCCTCTTTGGCAGAAGGAGGCAGATCCCCATACCACAATCCACTTCCCCTTACAATGGAACAGAAATAACAATTTACCCATCCCTCCTGGGCCACCCCTTGTGTTTTTTCAAAACATCCACTTGCGGCAGATGTTTTATGATATATTTGGAAATTTCTTTGTGCATCTCGACATTTGAAATAGTAAGTGATGCAGCACAGCTCTAGAAATTCCATGTACACCATCACCTTATCCCTAGAGACTATTCACACATTACTCATCAGTGGGGCCTATAACACTACGAGTCATTTATGCACACATTCACCCCGCTCCAAGGATTTGGTGAAGACTAGAAGAGAACTGCTGGATTATGCTACTAAAATGTATACATTATATACATCTGCAGTTTATCAGTATTACCATGGTTTTGTTTTCAAAAAAACATTTAAACACCCCACCATTATTTCTCAATGGATCTGCTAGTAAAAGTTAACTAATGGACAACAAGACCAGCTTAATTCTCAATGTATTTAATTTTTATTTTGAGAGATTAAACCTCCTAGCATGACCTTACTTTTATTCACTCCTATTTAATAGTCATTTAAACATCAATAACCTAGAGAGAAAAAGAATTTAAAATCTAACATTTATATTTATTAGCATAACAGTTCATGAAATTAAGTGGACATTTATATTACCAAGATTTCAGGACACTGACATCAGCATGACAGGACAGAATAGTTCCCAAAGACCACCTCTCTTGATTTTCACCTCCCATTAGGACTCCGCACCCATTCAAAAGTTAAAGCCCAGAAAAATGTCAAAGTCCTTGCGCCATAGAAGATTCAGCAATCCAGCAGCATGATGGGGTGCATAAAATAAAATCAAAAAGCAAACTTTTTTCTAACTTCCAAGCGTCCTCTTTTATACCCTTTTACCCTAACTTATCTATCTAAAAGTTGTAACTTTTGGGGTCTTTCTCTGTACTGATTGGACAGTTCAAGGGGTGGATGAGCATACCCTCATCACCTTATTGTTCATATTTTTGCAAAGTCATCGTTATAATTAAAAAAATAAAGTCTCTATTGTCTCTTGGCAGACCTTTCCGCTAGAGTCCTTTAATTCACAAATTACTCGGATTTTACCATGCTCACGATGCGGACAATGAAATTTGTTGGCACCAAATTGAGCGACCAGGCCACACTGTCCTTGACCCATACTGTACAGGCACACGCTGTTCTCACTCCTCTCGAGTTCTGTCACACATGCGTACATCATCTCAAACTCGGAGTCGCAGACAACTTCCATTTTGAACTAGGCCGCATAGGCCACAATGGGAACTATTATAGAAACAAACACAATTAAAGAATAATTTTCGAAATATAGCCCTTCTGTTTACCTTCCCTCATTCTAAGATAACCCAGTTAGTTATTACCTAGCAAATTCAGAAACAAATAAGCATGATTTACTCACCATTCTCCATCATTTATACCACAATTAGACTGACAAAAAGCATATTCATGCAAATTTTGGTTAGATTATGACAAATGCATACAAATTAACTTGACAACTTCACTTAGTTACTAAATTATGGTTCGCAACATAAGCAAATTAGTATCCCTCGTGTGTTTGTGTATGTGCATTCTATTCTATGTTGGTTCATTTCAAAACCACACATTT
The DNA here is from genome assembly GCF_964263255.1 of Lissotriton vulgaris. Classification (NCBI taxonomy): domain Eukaryota; kingdom Metazoa; phylum Chordata; class Amphibia; order Caudata; family Salamandridae; genus Lissotriton; species Lissotriton vulgaris. Next base: position 183,969 of record NW_028241089.1, on the reverse strand, counting down.
AATTCAGGTTACTGTTATGGAGAAGTAATTTCACGAAGGGTATACAACATTTTTTGTTTCCAACCTCGCTCCATCATAAGCACCAGTACTTCAATTCATAACGTAAACATTTTCCGTGCCTGAGCCAAGAAACCTTAGCTATAAATTAAGTGATGTTGTAAAACAGAAAGAGAAGTCTTCCCCAAAGCACTTTTACGCAAAGCGAAGTGTTTCAATATCTCCCTGTCTGCAACAACTCCGATAAACACTCGTACAAAAGCAGTTCCTTAACAGCTCTCTGATCCGTTTTTGTTTTATTCATTATGTAAGTACTTTGCTCCAACTGGAATGTAATTGAAATATTGCCTTGCTTTGAAGTCCCTACCGTGAAGAACTGTATTGAGTCGGAATCTACAATACCTGCGACAGCAGCGGAACAGGCAGGCCTGCATTGTCTTGCCTCTGCTCCACCTGTCACTTTGGCGACCCTTGCGCGAACAGATTAATGCAGTGCGAATGTCGCAAGGCATTATAGTCTGGGAGACAAGCAAAAGGCCACGTGCCTAGATTTTATTGGCTATTACTGGGGAGCAAGAATACCATAATACCTCTCTGGAGGGGCCAGTGGGATTTGTGAGGGTACTTCTACAACTACCGTACTAGGCTGTGGGAGAGATGAACTGCCTACATCAAAAGGATTTCTTTGCATGCGATCTACCCTTGCAAGCAAAGCAGCAGTCTTACTACGTGAAGTTGCCAATACTGACAGAACCAATACCAAGGCTGCTATTACTTCCTCAAGGGACGCCATCTTAAGTTCTATCCAACCGGGAGGACAATATACTTGGGCCGATTATTCTTTCACGGGCACTAGGTATCCCCAGGATTGGATTGAAGCAAAAATGGGTCCACCTCTTGACAGCCCCAAGTCCGGATAGAATAAATCCCCTCAGACTAGTGAGATGGTCAAGCGAGGGAAGGAAAGGGTAGGAACTGCAGGGAGGGAGACCTGAGAACAGAGAAAAGAGAGAGAGAACAATATCACAACACGATTCAATGACTCTAGGCTGGTAATCAGAATAAACATTTGGTAATGAGAACCCACTCTACCTGTAAAGTAAAATAAGGAGGGCATTCTATCGGGTGAGATGTGAGGGTGAGTACAGCGTAACAGCACATTCATTCTATTTAAAAGACATAGAGATGGTTCGCATTGAGTTTCCTATACATAGTACTATACCTCTTCTGTACATAGGTTATACTCCAGACTATCTCTCCTACCTTATGTCAGAAAAGGTGCTTGCCTTTACTAGACTCCCTCAACAGATCTCCCCTAAAAAGGATAATGACATAACACCCATAAGCTACTGTTTGTTGCATACCATGAGTGGACACCAATGTTAAATATCCAGGTATGTATCCGTAATTGTTAGATAAAAATTTAAGCATTTAATGTTATCTCCAGGATTCAAATGCAACAGCATACCTTTGGTGGCAACGTAATACCGATATGTTGCATCAGCAGTTCAAAGAAAAAACACAAAGGTTCCCACTCCTGATACTGAGAGGGAGCTTAGGAAAAAGCCACAGTCTAAATGCCCTGGTTATTTCTTCACCAAGGTATTGCTATGGTAATCAGACATAATATCGAAAAAAAAAATATTGACAAGACATAATATCGAAGATAATATATCGAAGGTAGATAATATAGGAAAAAAAAATATCAAATACAAAAATATCGTAATCAGTAAGTATGATAAAATATCGAAAGCAAGAATATCGTTAGATCAAATATCGACTATAAAAAATATCGTTTTATAGTTGACAAAAAAATTCAAAGTAGTAAAAAAAGTAATGATATTAGACAAAAATAATAGTAAAAAATATATAAATACTAAAAAACATTATAATAAAATTAATTAAATAAATTATAAAAAAACATATCTAGTTTTAGGAGCGGGTTATTGGGTTTATAGGGGATAAGGGTGGGGAGTGTATTAAAATATATGTAAAAAAAATAAAAAATATATAATGTAAAATAATTTTATAATATTTAATAATAAAAATATTAATAAAATAACATATCTAGTTTTAGGAGCGGGTTATTGGGTTAATAGGGGATAAGGGTGGGGAGTGTTTTAAAATATATTTTAATAAATAAAAAAAAAAATGTTAAATAATGTAATATTATTTATTATTATTAATTTTTTATTTAAAACATATCTAGTTGTAGGAGCAGGTTATTGGGTTAATAGGGGATAATGGTGGGGAGTGTTTTAAAAGTTATAGTAAAAAATATAAAAATAAAAAATAAAATATGAAAAACTTTTTTTATTTATTAATAAAAATATATTAAAATATACATATCTAGTTGTAGGAGCAGGTTATTGGGTTTATAGGGGATAAGGGTGGGGAGTGTTATAAAAAATATTTTAAAAAATATTAAAAAATATAAAAAATAAATAAATAATGTTTTTATATTTATTTATAAAAATATAATTAATAACACAAATCTAGTTTAGGAGTGTGTTTTGGGGTTAAAAGGGGATAAGGGTGGGGATTGTTTAATAAAAAAACAAACAAAATTTTGTTAAAAATTGAATAATAATTAAATATGAATATTATATTAGTAAATAACAATAATATGAAATAAATGTAGCTAGTTTTAGGAGTGGGTTATTAGGGTTAATAGGGGATAAGGGTGGTGATTGTTTTAAAATATATGTTTTAAAAATATTAAAAGAGTCTTACAATTCTTATTTTTTTTAAACTTTTATTACAAAATTATCCATCATAATATGTTTTGATGACAAAAAACATTAAAATTATTTTATTGAAATGTATTATCATTAGGAGAGGGTAATAGTGTTTATAGGGGATAAGGGTGGTAGTGTCATATACAAAATGAACTATAAATATTTAATTTAAATTATAGTAAATTATAGTAATTATTACATAATTAGTGTCCAGCACCTACTTCAATTCAATGTAGACTGGAGTTTGTTTATTAGTTAATCAATAATTTGTGTGCAGCACCTACTTCAATTTAATGTAGACTGGATTTGGAATAGTATTTATTAATTATTTAGTGTCCAGCACCTACTTCAATTGTATGTAGACTGGAGTTGGAATAGTAAATATTAATTATTTAGTGTCCAGCACCTACTTCAATTTTATGTAGACTGGAGTTGGAATAGTAATTATTAATTAATTAGTGTCCAGCACCTACTCCAATTTAATGTAGACTGGAGTTGGAATAGTAATTATTATGTAATTAGTGTCCAGTACCTACTTCAATTTTATGTAGACTGGATTTGGAATAGTAATTATTAATTAATTAGTGTCCAGCACCTACTTCAATTTAATGTAGTCTGGGGTAGGAATAGTAATTAATATTTATTTAGTGTCCAGCACCTACTTCAATTTTATGTAGACTGGATTTGGAATAGTAATTATTAATTAATTAGTGTCCAGCACCTATTTTTATTTTATGTAGACTGGAGTTGGAATAGTAATTATTATTTAATTAGTGTCCAGCACCAACTTCAATGTTATGTAGACTGGAGTTGGAATAGTAATTATTAAATAATTAGTGTCCAGCACCTACTTCAATTTAATGTAGACTGGAGTAGGAATAGTAATTATTATTTATTTAGTGTCCAGCACCTACTTTAATTTTATGTAGACTGGAGTTGGAATAGTAATTATTAATTAATTAGTGTCCAGCACCTATTTCTATTTTATGTAGACTGGAGATGGAATAGTAATTAATATTTAATTAGTGTCCAGCACCTACTTCAATTTTATGTAGACTGGAGTTGGAATAGTAATTATTAAATAATTAGTGTCCAGCACATACTTCAATTTAATGTAGACTGGAGTAGGAATAGTCATTATTATTTATTTAGTGTCCAGCACCTACTTCAATTTTCTGTAGACTGGAGTGGGAATAGTAATTATTAATTAATTAGTGTCCAGCACCTATTTCTATTTTATGTAGACTGGAGTTGGAATAGTAATTATTATTTAATTAGTGTCCAGCACCTACTTCAATTTTATGTAGACTGGAGTTGGAATAGTAATTATTAATTATTTAGTGTCCAGCACCTACTTCAATTTTATGTAGACTGGAGTTGGAATAGTAATTATTAATTATTTAGTATCCAGCACCTACTTCAATTTAATGTAGACTGGAGTTGGAATAGTAATTAATAATTAATTAGTATCCAGCACGTACTTCAATTTAATGTAGACTGGAGTTGGAATAGTAATTATTATTTAATTAGGGTCCAGCACCTACTTCAATTTTATGTAGACTGGAGTTGGAATAGTAATTATTAATTATTTAGTGTCCAGCACCTACTTCTATTTAATGTAGACTGGAGTTGGAATAGTAATTATTAAATATTTAGTATCCAGCACCTACTTCAATTTAATGTAGACTGGAGTTGGAATAGTAATTATTAATTAATTAGTATCTATCACCTACTTCAATTTAATGTAGACTGGAGTTGGAATAGTAATTATTAATTAATTAGTATCCAGCACCTACTTCAATTTAATGTAGACTGGAGTTGGAATAGTAATTATTAATGAATTAGTATCCAGCACCTACTTCAATTTAATGTAGACTGGAGTTGGAATAGTAATTATTAATTAATTAGTGTCCAGCACATACTTCAATTTTATGTAGACTGGAGTTGGGATAGTAATTATTATTTAATTAGTGTCCAGCACCTACTTCAATTTTATGTAGACTGGAGTTGGAATAGTAATTATTAATTATTTAGTGTCCAGCACCTACTTCAATTTAATGTAGACTGGAGTAGGAATAGTAATTTTATTTATTTAGTGTCCAGCACCTACTTCAATTTTATGTACACTGGAGTTGGAATAGTAATTATAAATTAATTAGTGTCCAGCACCTATTTCTATTTTATGTAGACTGGAGTTGGAATAGTAATTATTATTTAATTAGTGTCTAGCACCTACTTCAATTTTATGTAGACTGGAGTTGGAATAGTAATTATTCATTAATTAGTGTCCAGCACCTACTTCAATTTAATGTAGACTGGAGTTGGAATAGTAATTATTAATTAATTAGTGTCCAGCACCTACTTTTATTTAATGTAGACTGGAGTGGGAATAGTAAGTAATATTTTGTTAGTGTTTAGCATCTATTTCTATATTAAGTAGAGTGGAGTTGGAATAATTATTTTTATTCGTTGCTGTTTCACGTTGTTAGTTGAGGTGATACTTCCAACCCTCAAGGGGTTCTGGATGCATCTTACGCGAGGCAGGCGGGACGGATTTACTCCCTGTAGAAGACAACGAAAAGATAGAGAACCATTATTTTGGTCATCATATTACCAAAGCTTGAATAGCACCCACGATATCCACACCAGAACCCCTTGAGGGTTGGAAGTATCACCTCAACTAACAACGTGAAACAGCAACGGAGAATAGCCTTGAAAAAGTCGGGGGTTACATTCCCCAGTACGACGAAACACGTGTTGGCTGTGACGTCTCCTTCAATAAACAGCGACAAACCCTGAACAAAAGGATTAAGACATTTTATTTTCTGATGGATGAACTGTATTGTGGAAACACGTGTATTTAACAATATCATTTAATACCAAACGTGTGCTAAGGAGTAACAAACATTTTTGTGGCATTGCCTAAACAGAAGAGGGAAGTGGTTCTCTTCTCCTTTTAGCACCGTGAGAAAATTGGAATCTATTTACTTGTATACAAGAAAAGTGCACATCTCCCTGTGGCGCCACCAACCTAGTATAAATACCACTATTCTAGTAGCAAAATGATTCCCTTTCCTGTTGTCTAGAGTCAATAAAAGCATTTTTGACCGTAGTAAGATCCATTTTGGTGATGGATTCCGGGTGTGAAAAGAGTTCAGGGCGGCCTAAATCAGTAAAACATTTAGATAGATATTTAAGCCAAGGAACCTCCAACCTGTTGTCCCATGTATGTGCTTCTCTTAAAATAAGCTTGGTCAGGGGGATACTGTCATTTAACCAGCTATTCATCCAGCATAACATGGGATTCACTGCAATTTTATCGCTAATATACGGAACCCCCAGTTCTTCATGCACAGAATAGTTTGCTGTACCCCTGGGAACCCTTAAAATCTGTTTTAAGAAATTATTTTCAACTATCTGGAGTACGTCCGAGGGAACGTATCCCCAAATTTCACTGCCATAACAAGCTGTGGTTACACTTTTGGCCTTATAGAGCTGGAGTAGAGCGGCAACTGGGCTATTTCCCATCTTTTTTGAGAAATCCAATATAGCCGCGTTTACCCTTGTAACGTCTCCCTTCTTTTTCTGAATCACGGGTCCCCATTTAAGTTGACTATCAAAGAGGACCCCGAGATAGGAGAATGTATGAGTTACAGGTATTTCCACTCCAGTTACATTTAGGCGATTTGGTTTTTTAAAACCTTGACCGACCTTCATTATGTAGGATTTAGTGTTGTTAATACTTAAATCTCTTGTCTTCATAAATGTGTAAAAGGAATCTAATAAAATTTGGAGTCCATTGGCCGTTCTAGATAAAAGGACTGCGTCGTCCGCATATAATAGTACCGGCAGACCCTTTCGGCCAATGTATGGATAGTCTGTGTTGGTGCTTAAAAGGGTCTCTTCCAGGTCATTAATGTATAGATTGAAGAGGAACGGGGCCAGAATACATCCTTGCCGGACGCCCCGAAACACTCCAAAATCTTTGGTCACTTTTAGGTCCTGGGTGTATCTAACATTTGCTTTAGTATCTGAATGCATATCTTCTAGAAAGTTTACTAGGTTTTTGTCCACGCCCATTTTTTCCATGGCGCCCCAGAGCTTCCCTCGGTTCACACAATCGAAAGCGGAAGAGAGATCCATGAACGCCATGTGGATCGTTCCTCCTCTAGCCTTGGTGTACTTCCCAACAGTAAGATACAAATTCAGACATTGCGAGATGGTAGAGTGTCCAGGCCTAAAACCATACTGGATTGGAGATATTATGTTATTTTCCTCTGACCAACTGATCAATCTATTTAAAATGACTCCTCCTATCACTTTTGCCACGGAATTTATTAGCGATATCGGTCTGTAGCAGGCCGGGCTGCTACGGTCTCCTTTCTTGAATATAGGGACTATTGTAGATACCCCCCATGATTTTGGGCATCCACATAACACAGCAGCATTAAGTACTGCTGTAAGTACCGGCGCCCATAGTGCTTCACGTGATTTGAAAAGGTCAGGCGGAAGTCCATCGGGACCTGGAGCCTTATTATTTGACAGACCTTTATTTCCTTTAATTATTTCGTCGTTTGTGAAACAAAGTGCGATTTCACTGCCTTTACCTGCGTTGTGTTCTGCCTGTGATTCATTATTTATAAAAATAGAACTAAAATGATCTATCCATTCATCCTCTGAAATGTTTGTGCCCACGTTTGGGATACTAGGACAATCAAATATTGGTTTATTGATTATCGCCCAAAACTTCGAGCTATTTTTTAGAGTCTCGGGTTCTAAAAGTGACTCCCATACACTTTTTTTAACTGCTCGCTTGCGGGCGGCCAGTGATTTCTTATATTCAGTCCGCAAACCCCTGATGATCAATGGGTCTCTTGGTTTTGTTTTTAGGGCTTTCTTAAGCTCACGACTAGCCTTTGAACAGTCACTGTCAAACCATTTTGGATTGCAATTTGAATTTATCCTCCCCTTATTGGGTACCATTAAAACTGACTCCACCTTCTTGGCTATCTCCTTGAAGGATGTCAAGATTTGCAACGGAGCTGATGCAGGAGATGTACATATCATTAGTTCTTGATTACATACTGCATTAATAGAAGTATAAAATTGATCGCAATCCACCATTGACCATTTTAGGCGACGCTTGCCATTTATGCATTTTAAAAGGCCACGGTCCTCTCGAGGATTACGTTTTTCAAGTAGACTCATGCCCATAGTAATGCATAAAGGGTTGTGGTCGCTGTAAATACTCATGAGGATCTTAAATTCCTCAATAATATTAACAAAGTCAGCTGAGATAAGAATGTGGTCTATATATGTACCTGTAGCATGGCCTTTAAAAGTAGGGATTGGGAATACAGTTTGATCGGGTACTGTCGACATTGCCGTGAATAGATTGTTTTCATTCATTAACTCGTTTAGACCTGTACCCCTCCGCGAGTGTTCAAAGTGTATTCCTTCCATACTGTTACAACCCAATTGTTCAACAGGTCTCACGCTAGGGTCCCCACATAAATGTGTATTAAAATCTCCTACTAGAATTTTAGAACGTGGCAGAGAACTATCAATTGCCCCTAGCAGATCACGTAAGAATTCTATATTACAATCTCCAGACTGGTTCACAGAATTGTAAAAATTAATCAGTACAAAGTTAGTTTTACCCCTTTTGAATTCCAAAATCTGTATGTTATTGTTACCAGATTTGTGTTCAATTTTGTGACATATGAGCGACAAACTAACAAAGATGGCCATACCCCCTTTAGCTCTTCCACTTGCAGATGGAATTGCCGGGATTATGAAGCTCTGGTAACCTTCAATATACAAGTTTTTCCCTACTACCCAGGTTTCTTGAAGACATATTATGGGATATTTTTTAGCATAGTGCAGCCAGTCTTTATCTTGCATTTTGTCAGAGAGTCCAGCTATATTCCATGATAACAATAAAAGTCCCTCCATACATTTTTGACGTCCACATTGTATTCTATTCAAATTCTCGCTTACAAGTGGGTTAGTAGGGATAGCAGTACTATAACATTCTTGAGCTGGCCCAGAGTACTCCATAGTATCAACAGAAGGTAGAGTTAAATATGGTACAGTATATGGAGCAGGAATACCTTGATGAGTGATATCTGCACCCAACACCGTAATATTGCCAGCCTCTGAATCTAAAACTTGATTAGCATTCACTATGCCTACGTCTTCTGGTAGTCATTCTACCCCATCCAGCCCACCCTCCGCAGAGAAAATATCATACCTATTGGATGTGGGGATATTATAGTATTGATGATCTGTGTGATATGGTCGTGATGGTTGGTCATATCCGTCCCTACTATAACCCCAGTTATTTGCTGGTGCATCAAAGCCCCAACCGTTTGTTTTTTCTGGCCATATAGGCCTGATGTGGGTATGATTAGGCTTAGGGTATGTCATACTCCGTTGTTTTTTACCAAAAAATTCCAGAGTAAGAGGGATGATGGTACCTCTCCTTCGTTGTGGTGGTAGAATGTTTGGAAGGATATTTGGTAAGACTGCAGAGTTTACAAAATTTATAATTATGCAGTCACCTTTGAATTTTTTGGGATTTTGTCCTATCCATGTGGCCCTTCTAGCTGATTTAATATCTCTAGCTAGCTGTTGCTTCCCCCATGGGGCCAACCGCATATTGCCCGATAGCCAATGCAGGGCTTTACTTGTTAGCGCCGTGGGTGATTCAGATTGATCCGGTGCTAGTGGGGGAGCATTTGCTAAAACCAGCACTAATGGGGCTGCGTCCTCAATGAAGTGTAATGTGTCATCTTCTACACCTGGTAAGGTTATTTCTGGGGGTTGTGGAGGGTGGATCTCCCTTGACGGTGACTGATTAGATGCAGTAATTGGGGTCTGATCTAAATGATTTAACCTTGTGATGTTAGGAATTGTGCCTGCATCTGGCTGAAGGCCAAATACCTCTTTTACAGGCATGGCCAGGTTTTTAACTGTACCAGATATATTAGACACTTCTTCCAATAACTTCTTTTGATCTACTCCCAACTTTTTCACATCTGCGGATAACTTATCCAGTTTAGCCACTACCGGTTTAATTAAGGCTCTAAATTTGGTGTCAATTAAGTCTGCTATCCTGGATATAAGGTCTTCATCCGTATTTGATTTTTCGTCATCTTCTACTTTCCTCCTACCTTTTTCCCTACTTCTCAATGGTGACGCGGCCCTCTTCCTCCCTGTACAAACTCCACCGCGAAGTAATTGGGTTTTTCTACACTTTCTAATCGCTCGAGGAGCTGGGGCATGAACAGGGGGATCAGCTTCTGTGGTTGTCTGCTCACTGTCTTGTACAGTGTGATTTTCTTCAGGGTCAACTATCTGTGAGTCTGAAACATTAGTCATAGCTATAACTTGATCCTGAGCTAAACTGATGCTCATATTTGATGGGCCATTTTCAAATGTCTCAGAATCTAAAATTACACTTCCCTCAGCCTGAGATGGAATATCTAACCATGGTGAGTCTGGTGATGGACTTAAGGGAGATAAGTTGGGGGAGTGACTAAGACCTAGAGATTGTCTCCTATCGTTATTGATCTTTGACACTACTTGCACCATATAATTTTCAATGGAATTACCCCCCACCATAACATTCTTCTTTGGTTAATCAATGGCTCTTCACACTGTGGATTTGGATATTTTGGAACAGTTGTATTTTTGCATTTTTTTGGGGGTTAAATTTGCACTACCTGGATTACTTTGTTGGAGAAGGACGTCATTGGATTTACAACGTGATTGGTAAGTAATTTATGTTTTATCTTTTGTGGGTGGGTAATGTGATTATTAATATGGCATTGTTTAATAGTTCTTATTTTTATTTAATGTGTGCATATATGTGATTAATATCTCTATATATTGCATACATTAAATACTTTTAAATATCAAGTTTGAAATGTTATGCATATTTAGGGGATTGTTTTAGGGATTGTTTTGGTGTTGTTAATTATTCAGAGTAAGGTTTTGGCAATGATGTTTAAGTATTCAATGCCTTTTGTACTAGGGTATAATTTTACTTGGTCTTCTAGGTATTTGTGCATTTGCTTATTTTGTTTTGATGTTTTAGGGACTAGATCAGTTATGGATTGGTCCATTCTGAATTCCTGGTAGCTTTGTTCTTTCTGTAGGCACTTAATAAAATGTTCTAGAGTTGGTTTTGTTCTGCCAGTTGATTGTACAAAGGCATTGTGCCAACCTTCTACTGTGTTGTTAGTTTTAGATTCTCCATTTAAGGTGCTTCTGTAAACGTTCCACCAGGGTATTAGGAATTTGGGGTTTCTTCTGTGGCCAGATCTGTGGAGTCTGCCTACCCAAGTGTCTTCAAAGTAGTCCAAAAATGGACTCAACTTTGCTTCATTTTGTTTGTAGAAGGGGCTGTCTATAAGAATGTTGTAGTGTTCTGCTACGTCTGTTTCTGGAACATAAGCCAGTGCTATGAGTTTTTTAATTTGGTATGCAAAAGATGAGTTAGTAGCATATTCTACACTTAAAGTAGTTTTTTGTAGATGTCTCCATAAACACTGGTTTAAATGATAGTAGCAGCCTTGAATGCAGGTATGGGGGTGGATTTTTAGGATGGTTGAAAGCATTGCTTGCTCAAAATCTAGAATGATTTTTTCAGGAGAATAATCATTAGTTTTTTGTTTAATTATATTTAATAATTCCATATATGTGGAACTATTTTTGTTTGGTAATAGTGCATATAGTAGTGGTATGTTGCAGTTTTGGTAGAGGCCATGTACTGTGTATAATTGGAAAAATGGTTTGGGACAGATGTTAAAAGTCCCATCCATCATCCAATATTGGCTTTGCTGAAGTTTTACTAGATTCATATTTGTCCCAAAAATAATAAGTCTTTTGTCATTGTTTTCATTGTCGTAAACTATAAATGGTTGTTTGTTTAAAGTTATAATTTGGTTGGCATTTAAATTGATATCATGATATGTTCTGGGAGGTGGTGTGGTAGTAGTAGTAGCTTTTTTAGTTCGTGCTATAGTTCTTTTTAGGGAAAGAATATTTGGCATTTGGGTTGTGGCAGTTTTAGGGATTTTAGGAATAGCTTCTTTTAATATGACGTTGGTTTGTTTTTGGGAACCTGTACTTGCCTCTTTTATATTTTCCAATGCTGTTCTAACTTCAATTTCAGTAACATTTGGTGGATGATTGTGTTCCCTAGTATACAGTACAGTAGCTTCTCTAGTTGTTGCCCTTCCATAACACTTGTTAGAATAATATTTACAACATTTTCAATTAACTTTCATGCCATATTGCTTTTCTTGTGTATAAGTGTAACCCATGTAGCATAGTAATAGCTTTCCTTTCTGGCTGGTAACAAATTCTGCTCCTTCTGTCATTTTGTTGTTTGTATATCTAGAAAATATATATATAATACTTAATGTCAAGTAAAATGTGTTTATAATTCTAAGTAAGTGATTATTAGTAATGTATATACTTACGTGTTTTATAAATCAGTGCAATCTTTTGATATGCTTTCTTCTTTTGTTGGGGATACTGTTTTCTGATGTTGTTAGAGCTGTTAGGAAAAACATAGTAAGAGTATATTATTACTCAATTTTGTGTATATTTACAATGTTACAGCTAATTTCGACTACAAAAGTGGATACTAATAAGAGTAGGTTTTTCGTTTACATTGTCAAGATACTTACTTTTTTTTTTTTAGGTAGTGTTTTCCAGTATAGCTGTATGTTCTTTTTCTGGAGAGTAGTTTGTAGTGTTATCTTAAAAAAAAAGGTACATATGTGTTAGAACATTCACAATGTGTGTAGGTTTTCAACAGATTAGCAGTTAATTATGTTCTTTAATATACTTACTTAGTGAGTTGTATTTGTGGTATTCCGATTTTGGAGATCTGAATATTTTCAGTATATTTATCGGTAGTGTTAGCTGTGTTAAAGAAATAGATAATAGCAACTAATTAGAACAAGTGCTAATGTTTGTCGGTTTTTACCACATTTATTTTAGTTTACAAATACTTACTTAGTAATATGTAATGTAGAAATAGGAATTATGTTCTTAGTTCATTTGTAGTGTAGTTTTCAGTAAAAGATTCTGGAGAAAAAAATCACATATGTGGGATAAATGTCATAGTTTGTGTGTGTTTAGAATAATTTACAAGTAAATTAAAACTGACAATTTACTTACTTAGTTATTATAATCTGTTCTCTTATGATCTTGTTCACAGTTGTTTTGTGTAGAATTTTCTCTAGTTGTAGTATCTATAAAAACATTTGTATATATAAATTATTAGCATGATCAGTAGTAGTAATAGAAAAGGAGCACTGGGTATTTAGCAGGTAAGTAATGTAGTAGCAGCTACTTTATGTAGTTTTTAATTTATTTACTTACATGGAAGATGTCATTATATGTTGATAGTCTTGATGTTATTGTTGGTGTGCTGCAATTCATCCAGAGATGTATCTCCTTCCGTGACTTTTAGAAAGTGGTTTGTGTTTAGGGTTTAATTGTTTATATAGAGGAGTGTCATTAGTACTTAGTTTGCTATTGGTTGTTTTAAAAAATCAGTGTTGTGGTTGGTTAGTTAGTATTTTTGAATTTCAGTTGTGAGTATTTTGTAATAGAAGGGAAAAGAAAAATAAATATATTATTATAAAAATAGCAGAGAATAGTTTTCTATGTGTAGGTAATATAATAGAAAATATAGAATCGTTTAGAATATTTAATTAAAAAAAATGTTAAATAAAGTAGAGTGGTTTTTTTTGTTAAAAAATTATAATATGTTAAATAAATGTGCAAAGATATGTATATTAACTGTCGATATATCTGGAAAACCGATGTTTTTGTTCACGATATTTTTGATGTCGATATTTTATTTATTGTGTATGTATTTTTTAGAAGTAGATATTTATGTTTTCCGATATCAAAGTGGTGGATATAAATGAAAACGATGTTTGTGTATGTCGATATTAAGTATTCGATATATTTGTAAATCTATAGTTAAGTATAGGAAGTCGATAATAGTGTTGTCGATATTTTTGTTCCGATGTTAGTGTACTACGATATTCTGTATTTCGATAATTTGTCAGACATTCATTGCTATACCTCCTGCATGAGACGCGTGGAATTGAGTGTCTCTCCAACGGGAGGAATCACTGGTACACAGCGTAGAGCACAACAAGGTTCTACTTTGCCTCCCGCATGAGACCGCCGAAAATGCAGGCCTCTCCAAAGGGAGGAATCAAGGGTATGAACAACAGAAGCTTCTGTTGCTCCAAAACACGAAGTGATAAATCAAGTTTAAAGTGGTGCTGGGTCTCACCCTTACCAGGACTGTTCTGCACACACGAGACGTCTGAGGAATGATCGGCGTCTTCTCTATGCGGCACTTTCACCCTGATAATCATTTCCGGGAACGGTACGTCAGCAGCGTGCTGCGTCATCGCGTCCTGCAGACGTACCAGCGGATGACGGGAAATGTAGTTTCCATTCCCAATCGTTGCTGCCGCTGTCGTCATTGCGATTGTGCAGCGTGGGTCCTGACAATATCACTCTTACAACTTCTTTTTCATCACTGCTTTCTTCCTTTCCTAACATTCTCTTCCTCCTTCTTTCTCCCTTTACTGCCTTTCTCTCTCTTTGTCTGCATCTGTAGCATGATAAAACACATTTCTGGTTCCTAAAATGTGTCCTAGTGCCAATCCCCTGAATCTCCTTGCATACATTTCTAACCAGTGTTTGATGAAAGGCCTATCTATGGGAATTCTTTGGGGTTCAATCAGTCCCTATCCTACTCTGGCACCTATCTCGCACATTTAAAAGACTCCTGTACTTACATCCTTGGAGATATCTAGGACTCAGTAGGTGACCTCTGACACAGATACAGTGGTGAACAGTAAGAATCGCAGTCATGATCATGAACACACTCCCTTTGAGAAAGGGTTGAAGAGAGGGCAAACCAATGACATTGCCTGAGTATGGGGCTCTGACCCTTCTGGGAACATCGGTCTGTGATGTATGTGGTGGGTATGTCGGAAGAGGGTCTATCATTTTCTCTTCTGGTGCCCAACCTGCAAGTGAACCCAGACAAAAATCCATGTGTCAGCGGGGCTGAGTGAGCTGTAGGAGTTGCAGCATTTTCATAATTGGTCCAACATCTGGGGGACGTTATCCCTCCCGCACCCACTCCCAGGGTATGAAGGTCAGCATAGAGTTCAATCTGGCTACAACCTCTGACATACACGGAATATGGATTCCTCCAAGGAGAACTTACTAATCAATTTGGAGTACAGGATGATGCAGGGACCGTTGAAGCTATTTGCAAATGCGATGCCCAGCCCTGGACCATAACCTCTCCTGCTCTGTATTCTAGTTACCAACATCTATCACAGCCTTCTGATGGCTTGACGCACCTTTGGAGTTTTTGTTTGAGGCTGTGTTATCAAGGTAGTTTGACAGTGGCATACACCAAAGCCAAAATTGATGAATCTCTTTTATTTCTTCTTGTTGATGTTAACCCACCAAATATTCACTGAAAATCTGCCATCAAAATTACCTGTGTTTATTATAGATTGTCATAGCTTAGGTACCGAGATATCTGTGAAACCTGCAGGATTGGCCACTATCTGATCACAACAGTCATTTTTAATTCAACCGGTGTAATATTTGTTTTGGTTTATTGAGAGAATTAAGCCCTATGAATTGACCAAAATAAATACTGAACGTTATGTGCTTGTTAAAAAACAGGCATCAATATCTTGATGCATCAGAATTAAGACCCTTGGGCATCAAGCAGAAGCCAAAGAAAAAACTTTGAGACAAGAAGAGACTGATGGAAGTGTGACTCTGCAGTGATAATGTAGCTTAATTGGAATTATGCTCTTTGAGTGCATTTGAGCAACTACGTTAGGACAATTGACCACTAAGGCATATTTGAGCCGCACAACAGGGCATCCAAAAACACTGGTATATTTGATCATCATCCATGACCTTCTGCTTCAATTTACATACTATAGTGCATATAACAGCGCTTTTAGTGTTTTCTTCATACGAGATAAAGGGGAGACAGCGTTTACAACGCTGGTAATACCACGCAGGTTGATAACAACGCAGATGTTACATCGTCCGCATTGTTACCACGCATGGCATTACATCGCAAGTCATTTCTACGACTTGTGCTAGGTGGCGTGCAACACCAGGGAATGTGTTGGATTTTAAATCCAGCACCTTCCCTGCTGTTGAGCTAACTGGAGTAGGAATAGTAATTTATACTATTCCTAAGTCCAGCGCGCCATCTAAAGCAAGTCGTTGAAACAACTTGCAATGTAATGTCATGCATGGTAACAACGCGGACGATGTTGCCACTGCTTTGTTACTTACCGCGTGGCAACACCATGCATTGTAACATCACATATTCAAGATAAAGATCTAACCATGGCCTCCCAGGCAAAGATGGTTGCAGCCACCTGCTCTGGCTTCCTGAGGTCTCTTTGGAAGACACTCAAATGGCTCCGCATGGAATGTTGGAGGACAGTGGTTCAAGGTTTAATACTCTCTTGCCGGTCATCAAAAAGCTGCAGGTTACTCAGAATGCTGAAAGCAGAGTACTGTTGGGTTTAACCAAAACACAGTCAGAATGCTCGGGCTTGCTCAGTTTCACTGGCTGCCCATAAATAAAATATTAGACATATCACCCGATACAGTGCCCCCAGAGAACTGAGATACATTGACCTCTCCCTTCTAGCTGTTCCTAGAATCATAAAGGCAAAAGGTGGGGGTCCTTCATTCGTTCAACGGGTGTCTAAACTTTGGAACTCCCTCCCTATCCAGCTTGGATCAGAAAAAAAACATATTTAGTTTTAGGAAACAGTTAAAAATGTATATCTTTATCTAAAGCAGTGCAAGACCTCATTTGTCCTTACTTGTTTTTTCAGCACTGTGAAGCCCGTTGTGGGTTGTGGTGAGCTGTATAAGAACTTTTTAACAATAATAATAATTCAGCACAACTTAGGGTATATGGGGGATAGCTCCTTTTTTGCTGTTTTTTTGTATGTAATAGACAATGCCTGAGTGTTCTGACACATAAATAAATGTAATTTAGGCAACAAAATGAGTATATATTGACTTTTCAGATATGACTGATAATACGAGAATACAGCAAGCTCAGTGAAAGCTCGACAACACTCGTCAGGAATATAGGATTAGGCTTGATCAGAAATGTAAAGAACAGTGGCTGACAAAATTCATGCAGAATTTCGAGTATGGAGAGAAGACAGGAGCACTCTTGGCCTAGAAGACCAGAACGGACGGGGCAACAAACCATATAAATGAATTAATTATGAATGAAAATGGAGACATATCCAGTAGAGTGGAGGATATGCAAGCTTGTCTACTCTTTCTATTCTCTGAGCTCTATAAGGAGGAGATTAAACCAGATTCAGAGATCCTTAAAACCTGGTTGAGGGAGAAATCCCTGTCTACTCTAACAGCAGAAAGCCGGGAAATATAGGACACCCCAATGACAGAGTAAGAGATTTGAGTACAATTTGGGAGAAGCAAAACTAAGAAAGCAGTAGGCACTGATGCGCTCCCTAGCGAGATATATAAACTTCTGACGGAGGAGTTGGTTCCGATCATGGGTACTCTGTTCAATTTGATCAATCAATCAGGAGGTCCGGTTCCTAGGTCTGTGAAGGAGGCAACAATAGTGCTCATCCTGAAGCCCACTAAGGACCCCTTAAGGGCCGATTCATACAGACCAAATTCCTTGCTGAATGCTGATTATAAGATCTTTATGAGTATTCTAGCAGGGAGACTGGTCAAAATAGTTCCACAGTTGGTCAACTCTGATCAGAAAGGGTTTATTCCTAAAAGGTATATCCAAGAACAAACACAGCAACTCATAGGCAACATAGACTTGGCGACAGCTAGATCTGAACCCTTGGCCGTGGTGGCACTAGATGCAGCTAAGGCGTTTGATTGAGTGTGCTGGGTATATCTTTGGGAAGTGCTGGGAACAATGGGTTCTATCTTTATTCAGACACTGTAAAAATGCTACAATGTGGCATCCGCTACAATACTACTGAATGATTCTTAACATCTAGAGCCTCCCCCAAGACTCAGATGTGAGCTTTGAGGTACCGACGGATAGTAAGGGGCCTCGTAGAACCTGAGCAAGGTCCAGGTGAGGTGAGGTCCATTTCACAACCATGAAGGAATTCGTATTTTCTATCTGACATGGAGGGTCAATGTCATTGGTTGGTACAGGTTGTATCGTACTCAACCCTTTTACATCCTACTTTTTCACTTTGGTGGTGGTTGTGTTTCTTTTGTTTTATCACTACTTAGTGCAACTATTGTAAGAACAGAGGCCCTGACGAATGCCATGGGATAAAATACCCACTAGGCAGAAACATGTTGGCCCGTTATTAGACAGATATTTGTTGACTGTCCTTTTTTTGCACTGTTCTATGTTTTTAATTAGGAGGTGTGGTTCGTCCGTAGAATAAAGTTAGAAATAGGAGTACACTCCATCCTATTTTAAAGTGACTATTTTTTCTGTTGCACGGTTTCTCACTTTACCATCAAAGATCAGCCATTGTTGTTGGTCTGTTTGTATGGGTGGACCAAATCCATGACCAGCAACTAATTGTGCGGCGCTTGAAGTCCCAATGATCAGGGGACTGGCCTGATTTGCACCGGGGTTTGGCCATATGATAGGACTGATCATTAAGTCAATTTGATGGTAACCCTTTGCTAATTGTTTTGGATTTGTCAACCATGTATGAATGATCTGTACTGTGTTGGTCTTTCCTATACATATAGTGTTCAACTTGTTTTGAAATAAGCTGTCTTGATGTGACTTATCCACCCCGAGATTATGTTAACTCTGATTGACAGTGCAGCCACATTGCCTTAAAGACAACCTGACTATTCCAATCAGAAAGGTGGGCATTACAATATGGTCCGATGTGATAACATAAGAGAGGGATCATCCCTGGGAGGTTTTAAGAGCTAGAATTGGAAGTGACTTCTCTAGATTTAAATACATGAAATTAATATCTTGGTTTACATCTGAGAAGAATGAAATCCGAGGTGATTGAGAACTGGAGCAATCCCTTCAGGATCTAAATCTCAAGAGCAAGGAACTTTCTAAATGGTACGAGAAGCTCCTGGAGGCAGACGAGAAGGAGTATTTGCCGCAACATTCAGTATGGAATGAGACTTCTTTGGAGTGCGATATCACAGTAGCACATGAACTCTCCATGAAATTCCTTTATAAGTATGCAAAACCTCAAAAAGAATTGCTTCTTTGTAATTAATCAATTATACCAAACCCCGGCGAAGATAGCAGAGTTTGCTCCATCATCCTCCCCCAAATGCCCAAGATGTGATTTTATAAATCCTAATGACCCCCACATATTTTGATTGCCCCAGGCTTAGATCCCACTGAAGTGGAATAGAGAACACCCTTTGATGTCATCTTTGGTAGGGAAATCACTCTAAATGTGGCACTTGTTTTTTTTGTGGAAGATGGTATGACAAGTAAAAAGTTGAAACATCGGCATAGAGGTTTACTGCTTTACCTTGTGTTGATAGGTGTATGAAATGGAGAGACCCCTTACTTCCAAAGTTGGAAGATTGGGTAAAGAAGCTTTTAATATGGCCTGTTAAGACCATGGAGGAGGGAAAGAGAGTTGCCTCGACATCTGGCAGGCCTTTGAATTGTGATGTAGAGGTCTGGGATTTGAACATCCCCTCACGGTCCAATGATTACACCAAGTCACCAACAAAAGTGCATGTCTGGATCGGTTCGCAGACCAAAGCGAATGCAGTGGCTTCGGGCGCACAGGTTAGAAGGTCGGCTCCATGAGAATTGCAGATGCTTATTTGGTGATATGAGGATAAAAAAAAAGAAAAAAAAGAAGGACCCCACAGATCGATAACGACATACCACAGCGTTTTGTCCTACACACACTCCAATATCAATAAGGTGTGAGGAGTTAGAGAAAATAAATAATATCTCCTGGCAGTAATAAAATGATGAACGATCACACTTGATGGTCCCCAAGATAAGAATTAGTATAGAGAGGTCAGTGTTCTCTATAATGTCTCATACATGACCTTTGAGGACTCATGAGATGTCCTCTCTTGTGTTCTTTAGAAAGTGAAATCCTTGTTTTATTGAGATAAAGACAGGGTAACAAACAGTGGCAAATTAATCTTGTTGCATGAGATAACTCTTGTTGCCATACCCAAAAAAACATAGCAAACTAGTAACATTGAAGGGCGCATCCTACCACTGATTACATAGTGCTCCACTAATCATTATGCTTCTTAATGAGTGACTTGTGTGGAGGGTGCTGATAGAGTGCACATGTAACTCTTTTTTACTCTACAGACATTTGTGCAGCTCCCAATGTTTCTGTCAGATGTAGATCTTTATTATTAGTGCATCGAGCAGGTTTTAAGCCTGGGTGGAGTTTGTGGATTTCTGCTATGCGCAACTCCGCAAAGTGACAAAACACTCCGCCAAGTTACGCAAAGTTCAGCAAGCAGCGGAGTGGGTTACCTCACTCCGTTCACCCTGATTTTTAGTGCTGGGTTTTTGTCCTGCACTTTAAAATCAGCGCACTCCGAATATCGCACAGTGCAAGAGGGTGCTGCTTCTTTCAGCCACTCGAGTAGAAGTTCTACTCGAGCAGCAGCTTCTTCAATGTGAACGAGAGGTTTCTCAATGCGAGCGGCAGCAACCATCTGAGACTGCTCCTGTTGAGAAATCTCACTGGGAAGTGGTCAAGCATTGAATCTTCGTTGCTCATGCTACCCAACTTACTGTTGGTGAACGTGAGCAAGGAAAAGCTACATGGGCTCAGCAGAGTGCGAAAAAACTCTGCAAACTCTGCAAACACAGCGGAGTTCACTGCTTAGGCTTAGCAGGTTTACTGTATTTCACTATGCACTATTCAAATATTAACACTGTTAACTACAAATTAAACCTTTTCAGACAATGTCCTTTGCAAATTGTATGGTAATATTGCTTTACTCCTTTTACACCTTTCTTAAATGTCACGAGCCACCACAATTGCTTTCTTACTTGATAACATAATTTAGATCACTCATGTCAGATGTTCATCTTCTGGGGTCCTCTATGCCAGATCATTGTCTAATTTGTTTTCATTGTGTTTGCCTTTGTTGGGCAACTGCCACTAAACAAACATGATCCTTTCCCAAAAATGATTCCTTTTCAGTTGCATCTGAATCTGCTGCCTTTGAAATTCAAGCAATAAATTAGAAGGATAAATGGTGATGATGCGATGCTTTGCCAATTATGTTATGTTATGTTATGTTACAAAACATAGTTGCGTTCCTAATTCATTAAGGCACCCTAAGGCCATCTAAAATTGATAATAGAACATGGGAGAATGTAGAGGAGAGACTAGGAGAGAGCAAGGAAGAGAACAATAGAAAATTGATTGAGGAGGGGCCTTGTTATTGAATGATCTTTTCAAAATGCTTATATGTTACCAGTTAGATAGTGCAATAGGGTGGTAAGCTCTTTTGAATCATGTGAATGGTACTGAAGTGTACAGTAGGAGAGGCAAGCAGGGATGAGGAAAGCAAAGGTGGTAGCTAGATAAGGAAAATAGCAGTACTAAGGAAATGCGACAGTGAAAGAAAGAAGGAATTGATTGAGTTTAAAATTAAGATAAGAGCCCTTTGTGAGATTGTGTAATAAGACTTTGAAACTCACAGGAAGCAAAACACAGTCCTCTAAATGGCTAGAGTTTTGACTTTATGTATTTATCTGTGAGTCCACAGCTAAAGAGAAATAAGTGGCAGGACACTGACTGCATGCTTGTTTTTGCTACGCCATGATTTGACTATGAGGGCAACAGCATCAGGGTTCAAAGGAAAACCCCCCAGAGGATGTGATGGTTGGGCCCTGCCATTCACTTGACATTCGGTAATCTGGTCCAACCTCTAGATCTGAAGCCCTCACTCTACATTGCCTACCTGGCTGCTGCAGATTCTAACCCATTTACTAGCCCTTTTGCATAGCTCTTAGCACTCAACAGCACAACAAGAACTTGATGCCTGGTCAGGGTGGTGGTCCATAGTAAATTCATTTCAATTGCTCTTGGGTAAGTGTATTGTGACTTTTTCATGGTTGAGACTATGAAGAATCCCGGCTCACGCGGAAGCCATAGAGTGCCACCATGTGATGGTTCTCATTACCTTCTAGATATTATGGTGTTGTGGCCAGTTGTTTTTTTAGAACACATTTCTGCAACCTTTCTACTCCTTAAAGAGATCATTAGAGCGTCTAGTGAGGGTGGTCATCAGTTTCCTAACTATGTACTCTTCTGTCAAGGGCAGGAGAAAACATTGTAACACTGGCAAACAGCTTCCTAAAAACTCTACTTTGCTCCCTGAGTCCCTGACTCCATAGTTTTGACGTTGATGAGCTGGAGGAGAGGTATTTTACCATCAGAGGCAGTAAGAAATGGTTCTTTGTCACTGGAAATTCAAATAAGGCTGATGTATAGTATGTAGATTTATTGTATGTAAATATGCTATATACTGTATGCAGAATAATGAACGCAGACAAATGTAGCATAATTAATTGAAGTCTCTAAAGTAAACAACAGGGCATAATAACACAATCCCACAACACTAAGCAACATAAAAACAGAGAGTAAAACATAAAGGTCACAGCACAATAGAAATATCAATACAGAACTCAACACAGCAGTCAGTACAACACAAGAACAACGCGATTCAATAAAGCAGTACATGAACACAACAGCACAACCAAAAACATAACACATCCCATCCAAAACAAAATGTAACATAACAAAAGTGTACAAACATTCTTGTCACATATTAACACCTCCAGAAATCTGTTTTTATAATGTAAGGTGATTTAAAGTGTTTGCAACAACCACTGCCTTACTTACCACCAAGGACATGTATTAACTTCAGTCAAAATGTTTTGTGAACCGCTTGTCTTAAATTAACTCTTCCTGGGCACTTTATACAATGAGGCCAATAGAATGAGAAGTTACCATTATTGTGACCTTGTTACGAAAAGAAAATTGAGCACTGTCACAATGGTTTCCTATATGCTTGACAATTTGAATGTATGTATATTTCGGGAGGAAAACATTTGCAAAAATCTCCTTTAAGGAAATACAAACATGAGCACGCGATTTTTTCCACTGAAACCCAATTTGTATTTCTAGGATTACATTGGTAAGAGTTTATGCGCAGAAGCATAATTTAGGCTTCGTCCTTTCTTGAATGACCTGTAAAAATAATTGTCCTTGATTTCTTTAATGATTTCTTAATAAAGCCAGTTAGCATGGGGGCACTTTACAGAGACAGCAGACGTTCTCTTTGCTTTTTAAAAATAACGGAACAAAATGAGTTTCATGGGACTGTAGAAAAGGTTGCTCATATCTATAAATGGATTGTAAATGTGAATAGAGTGCAGTTGTCCTGTCTTAGTGCCATGCCAACAAAATAATGTAATTTCTGTATCACAAATGCCCTTTCTGAGAAAAACTCTCCAGTTTCAAAAAGCTTTATGTTTTACAATGGCAGAATCTGGGAACGAAAACCTTTATAGGATGATATACAGGCAGCCATCGAGTGACTGGCTGTCTTCCATTTGTCTGTAGCGCCTAATTGCTACGGGTGGTAGCAGGTGGGGCACTGGCACTCGTTTTTGAGGACAGTACTTATTTTTCATGATACGATTTGACCAACTGCAATGGAGAGAAAAGCAAAAAAGATTTTTGAAAATACAAATAAAGAGGAGAGGAATAATGGGAAAACCGTAACAAAAGTGCAAACCATGTGTGTTTAGAAAAGAACCTTCAAGAGCTAAAAGGCCATATGTACGAACACAACCCTTTGATACATCTGGCCCAGAAGACAAGTGTAGATTGCTGGAAGAAAGATGCGTACTACCTAATTGTAAAAAAGCAGCCTGCGTTTTTGCCACCCCGGTATTCAACAACTCTCAAATTAGCCACTATAACTACAAATTGATAACTATGAATGCAAACACTTCAACGGACTCTGCCGCTGGCCGCGCGACGCGAAGGGGAGATAACACGAGACAGCGTCTTAGTGCCACATGCCGCGCGAGCAGAACATTAGCGCGCTGGCCCGGGAGCCGCCCCTTTCCAAACGGCCAATGAGTGGCGAGACTGTGCGGGCGGGAGGCGGACTCACGGGACCTATAATTAGCAGAGCAAGCATTGCTCGGTCTTTTCCTGCCGCGTTTCCTGGGCTGCTCTGAGCTGTTTGTTGTTCCGTGTGTGTCCGTCGTGCGCCTGCCGGCCTTGCGGGTCTAGCGTCGGGCATTCCCTCGTCGGGTTTTGCGTGAGTGTTGGTCCGAGGGTCTTGTGAGCAGCTTGCGGGGGCTGCGTTGGGGGGCACGGAGCGGGATACCATACGGTGAGCGCGGCAGTCACCAACTCCAGCTAAGGCTTTCATGTCTTGCAAGCAGTTATTTAGCGGTGCATGTTAAGCCTTTGCATGGCCTACTTTCTAGTCGTCAAGGGGTTCTAGCTTGGGGCTTTCCCAATAACTCTGGTAACTGGAAAGAAAAACAGGAAAAGCATGGGGACGCACACTTCAATACACGTATATGGTTGTGTGTCGTGGGTGTGACGGCGTGAGGAAAAGATTGCATCAGGCACGGCGGGGAATTTCTCGAGACTGGATGTGGGTAGCGAACCCCCTTTATCAAGTAGTCTCTCGCTTGGGAAGGTTGAGGTTGTAGTTGCTCCGATCTCCCTTGCACAGGCTGACCCCCTCCCTTTGCTCTCTGTCCGACATGGGCCCCGAGCGGGGCGTTCACCATCGCTTGCGCGGGCCGGGTTGTGTATGAGGTTTTTACTCTGGAACCGCTGGTGAGCTCGTTTCCTCCCCAAAAGCCCGCCGCCCCTCCCCCTTGGTCGCCATGTGCGAGTCTGGACCTATGCCCACGCGGAAAAGGGGGGTTCTGTGAGTAGCGTGTGAAGCCGCTGGGAGGAAAAGGGTGCATGCGAAGGTATGGGTCCGTGAGAGCGCTAGGGGCATTGTTTACAGGTTTCTATTGTCTTTGCACTAAGTATCGATCATGCGGGGTATATCATTTCGATATTCTGTTCTTGCCATTGATCATGTTACATGTCGCCTTTTGAAAGTGTTGATCATGCGGTTACGGGGTCGGTGACCGGGCCACGTGGCTATAGGACCCTACATGACTGCTGTAATTAAATTGTTCCCGCTGTAATGGTTTGGCGTAAAGTTCTGACACCCTACAGAAAAGTATCATAGTATATTTGTGCTCCTTCCTCCCATGAGTCCCCCTCGCAGCTGCCATTGTAGGAGGCTATGCTTCGGGCACAATTTTTTATGATGGCGCAGAACACCCGCCTTGGCCGCGTCCATTAATCCCAGAGACGATGGCTTTGTTCTCGAATCCACGGGCAAACCACAGAGCATGGCAGGTAGCACTTAGGGCAGCAATCTTTTGTAGCCGCCCTCGAGAGAAAACATTGGCCGATCGAGCGGGGAACCCTAATTCCACTGTAAGTTGCTAAGAATTCCAAGTGTCGTGGACCCCACAGTACGCAACCAGTCTGTTTTCCTGTTAGAAATGTTTTTCTAATAGCAGCAATAAAGTCATTGGTTACCTTAGCCATAAGCTTCACAGCATCATTCGGTTGTATTTCTTATCTTTTGCAAGGCGGTCTTCATTTATTAAAAGTTCATGAAACATGCCTGTGGTTCGGTCGGACAGGCATGTTTCCGCATACAGCATTTGTCTCGCTTTGTTTTGTGCGCACGAGTCTGACTGCCACTTGGCTGGGGATGGCTGTGTACGTCGCATGGCTTTTTGCGCGGCTTATTTCGGGAATTTTCGCCGTGGAAGCTACAGGGCAGCTGCGGCCTTTGTTCCCGTGTCTGGGTGGAGCCGTTGGGCAGCGAACGTGGTCGGCGGTCTGAGCTTGCTGGCATGCTTTCTTGGCGCTAGCCGCTGGAGGATCCTGTCTTTCTCGAATAACCTAACACATGGTGAGAGTGAGATACATTGTGGTGCTCGGATGTTTGCTTTTTTCAGTAGGGTAGGAGTTGCAGAGTACATTTACGTTATGAAGTGGTGACCCTTCCCTCTACCATATTAAAACCAGGCTAACATTGAGCCATGTTCCGATACAGAGGGGAAGTAGACATGCATCCTGTCCTTCATTTTGGAAAGCTCCAATTTTAGAGAAATGGTTTTGTCTGTTTAATAAGACCGTATCAGCCAGTGCTCGCATGCCGTTTAAAGAAACTTAATTGACAACACATAGTGCTGAATTCACGGGGATATTGCGGGAAGTTAATAACCTAGCACATGGGGAGAGTGAGTTACATTGTGGTGCTCCGTTGGACAGTTATTCGGTAAAAAACAGCAATGCGAGTTTGGAATTCGTTGGTTGCAGAAATTTTAGTCTCAAACGATTAAACTGAACAGTTCAATAACGAATCCAGGGGGAAATGCAGGCTATCTATTCTGTGGCACATCTGAAGCAAACGCTTGTAATTATGATGATGAGTTATCCAATGCAGCACGCCTCATAGGCTTATTCAGAAATTGCCCGGGTGTTTTCTCTAAAGGATATTGTATTTTAGGAGTTGAAGTGCTTATCAATCCGCATGCCACGAACTGCAGATACACCAGCAAGTGCTTGCAGCGTGTGTACGACGCCCATAGCAACCAAGGCTTGCAAGGGCCAGTGGTTGTTTTAAAAGAAGGGAGCGCATATTGTTCTTGATTAGCTTTTAATAAGATGCGTGATGCAAATAGTTTGTTCATATGCTGCGCAGCAGGCTGTCAGGCCATGACTTAAAATGCACCCACGCGCTGCCTGACACGGTCATGTGATTCATCCGAAGAGTGTTATGGAAGTAAACGAGGCTTGTTGCAAGAATCACGTGGGATGTTGCTCCCTCACCTGCCTTCGTTAACTTAATCTCAAATAGACGAGGCATGAGGCAATAGGATATTGCTCCCTGAGCTCCCTTCGTTAACTAACCTTGTATACCAATTAGCTGGGAAGTTAGCCTTCTAGTGTTTAGGATTCTCTTGTACAGTACCTCGGCCCAGGGAACCATGTGCTGCCTCGCACCTTCACGCGTTTACATAGGATTTGTGAAACTGCTTGTATTACGCAACACTTGGTTTTGACAATGTTTTATAGTTTCAAGTTGATAGATCACAGCATTTGTAACGCATCTCTTGGTACGGACTAATAGAGCGACATATTAAAGGTAGCGTAACATTATCGATAAAGCGCGAAGGTCTCAATGCGCTTTATTTGGACATGGACACATTTATTTTGTTAGTCACAGGAGATTAGGTGATTTGTCCAGAATAGCAGGAGGTTGGCGTCCCTGCAGAGACTCGGACTCGGGTCAACCGATCGGGCCGCTACACTACATTCATATAGATAATTTTGTTACTTCGAATGTATAATGAAGAGGACACGGTTGTTTCATCTTTTCCACATTTGTGAAGCGCACGGTCGCCCGTGGGGGTCTCTGGGCGCTGGGGGCCGTCGGGGAGATTGGGCGGGCTGTCGCCCGGAGTCACGGGGTGCTGGGCTGACCTGCCGCCGGGGATCGAACCGTGTGTGACTTTTCGTATATTTCTATACTCGTTTTAAGCAACGCATTGGCATTGCATGTATGTACAAGATGCAAGTGTATCAACAACAAATACTATGAATGTGTAATGTTTTGTTTTCAATGGGATGAAAAACGTCTTCTCATATTTAGAAAATAATGCTTGACGCGTTTTTGAGCGGCAGCACTTGCATTCAAGTGGCCATTAAGTTTCAAGCGTATTCGTGTTCTTTTATTGACGCCGAAGTCCTTCCCTGCCAGACATTGTGAAAACTGAGCAATCTGGGCTTCTTCTTTAAGCCTCGTCTCACTTTTTGCAAAGCTTTTGCTGCAGAACCTTGCCCTACAGAATAATCATTATCTGCGATGCAAACACCAATGTTTCCATAGAAACCCATGTCCACTACTGAAAATACTGGAGCAAATTCTGAACTATTTGTCCATTTGATTATTATGTCTTTGTGCTAAATGCGGCCGGGCTTGATTGTCTCATACGTAACCAAACACATGCCTTCCTTCTCCAGCCATAGAGGGTTTATTGTTTTGTGCGCAGACTCAGTAGACCCAGGGCTAAACTAATTTTCCTTAATGGACTATATAGATTTTGTGATCTTTGGTCTTAAACCCTTAGTGAGTCAAATGTCTTTAGTGGCAAATCTGGGAGTGCTGAGATATGGTTTACATGCTGGTATAACGATTCCACATAAGAAAGTGGATATTTATGATACGTTGTTTTATCTAATATGTGTACAGCGTGCAAGCTCTTGGTGTGGTAATTGGTGTGTAACACTGCTGCAATTGATTGTAATCTGGAGCCTGACTATGTGGTTGGCCGGGTTCTTGGGTGGAGGGTGTCCCATGTAGGAAGAGTATGGTGTGCATGAGGGTCAGAGATGTGCTCCGATCGTGCAAATCACTCACACTTCGTGATACATGCAAACATCTTGGTGCATTGGCTGAAAGTTGATGCCAGAGTTGCTTTTCAGCTTAACATACTTTAGTCAGTTTCTCCCACATGTGAGATGTTGAGGTGGCTGATCCATCTTCATGCCTTATTTACAAAGGTTGTTTTGATCCAGATCTGATATTTACTTTAGCATTAAAGTGCACGTTTAGTTTCCCCACATTGGGAATGCAGAGGGAGCTGAGAATGGCTGTTTCCTTAAAGAAACTGTTAGGATCACATAAATGTGAGGTGCAGAGGTGGCTAAGAATTACTCAGGTCTAAAATACTCGTGTAGGATTCTCAGCCATGTCTTCTAGGGTATGTAAAGATTTGGGCCAGAAAACTGCTTGTACAAATAAAAATACTCCTGCCGGCCCACTCTTTCAATATTGTGAGGTCGTAGTGCAGTGGAAAGGCATTCCTGTAGATGGCAATAACCGGAGTGGCAGCATTATCTTTGGCCCACACACACAGAGTGGTCTTGTTAGCATTTACTCTAAGAGCCTCATAGGGAGTCTGGTGGTCCTCGAACTGCCAGACTTGTGGTGGGGCTTTGATGGAGAGGCCTGGAGTTGAGGCAAAGTTTTCAGTCAAACAGTCATCCACCCAGCCACTAGACAGCGTTTACCCCTGACATTAGACTTTTGCTTGGTTCCTTTCAAAACGAAAAGTAGTACACTAAGTTCAACATAGTCAATTTTCAAGATACACACATCACAGAATTAATCAATCGGAGACTATGCAAGATGCTTATGGGGAATACAAACTTACTAGATTCAGTCTCACAGGTGGCGACAGCATGTAAGAGGGTCCATATTTGTATATCAGAACAACATTCAATAAAGTGCATCTGCGTTGTTTAAAAAAAATATAAAGTTAAACCTAAGACTCAAACCATTCCAGGTAAACCCAGTGATACAGCCTTCATCGGTATGATGGGGAGTGAGATATGAAACTTCCCTTCCAATAAAATCTATCTGTGGTGAAGTGCAACTATGCGAATGAACTTCAAGCAAGAAAACTTAATAGATGCGAAGGAACTTCAAGCAAGAAAACTTAATAGATCTGGTGGGTAGGACACGTGGAAAAATATTTTAAAGGGGGATTAATCCTGCAAGCATAAATCCAAATGTGCCCAACTCACACATGTAATCCTAAAAGGCACTGCAGTATGCGGTAAACCACATCACTGTAGGATTATCCATTTCGGATGTTTTGACATATTAATGCAGTATCATTCAACTAAACGTGCAGCATCCTGAAATAGCACTCTATCCTTAAAGTGTATTTTGCCCTTATTTTAGGCCTGGTCCAATGCCACTGAAAGCATCACAGCATCCACCAGGTAACCATTATGACGCAAAGGTGTCTTCATGTTTTAAAGCGAAGTGTATATGACAATTCAGGCTAGCTTATGTGTCTCCTTACTGACTACGCCACACAGCTGCTGTAGTTTTAATTCAACAGTTCCATCGTTAGGTCGGAGCGAGTTTATGTACACATTGAGAATGCATCCATTTATAGGAGCGAGCTCTGGTGGTACATACTTGGCTGAGGGTGCGGTAGGTGACATGGAGCGCACAGTGATTGGATCGATACGTTATGTAACAGATTATTAGCTAATATATCTGGTTGTACTAGCAGTGCACAGACAGGCTCAAACAAATTTGGAATTATGGCAGATTAAGACTGTCGTTTAGGGGCGCCAGTCGAAACGGCCCATGGACTTGTCTTCGTCAAGGAGGCAATATATGCCCGACAAGGCAAATATCACTAGTTTGCCATTATCAGCAGATACAATATGCTAATAGTCACCTGCCGATCCCCCCGTATAATATGTCTGGACAAAAACAACTAACGGCCAAGGAATCTCTAAGAGGTGTGGCTTTTGTAACTAAGGGCGTGTCCTAAGAACCGTTCTGAGAATCGCCATAGTGGTGTTGTGAAGGGTACTTTGATAGAGGTGCACCTAAAGGCTTAGTAAAGGAGGAGAGACTACATCACTCACCCAAAAGGCAATGGTCACTATCAGGCTAAGCACCTGTATAATGGGTTTAAATTAAAGGGTTACAACGGCAATGGTGGGTTCAAGGTGAAGGGTGCCTCTGTAATGATCCCGGATGTGATGTGCGGGATAAGTAACACCACTAGGTAGACAAATACGTGAGTTAGCTAACAGTGCTTTACAGAAGGGAAAAGTGACAAGGGGCAGGTTACAAGAGAAACAAAGTACAATCGGAGGCGAAATACCGTGGCAAATGTTCCACAGGGACTTAAGAGAGGCTTCCCTGATGGCGCCCTAATTACACGTGCCGCACCACCTGCGGGCTATAAAATTGTTGCCTTGTAAGATGCTCTTAGGTTGGGTACACTTGTCTGGACTAGGGGCGAACATATCCCTCCTGGGTTTACAAGTGGTACGAAACAGCGAGGTTAAGTAGCTAGGTGGGTGGGGGGGCTCTGTCATCGACGGGGGCCTCCTCCAGAGCTGTGGCGGAGTACAGGGCGATCTGGAAGCAGATGGACAGAAAGGGTACCTCTGCGGCAGAAGGATACAGTCAATACCTCTGCCTGGCACAGTAGGGGTGCCTGAGCCAAGAACCTGGAGCCGAGGGGGTTCCAGGAAACAGCGTCGGTGCCCCGTTAGTCCTTCGGGCGGTCGGGGGGCCTGAACCGACCGGGGTGTGCCTAATCGCTCCGCCCTGACAGGGGGGGCGGGAGTAGACCGAAATAAAGTATTAACGTATTGCACCGTCAAGAGCATCGACTTACCATGCAAGATGGCTAATTAGGCATGCGGGTCAGCGAGGGGCTGCCGCATTGGATCGCCTGTAAGATGACCCACCTTATCTACTACTTGTTATGCAAATAAACCTGCACCACCGTTTTCCACATTTATGTCTCATGAGTCTCCTTGGTATGAAAGTTGTATGGGGCTCAAGGTGGAGCGAGCGCTGGCGGTGTGGACACTATGCCGCTGGCCGCGCGACGCGAAGGGGAGATAACGCGAGACAGCGTCTTAGTGCCACATGCCGCGCGAGCAGAACATTAGCGCGCTGGCCCGGGAGCCGCCCCTTTCCAAACGGCCAATGAGTGGCGAGACTGTGCGAGCGGGAGGCGGACTCACAGGACCTATAATTAGCAAAGCAAGCATTGCTCGGTCTTTTCCTGCCGCGTTTCCTGGGCTGCTCTGCGCTGTTCCCACCCTGGCCCTGACCCAGCAGCAGAGCGGCAGGCGAATTGTGAACAACTAATGGTCTGTTTTGTGTTGCAGGCGGAGTCACAGGGCGATCTGGAAGCAGATGGACAGTAAGGGTACCTCTGCGGCAGAAGGATACAGTCAATACCTCTGCCTGGCACAGTAGGGGTGCCTGAGCCAAGAACCTGGAGCCGAGGGGGTTCCAGGAAACAGCGTCGGCGCCCCGTTAGTCCTTCGGGCGGTCGGGAGGCCTGAACCGACCGGGGGTGTGCCTAATCGCTCCGCCCTGACAGGGGGGGCGGGAGTAGACCGAAATAAAGTATTAACGTATTGCACCGTCAAGAGCATCGACTTACCGTGCAAGATGGCTAATTAGGCAGGCGGGTCAGCGAGGGGCTGCCGCATTGGATCGCCTGTAAGATGACCCACCTTATCCGCTACTTGTTATGCAAATAAACCTGCACCACCGTTTTCCACATTTATGTCTCATGAGTCTCCTTGGTATGAAAGTTGTATGGGGCTCAAGGTGGAGCGAGCGCTGGCGGTGTGGACACTAAGGGAGGTAAAGGTAAATGGGTGTGTACCCCAAATCACTCAGTATATTAATATCAGGACCACCAATGACCAGGCAGGATGATTTTGTACCTTCTTTTTAACAAGATTTGAGGAATATCGACAAGTGCAAGTTCGCTGTGGAAATATCAACAGTGTGGCGCAGGCTGGGGCCTTGTATATGAAGGGAAGGACACCACACAAGATGTCAAAGGGAGTGCTATACCCGAAAGTGGGGTTTGAAAAGTTAAACGTGTGTAGTGAAAAGTATGAAGTGGAAATGTATTATGCCTTCTAGCACAAAATAGAAAAAATAGAATAACACATATGGGTATAAGTTAGAATTCATGGTGAGAAAAAATGAAAAGTGTTACAATATCGCTACCGAGGATGAGGGGCACTCACCAGGACAAGTATTCGGTAAACCCCTACACTGCTGAAATATGATAAGTCCCAGAACAAGTCAGAAAAGATACATAGTGAAAATGGGTCATATAAAACCTGATTTGGAAATATTATCTCTGGACCCTAATGTGAATGAATATGCATGGAAATGCACAGACAGATTCATATCACATTAGACCTGAACGTAATGCTAAAAAATTAACTTGAGCTGAAGTAGGCTGACCCTTTGTCCCATGCTGTACACTCTGGTGTAAATGACTGTTGACCAGTGGTGTTGGTGGCGATCGTAGTCCGTGGCGTCTGTGGCGCTGCGGGGGTGTGGAGGAAAGGGTGGAGGAAGGTGGAGGAATGGTGCAGGATAGAGCGCGTTTCGAATACTCGCGCTCACCTGGAGTTTGCGTCTGCATGTACCTGGGGATATTGGAGTGGACGGCAGCTGAGGCTTGAAACCCCTTGTGGTAACTGGCGACGTCGGTGTGCTGGAGGCAGCGGGGAGTCTGAAACGGGGGGGGGTTTGAAAGCTCTTGCGGTAACCAGCGGCGTTGGTGATCTTTAAAGGCTCTGAACTGCAGAGCTGATGGGGGCGGGATGAGACCTCTAAGCATGTGGGCAGAAGCGGCTGCGCCGGTAAGCGCCGCCTATGTTCTTGGTTTGGAGGACTGCAAAATTTGGAGGACTTGAAAGGGAGACCTGTTCTTTTGTTGTTTTGCCCAGGATACTTTGTTCCACTGCTGCTGCTGCTTTTTGTGCCCACCGGAAAAGTGGCGGCGGAACAGATTGGGGAAATGAAACTACAATCTCCAAGCTGCAACGCAAGGCACCTAGGAGGCACGTCATCACTCAGGTCGAAGACTGGAGGAGGCTGGGCTGAGCTGGGCCATCCCTCTTGGATACCTGAGAGGACCCCAGGGAAGAGACTGAGAAGGAGTTCCAATTGACGTGTTAAATAGCACCTTCCATCAGCAAGAAGGCTATGGGTAAAAGCAAACAACCACAACCCTTGGGGAAGCCACAGTCTAATACCACTGCTGCCTTAATGGTTACAGAATCAGAAGGTAGCAAAGAGCTTCTGACGCATAAGTCACTAGTACTTGAGAAGTCACCGGAACTAGATACAGGACATCCTGGTAGTAATACAAGTAAGAGGAAATTGCAGAACATTGGGAACTATCCATGCATTTTTACAGCGTCATTAGAGATTTCAGAAAGATCGGAAAACTCTACCTTAGTCTCCCCACCAGCAAAGAAAGTGAAACAGTTGCCAAGAGCAAAGAACTGTGCTAAAGGTACTGAGACGGCAAAGCCAAGACCAAAGCAGAGGACAAAGAATGGAGGTAAATATATTGGATTAACAAAAGGAGAGGCTTACGTAACCAATAGCCAACAAGGGCCATATAATTTGGAGACACTATTTAAAAAAGTACTTTCAAAATTGGACTTCATTGAACGCCATGTAATGTCTGAGATAAAACTCGTTAAAAAAGATGTAACTTTTTTAACAGACCTGGTGTCAGGCATATTTGCATCCAAAAACCTGACTATATCGACTCCAGCCAAAGATGTACCTATCATGTTTAAGGAGGTTGGTGTCTGTAAATGTACATCTGAAAATAAACAGGAAAAGGTTGTCAGCGAACCTTTATTAAGGGTTACAATGCCAGTCATACAAAGTTGAGGGCCTTTTATTGAATATAAACCACCACTAGAAGAAATAAATGAAATAAAAAATATAGAGAAATCAAATAGAAGCATGAATGGAGGTATTAATAATGATGAATTCCTACATCTCCCACCCCAGGCAACCCCGTACTTTATAATTCTTAAAGATGTACCCTGGTTAGACAAGGATAGGTCAAACAAACCATATGGGAAATTAAAAAAACAAGTGATACACTGGCTAACTGTAAACACAAATATTGATATAAATGTATTACAACGAAATAATATAATGTTGAGGAGAGTGGGTTGGGTGGGTAACACCAGAAAACAGTGTGCGGGTGATTGCGTAACGGTGAACCTCCGCAGTAGAGAGCTGGTTGAAGAATTGATGGAGTTCTTTGCTAATAAAAACATGGAAATGATTGCAGATAGGACAAATCACATAACTGTTGTCCTACTTTGGTTATTTTTATAGGCCAAATGATGTGAATTTAAATGTGACGGGACCCATTTGCCACAAACCAATCCTAAACATCCCTACATATAATAGGTACGAATTACTTAGATCATGCAGTGAGATCAACTGACATATTGAGCATACAGAAATTATTGTGGGTAGAATACCAGATGTCCGTGCCACAAGAAATGTGCAGGTTGATAATGAAAAGGTAAATAAGATGGATGTGTGCTTGAGTGCTAATTGAAACCTGATGTGATGCAGATGACCTCAATAAAGGGAGTACTTTAAATTGTCCAAAAAATAAGATGGATCGCGCTTTATGCTCCGTAAAACCATGTGTGAATCTACAGAAATGTCGGGTGGATGAAATAAATAACACTCTAGGGACAGTAACTTTGGATATGGAATGTGCGGATGCACACCATACAATCGTTCAAGTTAAGAGGTCTACGAATATTATGTCATGGAACGTGGCAGAGATTAAGAGTAAATTAAGTAATGCCGAATGGCACGAATTGATAGAGAACTGTACTATAATTATGATTCAGGAAACATGGAGTACTGGGCCCTTTTTTATAAATGGGTTTGAAGCAATTTGCACTAATGCAACTCCCTCTAGAAGAGGGAGAGCAAAAGGAGGCTTAGCAACACTAACAGCGGTTACTGCACCCCTAGTAGTGAAAGATGTTAATACTAATTCTCAATATTATCAGCTGATACAATTATACTCTGAAGGGAAACAAACTTTGTTGTAATTAATTTCTGAAATAATATTTTCGATAATTCTAGATCGAGGGTAATCAAAGAATTAGATGCTGATCCTGAGTTTTTTGTAAAAGAATTGGAGGGGAAATATATCATAATATGGGGGGTGATTTTAATTGCGAAAATTGTGACAACATAGTGGGAGAATAATGCGGCTTTATTGATAGGTTTGGGGATTGAATCCCACATTTTGCACATGACCCGTATGGGGAAGCAATACATAATATACAGCTAGATTCATCATAGTGCCGTTTTGCGAGTCCTTAATAGCGATTATTAAGGAATCGCTATTAAGGACTTGCAAAACGGGATTCATGTAGGAATCGCGAAATAAATTGCGATTCCTACACATTCCGTATTTGCGATTAGCAAATTGCTAATCGCAAATAAGGAATAACTCCCCATTCATTCCTATGGGCCAAAAGGCCCATAGGAATGAATGGGGAGTTATTCCTTATTTGCGATTAGCAATTTGCTACTCGCAAATAAGGATGCGATTTCAAGGGTGCCAGGGGTGTCCGAAGGACACCCTGTAGCACCCTTGAAATGTAATCTACATTGGTGTTGTGCACACACATGTCCAAAGGACATGTGTGTGTGTAACATGCAACTTAGAAAAATGCATTTAAATGCATTTTTCTAAGTTTTCGCTATTTACCACGAGGTTTGACCTCGCGGTAACTCGCAGCCCAAAATAGCGATTTCGCATTTTTTAAATGCTTCTTGAATTGCATTTAAGGAATCTCTAATTGAGATTCCTTAAATGCAATTATTCGCAAATATGCGATTTCTAAAAATGCGATTTTTGCATTTGGGATGATGAATCCCAAATGGAAAAATAGGGCTCGCAAAGGGCCAAATTCTCAGAATCTGGCCCTTTGAGAGCCGTTTACGGCTTGATGAATCTGGCTGTTAATTTTTAAATTTAACTTGGTAATGTTGGAACCAGAAAAGGTTGGAAACCGCAATCCCTACCTATGTAGGGGGGAGAGGCAGATCAAATATTGACCATATTACCTTATCACTAAAATGATTCGACCTAATGGAAAAAATAAAAATCAGTGAAAACTTATTAAGTGACCATCACCTTCTAATTTTAGTACTTGGTCTTGGCCTTGTTCGTCAAGGAGAGGTAAGACTACACACACTGGTATTATGGTCCAAGGCAATAATGGTATATCCATTAAATGGTCAGGAGTAGATACAACATTCTTTCTGGAAAACTAAAGACATAAAAACTAAAAGGACATTGATATCTGTATGAGTAGCTCCTCTTCGGATTTGTTAATTATAAGTGCTTTTTATAATATTACTACCGAAATGGCGAGTAACTTAATCCTTAAAAATAAGAAAAGAACACTCGAGAATAACCATAGATGGTTTAATAGGGAATGTTCTAGGTTGAATAGGGATTTAAAAATAGCTCTCAGATCAAAGCCAAGAGATGGTGTAAAAATTAGCACTCTGAGGAAAGAATATAAAATATTACTAAAACAAAGGAAAAGTGAAATCCGAGAGGATGCATGGGCTAGCTTGACCCAGGCGGCAGAAACTAGAAATACTACATTATTTTGGCAAACTATTGACCACCCTTTTTTTAAGAAGAATCAAACTTCGAAAATTGAAATCACAGTACCCCCAGAAGATTGGATAATACATGTTGGGTCTATTTTTTATCCAGATGCTGACAGTGTTATAAAAAAAAATAATAGATATTGTATTTTAGTTGAGCCTGTAAGTTTGCCACCAATTACAAT
Source organism: Lissotriton vulgaris (assembly GCF_964263255.1). Taxonomy (NCBI): domain Eukaryota; kingdom Metazoa; phylum Chordata; class Amphibia; order Caudata; family Salamandridae; genus Lissotriton; species Lissotriton vulgaris. The sequence continues at coordinate 146,813 of NW_028241089.1, read as the reverse complement.
GGCAGTAATTAAAAATGCTCTGTTAAAGGGTGCAAGCGGGAAATCTGCAAGCCCTGATGGGGTTCCTGTCGATGTTTTTAAAAGTGATATGGACCTTTGGATTCCTATTTTAATAAATGTTTTTAATGCTGCTATAGGGGGAGTTCTACTGGCATCTTGGTCACAAAGCATTATCGTACCCATTTGTAAGAAGGGAGATAGAGGGAAAGCAAATTGTTATCGTCCGATATCTCTTCTGCACTCAACCTCCAAGTTAATGGGAAGAATTCTCTTGGGAAGGTTAGAAGACTGGGCAAATGAGAATAACATCCTCTCAGAAGCCCAGTTTGGGTTCAGACGAGGTATTGTATCTTTAGAACAATGTCTAAATTTGGAACTCCTAATAGGAAAATATACATTGGCCAAGGAAGGGGTTCTGCACCTTTGCTTCGTAAACCTTACAAGTGCGTTCAACCTCGTCAATCATGTTAAGTTGGGGCAAACACTAAGGGGCATATTACCAAGCAATAGCGATAATTATCGCTATTGCTTGGTTAGAGACAAAAATTTACCGCTGCGCTGCAGCGATTTTTACCACAAATAAACCTTGGTATTACCAAGGTTTATCGCAAATGCGATAAAAATTGCCGTAATGCATGAATATCGCTAAAAAGTCAGCGATATTCATGCATTACCGAGCTAATGCTCTTAGCCATGTTATCCACCTCCCATTGGATAACATGGCTAAGAACTGCTCAGGGCAGGTGTTAGCTTTTGGAGATATTCGCGCTTAGCGCGAATATCTCCAAAAGTTGGTAATAGGAGATAGCGATGTTAGCAACTGTTTTCAGTCGCTAACATCTTGGCACGCCCACTTTGCATATCATTAGTGATAAATATCACTGACATGCAAAGTGGGGCCCAAGATGGTCGCTATCTCCTACTAGCTGTCGCTAACTGGTGTTAGCGACAGCTAGGTAATAGGGAGATAATTTTATCTCCGCTTTCTTGGCTTTTAAAGCCAAAAAAGCGGAGATAAACCCCCTTGATAATATGCCCCTAAAAGAGTTAGGAGCACCAAATTATATTATTATATATTTGTCCCAAATCTATTTCTTTTTAACTTCAAGAGTATGATTTGGAACGAAGGGTGAGTGTACGCAAGATTTTAAGGTTGCAAGAGGAATACGTCAAGGCTGTGTACTGGCCCCGTTATTGTTCTCCCTCTATATTAACAATGTGGATTCCTCCCTGCAAAAGCAAAATACAGATAGTTCAAAAGTAGGCAGACGTATAAGCGAATGGACTACAATGCTTAATTAAGAGATTTGCACAATATATGTCAGAGAAGGATTTACAGCAAAATCTCAAAAAAACTATTGTTATGGCATGTGGTAAGACCAAACTGAAGCCTAGACAACACAAAATGGGAGGAGTAGCAATAGGCAGAGTGTCATCCTTTGTCTACTTGCGTTCGCTTTTTAACAAAAATGGGAACTGGAAACCCCACATTGATTCGAGTAAACTGAAATTGTTAAGAACTATTGAGGGAATCTTTAGATTTTTGGCCAAAATAGGAAGCAACCCCGAGAGGGAGTTACTCACCCTGTACAGAACTAAGTGTGTGACGGTTGCCTGCTATGGGGCAGCTATATGGCGGAGAATAAGTTCCCATGCCCCTCAAACAGAAGAACATACATTTTTAAAAAGAGTATTGGCAGTACCTAATTCAACAGTAAATGATATTGTCCACAAAGAATATTAGCAGTACCTTACATAAACAATGCTATTAGTATAGCAGGACTTAAATTCTGGCGAGGGTTGTGGACAAAGGAAGAGACCAAATTTACTACAGATATAATTAGGGATTGCCTGACCCTTGATCATTGGAAAAAAATCCCTTGGTTTGAATATATTAAAAATCTATTATTATGTTGTAAGATAGATTTCGACAAAGGGGACTTTTCAGCTATACAAGGTATTGGCAAAAATGAACTGAAGATGAGATACATCTCGGCCAGAGATTGTGTCAGAATTGATGGGGCTAGTCAAAAACATAGTGTTATTGCCTTTAGTCATATTTCTTCTGTGCTCGGTATACAAATATATCTTACACTGCTAGGCAATATCCTGCACAGATTTTATTTAACAAGGTTTCGATTGGGTACTATACATTATATAACTGTGTTCCGTGACAAAGAAAGGGGATTTTATAATTTACCTAACTGTCCATGTAATGGAAAAATCCCTCAATCCACATTACACTTCATGTTATTTTGTACTTTGTATAGGGACATTCGGAAATCTGTTTTAAAACTACTTTTCCTCATTAATAGGCCGTATAACTATAAAACTGCTTTAAATTATTTATGTAGCCTGGATAATATAAAGACTGTTTACTCTGTCTGAGCATTGACGCCGAGGGCTGGGATCTCATTTTGGCCGCCATCTTGGGGGTAGGACTACTCACCCTCGCGCTCTAGCAGCGCTACAAAAGGGAACCGGATCACCTAGCCGGTGATTACCATCTGCTACCAACCTACCTCTCCCCTCCTGAGGCGGAAGCCGGGAGGTCTCCTTACTTTTCTTTTGCCTGTGAGATTTCGCTCGTGTAATTTTAACATTGCATTTTTATTGTGTGCCTTTGCAGCTCGTGCTCGCGCTTGTGTTAAAAGCGTGTAGGAGCACAGCGCTGCCTGTTATTTGATCTCCCAGCGCTTGTAAGCGCTTCGCTTCCCCCCCCTCCCTTGCCTGGGACTCTGAGACCGCCCTCGGCTGAGCATTGACGCCGAGGGCTGGGATCTCATTTTGGCCGCCATCTTGGGGGTAGGACTTCTCACCCTCGCGCTCTAGCAGCGCTACAAAAGGGAACCGGATCACCTAGCCGGTGATTACCATCTGCTACCAACCTACCTCTCCCCTCCTGAGGCGGAAGCCGGGAGGTCTCCTTACTTTTCTTTTGCCTGTGAGATTTCGCTCGTGTAATTTTAACATTGCATTTTTATTGTGTGCCTTTGCAGCTCGTGCTCGCGCTTGTGTTAAAAGCGTGTAGGAGCACAGCGCTGCCTGTTATTTGATCTCCCAGCGCTTGTAAGCGCTTCGCTTCCCCCCCTCCCTTGCCTGGGACTCTGAGACCGCCCTCGGCTGAGCATTGACGCCGAGGGCTGGGATCTCATTTTGGCCGCCATCTTGGGGGTAGGACTACTCACCCTCGCGCTCTAGCAGCGCTACAAAAAGCTCACCCCCTCCTCTGCGCAGCGGACGCGATCAGCGGCCGCGCCGGATCTGCACCGGAGTCGTGCCAGAGTCCTGCCCGTCTGCGCCCGTCAGCGTCCCGGAGGCGTTTGGCGTGGCAGGTACTCCTGGCCACTATGCTTTCCTACTCTGCTCAGGAGCTTCTTTCGCTACGCAATTGGAATGAGTCGTGTCTGTCAGTCTTTCCAGGCCGACATAGGGGTAAGCATAAGTGCCCTGTCTGTCTTTGGCACCCTGTCCGCTCCCTCCTTTCCCCTGATCCTGTTAAGGAGAGTGGCTTTAAACATCACTGCCTACTCCTCAATACGAGGTCGCTGCATCGCCACACTCAAGAGATCTTTGATCTCTTATCAACAACTAGTCCCACCTGTCTGATGCTTACGGAGACATGGACCAATGATTCCTCCCACCCGGACATTGTGGCTGCCATTCCCACTGATTATACCATCTATCGACAGGATAGAGGCAAGGGCAGAGGAGGAGGAGTTGCCTTAGTTGTGAAGAACACTCTTCCGTGCACGGTCACGCATACACACACCATCGAAGGGGCTAACTCTTTAGCTTTTACCATCTCCTTATCGCCGCAACAAGCACTGAAGGGCCTGATTGTCTACAGAGCTCCTGGCCCTGTGGGCTCCTTTCTTGATGATCTCCAACAGGTCATGTCGGTCCTTGTCCTGAGATCGGAGCAATGCTTACTTGCGGGAGATTTTAACTTCCATATGGACGACCACAATGACCAAAATGCCATCAAACTGTTGGATATTGCATCCACCCTGGGTCTTTCCCCTTATCTCTTTGGTCCGACCCACGATAAAGGCCATACACTTGATCAGGTTTTCTCCACCATACCTATCATGAATGTAACACTTTTGCCAATCGTTTGGTCTGACCATTTCCTGGCCCATTTTGAAATACCTTCTACCTTGGCTTCTCCCGCTAGCGCCACGAGACAGCAGGGCAGCAGTTATAGGGCACTTCATCGGGTGACCACAGATATGCTCACACATGCTCTGACTGATCACCCTGTGGCCTGTACTGGGGACCTGGAGAAAGATCTGGAGAACTTGCAATCCTGGTTTCTTGCCAGATTAAATGAGTTCGCTCCCTTACAGTCACCCAGGTCCGCTGCTCGTCGGGTTTCTGCCCCCTGGTTCACGGAGGAACTAGCCCATGCCCGCAGGCAATGTAAAGTGGTGGAGCGGGCTTGGAGAGTCCAGTATGAGCCTGAGGCTAAACAACGGTATAAAACCACGTTAAAGTCATACCACGAACTTGTCCTTCAGAGCAAGAAACGTTATCTTGCCAAAAGGATTGATGATGCTGCTAATTCCTGTAAGGAGATTTTCTCTATCGTGCGCGAATTCACTAGCCCCCGGTCCATCTCTACTCAGGGTGCTCCAGCAGAGACCTGGGCTAACACTATTGCCAATTTCTTTACCACCAAAATTAGGCAAATCCAGGTTTCCTTTCCGCTGAGAGCCCCAGATGATGTGTCTGCGATGCCGATTGAGACAGCGTCTCTGTCTCCCTCAGGCCCAGCTCTGCTTGACTTCCCTCCTCTCTCGGTTGCTACATCTTTAGCCTTGATGAGGAATCTCAAGTCGGGCTCACCTTTAGATCCGTGCCCGGCAAAATTTCTGGCAAAAATGGCAGATGCCATAAACCCCATAGCCAATCCCATTCTTAATTTATCCCTGAGCGAGGGCTTTCTGCCCCAGACCTGGAAGCAAGCCATGGTCATCCCTCTAATTAAGAAGCCCAATCTTGACCCAGAGGCACCTTCCAACTACAGGCCAATCTCGCTCCTTCCAGCACTGACCAAGATCTTGGAGAAACACGTGCACAGCGTGCTTTCCAACTTTCTGGAGTCTAATGATTTACTTCATGAATCCCAATCGGGATTCCGCTCCAACTTAAGCACCGAGACGGCGCTTTTGGAAGTCTCGGAGATCGTAAAAGAGGTGCTGGACATGGGAGGCAGGGTGTTGTTAGTTATGCTAGATCTGTCGGCGGCGTTTGACACCGTCCCCCATGAGGATCTCCTCACCAGGCTCCGTGACATCGGGCTAGGGGGGACGGTGCTCAACTGGTTTTCTTCCTTTCTGGCCAACCGCCGCCAGACGGTCTGGGTCCCACCCGGATCCGCCGAGATGCCGCCACTGGGAGTCGGAGTGCCTCAGGGCTCTATTTTGAGCCCCACTCTTTTTAACATCCTGATGACCCCTCTGGCGACATTGGCGGAGTCCTATGGGGCCCGGATCGTCTCTTATGCTGACGACACTCAGCTCCTCTTCACCTGCCGCAAGGGCGAAGAGTTCGATGGTGAAGGGATCCGCGAGTGCCTTGGGGCTGTTTTCAGCTGGTTTTCACAAAACAGCCTCAAGTGCAACTCGGACAAGTCCGAAATACTATTCTTCGGATGCCCATCAGAACCAGATTGGCGAGGATGGTGGCCTGCCGACATGTTCCCTCCCACACAGTCCTCTAAATGGGCTAAGAACCTGGGAATTAAAATCGACAACGAGCTCTCGCTCAAATCCCAGGTTTCCACTCTTACGGGAACTTGCTTTGGGATACTTAGAATGTTGCGCAAGTTTTTTCCCCTTCTATCGGAGCAACATCGGAGGATCACTGTTCAGGCCCTTATAGGGTCCAGATTGGACTACGCCAATGTCCTATATCTGGGCTTGCCTGAATATCTCCTCCAGCGTCTGCAGATCACCCAGAACGCCGCTGCGCGTGCCATCTTTGGCCTTCATCGTCGCACTAGCGCCTCTAACCTTCTTGTATCCCTCCACTGGCTTCCGGTGCGGAAGAGGATATTGTTCAAGGCCATGACTCTTGCCCATAAGGCCTTACATGGCAATGGCGCCAAGTATCTTCAGAGGAGGCTGGACTTCTATCGACCTGCACGATCCCTCAGGTCAGAAGCCTTGGCTTTGGCGCGGGTACCACGTATTAAAAAGGCTCGGCTAGGCGGCCGGTCTTTTAGCTTCCTCGCTCCTCAGCTATGGAACTCGTTACCGTTGTTCCTGCGAAACACCTCAAATCTGCTTGTTTTCAGGAAAGACTTGAAAACCTGGTTGTTTGCTGGATAATCTTTTCCCTTCTTTGGGCCCCTTTCTGTTATTGTTATGTTTCATGCTCTTCTCCATGGTCTGGAGCTCAAAGCGCCGGGACACTCCTTTGGAGTAGCCGTTGCGCTATAAAAGTCCCATTTTAACATAACATAACATAACATAACTCTGTTGTTCGCTTCATAGTGAGAGTCATTAGGAAAAGAAAGGAATTAGCTTACCTATGCGCGTTGTCGTATGAGTAATTGGATTATAGTAATTAGTTATGCTATAAACAAGAACAGAGATTATATTTCCTGATTCACTTTGGTTACCTTTTGTAATGCGGTTTTTGCACAGGCTTTTTATCCTCCATATACTGTATTATGATGAACTAGATATAAAGCATTTTAATGAATTGGTATTATTTACATTTTTGGGTATTCCCTTTTTAGGTCTTGCTGATCCAGCGCGCATGCGCTGTCAACGAGACATTTAGTAACTGGCTTTTTGAAGGGCTTTCTCCGGCCACCAGCAATAGTTACGTGCGCGGGCTCACGCTAAAGAGAACAGGCACCATCTCACGGGCACCCTTACAGCTCAATTACTTTCACTTTCGCGGCTCCAATGGGCGCGCGGCCAATGCTTGTTTAATTTCCTTTTCGCGCACGCGCTCGCACACAACTCCCGCTTCTCCCACTCCCCCACCACATATCGCGTCTCGCAGCGCTCCCGCGTGGCCAATGCTCGTTTTGTTTTGTTTGTAATGCCCATCCGAATACCTTGCAAATTGCAGTCTGCACCCGCCCGAGCGCGGTATCCTTCAAGTGGCGCCACGCTGTTTTAAACGTAAGCATTTATAATGCAATTGTAACCATTGCATTGCAAACGCTTGTTAAACAAAGTTATCAGGCGCCCTACAAACTCACACACTGGCTCATGCACGCGTGCGCACTCTTGGGTCGAAATTCCGCGGTACCGGGAAAATCACTTTATCACCGTTTCAAGGTTTTAGTGAGCGCTGAAAAGAAATCAGTCCCAGTAACTGTGGCGTTGCGTGCTTGTTGGGTTTATGACTGCTTCCTTTTAAACACGACGGTGCAAGCTGCCACTTAGCAGAGTGTGAGTGGGGTGACTTTGGTGTGATTGTCCAGTTCTCCTGGGGCGGGGAAATCACTTTATCACAGATTCAAGGTTTCAGTTAGTGCTGAAAATAAATCAGTCCCAGTAACTGCGGCGTTGCGCTGAACATACCGACGCTGGTTTGATCCATTATGCCTATTTTTCTCACTGCGCAGCAGCCCCTCTGTTTACATGCTGCGTCCTTCCTTGGCAAACGGTCCCAAACTGTACATTAAAAGGCTTCTGTTTGGGTTATGAATGCATCGTGCGTTCTGCAACTTCACTGTCCGGTTTTTCCTTACCTTCCGCCCGAGAGATGGTATGCTGATTCATTTATAATGTGAATATACCTCTGCTGTCTGAAAGCCTGTGCTTGGTATATGTTTGTATCCTGTTGCATAGAATGTTCCTATGATTGCTTAAATTTTAAGTTTTTTGTACACTAAGTCATAGGGTTGTCATCTGAATTTTATCTGTAAATGCAGTGAAATGTGATGGAATACTTTACAGGTATATGTCTGTGTGTCTAAAACCTCTGTAATATCTTGTGAAGTAGCTGTTATAATCCTGAGCATGTAAAATCTGTGTGATTCAGACGCATAGCCTTCTAAAAACTGTGTGCATTTGTGGTGGATGAAAGCTCTGCTGCCACCTCCCTGAGCCTGTATAATCGTTGTACTTTAATATATACTTCTGTTGTAACAGACGTGAAACCTGAGGGATAGGCTTGCTGTCAGAGAACTTTGACTCCAAATCCTCTCGCTGTCCAAGGCCTTTGCCTGTAGGTGCGGGGGAAACTTTGCCGCCTCAATCCCGCGATTTTAAGAGATCTCTAATCTTAACTAACAGCTCTGCTGCAAAGGGCACAAGCCTGTAGGATCTCCATCATGTAATGGATAGTTTTGCTCTTTGAGTTTCTAGCCTGTAATCAGTTACCTGATGTGAACCTAAGTTAACAGTTGTGTAACCTGAAAAAATACCATCAGTGTCATACATTTATATTTTCACTTTTTGTGAATCTGGGTGAGAGTTCTGCTCTCTAAAGATGAGGCTCCAACTAATGCCCCTCCCCCCCATCTTATAGTCCGGAAGTGTTGACAACTGATATGGTGCAATGCATGGCTTTTCTGCAGTTGTATTATATATATAAACAGGCATTTGCAATGTAATGGGTCTCGCATTTGTGAAAGTTTGAGCTATTAGCATTGTAAATGACAATGCCTTTTATTTATGTGTTTAAATGACCTACAATAATAAAAGGGGCATTGTCATTTACAATACCAACAGGTCAAAGTTTCATAAATGTGAGACCTATTGCTTTCCAAGTGCTTGTTAAACAGTGTATAATAACATGTTTTTTCAGGATATGTTATTCATTGTTGCATTTTTGATGTTTTATGTAATGATTATATGTTATTAGCCCCCCATGACCCTCAAAAATATGTTGACTGATGATCCCTTCAAAATTGTATAAGTATCGACTGTAAATTAATTGAAATTTTATCTCGTATTATGTTTTTTAAATTTTAATAAGTATGCATTTATGGTTGTATAATTTACACCGAATAAAGCTGTTTTGATTAATTGATTGACTGTTGACCAGACCAATGGATGAAGATGGCTGACTCAAAGCATTTGCGTGTATGTATCTACCCTTGGCTATTTTTTTTTGAAATTCTATTGATTGTCTGAGGCTGGTTTGGGATAGCTTTCTCTATCCATACAGCTTTTATATTCATCCTTTAAAGCTTTGGTTGGCACCTTATCTACTTATATTCTGCCTGCTTCTGCAGAAGCTCCATTTTGTTCCATATTTCTCATAAGGTACTCTTGCTTCCAGTGGTGTCACCAGAGTGTCCCCTGCTGGGGCCGGTACCCTACCTTATTCCCTCCTGGCACCCATTTGTGTCTCATCACAAAGAATATTATGCTAAGCAATGAGCATTTTCAAGAAAAAAGGAAATCAAGACACAAGCTACCTCTACAGGAGGAGGTAGGGCAGTCGAAAATGGAGATGTGAAAGCCAATTAACATTTCAAGGTCTAGAGCCCGATTCCGATGCGGTTTGGAAAATTGTTAGGAACAAATCGGTTTGGGAATGGTTTCCGACCAACTGGGATCGGGAGAGTCCGACTGACCGATTACGATGTATCCTGATGCTTCCAGATACAATTTATTCGGACTCCCATTGACTTCAATGGGAGCCTGTGTTCCGACCCAATGCATAGGCTCCCCTTGAAAAAAGGGGTAGCTGGGGAAAATTAGGCAGAACCTGGTGCCTGCCACACTGTGCATGGCTGGTAAGGGGTCCAGTGGGTACCCCCACGGGCCCAATTGGGAATGCTCTGGTGTAGGTGGGCCTGCTACAGGCCCCCAAAGTCTGATTCTGATGCCTAATTAGAGTCGGATGGCAAGATTCGGAAAAGCTGTCCGAATCCAGCATCGTAATCGGTCATTCGGAAACATGTTCAGTAGAGATGTACGAGTCTGCTCCATACCGCTTGGTCATTCCGAATGCCGTTGGGTTCGGATTGGGATATTCCTTAGGCCTAACTTGCATCATAATCGGTCGGTCGGAAACCTTTTTGGTTCGCTTGGAAAGACATGTTCCGATCTGATTTGGAAGGAGGCCTTCCAAACCGCATCGGACTCGGCCCCCTGCTAAAGTCTAAAGTCTATTGTACCAGTCTGAGAGAATGGGGAGTTTGTCTATTCCCATGAATTTGATCAAATTAAATTGGAGTACGAAGAAGACGAAAGAAAATAATGTTGCAATGTAGAATACTGTGTTTTTATATTAGTGCGTGTTCCTAAAGTAGGAACCGGATTGCTTACACAACTCTCTGATTGGGGACTCATGTGTCAGATTTTTACACTTTTTTCAGGAGAGCTTTCTTTGCTTATTTTCATTGATTATCTACTGATTTAGAGCTAGGAATGTTTTCCAGCTTGATATGGAAAGGTGTTATGCTTATGAATTTGTTTGTCTCATCAGAACTTATTATTGAGTATCTGAACTAACACCTTATTCTCACCATTCAAATATTTAGATGAGGGAACTTTCTCTATGGAATACACTTGCTGCATTGTAACAATAATTTCTAAATGTTTTGAGTAATGTCTTATTTGACCTTATATTCAAATATCAATTATTGGATTATGTTCATTTCTAATGCTGATGATTAAAAGACTAATTCTTATTGAATAAAATCATTAAAGCTAAAAGAGCTTAAAATAAAGCGCTTTAACTCATACAAAACTCTCTTAATTGACTGAACTAAAAGTCAAGAATGATTTATCATGTTATTTGATTTAGGTAGATGATTGCTCCTTACTTCTCCTTGTTGAGGAACAATGTTTCATACAACCAGTAGTGGAGGTAAGTTTATGATTACACCCAAAGATTGAGAAACAGAAAACTGCTCTTCCAACCTGAAAATTAAAATAAAACACGATAAGCTTATTTAGTTATACTTCAGAGTGTGCACACTTACCCCAGACTGTTTCAGATTTTCAACACCAATAAATGTATGGAGTGATGCATAGTAAGCAATTTGGCAAGGTTAAATCTGAAGAACTCTTTCCACCAAGCTACATGTGATGTTAGAGAGTATGAAACCTTATTATGGAGGTGCCTTCTTGTGTGTTGGTGAAAGCTTTTTTCTTCCTTGCTTAAACGAAAATCAGTCAATATTTTTGCAGGAGTATTGTTCTGTTTCAGTTGTGTTCATTGCCATTAGTACATATTGCTTTTTCCCAGCCAAAAAGAAGTGATCATCAAGTCCTTGTGCAAATAGCTGCAAAATACCTGCTTGTCCTCACAAATGTGGTGCCTAGGATTAGAATAAAATGGAAAATATAGAAAACCCTCTTAAAAATGTATGCTACCTACAGAAATTTAGCATGGAACAATAAGGAATAGAAAGAAGTCCTGATTTAATTTCAAACAGGCTTTGGCAAAGCCAGTGGGTCTGACTTTGGAGGTGGACTTTTTGCCTTCGTCAATGGTTATTTTGTTTGTGATGTTTTTTGTATGAAGACACACATTGTATAAAAACAAGCATTGCCTAAAAGCCACTATATTTATATATTTTTGTGAAAAAATATGTGTTGCGTCAGATGTCTCTGGCACTAAAGGGGCCTATTTATTGTGCAGATGTGCACATTGTTCAAGAGCAGGATGTCATCACTCACAGTCAAGTAAGACAGTAGCTGAAGAGTACTGACCCTGTTCCCCATGCTACATGCTCTGGTGGCAGAAAGCAAACTGAATTACACTACAAAAGACCAATTAGTGAAATGAACTAACTGAAAGTCACTGTAAGTATGTAGGCCTAGATTTACAAACACTTTGCACCAGGTTAGAGTCACTAAAGTGGTGAAAACTAACTGCAAAGTGTTTCAGCACTATTTGCTACTTTGCCTCAAGGGGTTGTACCCTGGTAGGTAGATTAATATTCCAATTCAACTATCTATGTGTTGAATTGGAAATCCCTTTCTATTGATGTGTTGAGACATGGATTTGCGACAAATGTTATGCCCCTTCAAGGCAGGTGTAACAGTGAAGCAACTTTAAAAAGTCCCCACATTTTTTACTTCACATTTGTGCTGTACTGTACAGCACACATATAAATGGAAAAAAATTAAAGTGTAGTTTTTTACTGGAAGGGTCTCCATCAGGAACAAACCCTATGCTTCACTGAATGCACACACCCTTGCCCTCTGGGTTTGGGTATTGGCGCATGCCAGCCTAAACTGCACCAGTGCAGGAAGAGAGAAAAACTGTGCCATTACCTAATAGATATGGTGATGTTTTTCTCTCACCCTTTGGTGCAATAGAGAACAGCAAACTTGGTTGCTGCATTGAGCCAAAACATATTAAATGTATGCCGTATAGTACATCATTCCATTGTCCGGATGTACGTTGTTACAACGCATGTTGTAACAACGCATGCCTTTACCACGCAAGTCTTACAACGCAAGTCGTTACAACGACTTGCGTTGTAGGGCGTGGATTTAGGAATCTTATAATTTTATATTCCAACACCAGTCCCCGTAACAGTAGGGAAGGTGTTGGAATATAAAATTGCAAGATTCCCTGTCCCACAGCGCCTTCCAGCGCAAGTCGTAGTAACCACTTGCGTTGTAATAGTTGCGGGGTAAAGGCACTGTGGTGTAAAAACCGCGTCGTAAACGATGTTCCCCCATTGTACACTTCACCATCGCCAGATCCCCCTGCATCACTCCCAACCACCACATTGCCCCCTTCCGCAGCTGGACTAAGGTGGCTCAGCACCAATGGACCAGGCAGTAGAGAACTTTAACGCTTGGATCACCTGTGCCGCCAACTGAATTACCCCTACCAAACCAGCCAGAATGCATAGACCCACCAAGTGAGTTAGCTGGTACACCTCAGAACTCAGTGCCGCGAAATGCAGACCCAAACAACTGGAAAGAAAATGGTGCTCCAGCAAAAACTACTGTGATTGAGCCATTTTCAAGTCTGCCGTCAACAACTACGACCACTTACTTAAAACCACAAAAAAGTGTGCCCTGACACACTGCAACGATGCGTGAGACAACCAGACCAAGGAACTCTTCACCATCAACAGTGAGTTAACCTGCCCATTAGCCACAAAAAACTTGACGCACCCCTCACAGGCAATCAGTGGCACCCTTTCAGAGCAATTTGCACAATAAGATCAATCAATCAATCAACTTGTAAAGTGCGCTACTTACCCGCGAGGGTCTCAAGGCGCTGAGGGGGCGGGGCGCTACTGCTCGAAGAGCCAGGTCTTGAGGAGCCCCCTGAAGGTGAGCAGGTCTTGGGTCTGTCATAGATGGGTGGGGAGGGTGTTTAAGGTCTTGGCGGCGAGGAAGGAGAAGGATCTGCCGCCGGAGGTCGTTCGTTGGATGCGCAGCACGGTGGCGATGGCGAGGCTGGCGGAGCGGAGCTGGCAAGCAGGGGTGTAGTTGAGTCTGTCGTTCAGGTAGGCTGGTCCGGTGTTGTGGAGTGCTTTGTGTGCGTGGGTGAGGAGTTTGAAGTTGATCCTTTTGTTGACGGGGAGCCAGTGCAGGTCTCTTAGGTGGGGGGTGATATGGCTATGGCGGGGAATGTTGAGGATCAAATCGGCAGAGGCGTTCTGGATGCGTTGAAATCATCTCAGATGTTTGTCCGGAATTCCTGCATAGAGTGTGTTGCCGTAGTCAAGCCTGCTGCTGACGAGGGCTTGGGTCCCTGTTCGTCTTGTTTCGGTTGGGATCCACTTGTAGATCCTGCAAAGCATATGGAGGGTGTTGTAGCAGGAGGAGGAGATGGCGTTGACCTGCTTCGCCATGGAGAGGGAGGAGTCAAGGATGAAATCTAGGTTGCATGCGTGGTCGGTGGGTGTCGGTGCTGCTCCCAGTGTGGTCGGCCACCAGGAGTCATCCCACGCAGAGAGGGTGGGGCCTAGGATGAGGACCTCCATCTTGTCCAAGTTCAGTTTCAGTTTCAGCCACCATTTACAGAAACGTTGAGCCGCAAGCCATCAACCTCATCAGCATCCATACTCCCCCAAAGACAGCCACCAACCACCCGGTCACCACATGGGAACAACTCAGCACAGCGAACACCAAGGCCTTAATGAACACCATCCACTCAGGCTCACCCACCGACCTATGCCCCCATTGACTCTTCAACCTCAGAACCGACAAGATCCTTGAGGAACCCTCCACAGACGCCATCTACCTCAAGAACTATCGCCCACATCGCGCTGCTCTGACTGTCCACTGAAATCCTGGAGAAGGCCATCATCCTCCAATTCACCTCCCTGAACCTCTGGAGAGAAACAACCTACCTGATGCCTCCGAATCTGGATTCAGAGCCAACCAGAGCACAGAGACAGCCTTGATGACATCTGTACCCTACTCAACATAGGAGAAGCAGCCGTCCTGACCCTTGTCAGCCTCTCTGCTGCCTTCAGCACCATTTCCCACCACACATCTGCACCAGATTGACATCAAGGACAACATTCGTTTTTTTAAATTCTTTTTGTTATTAACAAAACAACAGCACATATTTCCGATATTACATTCAATACTTCAAAGTAGTCAGTGATGTGGTACATACAGTTCAGCATTATCCTATTAAATCTGTCCTGGCCGGCATCAGCTAGTACGCTAGAGGTCTGATTCCAGTGGGGATAATTGTGACAGTATCTCGGGTGGCTCACAGATGTTCCCTCTATATGTATTCCATTTCCCCCATATTTGTATCCATTTTTTTAGGCCATCCCCTAAACATACACCAATCCATATCTCCTTACCATTCCCTCAGTGTTGGGATCGTCCGCACTCCCCTATTTCTTGCAATGTTTCTCTTGGCAACCATTAAGCCTGGTGTCACCCATGTTTTCTCCTTGCTCCCCAAGCCCGTTGGTTCCCATATATGTAGTAAGCACCACTTGGCCTTCGCTGTTATTGGTTCTCCTGTGACTTCCCCCATACATGAGGTAACTCTGCTTCAGTATCTGCTAATATGAGGGCATTCCCATATTATGTAAAAAATGTACCCTCTTGACCACATAGTCTGCTACAGCTAGTCTCCCCCCTATACGCAATTTTGACCAATGCTGGCCCTGTAACATAGATTATGTGCAATATTTTTAGTTGTACCAAATTTAGTTTAGAGGATATTGCCCCTTCCCTTGGCGATGCTTTTGCTTCCCTCCACTCCTCCTCTTCTAATTCTGCTAAGTCGCTTTCCCATTTTGTTCGAAGTTGTGGAAGTGGGTCAGGTGAGTGATTTATCAGCTTTGAATATGTTAGGGAGATTGCCTTCTGGGGCATGTACCCGTCCAGGAGCCTATCCTCGAGGGGAGAGGTATCAGGAGGGGTTTCTTCTTTTGGGATCACAGCTTGGAGAGCGTGTCACACCTGTATGTATAGGACCACTCAGTGTTCGCTAACTCGTAATTCTGCTGGAGGGCAGAGAAGGGTACCACCCCTCCCTTTACCCAGAGGTCACCCAGCCGATAGATCCTTATTGTATCCAATTTATCAAATCCCTTTGCTCTCCAGAGGGAGTCCAGTTTTCCGTATCTCATAGTGGGGTGGCCTGCGGTATAGCCTTTGCCCATCCCATGCTCATTTGGACCAAGTGCCACACCTGTACGGAGTGCTTTGTCGGACCCGTCAGGTGAAATCTCGCGAGTTTTGAATACAACGCCCACGTGTGATTGCTTTCATGGAGTAGCCATCTGTCCATTGCATATCCTGGATCATTCTAGGGTTGACATATGCAGTGATTGATATACGTTAGTTGTGCTGCCCAGTAGTAATTTTTGATGTCTGGTTATCCGATTCCCCCGTCATACCAGCCTTTTTCAAGTTTTGGGAATGAGATTCGAGGCAGGCTATTCCCCCAAAGTAATGTTCTTTGTACAGCTTCCACTAACCGAAAGTACGATGTGGGGACAAGAGCAGGCGAGTTCTTAAGAATGTACAAAAAACGAGGCAGTGACATCATTTTAAAAAGAGCAACTCTGCCCAAAAGCGACAGCAGAAGAGCCTTCCAATGCTCCACATTGCTACTCAGCCGCTGTAGCGGCGGGAACAAGTTAGAGGTCCATAGTAATTCAAATTCCCAGATATTTAACAAGTTAGGGTCCATAGTTAGGGGCAAATAGGACCAGGGTCAACTGCGGTGTCCCGCAGGGTTCATCCCTGTCACCCCTCCTCTTCAACCTTTACCTCACCCCCCTGATCCGCTCCCTCCGCGGTAGGAATGTCACTGCATTTAACTATGCAGATGACATTCAGCTCGTCTTTAACCTCGACTCCTCGGACGGAGCGGCTCAAGATTACCAGTCCACCCTCTGCCATATCAGCAATTGGATGAGCACTCACCATCTCAAACTCAACCCCGACAAGACGGAGCTCGTTCTTATCGGAGGCCCATCCAATCCCTGGAACTCCACCTTCTGGCCCCTTTCCCTCGGCCCCCCCCCACACCCTGCTGACAAAGTGAAAAGCCTGGGGGTTTACATCTCCCATGACCTCTCAATGAAGCACCAGGTCAGTGCTACCGTGTCCTCTTGCTTCTTTCAGCTTCGGAAGATTCGAAAAATAGCTCACTTTTTGACCACTGAAGCCCTCACTCTGGTACTGCTGGCTTTAGTCATCTCTCGGATCGACTACGCCAATGCCCTATACGTTGGCATCCCACAATACCAAATTAACAGATTGCAGCTGATACAGAATCAGGCCTCATCTACCATCAACCAAAACATCACCATGTTCGTCCTCTTCTTAGGGCCCTACACTGGCTTCCTATCTCGGAGCGCTGCAAGTTCAAATTGGGCTGCCTGACTCATAAATCTTTGGCCGGCACCGGTCCTTCCTTTATTTCCTCTCTTCTGCACCCTTATACTCCCTCCAGGCACCTCCGCTCCTCTCATCTTGCGCTCCTTCAGACACCCCGTTTTAGGCGCAAAAAACATGGAGGTCTTAGATTCTCCTTCTTGGCACCCTCATTCTGGAACTCTCTGCCGCTGGAACTAAGACTCTCCTCCTCTCACCTTCACTTCAGGTCTCTCCTAAAAACCCACCTCTTCCGCAGCATTTACACATAACACTCTTCTCCCCCTGTCTCCTGCCTCTCACCGAATAAAGTGAACAGCGCCAAGAAACCGTCCGGTGTATGCCGCGCTTTACAAGTAATTTTTACATTACATTACATTACATTACATAGTAATAAAAATGTACACATTTTTAAATCCCTCCCTAGCTATCGTAATCTGATACTCTTTTGGCAGGGTTGGTGGTCGGCCCTTTAATACAAAAAATTTGCGATTGTGACCACTTGATGGTGTATCCGGACTATGTGCCAAATTGAGTAAAAATGTTTAGAACCCTATGTAGAGATCTCTATGGAGAGGCCAGGTATAACAAAATATCATCTGATCTGCATAGAGAGATATACGGTCCCCCGAACCATCCGTCCAGCATAGCCCTCGAATTATAGGGTCCCTCCGGATCCAACAAGCCAGGGGCTCCAGTGTGAGTGCGAATTAAAAGGGGGATAAAGGGCACCCCAGCCTTGTCTCCCCGTGGAGAAGAAAAATTGCTGATTTTTTGGTTGTTGACTATGACATGTGCAAGTGGGTCGGCATATAATAGTCAGACCCAGCTAATAAACTTGGGACTAATCCCAACTTCTACAGGACAGCAAAGAGTTACAGCCACACCAAGGTGCCAAACCCCATAGTAGCTTCTAAGGATACTACCACCACTTCTTCTATTGTGGTGTTCGCCCTCCTCCTCACCCAAACAATCTTTGATGGTTTAGGCATGTGTTTCGTGATGGCATAAAACCGGACTGATCAGGATGAACCAACTCTAGAATAACCCGGACCAGCAGGGTGGATAGTACTTTACCTAGAATTTTGGCCTCTGCATTCAGCAATGATATAGGTCAATACGATGTGCAACTAACTTTGGGTTTACCTTCTTTGTGTATGACTATCAATGTGGCCATTCTTTGGTCTTGCGGAAGACTTTCCACAAACATTACCTTAAAATGAGGGGTATTATATTTGGTCGTAGTTTGTAGAGTTCTATCGACAGTCCATTGGGGAGAAACGCCTTTCCCTTCTGGAGAGAACAAATGGCCTGGGCTATTTCGTCTTATGCAATGTCACCCTCTAACAAAATTCTGTCCTCTTCTGCTAGTACTGGCATACGAATTTACTCCAGTAATTCTTTGGCTTCCCCATCATGTCTAGAGGTCCTGGATACGTAAAGTCGTTCATAGTATTTAACAAATTCGTCCGCAATAGTTTGCGGATCGATGAGGCGTTCCCCAGTCTCTGTCCATAGTTCTGTAACTAAGCGGCTTGCAAATTCCCTCTTGTCTAACCAGGCAAGTAGTTTACTCACATTATCTCCCAGCTTGTATATATACTCCCCAGCTTATGGCTAAATATTGTTTTGCCCATCTCTCATTTCGATATTCCTTTTTAGTCAGGTTGAGAATGTGTGTTTTATCTCGCTCTGTTGACGCAGTAAGTTCTCACTCTAATTGCAGTATGTCCTCCTCCAAGCTGAGTAGTTTGGCATGTTTCTCCTTTCCCCCCAGATATTTGGGAGACTGTGTGTCCCCGTATCACTGTCTTAAAAGCTTCCCAAAGGATCTGGGCTAATTCAACCAAGCCTGCATTCTCGTTAAAATAATGAGATGCCAGGGGTTAATTGGAGCTACTCTGGTAAAGCAACCCTTCCCAAACTCTATTTGCATCCATATTGGGGGGTGATCTGAAATGCCTCTCGCTGAATGTCCGACCTCCTTAACGTTCTCAACTAGTGCCGCTGGTGTGAAGATATAATCTATACATGAGAGACTGTTGTGGGCCCCAGAGTGGAATGTGTATTGTGTCTCTGCAGGATGATGCACTCTTCATACATCTACTAATCCCATGGGGTCAAAGAAACTGGGGAGTTGTAACAACAAGGAAAGTATGTCTCTGGGAGGATAACGATCCACTGTCCCCAAGACAACAGAGTTAAGATCTCCCCCATCACTATTCTTACACTAGGTAATGTTAGCAACACTCTCCCCAGATCTCCGAATGTGGCTTCCTTTAGCCCTGGCAGTAAGTATGCCAACATTCTAGTCAGCGACTCGCCTTCCCATTGGCAAGACACTGCTGCATATCTCCCCAAGTCATCATTGCGGCACTGATTGATTGTCATTGGGAAGGTGTGTTTCTTCAGTATACCCACTCCCTTGAACCTGCTGTAAACCCAGTGTGTGTCACTAATTGATAGCCCCATCTGGCTAGGGCCTTACACATATTTCCAATGAAGTGTGTCTCTTGGAGCAGGACCACTTCTGTGGCATGTCGTTTGAGAAATTGC